>NC_051186.1:109251432-109851432 GCF_013339695.2 Rhipicephalus sanguineus
AAAGAAAGGTCGAGGCGATAATCCTGATCCGGCTCAATTGTGATCGAAAGTGCCCGTGTGACAGGGATCTTGTCATTGCCGGGGCGATTCTTCAATTGCAGTTAAGTATATCCTGAACGAGGCACGTCACGACAGAAGAGCACGCGTGTGCGCCGCTTGGTCAGATCGAGCTCAATCATATCGGACTCAAACGTAATCTTCGTCTGTTTTGATAGTGATTCAAAGTGCCTGTGCGACGGGGTGTTCTTGCAGACTGCTCTTTAAGAACACAGAGGTTGGGGGCCGGCATGCGCGCTGCGTCTAGCTTTGCTACAAGAGGCTTCGGACACTACGCAGGCCATCCTTTCGCAGTAATTAAGAAGCCGCACGTAATCTCCGCTACAGCGTTCTGCGTTAAAGACTGAAATAATCGCCTAATTAAATTATCCCGTTGCACTTTGCGAGAGAGCCCAAAACAGCCATCGTGCAGCACAAAGTCGGACGGTAGCGCGGCACGAAAATATCTGTCGCTGCTGCCTTTCAGAAAGAAAGAAGATACAGCTTACTAGGCTTCATCTGGCCGTTATCATACGCAAATGCGTAAGTTTACAACGTTTCTTGATATGATACAGTTCTAAAAAAAAAAGAGAGTGGACAACTGCACGGCGTTGCAACTATTCAAACTTTTGTGTCGATGTTGCTGAACGTTCTCGTGATGTTTGGCAAGCTCCCTGGCACAATTCCACTGTTGGAAAATGTTGTCGCATGAAAGAAGATGCACGTTCCGACATTCAGAGAAGAATGAGCGGCTGCAGCGCTCGCGATTCTGCCATCGCCCGCTACTGAGAGCCACAAACGTGGTGCACCGCGCTGTACGCCAGCGCGTTTCAGCAGCCCCCAAGCAAATGCTCGCACCGCGGCGCCTCGGTCGGCCAAAGATGGCGGCCCCCTTCGAGCGCTGGAAATTCTGGTCTATAGGGAGCTTTCACAAGCGGCGGAGGCGCAGTGCATTGTGGGTAGTTCGCCATTTTGAAGTCATAGACAACGGAGCCGGGATAGAGAGGCTAGAAGGGTTTGACTAGTGTTGTGAACGAGTCGGCGCAGTTGAAATCATTTGCTATGACGGCGCACAGGTGGCGCTCCGGCCGCTGGCGCGGGGCGCGGCGCTCTTTGCCGCTTACAAGCGGCACCCAGCAATGCGCTTTCTGTGCGCATTTTTGTATAATTATCTGCGTGCTCGCAATCATCGTTGGCTCATGCAGACAGGACAATACGAGCGTCGTGATTTCTGTAGCATTCTTGGGCAGCTGTATTTTCGGTCGGTCACCCCTGAAACTTCACTTAGAAGCAGATGCTGGCAGCTTGCAACCTACCGTTGGAGTTGTATAGGCCCGCTTTTATATATAAACGGCGTATTACTGATTTTTGTTATTTCTATCATTATCATTACTCTGTTTTAATGAAGCTACTTCAGGCTCCAGAAAAAAAAAGGTCTTGTAAGTGGGAAACAGCATAGCTGAATAAGGACCAAAGTTCGGCCCTCAGGTGAGAAACGCATGATCGTTCTCCGGAGACACAACGACGAAACGGTATAATGAAGGGTGCAGAGCACAAAAGTGACACGTTTATTGAATTCAATATTTCGCTGTTGCAGTTCGGAGATCATGACAGCTAGCGCCTCAGTTGAGCAGCTTTTGCTTCTCGCGTTGTGTAGACTTACTTCTCTTTGTTGATGGCTTTAGTGAAGAAGTGCAGCCTAGTTAAACTATAAAACTTAACCATTTCTATAGTGAGTGCTTGACCATGCTCGTGCAGCCAACGTTTTAGAGGTCATGCCCGTGCAAAAACTCTAAAAATGATAGCATACTTTCAGCATGCAGCTCATTTCTGCTTAAAAACACGAAAACGCGTTCTCAAGCTTGCAATCAAGTCTTCAAGGTGTTTGAGGGGTACAGTAAGCCCCCATGGTCAAATTTCCTCGTCAATGAGGCATTCTCATTTGTCTCTGCCTGCAGAGGCAAAATGGCTAAGGCAGATGCACATGTGGGGTGGGAACCTTTTAAGTGCTTCCTGACGACATAGCCAACAGCATAGAAAATTAATGGCTGTCACTTTTCTTTTCAACACAGCCTTTGTGGTCAAAAATACTGCTGTCTTCAAGCACAGCTGAAGCATTTGCGAGGTTCTCTCATCCAAGAGTTCGTCAATTAAGCTTGTAATGCGGCTGCCTTTTGTTTTCCAATGTCTGATGGCCCCAAGAGTGCACTTATGATCTCTGCTGGCGAGTTACCACTTGTAGGTGGTTTCGCTAAGTTGTAGAGCGCTAGATTGTTTACTATGAGCAAAACTGCTCTGGGATTGGGGTGATTATTACACAAAAACGGTTGTCTAACAATTCCAAAATATTCTCTAATTTGTCTTGGCTCAAATTCGCGGTTAGCAAGTATCTGTAATTTATTTATTTATTTATTTATTTATTTATTTATTTATTTATTTATTTATTTATTTATTTATTCAAAATGCCTTACAGGCCCATTGAAGGGCATTGAGTAAGGGGGGCATCAGTAATTACAATTGAGCGATGACGTTAGATACCTCTACAAGCTCTCCATTAATGATGTGCTTGAAGATCCTCACAATAAACCGATCGTCAAAATGACGAACACACAACGCATGTCTCGTCCAGCACTCTGTCTTCTCGTTTTATGTTCCTTTCCCATTCTTCTCGACGAAGAGCGTCCGCCGGAGCACGGACCGGGGAACTTTTTCGGCAGACGTTTTGTACCCGCCTTTGCACAGAGGCACGAAGCATGTCCTGCATTTCTTAGCAGGCATACTCCAAAATACGAAGAAATGACGGTAATGTCACAGTTGATGTTCGGCGGAAACATATCAGGTAAGCCACAATAAAGCAGCACAGGGACGTACATTGACTCACCACGTGCGGAGACGAACAAAACTCGCGCTTCCGCACAACCAAGCACAAACACAAGCAAACAAACAATGATCGGCAGCGGCAGCGGGGCCAGCTCGTCAGCTCGCCTCTAACCCATCTCCGGAGCGCAGCGCCCCTAGCGTCGTCATAAAAACACGTTTCACCGCGGCGGCCGACAGAAGCGTCTGCTCACGACACTAGCCAAACCCTTCTAGCCTCTCTAGCCGGGAGGCGCGCGCGCGCGCGGCAGCACCGAGTGAACAAACAGACGTGCCGGCGCAACTTCGCTTGTTGTTCTGGTGAGGAGTACGGAGCAATAACTACGAAGTCAGCGAAGAGCAGAATGTACGCATCGACGCTCTCCACGAAACACCGCGAGTGATACGAGAAAATCCAACTATCCGGAGTGGACCCGTTCACGCTGCAGGCACATGTGAATTTGTGACCGCTCGTCGATGCCTCCGACATTCGCAAATTTGTGGTCTTGCGGACGTATTTAGTAACGCGACAGCAGCTCAAAGGAAGGAAGGCCGTTGGCGGACACAACTTCGTAACAAGCAGCCGGTAAGCGAGCCGCGAATGAAGCAAGTTGCTGTCGATAGCGGGATCGTCATGACACAGGTAAGATTGTAAGGACGTTTTAGATATTTACCTTTTCCATTCTTTTATTAGGTGACCCATTCGCAGGCCCGCATCAAGCCTCCCGTCGAAGTGTGCTTCCTGGGGAAGGGTGACGGAGAAATCCTTGCTGTGCACTGCTCGTGCATGGCCGGAAACGGCGAGGCGTGCTCGCACATTGCAGCGCTCTTGTGCAGCGTGCTGTACACCTTGGCATATTTTGCCAAAAGTTCATGAAAACTTAAACTTATTGCACTTTTCTCGAATAGCTGATGCTAATCGGCACCTTTGCTGCTTCTCACCGACGACACATAAGTGCTCGCTACTGCAGGTCGATACCCAGCTGTAATCAGTACACCGAGAAACTGGTCGCGGTCAAAGCTGCGGTGCACAAGTTCCGCTTGTTGCAGTGTCGATGCGCCACTTCATCTCCGATGACGATAAGCCCATTCGGCAACGGACCGCACCTCAAGTTCTTTCATGGCAGGAGGGAGCCAGCTCTTGGAGCCGTCTGTGCACGAGCGCTCTTCACGCGCTCGCAGGCCGTACTCCACGTAAAAGAGGAGCGCTGCGATATGTGAACGCGCCTCGCCGTTTCAGGCCGTGCGCGGCAAGGATTTCTTCGTCACCCTTCCCCAGGAACCACACTTCGACTTGAGACTTGTCACCTTACAAAAGAATGCAAAAGATAAATATCTAAAACGTCCTTACAAGCTTACTGTGTCATGATGATCCCGCTAACGGCAGCAACTTGCTTCATTCGCGGCTCGCTTACCCAGCCGCTTGTCACGAAGTTGTGTCCGCCAACGGCCTTCCTTCCTTTGAGCTGCTGCCGTGTAACAAAACACGTCCGCAAGACCACAAATTCACAGTCGGCTGCCTGCAGCGTGAACGAGGCCACTCCGGATAGTTGGATTTTCTCGTTGTATCACTCGAGGTGTTTAGGGGAGAGCGTGGAGGCGTACATTCTGCTCTTCGCTAACTTCGTAGTTAATGCTCGGTACTCCTCACAATAACAACATGTGCGATCGCGCCAGCACGTCTGTTTGTTTACTCGGAGCTGCTGCACGCGCGCTTCCCGGCTTGGTTGACTATGACCACTATGACTTCAAAATGGCGGACAACCCACAATGCACAGCGCCTCCGCCGCTTGTGAAAGCTCCCTATACGTGTTTTTGCGATCAAGCCTTCCATACATCTAAAATACACTTTCTGGGTTCACACAAAATCGTGGTCGCATCTCATATCATATAAGATTTCCGAGTATTTAGAATAATGATAAATAAAAAAATAGGCTGTGAACATGCTGCTGCCATTTTGTGGTCACATCTCATTTCATATAAGATTTCTGAGTATTGAGAATAATAATAAATAAAAAATAGGCCGTGGACATGCTGCTGACGTTAGCAACAACATATTCTTGTAAGAAGGCATTCTCAACTTTAGCCAATCTGAGAAGTGCGTGGAGGAATCCACTGAATCACTGCAGCTGACATGCGGCTTACCATGAGTGTGACTGAGCCTCTCATAGTTTTGTTGGCACAAGAAAAACGAGTTCAGCCTCATTTCAAAGAACAAGTTTATATATATCTGTTTTTGAATTTCTTGCACGTGAATGTGGCATGAACAGAAAGAAAAATGATTGCATGAAAATGTGAATGGGGGAAGGGGGAGTTCCTTGGTGCTTGGCAGGGCTCCCTGAGACCAGCGTGCTTGAGAGAACCCGTAGTATACATAATGAACAATCTGTACTCAGCGTAACTTGAAAATATCTGTGCTACGGTCTACTCTTCTAGTCAACGAAGGTTTTGACATTGGTTGGCATTTTTGAATAGTAGTATGTTTGCATGCATCATAAAAATTTTATAGGAACCACATTATCAACCGTCATGTAACAACAGGTGCAGAGTATTTACAGATTGAAATGCGATAGCTTGAGTGGTGTAAACATGATGCATTGATGCTGGTGGAAGAAAGGTGCAGTTTTGTGCTGTACAGTAAAGGTACGAGTATTTTTGTGGTAGAATTACTATTTAATTGCCATCATCAATGAGCCAGTACCTGTCATATTCATGATGTTAGCAGCACACCTATTACATTTCCTCACCACACATTGCTTTAAACATATTCAAGTGCTCTGTAGAACTGTTTTCCACGTTGGACAGGACTAATTCTTTACCAAATGTGCTAAGACCTTCTTGCTATACCACAATGCAACACCTTCAATGAACAGACATGGATGTCACAGCGTGTACTGGCAGCTAGGCACGTCTACTATTTGCGTTTCATTGTTCAGCTGCATCGACGTCTGTGGTGAATGCCTGAGCAGCTGGCCTTGCTCTGTGGGGCGACATCTGCAGCAGTTGCAGGCTCTGACATGGTGTGCCTATGACATGTGCAGCCTAGTAGGCATGCCAACCTTCTTAGCACATTTTGTATGGTGAATGTGTTGCGTTGCAGTGGTTGAATGAGAATGCCGATTGGTGCGGGTTCAGGCATCCCCTGTAGTTATAAGCGTGCGCAGGGTTCCCTCTTTGGGGGGGTTTGTTGCAGTGCCCCCCTCCCAATCACGTTAATGTATAGGGCTGACTTTGCATCACCCTGTCGCCCCCCTCCTCCTTCTGTATGTGTCAATGTATGGGGCTGGCCCCCTCTCCCCCCAACCCGCCCCTCCCCCTGTGCACCCACCTATGCTTGTAGTGGCTTTTCAAAATAAATAAGCAGTCTCACATGCGCTTGCCATGCTGAAAGCTTGTTTTTTTGTTTTTTGTTATTGCAGTGATATAACTGCATCTGTTGCTCAACCAGTATGAGTGCATTTGCGTTGAGAGCCACCACTTCTAAAGCAGCAGCAAGAGACACCTCTGCTAAACATGGCAAGTAATAATGTACTGCAGAAAAATTGCTATAATTATTACTAAATTGTTGGACATTGGGCTGATGTTCACCTTTGTGTTGTAGTGCAAAGCTCAGTCATAGGGTGCAATCTCTGCAATGGCTGGTAAACTGCATTAAAGGTAAAATGCATAAAAGTCGCGCTTGTAATATATAAGCTATACCCCATTTGATATAGCATGGTGTTACAGGCTAGGACCTATGAAATTAAGTAGTGTGCGGGAAAAAACAAACAAGTAAGATAGTCCACACATGTCATCGCTGAGCGGTACAAGGCATGCATTCAGGGAATGCGGGCCATGACAGCTATGTCATGCCTCAAGATCGCTCTGAATCTTGCCAAAGCGTGAAGCTTAAAAGCTGACCAGTGCCGGGGATCCCCTGCCCCTCATTTCAGTCGCACAGAGCCTGCTCAAAAGCATGAGCCATTGTTTGCAGTGTTGTGAAGCCAGTGCACCACCCAGGCAGAAGGTAGCCGAGAAACCTTATGTGCACAAGCTTTCGCACAATTTGAAAAAGTTGTATTCTCAGTGCCAAACAGGCTGTTAAGTTCTGCAAAATGACTGAGCCGGAGGCAAAGATGCTGCAGGTCGGTTAGCACAAAGCACAGGCATTCCTTTGCTGACAGCACAGAAGGGATGGTTTAGGAAATTCCTATAAAGTGCGAGAAAGTGTATGTTGGCCATACTGGGAGTACTGGGAGATGCATTAAGGGTAAGCTAAGGGAGCATTCAAACAATTGAACTAATGTGCGTGATGGAAAGGATTTCGAACGGTTTTTAACTAGTCATTGTATAACTTGCCAAGATTGCAATCCCGACTTATGTTTAAGTAAAGCAAAACATGGATCAGCCATGAAATTATTGAAGCAGAATGCACTACCTATATGGGGGAGGGTTGTGTAAGTGTGGATTTCCTATGACTTACTGATAATGAGATGGCAAATTTATGCATGTGCAGTGGATGTCGTCTGTGTCAGACAGTATAAATATACCAGCAATTTTCCAGTATAGGTTGTTGAAAGTTCAGCACTCGTCATCGTCGTTTGTGTTCCTTCCGTTAGTTGTCTGTTATCGTTTGTTAGCTCTTATTATTATTATGCCGAACAAAGAAAGCGAACCCTTAAATTTACACTTTTCTTCTCTCAGTTGTATATTTGTGCACTGTGTAGTGTGTCAGAATTATGTACCAACAAGCCCAACTTGCCAACTACATGGGCCCTGGTTTGAATGGCAGACTCTCTTTTAGTGTTCATAAAAATTAATTAGTGCTATTTTCTTTTGGTTGCTTGCATTACAGTCAGCTTACCAATATCACTCTAAATGTAAATGATGAATTAGTACGTCAGGAAAAAAATTTGTTAGCACTCTGAAGAGTCAGAATTTTTTTTCAGCATATATGTGGTGTATCTTAAGAGGAACATCATGTAGTGTGAAGCTATCGTGCTTTACAAAATGCAAGATTGCTAGAGTCATTTTGTGAGGTATTTTCACACTTCGTTACTTGTACTTTGTGACAGTGCGAATAGACACTCCAGTTCAGCAGCCACAATATCGAGAACTATGTGGACTGTCATCTTCAGGGAGCGTGCCCCAGTCGCGTCGTAGATGTCAACAATGAGTGGCTTGCACTGCCTTGAAAAACTTTACAAACTTTACAGTAGATATCATCAAATACATGCGTCGAGGTGATGCAAGTTCCAGCTGAAGTGGGAGACGCCATCTTCTTTTAGTTGGATGTTCGGATCATGCAAAATTTGCTGTAAACAAATAGTAATCTTGGAAGTACTATGGTTCTTGTGATGCTGAAGTTTTGAGCATGCTTAAATCTTGCCTGTTAAAAAAAGTAACGAAATACCTATCTATTGGTGTTCACAGTATATTCTATTGCATTTGAGCAGCATTGTGCGCATTTGTCGCATGTATAGCATCGTATTATGCTCCCAAGTTTTGGCATCATTGCGCGCTATCTATGAAATGAAATGTAGACGAAGCTTGTTAATCTGTTTAGTCAAGATAAACTACTAGAATTTAAAAAGCAGTTGTAAATGCACAGCTCGCCCAGTCAGCATGGTCTCAATGGGAAGAATACTAAAATTGAATTAGTTATCATTTAGGCATCTATGGTGGTGACTGCCTTTCTTATTTTGTTTTTAGGTTTCACAATAGTCCACTTCGCCGAAACTAATGATGTGGAAGCAGTCCCTTCGTCATGGGTGTGCGGCCATACGTGCTTGTGGCCAGTGGCCTACACGCCTGCCCGCCTCACAAAGGCTATATCGCATTGTGAACTCCCTAGTGCCTCATTTTCGAAGCACCGGGTGGTCGTCATAGCTACAGCAAGCAAGCTTTTTTCTGAGGTCATCGGCACTTCTGTAAATCATTAATGTGCAGCGCTCACATAATAAGACTTTCGAAATGTCTGGCCAGTAGTACATGTCATGCCACTGGTGGGTGCATGTTGACACGCAAATGATTGCATTGTGGTACGTAGCAAGAAAGAGCATTTTCAGGGTTTGAATAATTATGAATGCCAAGGAGCCCAAATGTGGTGCCAGCAGGCGAAGCTTTCGTGCACTTTTGTATCCCAACTGAAACAGGTTTGATAAAAGATCCGCAAACTTCATTCATCATCTTGTACTTCTTTAAAGTGGCACTAAAAAGCAAGAAGATTTTTCTCATATTCGTAGATTACCTTTTTGCAATACCAAATGCACCACTTTTGTCACAACAAGAAGTTTTGTAACTTAGAAAACATATAAACAGAAAGTTCAAAAGGGATTTCACCACTCTTCGCACACCAATCGCCATGATGTGACAGATTTTTATAGTCCCTGTGTGGGTCTGCACATCTCTTTGTCGACAAAAAATGAATTTTGTAGTATTTTATGCGAGCTTGAAGTTTTATGTTAGTCTTGCCATCCATGACATCTCAGAGGCGCAAGCTTCAGTACGAAACTCTAAAGTTGAAGTAACTTTTATTTCCCAGTGTAGTATGTTGGTAAAATTTACGGCAGTATATTTCTGAAAACGTATTTCATCAGTCTAAGCCTATTCAGACTTTTCCTTTAGTGTCCCTTTGCACTATTGTGATGTTCATTCTATAGATGCACGCATATATTGGCATGCTTGGTCATTCATTACTTTGGCTGCCGCGGGAGGTCGTGACATGTCTGCGCATGCTATCTATTGCTTTGAAAAGCCGCGTATTCTCAGGGAAAAAAGAAAAAGAGGGAAGGTGCTCAAGGTCACGAGGCATGCGTGACATATTTTCTTTTTCATCCCTCCCTGGTTAGCTTCCAGCGCTTTCGTCAGGAGGAGAGAAAAGAGAATGCAATTGCAATGTGTGACAAAGTTTTGCAACTCGGCTCTTATGGGACGGATTCTGAAAATTATTGCAGCGGTGAATTCATGAGGTAATAAGTTTCTCGGTTGAATCCATTTCATGACTACTTGAAAAAGTGTTGCACGGCACCTTTGAAATTATGGACAAGGTCACTGGGTACCAGAAAAAGTAATTCTCCTCCAAAGGCATGTTCACATTTGCACAATGCAATGGCATGCTTCTATAGGAGCCCAAGGGAGGCATGGCTTGTACTAGTGGCCATGCACTGGTATGGTATCATTGCGTTGCAGTCCGTGAGTACTGCTGAGTGCTCATTTAATGATGGTCGTATTCAACCTACATGGTGTCCACTGTCTTTTTGTGGCACTCGTGAGTGATATGGGCATCAGTCATCATTGCAGTACATAGTTCAGCACGTCACATCCACGCATCATGCAGCGCTTTGCAGTCGCACGTAGAAAAGCCAGCAGCCATGCACTCAGTATATTGCCTATCAATTGTTGACCTATCTGCATGTTGTTGAACATTACATTGTGCGACTAAAGCTGTGGCTTCTGTGCTGTATCTTTGTTTACAAGGGCAGCAAGTTTACAAAAGCATGTTCACTCACTACCCAGCAACAGTCTTGAACAGTTTTGGCAAGCCCATTTGTGGCATTGGGAAACATTGCATCTTCAGGCATGCACTAAACTTTCATGCAGCATGTAAAGACTGCAGCATAAGCAAGTGAGGCATAAGATGAGCGGCTGCTGCTCACATCAGTTTTATGGAAATCTGTCACAAGAAGTCATTAACTACTATACTCTGTGCTTAAATTGAAACTATTTTATGGTACTTTAGTGTATACAACAGTAGGTGTGCATGTCGGACTAGCTCAACAGTGTCGCAGCAAAACATGCCTTGCAACTTCATGTGCAGGTGCATACCTGCATGCAAGAGCAAAGGCACGGGAGGCAGAAGATACGAACAACGTGCCTGCTACAGATACTGAAATGGGCAGAGGCAAACGTCGCCGCCGAAATGGCCATGAAATGCCAGACGAACCAGATCTAAGGTTGCTATCATTTCAGTGATGTGCATATGAGTATGCAGATATTAAATATACTGAATTGCAAGATGCGAAATCAAAGCCTCTTTGCATAAAGATTTACAGGGAATATTCTGGATATGTAAAAAATTATGCTAGTTGCGAGAGGGCTCCTAAAGGTAGGGACATGTTAAAATGTAGCAAATCTCTATGGCAAACTCTCTCCTAGGTGTTGTATTTTGTTATAAGTATTCCCTAGGCTGTGAAAGACAGTGTATGAGTGAGCTTGTCTTTCCAATTCGACAAGTTTCTCAAGCTGGTGATTTTGTTCATAGTTTTGTCCATGTTAAGTTCAATTTTCCTTAACAGGACGATTTTGTCCAGCTATCGTTGAGTTTTTGTGGCTCGCAGGCATGAAATAAATCTGCTTGTCCAATATATAAAAATTTAGTTGTGTGCAGTTACATGTTAATGGTGCTGTGGTTTCTAGCTAATGAACCTCTTGCATTTCACATTCATTGAAATAAGACTTTCACTGTGGAAGCCGAATTCGTCTCTTGCAAGGTGTATGATGTTTAGGTTTGTGCAGACCTGTTAGGGAAACACATGTAACGTAACATACAAAATAATTAGGTCGGATATATGTGCTTGATCAAGGAGAATTACCTAGTTTGTACTTTTGGGAATAACTTGCCACTTTTTTGGAGAGATTACGTGGGAAACTAGTGTTAGTCCTCATTAAATTAGATTTTATAAATGGGGGTAATAAAAACCTATTATTACACAAAAGCAGCCTCGTAAAAGTCCATGTGTATGTGCTGTCATTTGCCCATATAGGAGCTCCCCATATCCATCCAGCAGCACGGAGTTGGAAACCAGCCTTCATGCAAGTGCACTTGGGACACCACCACGTTTCGTCAGCGATGATAGGTAGGGGTAGTTGTTTAGAAATCATTAATTATGGTAATTTAAAGGCGCATGAATATCCCATTCTGGCCTAATGAGTTCGCCAGCCATTTGGCGACCATTTCAAATCTATTCGAATAAAATCCTGCCGATTTACTGCATTGAAAACTGGTAGAATATTTTTTAAAGAGAAAAAATTTTTTGGTCATGTGGCTGCCTTCCCAGCATTTTGTCTGTGTGTTGTTCATCAAAAAAATTTATTTTGTAAGTACCGCTCCTTCTTTCTGTACCAAATTTGGTCTACATGTTAAGTAAAGGTGCTTGTGTAAGGTGTTTGAAACTAAGTGATATTAGTGCAATTTTTCTGACACATACGCCTCCAAGAATTTAGCCAAAATGTGTTATGTTTCCATTTTTTATTGCATTACTGCACTTTGAATATTCGAGCAGTGAATAGTTACTCCAAAGAAGGTATATGTTGCGAAAAAAAAATTTTAGACCTCTCAAGTTAAACTTTACGAGACGCAACACAAGTTTCACAAAATCATAATTTTTGTCCATATTGAGACGCTATTTCCACCATGTGATGGTCCAATTAAAAATCATCTTCATACCTCAATCTAAAGCAAATAAACAATTCTTTCCACATGGCAAGTTTTACCAATACAATTTTTGTTTTAAGGAAGAAAATAATTATTGAAGTTTCCCATTAGCAGCTATCTTCCCATTTGGTCATACGACAGCCTCCCCCTTGAAGTTCCCCATTTCCGACATCTCTCACCATAACAATATTCATCAAGAAAATGGAAGCATACTGATATAATCGGCCATTGTTTTTCGATTTCTTGATTCTTAGGATAATTTGGTCAATTCTGACATTTTTTCTGGGGTCATGCAATTCAAATTAACGGGCTTTGCTGTACATATAATGTGCCTAGGGCAAAGCACACTGCCTTGTTGCGATTATGAAAGCCACTAAGGTCAAATGTAGTGAACGTGGTCATGTACTGATAGATAAGTACCGTATCTACTTGCGAAATGAACTCACCTGTATTTTAGAAAAGTTTACACCGATTTGGGGGGAGGGTTCATTACGCGGGAGAAAAAAGTCATGGTAGTTATAACAGCGAAAAATTCGCATGGCGGTTTTGCTTGTTTTGGCCCGCGAAATGCACGACGAATCGTTTTTGTAACCCGAAGCTCTTGTTTCTCCCGTAATGAACGCACACGGAGCGACGCCGAAGTGTCGTCCAGCCGGTCAGTTCACTCCAGTGCATGCTCTACCAATTTAATGTTTAAAACCAGCCGTGCAGCTAGCGTACCAGCCAAATGCGGCCTGCGCAGCAGGTGTCCAACTAAGTTCACTATGACAAGCCCGACAACAAAATCACAGCATCGGATGGCGGTGCACAAACGTTGGCAGTGCACAACGCGCCGTAGCGCAGTGGGCGACATTGCATGGCCTCTGAGATAGAGGGCGCGTGGCGTGTTTTTACGCTATAAGCAAAGAGGTTCCTTCTGCATTTGACAGATGGCGCTCTGCCACAAAAGGCGCGACTTTAAAATTTTAATTGACATCGTCGAAGCTTGCGCTGCTCATAACTGGTCAGCATGGTTGTTAAACTATAATTTGACTTTTATTGCATCATTATTTTGTAATATAATGGCTTGATTTAACATCGTTTCGATCGTTAATGGCACTGGCTATCACATTGAAATAAAATAAACGGGTGAATTTAAAAACTTTCTTTTTTTTTCAGGAACCAAGGTTGGGGGAGGGGGTTCATTACGCAAGTAAATACGGTATACAGTGGAACTTTGATTATACGTCCCGCAATTTCACGACGACCCAATTTTATGGCTAATCGGTTTGGGTCCGGCAAAATCCCCATAGAAATAATCTATTAAAAATACCTTGCTTATACGATGCAGTTTTACGTAGACCCCGCATCTTACGACGACATTCAGATTCCATTCGAAAAACAAAAAAAAACCTTTACTTAAAACAAATGTGACCAAATGTGCACGAGTGCAAGATATGAACTTGCGTTCCCCTAGGTTGACGATTAGAAAAGTAGAAAGTCTTCTTGGAATGGAAAGTTCATTTTACTGGAAGTTCATGCGCTTCTATATACGCCTCGGCTGCATGCGTACGTATCTGAGGTCGTTACCTCGTCAACCTCTGTCCACACAGAGTAGCTTCAGCCGGCCAAAAAGCTGATATTTTCACGTTTTCCGTCTGTGGCAACATTTCCTGGTGGACATACAGCTGATCTCCTGCCTTGTCGCGCTCGTGGTCCCAGGCTTGTGCAGCTGTTTTCACCGTGCAGAATTACTTTCACTTGGCTTCAATATTCTTAACAGCGGGACATCACTAGTTACGCTTCAGTAGGCAACAAATTACAACGTGCACAGCTCAGTCGCGCATGAAGACATTCTCCGCATACTCGTGGTCCGTCGCCATCACGGTGGTCGCCATTATGTGATAGCAATGACACTGTGTCTGACTGTTGTTACGGGAGGCCATCGGCAACGCAGTTTCGTTTTCATGTCCAGGCAGTTTTCGAACTATATTCATCGGTAGAAAGATGCGCATTGGATTCAGTTATTTCTTTTTAAAGTTAATAATCAATATTCACTCGCACCTCCTTCAACTAAGTAACACTGCTATTAGCTGCCGCTGGCAAGAATTATTTAATCTACCTTCCTGGCAGAGGTACAAGGTGGTGCCGTGGGCCTATTCAGGTGTTCTGTACCCGTTTTTTGGGCAAGGCTGAGTGTCACTGCCCATATTCTTAGTTTTTTTTTATTAGACACCCGTATTATACGATGGTTTTACGTGGTCCCCTGAAAGTCGTATAATCGGGGTTCCACTGTACTTTGCAAAATTTTTTTTAAGTGATTGAAGGGACACCGAAGTGAAACAATAAATAAGTTTAGATTGATGAATTATACTCTGAGAATGTTATTGTTGCTAATTTCACTTTCGTGGGTTTATTAAATTAAAGAAACAATCAAGGTCGGTGGTTCATTTTTAAATTTCCTACAAAAATCTGAAATTCATCAGAAGGTGGACTTAAAACCCTTTCTTTGTGTATTAGTGACATTGGCTTGATGAAATTTTCTGAACCTTAGTATGCCGAGTCTCTGGCATGCCCAGTGGACAATGCATTTTACTGATATGTAACAACGTTGGCACTAGTGGGCGCAGCCAAAATTTAGGACGTCATGGGGATCGGTGTGGAAACCTCTGTGCGGCATCGCCTCACACATTTTATTTAATGTATATTCCGACTAACCAAGTGTCTTCACGTGGCAAGTGAGGTGATTTTGTTGTTGTGAAAGAGTGATTTACTTATTCTTTTTAGTGTCCCTTTAAAAGGTAGCTTCAACTCTGGAAAAAATTCATTTCTGGCTTCATAAGACTGACTATATAGAAAAAATGCAATGTTTCAGGCTGATTTCTCTATGCCTCAAATTTTGTGCTTGCGCAAAGTATCACGGTGTTCATTGTCTACATATATTGCTGAAACTAAGTTTTCTAAGAGGTGTGCCTCTGTTAATGAATTGTTTTAAATGTGTTTGCTGTCTTTCCAGTAAGGGGGCTGGCTAAGCTGTGTGGCCCACCCAAGAACCAGAAAGTGTCTTCCATTTTGCTATCCAGCGACGTTTTTTTTTTTTTTTAACAGCCACCAGAGCTCAAGGAGTCATAGTCAACACTTGGTGGGAATGTCCCTTAAATCTAAGTAACTCATCAGACATTTTGTAAAAATAATATTGGTTCTTCTACATGGATGTTGTGTGCTGCCTCCTGCTGTACTACAGAATGCTGATAAGCAAAGGTCAAGATCCATTGGCTGCAATGCTGACTTTTTGATGAGACTAGCACCATACACAAAATTGGCAGAGTTTTTCACTTGGCTTGCCACACCCCCGTGCATAAAAAAAGCTATTGATATTCTCGTGCTTTCACAAATTTACTGTTACTTTTATACTTATTAGTACATTGAAATAGCAGTGTTCTTGTTAAATTCTTTGTAATTTTAACATTATATGTGTTTTGTTGTGTCTAGTGTATTCCTTTATAGAAAAAAGTTGCGCTAATAAAGAAAGGACACCACAAAGAAGGAACACTTAAACAGGTCGAGCGCAAACTACCAACTGTTCTATTGACTGTTGATCGTCGGTTAAATAGGGAAACCGAACATAGCTGCGCTGACGTGCCAAGGAACCTCACATGCTAGCGCACCTTATTCATCTTAAAGGACACTTTTGCACCACAGGGCAATATCGAGGCCTCATTTACACAGCTATCACTTTTCATGTTAATGAAGAACGCTTCCAAAACCTCACGGGCACACGTGTTTCTGCTGTGACCCAGTATCTTAGCAGAAACACGTGTGCTCGTGAGGTTTAGGAAGCATTCTTCATTAACATGAAGAGTGACAGCTGTGTAAGTGAGGCCTCGATATCGCTATACGGTGCAGAAGTGTTCTTTTTTGATGAATAAGGCGCGTGATGTTCCTTGGTGCGTCTGCGCAGCTTTGTTTGGTTTCCCTATTTAACCGATGATCTACAGTTAATAAAACAGTTGGTAGTTTGTGCTCGACCTGTTTAGGTGTTCCTTCTTTGTGGTGTCTTTTCTTAATTAGCGCAATTTTTTCCTGTAAAGAATGAACCAACTAGCCCCTCCAGATGTCCTGAGTGTATTCCTAGTCACAAGTTTAATACTGGTATAAATAAAACTCATCATATGCCTTCAGGGTGCCAAAAAGCAAGCGGGACTATGCACGGCCTTAAATTGTAGTGTCATTTGACGTCATGGAAACGCTTACTGGATCTGCGGGTGTGTATATTGTGTGAGTGGGATCCGCATTCTTTAAAGAGAGGCTTCTGTTCTACTGAACAGCTTTGGAAGGAACTTATTGTGCAAAGAACCTTGGTTCTTTACATATCACTTGGTTGGGAGGAGCCTGTCTGTGTCACTTTGTTTAAAGTGTGCATGAGCGTGGAAACTAGCAACCGTGGCAATAACCCTCTCAGTGTTGTAGTGCTTTGATAAAGTGCTCACAAAGCATCTTTGCAGAGCAGTGTGTGTGTCAGAATATTTTTTTCTGCTTTGCATGACTGGGAGTCAGAACAAATACTTTTGTCAGACCTAGTCATTTTCAAACAGTGATCATTTCATATTTTTGTCATGTAGACTTTTATCAGACCTAGTCATTTTGAAACTGTGATCATTTAATTTTTTTGTCATGTTTAGCATTTCATGTTACTAAGAGTGCAGTTTGCAATTGAAGATGAGCTCTAGCACATAACTTTCATTTTTATTTGTGATCTGCTCCTAAAGCCAAACAGAAGCCATATATATATTTTAACTGTTGCTTGCTTGCCGGCCAAAGAGAAAGCATCTTACGGCATTCTTTGAATAATGTGCCTAAGATGTCTTGGATAGCTTACTTGTGACTGCCCTTTTTGCCCATCAAGCTGCTTCGAGTGTAGCAACTTTTTGCCTAATATAAACATTTGTCGCTTAGATAAGCATTTGATTTTAACCTGTGCGATTGTTCTTTTGTGCAATGTTTGAACATATGTTTCTGCAGCCACCGTTTGTATTGTTCTTGCCTCTGTTGAGGCTGTTATCTGTATTTATGTACCTGATTTTAAACTGCATCTTCTGTTAAAGATTATTGAACATGCACTGACCTTACTGCCAATATTTGCGTAGCCCAGGCTTTTATGTAAGCATTTCTCACTTGAATAAGCAAACAAGCTCATAATTTAAACTGTGTCCTTATTCATTTGTGCAATGTTTTAGCATAGGTTTTCACTGCTACTATTTACAAAGTTTGTTCTGAGGGAACTGATACCTGTTCCACAATTTCTGCCTTTGCTCTGTGTCTTGTTCATTATTAATTTCTGTGATACTGTTGTCAGTTCGGAATTTATTATAGGAACACCATTTGTGCCTTGATTTCTTCTGATTGCCAGTTTTGAGCATCTATCGTGTGTGAACCATGAACATTTGAGATACAGCTTTGTAGCCAGTAAAAATAAATATGTTTTTGCTAACTGGCTGCTTAAGTCTTATCCCTTTTTATGATAGTCGGCATACCAGATTATTACAATATGTATAAGCATAGGCAGCTATGCTCTCCACAAATCATTTTCCTTCTGTGAACAGTGGCCCCACGAGACCTGCGTGTTTTTCATGGCTGTTCTTTTAATTTCACTGGTGATGTAATAAAAACGTTTTGGCTGAACTTCTGCCTCCTGCATCATTCATGTGCGAATAACGAGCCGGCGGCCGCTCGTCCTCCTCTCCCGAATACGTACCAGAGAAAGAGCATATTCGGGGAAGTGGGACGAGAAAGCTGGCAAAATGGGAAAGGGAAACAAGGTGAGGGAGAAGGGTATAAAAATAAAAAGAAAAGACATTGGGAAAGGGAAAGGGAAAGGGAAAAGAACGAAAAGAAAGAAAAGTGGGGATTACAATACAGATTGTAGAAGGTTTCTGTCTCTACTTTTCAAGGCCTGCTAGGGTCGTCAAGTATCTCCTTAGAAGAACGGATTTTTGTCATCTTCTAAGAGACTGATTATAGAACTTCCTCTTATATTCTCCAGGCCGGACATTAGCAAAGATATACGACCGCTCCAGTCGGATGAACGGATTTTAAGCGCACGTTAGAAGACGTTCATTTGAGATTGGCAAATCCGATTCGTAGCAGCTATATATCGCTTTTGTGCTAGCTGGGATTAACGTGTTGATGGTTTCCAAACATATATTACGCCGTCATCGTTACTTGCACAGTCAGTACGCGGAGTTACTTCTTCAACGGAACACAATCATTCAACATCCAATTAAGCAGCCCTAGTGTCACAGTCATGCTCAGACACTAGCCGTGTGCAATTAATTAACTTCACTAGCATGTTGCAGGTTCGATCAGCACAATCCGAAAACTAATATCGAAAAAAATGCACACGTATGCTTTCGCAACATCGACGATTTCGACGTTGTGAAATTCGTCGAACAACAATGCCGTTCGGCGGTGAAATACAGGAGAAGTTAGCCGAGAGACGTTAATTCTGGCCGTGACTGCACGTTTTATCGCTCTAACCATTTTGCTTCGCTGATCAAGCTCGAGCATGTTGGCGGCATGTGGCGCTCCATTATATCCAGAATATTTGCGCTACATGCAATTCGCAAGAAAAACTATGCTTTTATTTTGACCTCGCTCAAGGATATTATACATTAAATACAATCAAAGTGACTCACGAGCATTAACGCACAAGGAGACGTGAAGTGCGACTCGCTCCTCATGAGTTAGCAGCTGATCGTTCATCGTCGCTGCCAATCTCGGTGCTTTCACAGCCTTCTATATCCAGTGAAAATTTGTCGTCGTCAATATGGTTTCTTTGAACATCACTGCTGAATTTCCAGCGCCGAACAACTTCGACCGCTCCGCGTCACCATGTTTACAATTAGAGAGACGTCTCGGCGAGGAGAATATTTTGCTCTCGAACTGGTCAACAAGCAACTCGCTAGCAGTGTGCTGCCGCCTATCAACAAACGTACAAAAACAAGCAGCGCAGCGCTGGCTATGAAACCAACGCACTAGTGACGGACGGCGTTGAGAGCGTTCGCACCACGAAAGGCGTGGAGCGGACGCGTCCTCGAATGACTGAAACGTCGCTCGCACGATTCATAACAGTGCTTTCCTGACAAAGGATAGAATCCTTGTCTTAATGTATCGACAACTTGAGACTGCTCAGTTATAGAAGAGCACATCACGAGCCCGTGCGACCTCCCGCGTGCAATGTTATGGGATTCATGCACTACAAAAACAATGACGAGGGCTATATGCAAGTAAAACAGTTTCAACTGAAAATGTCAGACGATAACATTTAACTAAGCTACGTGGCTACAGAAAACCTCGCGAAGCCGATATGTGTACGCTTTGGGCTAACATAGAAAGCGGGAGTTGCCACGTATTTTTAAGAAAACTTTGTGTCTCGCAAGAACGAATCACATTTCTCGTGTCACAGAGGGCATAGTTTGTTCACTGATGCATGAAAGATGCAAAGTCGTAGTGTTCCTTTCTTGCCAACGCGGTAACAATGAGACTAGCACAGCCGAACGAGGGAGCGACAACGTAGTGCTGCGATTTTGTCCTCGTCGAGGGGACGCTCCTGAATTCCGCTTGGCGGCGCGACAGTCTATGGGCATTGCGAATAGTGTACCAAGGGGGTGAAAGGTCAGTGAGCGTTAGAAGGAGAGATCTGGTGGTGAAGAGGAGGGAAACGAGGAGGGGAGAGTGTAAAGCATAGCAGAGAAATAATGATAAATAGAGCAATAGAGAGAAATAAATGCAGGAAGGAAAATAGAGACAGAGATATCATCGAGGAAATAGGGAGAAAGAAGTAGATAGAGAAAAAAGGTAGAACGAAAAGAGAAGCAAGCGTTCCTCTTCTAGCCACCAAATACCTTCCCACCTGGCCAAGCCGCGCACGCTCAGTAGCTACGCCAGGCCTACCTGTGGAGACAGCGCGCAACCTCTGCAGAAGAACCGACATTTGGACGTGTCGGTCGACGAGGATTTCGAGCAGCGATAACTCCGTGCTTTGCTGTACCATGCTATGCACGACTTAGAGGAAACTGCCCGTAATTTGTTTTTCATGTTCACGCGTTCTAAGTGTTGCCTACCCGGAAGTGTGCTGACGAATGCGTTTCAGTGGTAGCGGTGCCGGATAATGCCAACGTTGATGTGCATGCTTTGGTTTCAGAAGCTGCTCTAGCTCTAATGCCGTGGATGGCCCTTTATTCATGGAGAAATAGCATGCCCTATATATTCGGCTACACGGTAGTTGATGTCAGTTGAACGAAGGTGCTGAACTGTCAAGCATTAATTAATGCCGACTCGTCTTTCGCGAACCCACTTACGAATAGAAAATCTTGCTTGCGCTATTCAAAGTCTCGTTCCTTTCTGTTTTTATTGTTCGCATTATGATAAAGTCTATGGGCGAAAAGAAGCTCAAAGAGATGTCTACGCTAGTGCTAAGCAATTAATATACGCTATTGCTGACCTAAACCTAGCTTTAAATCAAATATAACAAAATAACATATGCACCAACTGTTTACGCTGAACAAACCTCGATTCAGATGCAAAGTGTCATTAATTACTTCTAGAATAAAAGCTAATTATATTTATTTTTTAATTATGCAGCCCAATTTGGGCTATCGCAGGAGAGGGTTTTCTCTACATCAGCACTCACAAGAATTCAACTCTTAAAAACAAAGAAACAAGAGTGCAACCCTTAAAGGGGTCATGAACCACTTTTCCAAGTAATGATCTAATGACCCTCGGTATCGGAGTGTACTGCCTCACAAGTCGATTGCCGCAAAAATTTCTCGAATCCGTCAAGAATCAGCGGAGTTACGGGGGGTTGGCGCACGCTCCCCGCGCTTTCTCTCTTTTCTCGTGCCGACGAGCGCACTGGAAGCTAGACAGGGAGGGATGGCATGGGGGAGAGAAGTTACGTCAGCGCGCGTCATGAAACGCGATCGCTCTCCCGCTGTGATTCGCTTGCGCGAGTGCGACTACCGTGTACTGAGAAGTGCGGCGCCGGCAAGAAGCGCATCTGATCCGAACGCCGCTCTCGATTTACGTCGGCTATCGGTCAATAAGCATGCTATGTCTCTTGCGACGTAAACGGACAGATCCGCGACGTAAACGGACAGAGGCCCCGTCCACCGACGAGAGTGAGAACCGGCCTCTGTTTGTAAAGAGGGTGCCTGGGGAAACGGCAACATCGCGCTCCGCTTGTGGCCATTACGCGGCGCGCACGACTGTAATATTTGGCAGAGCAGTTCATAGCCGTGTCAGCTTTCCGCAGGATGTGTTTTTTCAACAAGCCTAAGGGGTGCTTCATGACCCCTTTAATAAATAAATCGCGAATCAATACATTCATGCAAGAAATCTTCTAAAGGCAATGATCTAGTTGACCCAGGCAATGCATTCGATTTTTCTATATTGTGTGGAAAGAAGCTGAATTTAAATTGGTTAATATATGGATGGAATGGTGTAAGATTGAGTTAGTGGCTATTCCTTGTGGGTTTCAGTTTATCAGGAGACAAATATTCGTTAGTTATTGTGTAGCGTTTTGTATTAACAAGAATATGCAGCAGCTTTAGGCGTTCGAGATCGCGTTGCTTGGACAGGGTTTGTAGACCTAGCCTAGCAAAGTGAGAGGAGGGTGAGAAATTCCCGTCGTAATTGCGGAAACTGAAACGTACGGCTTTCTTCTCCGCGCATTCTAGCGTGCTGATGTCCGATTTTCGTGAGGGTTCCATACGGAGCAGGCATATTTCAGGATGGGACGCATGAGCAAATTATACGCTAGCAATTTTATTTCGCCTGTGTACGATTTAGGTAGCCCAATTTCTTTATAGCTTTATTGCAACTGTATCTAATATGTTTAGACCAAGACATATTGGGTGTGAAGATGAGGCCTAGGTACTTATAATCGGACGAACGTTTCAGAGAGGAGCCGAAGTAATCGAACAAAGAAACGGAGGTGCGTTTACAGAAGGAAAGAGTGACTTTTAACAAATTTTATGTCAATTTGCCATGCGTCGCACCATCTGAAAAATTGTGCAAAACAATCACTAAGTAAAGTGTGGTCATCGTTGGTATTAATTCCACGATATAGCACAAAGTCATCAGCGTAAAGGTGGATACTCGCAGACACACAATTGGGCAAATCATTTATGTACAGGAACAACAAAAGTGGTCCGAGGACCGAACCCTGGGGGACTGCCGAAAACACATTCACGACAGAGGAGTTTGAGGAATTAAACGAAATATAATGGGAACGGTTGTGTAAAAAGCTAGCAATTCAGTCAACTTATTTATTTATTTATTTATTTATTTCAATACCCTCAGGGCCCAAGGGCATTACAGAGGGGAGTGGGTTACATTTTTAATACAACATAGTAAAAAAGTTGGGGGTTACACAGGTACATTGAAGAAAACCAACAATAAACAGCGCACAGTAAAAGAACAAAAAACAGATGATTCAGAAATGCAAAGCAAAACAGGGTCTGATACAACAAGGAATCAACGCTAACGAAATAACACTCAAGCACAAGCACGTCCCTATGAACCAAAGAACGCATAGTTGCAGCAATGTGTCAATATATAGGCATGTAAAAAAAAAACAAGAAAGGAAAACAAAGGGGCTACTCAAACATGGAAATACTATAATCTTACAAAATTATCATTATGACAGCAACATGTTAGTTACAGCAGCCTTAAACTTAGGGTTATCAGTAATCTCAACGACAGATCGGGGAAGGTGATTCCAACTTGCTGACGTACGGGGGATGAATGAATTGTAAAAATGGTTGGTGTGGCATGTCGGAATGCCAACTTTATGACGATGGTCGATGCGAGCAGATACGTAAGAAGAAGGGGTTATCAATTTATTCTTGAGGATCTGGTTGTCGTAATATACCTTGTGGAAAAGGCAGAGGCGAGATATTTTCCTACGTTCTGAAAGCAGAGGCAATGATAAACTTGTTTTCATGGAAGTGACGCTGGAGGTGCGATGATAGTTAGAAAGAATGAAACGAGTAGCCCGGTTCTGGATGGATTCAAGCTGATAAATGAGCGTTTCTTGACTGGGGTCCCACACAGATGCAGCATATTCTAGTTTGGAACGGACTAATGATTTATAAAGAAGTTGTTTTACAGGGCTAGATGAAAGAGAGAAGTTGCGGCGTATAAATCCCAGCGTGCGATTAGCATTATTGGTTACATGATCTACATGCATCTTCCAAGAAAGATCCGAAGAGATGAGTACGCCTAGATATTTGTAACAGGAAACAGATTCCAGGTTAGTATTATTGAGATGATAAGAGGACAGTGTTGTATTGCGACGTGAAATACGCATGTGCTTGCATTTGTTAGTGTTTAATTCCATGTTCCACGTGTTAGTCCAGTCACGAACCCGGTTTATATCAGCTTGAAGAAGATCTATGTCAGAGTCACTGTTAATAACACGGTACAAAACGCAGTCATCAGCGAACAGGTTAATTGATGAACATAGATTATCAGGTAAGTCGTTTATATAAATAAGAAAAAGCAAAGGTCCCAGCACAGAGCCTTGCGGCACGCCCGATTCGACAGCAGATGTGATGGAGGAGGTGTTATTAAGAGTGACAAATTGGGAACGATCAGTGAGAAAAGAGTGCAGCCATTGAAGAACGTCAGGATCAATGTTAAGTTTACTGAGTTTCAAAAGAAGCAGTTGATGAGAAACCTTGTCAAACGCTTTTGAGAAGTCTAGGAATATGCAGTCGACAATGGAACCCCCGTCAAGGATGGAATTTAGGTCATGTGTGAATGTCAAAAGTTGTGTTTCACATGAAAATGATTTGCGAAATCCATGCTGATGATCTGTAAAAAAGGCATTTGACTGTAGGAAAGATGCGAGATGAGAGCAAATAATATGTTCCATAATTTTACATGAAATGCACGTAAGTGAGATGGGTCGATAATTATACGGAGAATGCCTATCCCCAGACTTGTGCAAGGGAATCACCTTCCCTACCTTCCAGTCTTCCGGAATGCAACCAGTCTGAAGTGTTTGCTGAAATAGATTAGTGAAAATCATGGCACTGTACACTTTAGTACTAATTAAAAACTTAGAATTGATGTCGTCAACGCCACATGATGATGAAACTTTGAGGTTTTGTATTATTTTTTCTATGCCAGCAGTATCAAAGACAATAGGGTCCATTGTTAAAAAATCGGTACCGACATAGGTGGGAGTTACAGAACACACATTTTTTGAAAAAGCAGGAACGAATACAGAGTTTAAAACATTTGCAGATTCGTCAAGTGGGATTAAATTATCGCCTGCATCTTTAAGGGTGATAGGTGAATTGTCTCGTTTGTTGACTACATTCCAAAATTGCTTAGGGTTAGTACGTAAAAGAGATGGTAATGTAGTATTGAAAAATGAATCCTTTGCATCTTTGAGGGCTTGTTTATATTCAGTAGCCACGGTCTGATAAGCACTCCAGCGCTCTTGAGTACTGATTAGCTTTGCAGAGCGGAAAATGCGTTTTTTTTATTGCGTAGTCTTTTTAGCGATTGACTGAACCATGGCGATTGCCGGTTAGATGTGATTACTATGCGCGGCACATATTTTTCTATGAGTGATAGAACCGTTTCCTTGAACAAAATCCAGTTAGTATTTACTGAGCGATCATAAAAGTTGTGCATGTAATCACCCAAAAAAGCAGAGAGTTCATGAATAATAGCATCGAAATCTGCATGTTTATAGTCCCGGATATATTTTTTTGTGGTTGCTACTATGAGACACTGAGCAGGCGAAAGAAAAATGAAGCAGCAAGTGGTTGCTTAGCCCCGGTAAGTAGGATATGGGATGGAAAAGATCAGGTGCAGTGGTGAGTACTAGATCTAAGATGTTAGATGTGGTACACGCAATTCTTGTTGCCTGCGTCACTAGCTGGGACAAGTTAAAATCTTTGCACAAATTCAAAAACGCGTCGCCCATACCAGAGAAAGGATGACAAGTGGAACGCACGCTAGACCAAACTATATTCGGGAAGTTAAAGTCACCTAGTAAAAGGAGCGGACTATTCGGATACCGTATTGTTAACATGTAAATGACATCATGAAGCTCGTCAACAAAAGTGGGTGAACAGGATGGTGGTCGATAGCAAGCGCCCAATATCAACTTCTTAGAACACGTTTGTATTTCAACCAGAACAAGCTCTAAATCGTTACTGAGATGAATTGGAAAAGACAAAATCGTGTCCGAAATCGCTATAAACACGCCTCCGCCACTCCGAGCACCTCTGTCACACCGATAAATGTTGTAGCGTTTTTCGCAATCAAACAATTCACTGTTATCAACCTGCGCAGACAACCAGGTTTCAGTAAGACAGATTATGTCGGCGTCAGAGGCATCGATAGCAGAGCAGAGATCGTCACGTTTTGGAATTAGGCTTCTAATGTTTGTGAAAAGAAACGAAAGTTGGTTTGTGACAGGTAACTTTGGTCCACTTCCCCTCGCGCAGTGCTATTCAGCGGCGGGTGAGACAGAGGCATTAGGCGATTTGTGCGCGATACCGGAAGTTTCGGCTGACGGTTTAAAGGCACCCGAGATTTCACGCACGCAATCGTCAGAGGGGCTGTAGATGTAGCACTCTTTATTTATGTGCAGTTTGTTGAAACTAAAGCATCATTGCTAAGAATGGCGTGAAGTTTATGCGTAAGTTTAGAATGTGCCACAGTGTCGAATGACTTTGAAAAGTCGGTGAAAATTGCATCAACTTGGTAGCCAGAGTCTAGAGCGTGCGATTCGTCCTGCGATAATTCTAAGCTATGTTGTAGTACTAAGACCTTGGTGAAAACCATGCTGGTCACCACGTAGGATGTTCTTATTTTCAAGCAGCCCCATGATATGCTTAAATATTATGTGCTCTAAACGTTTACATGATTGAGAGGTTAATGAAATCAGCCATAGTTTAAAGGTGAGGGCTTTCCGCCAAGTTTATGCATAGGAAGAAATTTGGCTAATTTCTAAAGTGAAGGAAGAGTTGAGGTTCATAAGGACTTTTGAAAAAGCGCGGTCAAATAGTGGCTGATCCGCTCACACTATCAATGAGCCAAAATATTAGGAATGCCATCACGACAAAGAGATTTCTTACTTCGTAAGTGCAAAATTTGGTCCATAACACTGTCGATAGGCACGGAAATGTCACTGACTGAGTCATTTGAACCACGATGAAAGCTAGGGGTATCTAAGTTTTCAGTTGTGTATACCGATTGGAAGCATTCGTTGAACGCGTTGGAAATAGTTAAGGGGTCACTGCAGGGGACGTTATTTATAACAACTGTATTTGTGGCTGCTGAGGTGGGTAAAATAGAAGCCCACAATTTTTTAGGTTGCTTTTGATTTAACTTCCAACAAAACATTCATATAGAAGTCTTTCGAGATATTAACTTTGATCCAATGTTCTTCGTTGGTGAAGTTAAATTCCTGTACTTAAAGGGGGGCTCCGTGTTTTTTTAACCCTTCAGTCTAGCAACACAGGTAGCAGGCAAAGTAGCTCACGCAATATCCAGGGAAGGTGGGTTTTTTCCTTTTTCGTTTTTATCGCAACGGAGCACTCAATACAAGCTACCACAGTCTTCTCAAAAAAAGCTACGAAAATATTCGCATTATTACATTCGCTGAGGAGCTCGAAGTCATCAAAAGAATCGGGTAAAATATAGAGAACGGACGCGTCATCGGCTCGGGAAAAATGGCGGAATGTAGAATAAAGAAAATAGTTGGTATGCACAGAAACAGAAACGGATACTAGAACGGCCATGTGGTATGAAATACCATCAGCAACTTCGCATTCATAACCATTGTCAAAGAAAAAGGATGAGCAAAAACTGAAACTAAAACTACACCCCCTCGTGTGTTATTTTGAACAATCTGTTTTTTAAAAAAATGAGCGACAAATCAAACATAGCTTCGCTAATTTCTACGTCATAGCCTTTGAGCGATAGAGATGGCCACAAAATACCTAGAGTCTTGAAATCACGTAGCCAGATCAAGCTGGAAGTAGATAAAAAGCGCTCGTGCATGAAAGTTGTTAAAGCGGTAGACTACTATGGAAACGCTTCCAACAAGGACCCTACACCAAACAGAGTCGGTATCAGGTGGACTAGAGATAACTAAAAATTTAAGATCAGAGCGTCAGAATAGTCTAACTACCCCTCCCCTGACATGCAGTGTGTAACGTCTGACGACTGTAAAACCTGCAAATGTTATTTTTGCTATCGTGTATATGTTCATTTAACCAAGTTTCTTTTACGCCCGCTATGTGCGTTGAATGGGCCGTGATAACTGAAAGAAAATTTGGAAACTTGTTGACTAGGCTTCTGGCAATATCATTTAAGATGCACAGGGGCTCGTTAGGATTATTTCCGACGTCAAGGAGCATTGGTGGTAACATTATAAGAAGCTTTTGCTGGGCGAGAATGAATCCTTATGAGGGTAACTGACCATGTAGCGCAAAATTTGACACTGGACAAGAGAGGGACGAAGCATTACCAACAGGCCCAACTTCATACTATTGTCCTTATGAGGGTGTTAGTGTCATCGTTAGAGCTATACCTAACTTCATCTATAAACACATGATCAAAACTCAAACGTACAATGGAGCCATTACCCTGAAACGGTTCTGATGCTTCCCATATCTTCTTTCTAATAGTTTGTACGCGCGATAAATAGTCTTCGGTAATGCGAAAGTTAGACGCTTTAGGTTGTAGCTGCTTCAAGGACAGTTCTTTTTTCGCAATAGTCGAGCTGCTTTATGATTTTGGGACGAGGCCGAACGGCTTGCCTACGTTCAATCCTGTGACGCCTTTCCATATTCGGGCAATCAATTTGCAGATTTGCTTGGAACCACTCAGAAAGGCTAGACAGAAAAAGGTCAGATTATTCATCCGGTGTCTCATCGAGGCCATGCAGCAGCAAGGTATTGCGGTGAGATCGGTTTTGTAGATTATCATTACGCATAGTGAGTTGGTTGATTTTGATTTGTAGCTGCTGAATATTTCCGTTCAGACTATTACCGGCAGCTGTAGAATGCGTGGCGGTAAGCGATTCTAATCGCGGAGACACGACTCTCTAAAGCATCAAACCTAGAATTGACAACTTCATGAAACTTCATATCAGCTATATATTGCGATATACGTTGTTGATCCTTAATTGTTTCGGCAAGCATTTGAGTCACTGAAGACAAGTCAGGGTCCACAGCATCAGAATCACCCGTCTCATCGGCAAATGACGAACCACGTAAAATAGTGCTGGCCTTATTTAACTTAGGAAGCCCCGGGACCAATTCTACATCACCGCACAAGAGAAGCCTGCAAACGCGGACTATACGGTCAGAGCATAATCACACAATATGGGAGGTACGCAAACTGTGTGGGCTAAGCAAAAGCAATAGGAAGTGATTATCTGAACGAATGTACTTGGCTATTTTAGAGTAACATACCTCCATAAAAAAGCAGAAAACGGTTCAGCATTCCACTAGCGCTGCTGTGAACTCGCCCAGTGAAGAAGGCAGGCGTCGACGATGTCCTTTTATGGCTTGCCGATGATGTCACCGAGCCTGGCACGTCGACGATTGAAGGAACCAGGATGTCGTCATCATAGATGATGGCACGTGCAACACCAGCTGACGAGGCGATGAACATGCCTGGACTATCTCTAGCGATGTACATGGGGCCGTGCACGCCACCAAAACCCGAGTTGTGCACGTGCCGAAACTCTGTGGAAGAAGCTTAGTTCATGGCTTTGCTTTCCGGGCAAAGAAATAAAATTTGGATGAGTCGGTGACAGGTTCGACGAGGCAGGGCGACCACTGCGTAAAAAGCAGAAAACGGTCCAGCATTCGGCTAGCGCTGCCGTCAACTCTGTCACATCACAAATTGTATACTTCAAAAACTCACTTTCCACAAAGCACTTACCAAATATTCGCCAAATCAATTTTAGAAGTCAACCTTCAAAGAGGAGAAAGGTTGCCACAGCGATTGAGTTTGCTTCAAAGACAACCGCATTTAGTCCTCCCTGTCGCTTCGTCGTAGCACTCTTATCTTCACAGAAGCCCGCTGGGCTAGTAACGGTTCCGTGAGCTCGGAGTCACGGGTATGGCAGCGCGTTAGGTGCACGATGTGAGCAAGCTGGGTCATCCTAGAATGGCAGTTGTGAGATACGAGACAAACAAACGAATAACTCACATCACTCAAGCGATAGACAATGGCGAAAGGGCTGGTGTAATGAGCCAGGAACCTTTGGCATAGACCACGCTTGCGAAGTGGTGTCCGCATCCATATTTTGTTACCCTTTTCACTTGACACATACTTGTGTCGTGAATCGTAGCTGCTCTTGGAGCGCACCTGGGATGCGACGTGTTTTCTGAGCGCGTAGGTAGTCCGGGGAATAGAAGAGTGTTCATGAGCAGCACAAAACTAATGACGCCAAGGAAGCTCCGGGGTGGTCTAAGATAAAGAAGGTAGAAGGGACTATAGCCAGAGGCTTCAGACTTTACCGTGTTGTATGAGTATGTGATAAATGGCAGGACGCCATCCGGAGTTTCGTACCTTGAATTGACGTACATCATCAGCATATTACTCATAGTTCTGCTGGTGCGTTCGACGATACCACTTCTTTGCGGGTGACACAACGTCGTTTCACGAAACGGACAGCCACAGAGACGACATAGCCTTTCGATTGCGTCGGCGACGAATTTGCGACACCGATGGTTCATGTTAATACTAGGCGGTTTATGACACTCTGTAACTAGCGCTCCGTGTCTTCGGATAACTCCGAAACAATCCCATAAAACTCTCCGTTAAAATTCTTGCTAATTCATTTATCCGATAAACTGCGATTGGGAGTTTATCGGATAGGGCATGGTTATGAAATGTATTTATTGAAAGGCCACGAGAATGACCACTCAACGACTCACGTAACCTCCGTGGATACTACGCTGTTGTAGCTGGAATGTGGATTCAGACAGCTGAGAGGAACCTTTGCAATCCACTCCAGTACACCAGTAAATCGTTTTGGCACGATGTTCAGCTTTTGAATCGAAATGTGAAGCATGGGCTAGCCCGTGCTTTCGAAACCTATGCGCTGATTTTCAGGTGAATGTTTCTTGAAACTGACGGTGTGAGCCAGCTCATGAGTTATTTTTCAAACTATAAGATGTGGAATACTAGTGATACTGTTGAACCCCGGCTGTTTCGGAGACTTCGCACCGTCCAGGAGGCAGTGCTTACTCGCTGAACGCTGAGGCTTCAGGCTCTCTTTGTTTGTAGCGCAAAGATTGAAAGGGCACTTCGAAAGCGAACAATCATCAATCGAAATAGGCGAACTTCCATCAGTGGCTGAAACCTCGTAAAGTATGCTTGCATGTATTACAACACGCTTTAAGGTTGTAATAGGCACAAATGTATGTATCTTGTATCCAAGTACATGCGCTTGTGTGTACTTGTGTTTGTGCCTTGAAACCATCTAGACAACTAAAATTCGATTCGTCTGTTCTTATGCCCTTGTGTTCAGGTACCATTTCGTCTGTATTGGAGTACTGAGAATAAGGAAAAATTTAACTCCGCATTTTTCAAAATTGGAAATTTACGAGAAATAAACTCCAATAAACGATGAATTTCCGCCAAGAAAATAAACTATGAAAAACACTTTTCGAATTTGCCAAAAAATAGCTCCGAAAACACAGAGCCCTAAGTATAACATAACACACGAGAAAGCTCGAAATATCGACAGTCGGGATATTGACATCGCTGTGTTTTCAGCGCAACATGTCAGATGGTCAACGCAGATGGTCAACGCCGACTACAATCCTAGGGTTGTTGTTTAGAAAACGAAAAGTGTCGAGAAGATACATTTCTACCATATAGAAAGGATGACCAGTGGAATAGTAGGAAAATATTCGCCAGTATAGTCATCTCTGAAATTGATGGCCAGTGTTGGCGAAAGTCATGTGGCCAGCGGTATCATCATCGTGTGAAGCAAGAAGCAAGTGTTTTCTCAGTTTCTTTAGGACCACTAATAGGAGAGAGCCGCCATCATCTACGTAGCTATTTTTGATGATCAGGCTATCTTAGACAACAAAGCAATTCTAGGCTGTCAGTTGAGCGGGTAAATTCAAGAGAACATCCAATCCACTACCGTTCGCGCTATTCCCTAAAGAAAATGGCCAGGCCTTGAAAAGCAGTATTGTCGATTGCGCATAGTAACTCGGCAAAACTGTCGGCGTAACATAAGTTCTTTGGTAGAAGAAGCTTCGGTTAGAGTAGGGCACAAACCATGGCAAGTACATGCAATTAGCTTTTCTTTTTAAATATTGCTAACTAAAGCAACCAGCTCTGGGTCTGATCGCACACCGGGCTTATCGCCTAGGTGCCCAACTACTAGCGCTTCTTGTTGATGAAGTTGATGTTTCTTCGAGCTCAGGGTAAAGGCAGTTTGTTCATTGCACGTCAGAGTAACGTCTTGTCGATAAATTGTGTACAGCAAAGTGTGTCAAGAAATGACGACGTCGTCAAGATAACGTAAACAAACAACTCATTTCCAGCCGCGCAGCACCGTGTACATACACATTTCAAATGTCGCAGGCGCGTTGCACAATACAAACGGCATAACCTGAAATCAAACATATTCTTTGGAGTTACAAACGTGGCTTTGTCTTTGTGCACGGAATGCACATATATTTGGAATAGCGTAATCGGAGATCCGCAAAGGAAGACATTGGGTAATATTGTTACGCAGAACAGTAGTCACTGGCTCAGTATATCACACCACATCGCACACAAGAAGGTCGTCTTCTTCACCCCTGTCTTTCAGAATATATCTCGCTATGCATGTTATCCTCATTAAACAAGCCACCGTTTCGCCGCAAAGGCGAAGCAGTGAAGTTCAAAAGAGTGGTAAGTTGGGCTAGTTCGTAATGATCCATACTTAATGTAACTGCGCAAAAAACGGACGGAAACACGAAGGGCGAGTTATATTCACACTGCGCTTGTTTGTCCTTTTCTCGCCCTTCGTGTTTCCGTCCGTTTTTTGCGCAGTTACATTAAGTACGAAGCAGTGAATGTGATAGCAAAAAATGGATTGTCACACGAAGAACGACAAGCAGGTCGATACTAGCAGCGCGCCGCTGCAGCACGACGAAGGACACCCGAAATGAACGCAAAGGTATCAACAGGGAAGCGTGAGCTAACAGCTGTCACCGTCGTTACATCTTGCGCTTGAGCAACGCGCAGCAAGTGTCGGCAATGTTCGTTCATTTGTTTGTTTGTTTCCTCAAAATTATGGCACATACCCACTCTGCGTGTTTGGCAAAAACTGCGTGTCGACAATGGAGAATCAGACGCTCACAGACTTTCTTTTTCTTGTAAACTGCGACGCGTGGAGTGTCCCCTATGTGTATCTTGCCACACAGGGGCGTCTGACGGAAGGTGTGCCCTCTGTTCCTTTTTGTTCTCGTTCCACATCACAAGTGTGTAGATATGGGTCACTTTGTTGTACGCATCTCTGGGGCAGTTTCAAGTTGAAAGAAAATGCAGGAGCGTTGCGTGGCAGAAAACACGTTCAAGATCATCCGATATGTGCTTACCACCCGCGGTAAATGTTGCACATAAATAGCGAGCCGTTTTTCCGCCGGCGCATACCTGGCGTGTGGTTGGGTTGTCTAACGCAGTGAGCTGGGGGAGCGTGGGGTCGCAGGTTCAAATCCCCGATCGGGTACTTCAGAACTTTTCCCTGTACTTTATTTTTCTTTGTGCCGTAGTGTCCATATAATAACTATTGCAATAAAACTCCGCGACACAACCCCAGGCGGCAAAAACGCCGACACGGCGCGTCTATAGGACCACAACAGAAGGCGAACTGTAATGCTTGAGCCTTGATACATGGACGACGTCAGGGGACACCAGAATCGAAGAGGTTGGGGAGTTATCAGGGATAATTTTGCAAGTAACATTCGTAACTTGTCTAAGCACGCGGTGTGTGCCGTTGTAGAGAGAAGCAACTTCTCAGAGAGTCATACGTCATATTTGGGACCAAAGAAGAACGTGTGAGCCTGTGGGAAATCGTCATAATAACGCTTCTGGGAATCTTGGGACGTCGTTAATTAATTGCGGGCACAAGTGCGGTTAGTCGCGTGCGTATTTATTGGTTCTGTCTCCAGCAGGCGCAAAGAAGGCATCCAGTGGAAAAGTTATCACGCTGGATACACAGCAATGTCGTGCTGAGAGGAGCCACACGCGAATGTCACGCATGAAAGTGCAAGGTCCCAGTCACGGTAGTCGGCCGACACGTATTTTGAGAACGTGTCGGTCACGGTCTGGTTTAAGCAGTGGTTAAGCCCGTTTGTCTGAGGCTGGTACGAGGTCGTGAGCTTATAATGGGTGTAGCTGGAACTAAGGATATTGTCACCCACTTGAGAAAGAAAAGTACGGCCTCGGTCTGTCAGCAGTTGACGTGGGGCATCGTGCAATAAATAAGAACACGTAGTAGAAAACCAGCGACATCTGTTGCACAGCTGCTTGACAGTGCATATGTGATTGTGTAGTGGGTCGCGTAATTAGTAGCAACGGCAACCCCCTTGTTTCCGGAAGCAGGTGCTTGAAATGGACCGAGAATTCCCAAAACTACATGAAAGAAGGGCTCCGATGGGATGTCGATAGGCTGAAGGTACCCGGCAGCAAGTTCGGACGGCTTCTTTCGGCGCTGACAACGTCCGCATAGAGCGTACAAGGTAAGGTCAGAAGAAGCGGCGGCATGGTTGCTTATATGTTCCAGAAATGCAAAGGTGACCGTCGATTGGGGCGCCATGAAGCTCGCGGAGAACTGCGGAGCGCAAGTGCACGGGAGGGCAGGTGTCAAATTACGCCAATATCTGGTGTTTTCCTTCAAGGTAAACATGCGTACAGAAGTTTCGCGTGATGACGATTCCAGCTGTTCATTCCACCTGATGATCGGCAACGGTAAGTTGTGCTGTACACAGCGCTACGACTGGGACTGTGCCGCCATCTACGACTTGTACAACACTGGTCAAGGGGGGCGTGAGGACCTTCTTTATGCAACGCATAGACAGCGCAGCCGGCGCGCCATCCATAGAAAGATCGAACTACCAATGCCGGCAAAGACGCCGTTAAAAGGCCCCTCCGTCGCCAACAGAGGCGCTCGCGTGCTCCTTTTGTGCTGTCTGCTATCCTCTGCAGCTGTCGTGACGTCACATGTGTCTATAGGTGAGGTCACGAGATACACACGCTTTCGAATGGGCGACCAAGAACCTGTTTGCTAGCCGGTGCGCGCTACCTGCTCTTTCTGCTCGCACGGCGATGAGGAGAACTCGTGCAAGTGCAGAAACGAGACGACGAAGCCTGCGTCGTGATACAGTTTCACCGCAAGGGCGAAGCAGTTCATGCGATAGCAACAAATTGTAATGTTATACGAAGCGAGACTGTCAGCTAACTCTTTTGGATCCGATCTCGCGTAACTCTACAAAACACTGGTATGAGGGAATACGGCCGCTCCAGGGATAGATGCTCTTTCTGTACACTCTGTTCTCATTGAGAGCGGAGCACATATAAGGGCATACGAGCCACCCGCTGATGGCTGCCGAGATAGCGCGATCGCGACCGCGCCTTTCGCATCAAGCTTCAAAGTGGCTCTTCGAGTGATAGCACCCCCCCCCCCTTCTCGCTTCTTTTCAAGCTTGTTCAAGACGGGTGAGGCGTCTCCCCTCTGCTTCGACGGGAGGCCTCCCGAGCGTGATGTTTCATTCTTTTTCTTTTTTTCAGCGTGTTTCCATTGCGATTGGCGAGAAGGCAGGCAGGAGGTATCTGACAACATGTTTCACTTTGATGCATCAACGCGACAGTGTGTACGACAAGGAAAGCCTGGTAACTGCAATAAATTTGATGGAAAACGTAAATGCGAGCAGGAATGCCACTTCTCCCGTAATGTGGGGCCTTATCGTCACAACAACAGCAAAACTATGTGACAATAAAGTGCTTATTGCTATAACTATGACTCGAGCCGTTACTTCGAGCGCCTACTTTACAAAGTGAGTTAAGGGAGCAAGACTGTTGGCTTTGTATTCTATTGCTACGGATAAGTTGACTTGATGACGAACAGACATCTGGGGAAGACGACTGCGCTTTCAACGTGTTGTGCGCTACTGTCATCTACGATGGCTCCAAGTATGCGCGTCTGAGTACACTTGCATACATACTCTCGTCTGCTTGTTTCCACGTAACATTTGGGTGTCGGAGCTGGGCACTTGTACTCATGCAGTTTCGCAGCGTCAAGCCGTTTATCATGGCTACGGAAGATAGCTTATACAAACCCGCTACAATACCGGCTCGTACACCTGGGGCAAACGCGCTCGTCATCTTTTTCATTGCTTCTTGCGTGGCCGGCAATTTCTCTGCACTTATTGCGTAAAAAGTCGAACACGTGCTCACAGTGTACGAGCGTGTCTGTACAGGTGGAGCAGTGCGACCCTAATATCTAGTTTAATTATCTGGATTTTAACCGTTTCAAACATGCTGTTATGCTCAACAGGTGGGACGCATTCGAAGATACGGGGCTTTTCGGCAGCATCATGGCGGCCAGCTTGCTGAAAAAAAGAAAGCTCTATCTAGTCATGTGCAAACGTCAAGTGAATTTTACACGATGTACTTTCAGGACTTATGGACTCGGCAACGCGTACACTTGCACATGGTTGAACAATACAAGGTCGTCTACGTGCTCAAACGCATTGCTGATAATGCCTTCACTGTGTAGATTGTCGATGCAGTGATCAAGGAAAGCCCGAGCCTGGAACTCGCTTTACCCAGCAGAATCGGCTAACAATTTGCCTGCTCACGGAACACCCGGGTGAAGCCGCCGTGTGCAGGCGTACCCTGTTCCAGGGACACCAGTGTCAATATAACTCGAATCGTGCGACAAAAAAAAACACGGTTGATCCCTCCGTCATAGGAATCGGAATAACACGAAAGTAAAGCGTGCCCTTACAGAAGCAACTGAATGCTTACTGTCCATTGATATAAGAGAGTTTGCACTATATATATTGATGTCTGGCAGCCAATGGCGCCGTTTAACGTGTATGCACACACCCACTTTGATGATTGGTGGTACATCTCCATCCAGACGACTAACGTCCATGTTAAATGATTAAACAAACCCTTGTGGTAGCTGTAGTAGTTAACGGTGAAAGCGTATTCAGAGAACGAGTTGTGATATCCAGAAGAGCGTCGCATATACTGGACGCAGAACTTGGTCGTCATCCCGCGGCATGTTAAAATGTGATTAACACCCCGGCCGGACTAGAGGGAAACGCAAAGCGCGTCGTGCCGCCCCGGTAGCCCGGCCCCGATTTTTCTCGGGGCGAGCGCGTGAGCGGGGAACGCAGTGTTACAGCCAGGTGAGGCAGGCGCACGTCGCAATTTTTGGTTTGTATTAGCGTGATGCTGAGCGAGGCCGACGCTTTGGCGACGTTTGTGCAAAGGTCGCCACCTCGCGGTGTGTTAAGGCATTGACAAAATTCAACTTCTATTGAAAACGCGCCGAATGGGACGGACGCGTAACGCCTTGCAGGTGCTAGTCGCGGAGGCCACAGCAATGACCAATTACTTTACCTTACCACTCCCAGAGGTCAACACCATCCAGCCGACCGGGAGAGCGGTAGATATAAAAGGGGCATTCGGAAAGCTCCAGAGTCTGTGACCGTGGCGCAGTGGATAGCGTGCCCGGCATCTGTTGTTGCGGACCGAGCGGTCGTGGGTTCGATGCCCGTTGAAGGCACCTTTTTTTCTTTGCCATCTGATTGTGTATATTTTTTCGACGTCATTTCCGTGACGGAAATACGTCACTGAAGTCTTGGTGGACCCCGGCATAAAACACTTTCGTGTTAAAATCACAGCATATCCACGGAGTGAATGATGATGAGTGGGCGAAGCTGCGGAGGTTCATCGGTAAACCGTGAATCTTCCGTGAATTCTGCCCAGTACGTCATCACCGACGTGAGATCGGGCGCGTTTATACTAAAGGTTCGATGAGCGTTATGACGACTTGCAGATCACTTTAATTTTACATGTACGCTGTGAATTTTCATTGTTTAGAAAAACCATTGCTTTGGAAAAAATCTGACGTCTTTCGTTAAGCAGCTGGCGTCTTTTCGTTTTGCTTTAAAAACATAGGCGTTCTTTCGTTTTGCTTTTAGAAAACATTCTGGCGTCTTCGTTGGTTATTTCATCAATCAACGGCGTTTTTGACAAATTTTCATTGTTTAATCACGCACAGGAGAAATCTCACCAGGCCTACCTTGGAGGTAAGCATGGCTGCTAAGGGGAATGAGAGACAGAAGAAGTCGGCTTTTAGCTAACACCTTACCACTTCTACTTCTACTAACGTTTCCTACTAGAACATGCCAATTGCTGCAAGGGGAATGAGAGACAGAAGAATTCGGCTTTTAGTTAACGCGCACGCTGCGAATTTTTTATTGTTCACAACGCACAGGAAAAATCTCCCACCGGCACCACCTTGGGAGATCAAGATCTGGTACTAGCGTTCGACTTGTTACGCACTATGACTACGAGGGACGAACGGGTGCCGCCTTAAGCAGCTTCGCCCCTAAAATTCAGGCTGATTATCAGGCTACATTCGACTAAAGCTCATCCTCTACAGATGCTGTGCCGATTTTTAGGACTCAGGCTATCGGTCACTAGAAAATCACAATCACAGGACTCATTCAATCTGCTCGACCCTTTATGCTTACTTATTACCACCGGGGCGTCTCCTTCAGCAGGCGTTTGGCGTCTAGCGACGCCACAGACCCTAGCTAACGGGAGGTTTCGACCTTCTCCTCACCTCGTCGTGCGTCGCTTTGCCGTACCTAGACCTTTAGGACCCACCGGCAGAAGCGACACCTATTTATTTATTTATTTATTTATTTATTTATTTATTTATTTATTTATTTATTTATTTATTTATTTCCAATACTGCTAACTCCAATGATAGGGGCTCTAGCAGGGTGGTACAAAACATATAAGAATGTTTCTTAACAAATAGAACAAATTCAGACAATACAAAATTCAACTGACAATATCAACGTGAAATGTCAAAGTTGACATTGTGAAGAAAAAAAATGCAGACAAGCCTTTCGTAATACAAAATACATCAAGGTTACAATTGAAGGAGAGCCTGAAATGTATCACAGTCAACTACCGTTACTACGTCTTTATCGAGTTCATTCCATTCTGTTGCAGTTCGGGGAAAAAAGAATATTTAAAAACATTATTCTTGCATTTAAATGGCACTAATGAGTATGGATGTCGTAGCCTTGTAGAATACCCACTGGAAAAGAAAATATAGTCACACGTTCGGCTCTGTAACTTACCCATGACAATTTTAAACATGAACTTAAGGCGAGCGATTTTATTTCTAACTGTAATGCTTTTTAAGTCTGCTTGGCGAAGTAACTGAGTAATAGAGATGGACCGTAACTGTTAAAAATAAATCGTACAGCCTTACTCTGAACTCTATCCAGCTTACGTGTGTTCGTCTGTGTAAACGAGTCCCAAATAACATTTGCATATTCTAAAATTGGCAGAAATTAACGCTTTGAAAGTGGCGAGCTTACAGATGGTAGATGCCCTCCTGAGAGACCTCCTTAAAAAATGAAGTTTAGACAATGCCTTATTAGAAATAGCTGTGATATGACCATCCCAGTGAATGTTATCAGTTATAATAAGAGCTAGATTTTTGAACTCATTGACCAACGATTGTAATTATTTACCGATCAACTGTAATATGTAGAGTAAAAGAGGATTTTTCCTTTTACTTATGGTCATTACAGCGCACTTGTGTCGTAATTCACAGCCATCTGCCACGTCCTGCACCAACGCAGCACTTATCTAATTCAAAATTCAGTGCATTTTGATCTGAAGTTGAATTTATCTCACGATACCAAAACACAATCGTCGGCATTAGTCTCATTAACGCCACAATCAGTACCACCATGTCATTTACTAAAAAAGGAAAAGGGGAACATTAACGGTCCCTGAAACTGATCCCTGGGGTACACCCGAATCTACAGGCAGCATTTTGAGAAATGTTCAGTAAAAACCACATAATTAAAACATTAAAAACAACATACGGCTTGACATATATGGCCCACCTGGTCTGACCCGCATAGAAGTAATCTGCAGTCACCTTCTATTTTATTTATTCTGTCATAACCACCATGCGTCATGGCATTGCATTGTGAGGAGAAAGAAAATTCCAAGTATACAGTATGAAAGAACTGTATGCTAGCACCAAACTATTTAAACACACTACCATATACACACGCACGTGCGCATATCAGCCGTAACGAACATCTTGAACACAAAAAAATGATCTGCCCGCCATTGAACCCTCGCTGGGCTCAATGGTGGGCATCTAGAATTGTTACCGGATAACCCTATTTGTGGGATCTCAAAACCTTCTTCTAAGAGATCGCCCCCAGAAAAGATGGCGCACGGATGCAACATTCTAAATACTTCTCAAGAAAAAACACACATTCCCCAAATACCATGTAATACACTGTGAGAACCCAGATAGCTTGGTAAAATGAGCCACTAAGACCTTCGGCCTTACTGAGACCGTCACTGCCCATACAGTAATGAACAGCGTAAAGGCTGTCGTATGAGACGATGACCTCGTGGATTGTACCGATGATGAACTACTTACTGGTTGCAAAAACGAGAACAGGGCACATGTACAAGGCATAAATTTCATGAGAGAAAAAAAAGGAACTACCAACAAGGCCAATAATATTAACCTTTGCATTTATCCCAATCCTGCATGGAATTCAACCAAGCTAACTGAAGTTGAACGTAAGACTACATTCCAAGCCGGCGACGCTGTTTCAAGTGTCAAAGGCTTAGTTATACATCGCAAAGTTGCCGAGTGTAGCTTACCTGTACAGCACTACGAGTCACTCCGCTGATGATAGCTGCAATACCGAGGTCCACTGCACAAACAGGCATTTTCCAAATTCTGTACAATCTGGAAGAGAGAAAAGAAAATCATAAATGTCGAGGTCAAAGAAAACAACTTTTTGCTAAGCTAGACTGCAAGCCTCGCCATATTCTAGAGAGAAAAAAAATCATTCGCCGATGTGATGCAACAGGGTGCCGTATCAGGCACCCTGTTGCATCAGGCGGGCGCCGAAGCCATGCGCCGAGGCTACCGCCGCGGGCCGTCACAGTAGGAGCTGTGAAGGTTGCCTTACCCTCCTTGAATATGAGCGCGTCAGGCACCCTGTTGCATCAGGCAGGCGCCGAAGCCATGCGCCGAAGCTACCGCCGCGGGCCCTCACAGTAGGAGCTGTGAAGGTTGCCTTACCCTCCTTGAATGTGAGCGCGTCACATCACTATTCCATCCATGGCATCTCGGAGGAGAAGGAGGTTCATTTCTACTTGCATTCTGGTGGGACCAAAGGTTTAGTCCCTAGAGGCGAAGCCAACACGACGCCTAAACCGCTCGCTCAAGAACTGTGCAATTCACACTTAAAGCACACAAATTTTGAGCACAGGGTAAGTGGTGCACTCGACTGCGACTCAAGCAACATCATATACTGTTTGGAATGTGTTATATATAACATGTAATACGTCGGCCAGGCAGACACGCCTTTCAGAAGTAGGTTCAACAACCGTATCGGTCACATGTACGTTCCCTGCCTGGTCTTCCGCTTTCTGAACATGTCGCATTGAAAGTTCTAACCGTCCTTGCAGGTCAAACCCGAATACATCGAAGAATAAACACTCGCGGTAATATGCTGCAACACCCACCTTCCCAAAGACAACAATCATCCTTTGCCTCTACAAAGTTGTGTGCACTTCCAGGGAAATGCCCTCATGATGGAAAACGGCCATTATAATTACTATATTGAAACAGGGTAAGGATCCCTCTTCAGTACTATAGCACTAACAAGCTGCCTGCGTAAAGTACTTGAACTCCCCCCCCGTAACAATATAAAGAACCGCCGCTCGCTACATTTCCTAGAACCGAATAAAGTGATTGACCCCCTCAGCCAAAAATTCCCATACGCTGTCGGTGTAAGGGAATACGTGATTTTGCCTACCTGTAACAGTCGATTGTAACTGTCTACATGGTGTACATGTAACCATCTGCTTTAACAGTTTAATTGTCACGGCCTTATCTTAACAGTCCGACCGCGACGTCCTAATTTTTCTGAGTACCGGAGGCTCGGATAGGCCTGATCATGATATTTCCCAGTTTAGACTGTGTGGTCTGTTGATTTCTCAGTTGAACATGTCACCACATGCATATGGTTTTGTAAAGGTTCGAATGCAGCAGCTGTTTCAATTATGAAAGAAGGAACATTTTTGTGCGCATATTTTTCATGTGCTAAAACCAGAATCTCATTCAGAGGCATGCTCTATTGACGAGCTCTAAACTGGTTGAGAACGCTGGGTACCAAAACAGGAGAGAAAAGCGCGCAAGGTCGCACCTGAAAAAGTGTACGCTGCTGGCCAGTTCTACGGTGATGCAGCGCCACAGTTCCTGTGCTGCAGTTAGTTCAGTATATGTCAGTTTGTATAAAAGTTGACATTGGGTCATCTCCCACTCTTTCATGTTCCAACAGCTGCCCGGCGTGCAAAAAGCATTAAATTGACGAATTTATGCGATATTTCGCGTGTCCTCCACATCATGAGACATAAGGAGCTTCAAATAATGTACCACCATACGCATGATTATGATGCTCTTTCTACCAGCATAGTGCACATTTCTACGTGAAACAAAATACTCCTTAGTATCAGAATCAGCTGTGCACTTGTGTCATGAGTAAAGGAGGGGCACGAGGCGCGCGCCGAACGTGGAAGCGCGGCGACTGTGCGCGAGAAGCAAAAAGTCACCCGATGGCACGCGCACCAGTCACGTCGACGCAGAGGATTGGCCAGATTGGGGCTCGTGGCATGCGACCCGAGCCGTGATGGTGAACGACGAAGGATGACCGTGGCACTGTGCTGTGGGGCGCCGGACGAAGAAGATCGAGGAAGGAGCAAGCGTCGCACCCGCGGCGAAGGCGGCTGGTATTCGGTTCTGGAGGTGGCGGCACGCGAGGCCCGGGAGTGGCCGTCGACCTTGGAATGCTTCAAGCGAGGCTGCCCGGACCCGTCGCCCCTAAAACGGCAGTTCCGGGATCGCCAGCAGCCCTTCTCTGCTCGGCAGGACGGCTACCGACCACAGTTCAGTCAAGGAGACGCCCGTCACCTGTGGAGAACTGAAGCAAGGAACCAAGGCCCAGTTAGGCCTAACCTCGACGGACCGAGGACGGAGAAGATTACTGGGGACACACGCGACGAGAGCAAGCGGTAGGCTGGACGAAGGCAACCGACGATGAACTTGGAGGCCTACTGAGGACGTCGGCGACGGTCTCGACGAGAGATTCACGCGACGGGAACATCGAGCCGTCGCGGCGAGCTGTAAGAACATTCTATTACCGCAAGGCCCATAGTAGCCAGACTGAGTTGTTCAGACGGGTCTAAGCCTAGCTAGAACGCATGTAGCTAGCTTCAGTTCTGGATATGAACTGAGATTTTGAAAAATGTAAATAGGTTTTCGTTTGAACTGTGCAGTGTCTTTAACGCTTCTTTATGTTATCTTTTTGCTCATTATAAACTTTTCTTTTGCTGTCCCACCATGGTGTCTCCTGTGCCTGTCTCACTCTCTCCCGATCCATTATTGCATGCACCCCGAGATAATCGTGACAACTTGATTTCAAAGATTAAAAACACCTGTACTCAACGCCTATTTTTCTTAAAAAGCAGTGATCCATGAATGGTAGACTTCACAATAAGTCCCATCGCCACACCCACACTGCGCTTTGTGGACATGTTTTAGATGTTAACATAGGCGAAAAGACGAGGAGACGAAAAAAAAACATAGAGAACACCACGAACGCACCTAGTGTTGTTTATGTTTCTTACTCGTGTCCACGTTTTTTCGCGTAGATTAATAACATCTAAAAGCTATGAACGAGTTGGCCCGCCGGAAAGTTTGACTGTGGACATTTGCAAACAAGTTAGCATTTACGTAAGAAAATAGCAATTTACACAAACTCCATCCTGCTTTAACTTCGGGAATTTGGCAAACTACACTTCGTGACGAAAATATTTAGCTTTATAATGAAAAAGCAATTCAATTCATGATTGTAGATGGCATGTATTTGAAAAAGCACAAATAAAGATATTCATCTACGTATGCGAAATATAATGCAGAAAGCCCCAAAGCACAAACATACACAACAAAAAAAATCCTGCCAAATTACAAACATAAATGTCATACGATGCTTGGCTACACTGCATTGCTCACCACATGTAGTTCCTTGACGGTGTGCAAAACTTATATATGCAGTATTACAACAGCCTTCAGCTGCTCCTGGAGTGGTCAGTATAGGATCACTTTCCATTTTTCCTACCTCTGTAGACAATATCAACAACAGCTATCCTGTGCCGTCGCTGTCAACCTCGAAACCCATGGATAAAGGCTGCATCCATTAGCCAGATGCCTGATTTCTCAGTGCATTATGTCGAAAAATACATCTTACTATTCTTATGTTGTTGAGTGAGCATAGCTGCCACACACCTATGCTTAACCAGCACATGTGCTTGCCTTGAAAATCCAGGGCATAGTCCATCAGCTTTAAGCCATTACTATCAAGCATTACATGTGTTTGTAGCAAACGGCGGCATGTCTGTCCAAACACATTTATGCGTCATGAACACTTTTTGTTTTGTAGGAGGGTTTAGTACCAAAGAAGCTAATGAGCCAAACTATATTTGTGAAGAAATATTTTTTTCTAGTTACATATATTGCGTATGCGAATGAACGCTTGATCATTAGGTTGGAGATGAACCAAATATTCAAAGTAAGTTTCTTTATGTTCCTCTGTTCCCAGCATGCACTCTTCCCAGCAATGCAGTAGCACTGCACTATTCCACTCCTCCCAACAATGCACTAGCATTGCACTATTCCACGCTTCCCAGCAATGCACTAGCATTGCACTCTCGAAAAACATCCCTTCGCACCTACCCTAATCGAGTCTCCCACGAAGCATTTTTCAAGAAAGCGAAAACGGGTACTTATCGCACAGTCAAGCAGATGCAATAAAAAAGAATTATTACGAATAAATAGTGTTACACTCAGCGACATTTTTTATTTATCTGTTCAGCAAGTTTTTTACCTATTCAAATTACACAAAGGCAACGTTGCACCCCCTCTCGAATCACACGAAGCAAAAGAAAATATAACAATCTTATTCAGATGTCTTGTTCTATATGCACTGTCTTTCTATGTATTTTCCTTAATGCACAGTGGCACCAATCCCACTTGTTTTCTTTTTAGCCAACTGAGTATTTTATGACGTGTCTGGATACTAATTTCACCGATCATTGGAAAATATGAAGAATAAGTGCTATCTTTTTAAATTTTTGTTTCTTTTTCACTGGCTGCAAATCTGTTACTGCTTCTTTTAATTTTGAGATGAACAGAGCTTATGCCTTCTATTTCAGTTTCAGCGCTGAAATTTTCCCATGAAGTCAGTGAACAATGATCATTTAGGAGGCTTGGCATTCAATTTGGGGACATGTAAAAGAGAAATACAGCACTATGAATGAACAGTGTGCTTGAGAGTTGTTTTGGGCCGTGTGTACTTCGAAATTTCAACGAAAGTTGATTGTCCTATCAAGGTTCGAGTAATAAATGTGGATGGCATCAGGCGGAACGTGGTGATTTTTGGGGCTTTACTTTGAGAGAATATCGTGAGTACACTATTTTAATGCTATGGAAGCAACTTTCAATGCTGGTGCTGCAGGTCGGCCAAGATATAGATGAGTGAACTTTAAGGAATCCAGCCTGTTAAGGCCAGGCATTCTTTCTGGCACAGGAATGAACTTGAGCAAGCTATGGTCGCAGATCTGTTAGGTGTATTGTCCTGTTCAGAAACCTTTGCCTCCACCACTGGGTTAAATGTCATCAACTGGAAGTCTATTCACCGAGACGTTATTCAGGTTTTCATTTACGCATTTCTCGGAGTCTGTATGCTAAACCTAAAATTTTAACAAGGGGCAATGGAACTTCAATGTATATTATGAGGACCTTAATCCATAATAATTACGAGCGAAAAAGTATTTACGGCGAGAATGGAAACTGCCAAGCAGGGCTCTCTTGCACAGATGAATGGAAGGCGCGCTGCAATACGGTGGGCGGAGCTTGTATTTATTCCTAGGTTGTGGCCAAATATAGTCCACAAACTTGTTAAAGATGAGCTAATCACATGTTTCAAAGACAAATCCCACCACACGGCTGATGATGGAGCCCAGGAAATTCGCATATATTTTAAATGAGCATTGAAACGCACATAAATTAAACTGCAATGCGCAGGCTGGGTGCAGTTTATGGCGATTGCTAGAATGCACAAATTTCAATAGTGTAGAATGCGAATCTAGCCAGAGCAGACGGCCAACACAATGAAGAAGCCAGCAGATGCTCACAATTTGCGGCCGCTCCCTACAATGAGACATTGTTGGAAGCTGCAATGTTAATATTTGCTGTTCACATATAACCCGATATGACAAGAAGGATCTCCTGGGGATAACGGTAACACAGTGCAGCACATCGCGCTGCAAAAATAACACCGAAGGGAGCCCTCAAGGTATATGGTGCCGGCGAGTTAGTTGCTCATTGCTTAAGTGGAATGCCTAGCACGAAAAAGAACAAAGGTCAGGGTACTCGTGCCAACGTTTTGTGTTCATTTCAGCGCTATGTATTGTTTATCTGAGACAATAAAAACGTGTAGAAGACGTCACAGAATAGAAGCTAAAGGTCTACAAAACGTCCTATATCCAGTCTAATGTCAGCTTTTAATCCGTTTTAAGACCATCTAGAAAACGTTTCTAGGTGGTCTAGAAATCCCCTTCTATGAAAGGGATTGCTGGATGCCTATAATATATCATTGCATTATCGTTGCAAATACGTTTCTAAGAGGTCATGCAGGCTCTCTTTTCTTTTTGCTGCTTTGCTTTTGTTCATGCAATTATTGCACGCGTATAGAAACACTCTTTGTTATAATAGGTAGAGTTACATTGTTCTGTAAATACTATTACAGAGTGAGAGCTCGGTAGACTCAAAGACAAAGTCGTCTTGTAATTTAATATGTAAAACAGCAAAGGTTCCTGTACAGCATAGAAACGTAAAAACCACACGCTGAGATTTAGCATGCGAATAGATGACATTACACAGAAGCGGCAGAAATAAACCAAATATCGCGGTAGTTAAAATGCAGCGATATAGTATTCAACCATGAACACAACTTTTTGTTACACAATTCATCATTAGCAAAATTGTTGCCAAACAAATAAGAATGCAATATGACAAAACCTAAAATCTGGCACAGCCTTTCTGCAGTGTGTAAGCGTCGTCTCCATTAGCTTTACTGAATAAAACAGAAGACAGAGGACAGGAACCAACAGAACAGACAGAGGGCGGGAATAAACAGAACGACAGAGGGCGGGAGGCTGACACGGCAAAAGACGAGCTGTTTATTATCGCATGCTCTTTTTATGCTCGACCTTCGGGCCATAGCTGCTAGACCACGTGCCGATACATCATCCCCCCTTAGGGCAAAAATAAACAACAAAACATCACACAGCAAATGAACAGCAAACAGCAAGAGAGAAAGAAAAAAAACGAAAAAAAAACACAACAGCTACACAATTTGTTGAAAGTCCTTTGCGTATGAAAGCCTCACTGGCGGGCGTTTGTTGCGAGCCGATTTTCTAATACGCTGTCCTGTATCATTGCACGTCTCAGCTGCTCCTTGGTTGTTGGCCTGGTTTTCAGCTTGCTCGGGTGCTATGGCCTGCATCAGAGTCGGATGGTGAACAGCGGTTGCTGACGTGTCATCTTCGGCAGCTGGCGTCATCTCTAGACGGTCACCCATGCTTTTTCTGGTTGAGCCTAGCTGGACGACACTGCTTCGTGGAGGACAGTCTTCTGCTGGCTGTGGTTTCCCTGCATCCCGCGCTAGGCCGTTGCCTTCATATTCTTCTTCCATGTCACGCAGCAGGAATCTTTCATTTGTTTTGCGGATGTTCTGCCTGTTTCGTCTTAGGGTGCGCCCCTCCTCGGTCCGGAGCATGTAAGACCTGGGATCGACGCGGTCCTGAATGCTGGCTTTAACTGTCCACCCGGAGTCATCCAAAATGCGCACGGTGTCTCCCCTGTCCAAGACTGGGAGCGAGGTGCCAGCTCTGGGTTTTTGCATGTGCTTCTGCACCTCTGCTGCCGGTTGAACAGCGAAATCTGGTAGGCGTCCGCGGAGTCGCCTCCCCATCAGCATCTCAGCCGGGCTTTGGCCGCCCTCCAGGGGCGACAGACGATAGTTCAGGAGGGCCATCCAGAACGCCTCCCTGGCGTGCTTCGTTTTCTTCAGGAGGCGTTTGACCACCTGCACCCCTTTTTCGGCCAGACCATTCGCTCTCGGGAACCTGGGACTGGAAATCACATGGGAGAAGTCACACACTTGCGCAAAATTACGAAAAGCACTGGAGGTGAATTGCGGACCCCCGTCGGTGTGTATCTCCAGCGGGGTGCCGTGCCTTGCAAACATCATTTCAAGTTTTCGGATGACGCTTTCACTCGACGTCTGCACCAGGCGTTCCACTTCCGGGTAATTCGAATATGCATCGTACGCTACCAAGTACGAAACCCCCGAGTGTTCGCACAGATCTATTCCGACCCTTTCCCACGGAAAGCTTGGGGCAGGGCTGCTGATTACCGGCTCAGATGGTTGGCGATAAGCAAACTGGCAGCGCGTGCTGCATTTTGTACGTAACTGTTCAATCTGCTTCTGCATGCCCGGCCAATACATTAGAAGCCGTGCTCTTGCTTTCGTTTTGCTGAGGCCGAGATGCCCCTCGTGCAGGCGTTCCAGCATCTCCCTGCGCAGTTGCCTTGGAACAACCACTTTGCAACCTTTCATTATTATTCCCTCCACATATGACAGCTCCGATTTCACAGTGGCGAATGGACCAATCACTTCACCCTGTTCTAGGCCCGTTATCACTTGCCTAGGCTCTTCGTCTCGTTGCGCCTCTGCCTGCAGCTTCATTTTCATCTTGTCACTCACGAGGCTTGCCAGGACTTGGGCGGCGTGTACGCTGACGTCCTCATCTTTTTTTGTCCGCATGTTGTCTTGAGCAGGGATCCGAGAGAGTGCATCGGCCAACAGTAGTTTCTTTCCTGGGAAAAACTGAAAGGTAAGTTCAAAACGCATTAGACGCAAGAAAAATCGCTGCAGACGAGCAGGCATTTCACAGAGTTCCTTTTTCGCGATCGCTAATAGAGGCTGATGGTCAGTCTCTACTGCTATCTTTGTGCCAATTATGAACTCGCCAAATTTCTCGCACCCAAGCGTGATTCCCAGTGCCTCCTTTTCTATCTTGGCGTATCTACTTTCGGTGTCCGTGAGCGCACGCGACGCATACGCTACTGGGCGCCAGCCCTTATCGTGAAGCTGCATCAGCGCTGCTCCCAGCGCATTCCTGGAGGCATCGGTGCTAATCTTGATTTCTTTGTGTGGGTCGAAGACTGCAAGGACGGGTCCTGATGTTAGCAACGTGCGAATACTTTCCCACTCTCTCTGGTGAATGTCGCTCCATTGAAAACGCACACTTTCACGCATTAGACTGCGCAGCGCCTCAGTTTTTTCAGACAAACAAGGGATGTACTTCCCGAAGTAATTCACTGCGCCTAACATTCTTCTTACTTCCTGCTTTGATGCGGGTGTTGGCATACTGGCGACACATTGCACGAGTTCTTCGTCCGGTTTGATTCCTTCACTTGAGATTATGTCTCCAAGAAATTTGATTTCTTGCGAGCCAAATATGCATTTCTGCGCGTTAAGCGTGAAACCGGCTGAACTTATCGCTGCCAGTGCTGCCCTCAAACGCTTGTCGTGCTCTTCCTTCGTGGTTCCCCACACTAGCACATCGTCTATGTAGACTCGTACACTAGGAATTCTGTCTAATGCGGCGCTGATTTCTCTTTGAAATATTTCCGAAGCAAAACTTAGACCAAATGGTAGTCTCAAAAATCTGTACCGCCCGTGCGGTGTACTGAACGTGCAAATTCTTGAGGATGCGTCGTCCAACGGTATTTGATAAAACCCTCGATTTGCGTCCAGCTTGCTGAACCATCTGGCTCCCGCTAATTCTGCCTCGATGTCTTCCCTTCTCGGAAGCTCGTGCCGCTCGCGTTTAACGTTTGCGTTTATGTGCCGCGGATCCATGCAGATTCGAGTTGCTCCGCCGTTCTTTTCAACATTGACCAGCGGACTCACCCACTCTGCCGGTTCCTCCATCTTCACGATGATACCTTCGGCCTCCATGCGCTCCAGTTCCTCGCGCAAAGGGACCTGCCTCGCGCGAGGCACGCGCCTTGCAGGCACCGCTACCGGCTTGGCTCCGTCTTTCATTGTGATCCGGTAAGGTCGTTTGACACAGCTGAGTCCTTTGAACAACTGCGGAAATTCTTCTGTTATCTGCTCTCCCAGACTTGGCTCACTTGAGATGGCGTGGTCGCGTTTCACTAGGCCGAACCACTCGCAGGTTGACAGTCCCAACAATGCTTGCTTGCCTTTCTTGACTATAAAGAACGTAATCTGCTGCTCCTTGTCGCCCAGTCGTAGTGGCAACGATGCTGTGCCGAAATGCTCGATCACCTTTCCTTCGTACCTTGTCAGCGTTGTCTTGCTTGGGCGCACTTTCGCAGCTGTTTTTAGCTTTACGAAAAGAGAATTAGGCAGCAAGTTTGCCTGCGCACCAGTGTCGACTTTGAATGTCACAGTTTTCGTGCTCCTCGTGTGCTTCACGCTCCACTTCATTAACTTTTTTCGCTCTGCAGCAAACAGCGAAATGGTTCTGCTTACCGCAGTTTCCGCACGTCCTTTTCCGCGCTGGACACTTCTTAGGTGGGTGGAACCTGCTGCAGTAGGTGCATGGACGGGTCGACTGTTTTCGAGCTTCACTTCTGTTACGTTTCTCCACGACACAGGTCTCCGCTGTGCGTTCTTCGTTGTCCCACAGTTGTTCTTGGCTGGCTGCAAGCTCAGCGGCTTTGCAAAATTCTATAGCCTTGGAGAGGCTCAAATCTTTTTCCCTTAGGAGGCGGGACCTGAGTTTCTTATCTTTCGTGCCACAAACGAGTTGGTCACGCACCATTGAATCCCTCAGGTCTCCAAAGTTGCACGTCTGCGCTGCTATTTGTATGTCTCTGAGGAACTGTTCGAATGTTTCGTCTTTTTGCTGCAGGCGGGAACGGAAAACATACCTTTCATACGTTTCATTGCACTGTGGCGTGCAGTACTCCTCAAATTTCTTGACGATGACATCGTAGTCCTCTTGTTCTGCTTGAGCCAGCTGAAATGTGTTGTACACTTCTATGGCCTCCTGGCCAGCTACGTGTAGGAATACAGCAGCTTTTTCCGCATTCGGCTTACTGTCCTTGCCCGTCGCCTTGAAGTACAGCTGGATGCGCTGCTTGAACCGTTTCCAATTTTCGGCGGCGTTTTCCGAGAGGACGAGTCGGTTGGGGGGCGGAAGTGTTTCCATCTCGGCAGCTTGGGCGACGCTGGTCGACGAGAACACTGCGCAACTGCGCGCGCACCGCCTATCTACGGCGAGCCACTTCTGACACCATGTTTCGACTGACGACAGTCGAAACATGGTCTCTAGCCTGGCCTTTAATTCTCACAGGGCGAGCGGAGAACGCGGACGACAGGCGCGCGAGAGGGGGCAGCATGGGAGAGGAGAGAGAGGGGGAGCGAACGCAGACGCGCTGGCGCTTATCTCGGCGTTGAGCAGGAGATAATTTCGGCATGTCTAGCCTGCGTTTCAGAGGAAGAGTGGAGAGGGGGAAAGGAGAGAGGAAATGGGAGAGTGAAAGTGGAGAGCAGGAGTGGAGAGGCGGTGTGTGGAGAGAGTATGTGCATGCACAGTAAGGGTGGTCGCGCCGCTCACCACCACCACCACGTGTTTGAACTCCGCTATAAGATGCTTCGCATCTAAAAGCCCGACCATCAAGTCTCCTGGAGGCACAATGGCATACTGGAGAGTCCGGCGTTGTTGTTGAAATTGGGGAAAGCGGCACAAGAGATGATCGATAGTCTCTACACAGTTGCGGTTGTCGCACATTGATGAATATGCCATTCCAATCCGGTAGGTGAATGACTTAGAAAAACCTACACCGAGCCAAAGCCACCACAGCAAAAAAAAACGCGGACAGTAGAAGTGGACGAGACAGCGCTCACTCCTGTCTACTTCTACTGTCCACGTTTTTTTTTTCAGTGTGCTTCCACCTATTTTTCCAAACATGAACGCGTACCAACTAGCCCAACTCGCAGTCTTCCTGCAGCGCAGCATTGTAAGCAGGAAAGGTTGCATGCATCAAGCACCAGATGTATGTCCCTTCTTTTCAAAACAATCGTTCTCTACCGCTACTTAAGACCAAATTTAGTGGAAATCAACTCCAATGTGTTGAAAACACTAATAACAATTAATAACTGAAAAATAACATTTGGCTCTCCCAGCCAAGAATACGTAATAAAAAAGAACGCAAATTGCTTGCAAAATCACTGTTGCTGAAGTGTCTTGCTAAAAAAATCGAGCTTTTAGGAACAATCTTACAACATGCGTCTGTTGGAACATTTTTAACTGAAAAAATATTGACGAAGAGCTTTGAAATTATTAGAGAAGACAACACGTTCGAACAAAAGGCGCTTTCTTAGACGTTAGCTAAATATTATTTGTGGATGCAGCATCCCTGTTTCAAACTAGCCCACTAAAGAAGTAACGGTTTTAGGCTTCGAAAGCACCGTGCGTAACTTATCACAAGAAATATGGTCTTGCATCCCTAGAGAGTACACAGTAAAATGTGCCATGGCAACACTGTATATTACAGCAACATAGAACAAAAAATTACAACTAATTCAACTGTATCGCAAAAACAAAACGTATGAACCAAAAACTAATAGAAACGACCACACACATTACCATGAATGGACCGTACACTAAAATGAATAAAGAAAATTTAGAAATATGAAAGTGCCAGCCTGATTAAAAACCCACTTTGTTTAGTGATGCCCAGTAATTAAAAATGTCAGGCTATAAGAACAAATATATTGATCAGACACACCAGCTAAAAAAATTTTGAGTCTTGTCCATTATTTACTTAACAAGCAGACAGCTATAAATTCAGTATGGTCAGATGGAGTTCAGGGTATGACACTTCGTACATCACATCACATTGCTCAGCGTCAAAATACCACAATATGTGGCCAGGAAGTCTGATGGCATGGCCTCATGACAGATTCTTGATGGAAATCACTAGGCACTTCCGGAAGTGTGCTAAGAAGACCACAAATGGCATGCACATGAAAGTTGTGCCATTAGCAGCATGGGACAGCGTTCCACGTCAAATATATTTTAGCACAATAGCCCAAGTGAAGATGCTTGAAGATGCCGACACAAATAGACGCTTAAAAATGGTAACTGCCTTATACATTTTGACCTCTTGTTTTTTTTTTTTTAAACTTCACGACGAGAAGAGAAAAATACCAATCTCTTGACAGCGATATTTTTTCGTACTGAAACCTGCCAGTCACTCATGAAAAAAGAAGAAAGTCATAATTAAGTTCGTGTAGCCCTTGTTTCTAAATATCTAGGGCGAGTACCTCCCGCAGTAAACAGGCGGAAATATCATTTCATTATATGCCATAATACCTAAAATAGCACGATGTGAAAACTTTAAAAATTCAATAACACCGTACGACGACAGAGAGCGAGCATGCTATATTTAATTTAACCAGGCACAAGAGACCCGGAAAAGAACGTTTTGCTTCCGCTAAGAGCTGCCGGCTTTACAGAGAAAAGAGAAGGTGAAATGAGATGGGGAAACACTAATCACAAGTACGAAAGCGCATAGAGATAGTCAAGGCAGCGCTGAAAACCACTGAAATAAGAATAAAAGGCCGCACTCGTCCCCGTGAAACGAGTCTGACTCTCATGCCCTCCTAAATTTGAAACTAACAGAAAAGCGTGCTCAGCCTCTCGTTACATACAGATAGTACTGTGGAAGAAATCATGGACCTGTGCGCTGTCGCTTCAAAGATTGTCTCATCCACAAACTTCAGTGACACAGTAAAACTGACGACACATGCCTTAACTTCCAACCTTGCAGTTTCAGAATTGGGCGGGGAAAACTTTGCATTAGTGTTTTTCACCATTGCGCATGCGTTGTACGCTACATACGCCACAAAAGCTATCTTTGCGTATTCTATTGTAAAACTTGCTACTGCGCATGCGTCGTACGGCATGCTCTGGCGTACACACGTTAATTGGTGGAAATAGCAAACGCGCCCAGCGAATGCTACCTTTGAGTACCCTATTATAAAACTGCCTATTACAAGGCACATCTAGCTTAAGCTAATGTCTATCTCCAAACTACCTCATCAAGTGGCTAAGAAAAGTCATTTTACCGAAAATAGGTCAACAAACTAAAATACAGTTTCGGCTCATGTTCAAAACATGAGAGTCAAAGACAGAAACCATGACGTGTATATACGTTTGGACAGATTTATCATGCATGCTCAATAAATTCTGCATTCACGTAATGCTGAAACATGCCACAGTGGCAACCCGTGATGCATTGGAACACGCTTTTAAATGCGAAGCATTTCTAAGTGAAGCCTAGGCACTTTTAGCGTTTCTATCTATCTATCTATCTATCTATCTATCTATCTATCTATCTATCTATCTATCTATCTATCTATCTATCTATCCGCCTACGTCTGGGCGCTCTCGAGATAGCCTCCTTAACTTGGTGTAGACAGAAATTGGCATGGGAGGGTAAGAAGATTTGACGAATATGACTATCTGGTCATTACATGAATAACGTGAAAATCATACCGCGTACGTCGTCAAACCCTTTTCTCCAGACACGTATGACACATACCCGTTTACCACGGGCCGCCGTGTACGAGTATGCGCCACAGGTGATTGACAGTTTACACAAGAAAGGCGAGAATAGACACTGGTAATTAGGGTGCGAGAGCGTTGAGAGAAACTGATATTGGCAGCGCTGACCCGACGAATGCAAAGGAGAAAAATTTGGATCCCAGCAAGAATCGAACCCAAGCATTCTGCGTGGCAGTATACTGTACTTACTATACCACACTTGGCGTGGCTCTATGGTATACTATCGTAGAGCCATGCCAGGTGTGGAATGTGCTTTGGACAAACACCCTATGCAGACGTAATCTTGGTGCAACGTCAACTGTGATTGCAGCGCTGGCTATCTAATTTCCTAACAGAGCAATAAACACTACTATTTCCTCCTACGATTCCACGTCATTTCAGGTTCACGTCTGCGGTTCCAGTGTTGGCGCCGCTTTTATTGTAGTCTTATAAAGAATACATTTGTATTCCTATGATTCAGCATGCTACATTCAACCGTTGCTCGACTCCGGAGGAATGCAGTAACGAATATTACGTATAATATATCACTGCACAGTAACGTGTACTTCGTTTCCGTAATACTGACGTAACTGCTCTAACGTATGTGCTTTGAGGTTAGTGCTGATCCTTACGTCACACCATAAGTTAACCTTTCAACACCAGGGTTGTCTAGCTGCCTGGTAAGCCCACGATGTGCATACACTTTCCACCTCGTAACGCTTGGCTGAAAGCCATAAAATGGAACGTAAAAGTACTCGCTGACTGCTTCGCAATAAACCGATTCCCACAAGGCGTGGAATCTGGCGAATTTTGTGATTTGTCATTGTTCTGAAATACTGAGCGCAAATGCAATAAAAATGAACTTACCTTCAAAAAGGACGCAATCCCGTCGTTTACAGAATCTGCAAATCCACAGAAAACTAATCGCACATCAATGTAAGCAAGTCAGGCCCTTGAGCACAGAAGAAAGTAAGAATCCAGAGTGCCCCGTGCGTAAGCTGGTGAGTGCATTTTTCCGCAGAGAATCTTGTTGGACTAAGCCTAACCATCAGTCAGCGTAACAGCCGCTCCACAGAGACGCATTTGCATTCGGGTAGACAAGTTTAACCTGCAGCGATGTATAGTTTCTTCACAGCTGCGCTTATAGCGTGCATGAATCACGAAACAAGCTCGAAATATATAGCAAACGAGGGCATGACCGTCGAGCACGACCACCCATGCGAAATCTGTGAGCCTAACTGATATTGCATAACCAACAACCGCGCGGATGTATACAGTCAGCGCTAAGACCTTCGTGAGTTCGAAGATTATCGCTATGAGTAAATTACAGTAAATTACGTAAAGTTTACTGGTTAACGAACTTTGCAGCCTCATGATTGCTGTTACAATGTCGACACCACAAGCCTTTATCCTTTTGCGCGTTACTTTCTTTATCGCAATGAGAGATGGCGTGCACAGGCTCGAGTAAAAATTTTAATTCGCGGTGGTTCATGCATGCCCATGCATGCATGGAACTAATGGCGCGTGATCCGCTTCTCGGCAAGAAAACATCTTATAAAGTGCGCGTTCTAGACGTCACAAAGAAGACGTTTTTGAAACGCCGCAATTGTTGTAGAATACTACAAATGTCTTGAATTGTGTCTTTAGAAGACGTTGCATACAAGAATGGTCTTGAAAAGTGCGTTTTCTAGACTAACCAAAAACGGATGTAATACGGATTTCTGTGAGTTTTTCAAACGTCGACATTGGTTTGGAATCTGTTTTGTCCCATTTATTCCTAAAATTGGCGTTTTCGACATGATGTGTGCTACCTGTGTTTTATTGTTGTGAGGATGTATCAAAGATCGCCTGACTTCGTGACGCTCATCTGAAAGGCACATTTGTTCGACCTGATCTAGAAATAAACTTTATTGTTGCGAGTTTCATCCAGGTGTCCATTCTTTCTTGTTGTCCTCGTCTTCACCAGTGCTAAGCTACTGCTACATGTAAGCGTAAAAGGTGTGCAAAGAGCACAAATGCATCTTCCAAATATTGGAACCGAAAAACTGGGAGGCAACTGCTTTCAAGTTCCGCAGAATAAGCCTATGTTCAAGAGCCGTGCATGGGAACAGAATACCTAAATTATTGACACATCTGAGAAATATAAACCGTGGTACACGTTGCAAAGGAACGGTCGTCCATCTATGAACGCGGACTGGTGAAGTTGGACCCGCTGCCGGTATGGTAATAAAAAGGGCTGCAACCGATTTTCGTGCTGTTGAGGACATTGGGACAGGATGTGAACAACCGTAAGCAGCTTACAACATCTAGCAGAGCAGAGTGCGTCAGCACCGGACAAGAGGTGTGCATGTGTGCCGTGTGCGTGTGTCCTATTCCAAGCCGACAGTGTTACATCTGTACGGCGTGTGTTTGATGTGCGTGGTAGTAACCCAGGATGACATGATGCCGTGTGGCTTATGTACAGTACTCACGGATTGAAATAGGACACTCGGAGCGCGTGCCCGCCAGTATATGCGGCGCCGCTCGTGGGTGCTCATAGAACCAAGGTGTTACATTCTGGTATAGAAGGAGGGGGAGAACATCTATGCAGCAGAATTTCTCCTTCTGGTCACCTACGAGCCGGCCTGTAGTCCACCGTCATCACACTGCCAGCGTGGCGCTGCAACGCTTGCGCGCTTTCTTATGCCGATTGAAATGACTCGCCAGTGCGCACCTCCTATATTGCGACGAGAGCAAAGGACGCTCTCGTTACATTCACTTTGGCGATGCCGCACGCATGCTGTGCAAGTAAGACATATGACTGAGCTAAGAGATTGCGCCTTAGAGCGTGCATGTGAGCGCTGCATTCTGCCAACACTCAACTGCAGGGCACGCTATCTTCGCAGTTATCAACGGCAGTGACAAATCGTGGTGAAGTAAAATAATGTCTCTGTTCTTCCCGCTTTTTGCCCACGTTCGACGCGCCCAATATGCATCGTGTCGTAAGCAGCGGCCGATATAGCATCTACGAACGCACGTAAGACGCAACTGCTTAACTGAATCCGGTGTTTACTTACACAGCATCTGTGCCGCATCGCCAAAGTGCGTCTAACGAGAGCGTCCTCAGCTCGCGCCGCAATATAGACCAGAACACAGCGAATTCCATGCGCATCACCATATTTGCATCGCGCGTCGCGCCATCTATCGCACACGCGACGAAACAACATGCGCGGGCCTAATTGCAGTGCAGCTCGCGAAAGAGTGAAACGATGTTTTGTTGCCCCATGTTACAAGTTGTGCACAAAGTTTTGTGAAAGCTCATCATTTCAGCATGAATCGCGTAATAATTTGAGTACGCTTTACGGGTAGTTTCGCGGAAGGTAATTTTTGTTTCACAAGCGCTCTTACAATAATGCGTCTTGCTCACAAAAGCGTGCTATCAGAGAGTATAACCTGCAGTATCGTTCAGCGATCACTTTTGGAAGCTACCTGCGTGATATTATTCTTGTAACGATGGTGCTTTACAAGCAAAATTGTGCTACTCTTAGTTAAGCCGGTTAGCTACGCCTGCTACATAAAGGACACTGGCGCGAGTACTGTTTACTTACGTGCCAATATATATATATTATGTGCAGCTGAACGCTTCGTGTCCAAATAAATTTGGGGACATCAAACACTGAAATGAAAGCACGAAATTCTGGCCAGCTGTTGAGGAGCACCGTGCCATTTATTACCTTTGAAGACGAAATCTCGAAGGCGTGGATGCCATCAAAAGCACTAAAGCTTAATACTACGTTGAAAGTGGCAAATCATGCTGATTGCTTGTGCTTGAAAGCACTACCTTGCACTAGATTTTCATCAAAGGAAACGTTCACAGGTATGAAGTGCACTCCCACGCAAAGCTCGCGCCTGCCTTCAACCCAGCTGCGTGTCACGCACATTAGGTTCGCAAAATGAAGTAGCTAGGCATCACACTGCAGAATACACGCCGTTAGTGTATTTACTCGCGCATTTTCACTCGGCTCCTAGTTTTTTTGCTCGAATCACAGTTATCCACTCGCGGCGAAGCTGAAAACACCGCGCCGGCGCTATTTCCGTGGCGCGTCGTAATCGTCTAAGACAACACTATTATCCTCTTGTTGCGCTGCTTGTTTTGGCATCCAAAGACGACGCAGTAGTGCCCAGATGAGCTGTTATACGCTGAAGCGGCGTGAACGGGTAGTTTATCGCACTTTAAAGTCTCAGAACTGCAGCTTGCCCTGTTTACTTGGTGCATCCCGCGCGCGCCTTGGCAGCCCGGTCAGCCCGGCGTCTGGGTGCGAGAGTATCCGCTCGGCTCGCCAGCAGCCTGGGTGCGAGACAGGCGTGCTCTGGTGTATAGGAGGTGCGCACTGGCATAAGAAAGCGCGCAAGCCTTGCAGCGCCCCGCTGGAAGTGTGGTGAACTGCAGGCCGGCTCGCTGGCAATCGGAAGGAGCAATTCTGCAGCGTAGATATTCTCTCCCTCGCTCTATACCACAATGCTACACCTTGGTTCCACTAGCAGCCACGAGCGGCGCTGCATGCACCGGCGGCCACAGGCTCCGAGTGTCCTGTTTCAATCCGTGAGTACTGTACTTCTTAGTCCAATAGCCCCTACCAGTAAACCCTGAGCTTGCTCCTTTAAGTCCATTACAACGACAACCCTTGATTTGCGTAGGCTGGATTTGCAAGCTCGTCAGCCGGTACATAGCGCTCGATATCACGATGCCCTGTGAGCCACATATTACTACGCGCTCTTAGCAGACTAGATGGTAGGCATGCGTTAAATGAAGCAAGACAGCGACACTATTTTTGTACTGGTTCAGATGTTTAGAGCTTTCACGACGCTAAAATAATCAGTATATAATACTGCGTTTCCTAATTTCATTTGCCTAATGTGTTTTGCGGCTGCTAGAATTCCCTATGCTTCTACTGTAAATATACATTTGTTAGGCTTCAGAGTACAATAGTGTCAGTAGGATTTGCCGACGGCTGCGTAAGACACGCCAGCATGAGACCTTCATGCTACAGAAAAAACCTCCGCGCAAATGTTTCCTGCAGTTCATAAAGTACGTCTGAATGTATAGAGTGGATGTCACTTTCATATCTATTTCATTTCATGTCTTCTTTTCAACATGTTGCATACGAAGTGTTGGTAAGGCTAACAGCAGATTAGACTACCTGAAAAAGGCCCTACGACACATACACTGCTCAATGGTTGTGTGAACATTCATTAGCGTTAAATAAAATAAAAAGTGCACGTCTCGGCCCTGTCGGCTAGCACGATTACGACTTATGTGGCTTACACGCCAGAGTGAAAGCGAAGCACTGTTACAACAAATAGAAGCAGTTATAAGAGTCAAGTTCAACTCGCGCCGGCGCACACAGCGAGAGAGAGCGCTCACCCACGTTTCTTCTCTATCGAGCTGCCGGACCCAAACAAGTGTAAGCCTTCGAGCCCGGACACCACGGATAACTCGCTTCAATGTGCCGAATTAGGAAGAACTGCGAAGAACACTGCCAGCGCTAACAAAAGTAGGCTGTTCGCCAGCGGTTGTATTCCCGCAGAGTAACCGGCTACAACTATATATACGAAGCGATACGAAGTAGGCTTCGCTACGTCGTCGGCACCAAGCAGCCGGCGGCCGGTGCAGGTGAAAGAAACGTTGCGTAGACTTTGTTTCACAGAGAATCATGTCTTGTGGAATAAATCACAGTTCAATTTGTGTCTGTCTCTCCATGCGACAACTGTTGTCAAACGTCTAGCGTGAAGGCGAGTGCCGACACGAATCAACGTGTGGCCGGCGGTGTACAGCGAGCGACTTACGATCACGGTGAAAGAACCGTGCCTGCGCGCCGTGTCGTCGTTGTAGGTATACATATATCTACATCACTCCGTAAGACGCCGCCGACAGCGGACATCTATTTTTCATTTGTATGTAAAATAACGACGACGAAAATTACACAGGAGACACACGTTGTGATCGCCAGCGGTCGTTTAACTCACAGCCGTGCTCCTCGTAAAGACCTGGCGACCTTGTCGGCAAGAAGCCGGCCACGGCGGGGCGCCTCACTGCTTCGCCGGCGTTCCTGCATAAGTGCCGCTTGTATGTTTGTGTGTGCATAAGTGCATTTTACGGACTTGTGCCGCATTACTAACGCTGGTTCGGCCAACACGATAGAGCCGCTTGTATGTTTGTGCCAGCTGATAATTCGAATTCACTGACTGAAAGGGGGTTAAACATACTGCGGGTTCATATTAAAAGGTCGGTGCGTTGCGGTTCTACCATTGAGTCCATGTAAATTTACACGTACGCTGCGAAAGTTTATTGTTTTATTACGCCCAACAGATGTCTGCCACCGGGACTACATGGGAGGTCAAGATACTGTGCCTATATATAGCCGATGGTTGGTTTTCGGCTGTGTAGCGCGGGCGGTAGCTGTGTGCGGTGCTTAGATTGCAATGGTTACATTTCGTTTGTATGTGTTGTATGTTTGTGCACGTGCTGTAAATACTGCATGATTCAATGCTGATTCAGTTGGAAATACCAAGAATTACGCCGACATAGCGAAGAATCGCCATCTTTTTTTTTCTCGGTTAATCCAGACGGTTCAACCGTTAGTCTCTCTGGATCATTCTCCGGCGACCAACATTTAAACCACCTGGAGTAAGTGCTACAGAGTAAAAGTTGAACCCCTGTAGTTACTCTCGCAGTCGGTCCAAAAATGGTTCAAAATCTGTGGCAGCCCATTTAGACCCCTGAAGGACCAATGCATACCCCATTTTAGTCCTTTTCGGCTTAGAGTGCAGTTTCTGTCAGATACACAAATTCTCAAATATTTCTCATGGGTGATTTTGATTTCCCAGAAGTTACTTAGAGCAGTGAGGATGGAACGGCTAGCTGTCTTTCAGGGGAAGGTAGTCGCGTTTTAAATATGTGCCATGATTTCACTTTAACCCAAGTAATCCATGAACCCACGCGCATCACAGCATTTTCTTCCAATATACTTGACTTGGTTTTCACAACTAATCCTTCGGTCATTTCATTGATTCGTTGCCTACCTGGGCTTAGTGACCATCGCATTGTACACTTCACCTGCTCAATGCAACCGCAGTGTCCTATGCAGGCAACCAAGGTTATAAAAGATTATGCGAAAGCTGATTATGCATCTATATGTACTGAGTTGGAAGTTTTCACTGAAAAATACATTGTATGTGCTGCTGATAACACTATGGAGGAGAAGTGGGTATCCTTCAAAAATAAGATTAATTCACTTATAGATTGTTATGTTCCTTTGCGAACTGCTCGAACGGCGTTCCGCTCTCCGTGATTCACATCAGCACTTCTTCGCTTACGTAATAAAAATCGACTTTACCGCAGCGCTTCATCATCTGATACCACGGAGAGATGGGCGGCTTATCACAGCACAACATTAGAATACAAAAAAGCTTATGCAGTTGCTTAACATAGTTTGTTTAGCGATACCCTTCCTTCTCTTCTACAGTCTAACCCTCGTAAGTTTTGATGTATTTTAAATGGTCCAAAAAATAAGAACATCGATCTTTGTGACGAACTTGGCTTGGCGATTGCAAGTGACAGGTGCTGCGAAGCTTTGCAAGATGTACTTAAAAACGCATTTTCTGTTGACAACTCCTATCATTTACCAATTCACTCCGATACTGGATATCCCCGAATGGAACCAATCATCACTGATCAATTGGGGATTTTTCACCTCATACTAAATATGAAAGCCTCAGCACCTGGCATAGATGGAATCGCTCTCCAATTTCTCAAACAAACTGCCATTTATTGTTCAGTCATTTTTCACAGCTCTTTTCACAGTCATTGCAAAATGCCTCATTGCCCAGTGACTGGAAGGAGGGGAAGGTGGTTCCTGTGCCTAAACCAGGTGACTCATCCAATCCTTCTAATTACAGACCCATCACTTGACTAGTATTCCATGTAAGCTTCTCGAACACATAATCTATTCTAATCTAATTATATTTCTCGAAGAAAACAACTTTTTTCATAACAGTCAACATGGTTTTAGGAAACACTACTCATGCGAAACCCAACTACTTCTCTTCACCAACGACTTATATTGAGCGTCTGATACTGGCTCCATTACTGATTGCATTGTCCTTGATTTTCAAAAAGCTTTCGGCACCGTTTCTCGCCGTTTACTCCTACTAAAACTAAGCATGCTAAATATTGACTCAAACATATAACGATGGATTGAATGCTTCTTATCTAACAGAATCCAACATGTAACAGCTAACGATCATAACTCACGCAATTGTTCCGTAGCATCTGTTGTGCCGCAAGGTGCTGTCTTTGGACCCTCAGTCTTTCTAATTTATATTAATCACCTTCCATCCAGCATTACATCAACATTCAGGCTATTTGCCTACAATTGTGTCATATACCGCATAATAACTAACTCTCATGATTCATCACTAATTCAATGTGATCTTGACAACATTACATCTTGGTGCTCACTCTGGTCAATGAAACTGAATATTAACAAATGTAACATAATGAAGATCTCTCGAGGAAGTACTGACTGCACTAGCCCTGTTTATTCAATGACTAATTTTCAGGTGCCATCTCTCAATACTTACAAATATCTAGGTGTTCACATAGATAACAATTTAATATGGAATAGTCATATCAGTTATGTTATTAACAATGCTAACCGCACTCTCGGCTTCTTGCGCCGTAACTTTTCATTAGCACCTGTTTCATTAAAACTTCTTCTTTACAAAACACTACTCAGATCTAAACTCGAGTACGCCTCATCAATCTGATATCCTCATTCTTGTTTACTTGTTCATGCACTAGAAGCCATCCAAAATCGCTCAGCTCGTTTCATTGTCGCTAATTACTCCCGTACTGCTAGTATCTCATCAATTAAAGCTTCTCTAGACCTTCCTACCATTTCTAACAGGAGAAAGCAGGCCCGCGTATGTCTCTTCCACAAAAGTTTTTTCATGAATCCTAAAATAAAACGCACATTGTTCTCGCCACCATCTTACGTTTCATCTCTCATCGACCATAACTTCAAAGTCCATGTGCCATTCTGCCATACCAACATGTACTTCCACTCCTACATGCCAAGACTTCATCCGAATGGAACCGCCTTCCTGCCTCCATCGCCAGCAACCGTGATCATGCATCATTCAAGACTGCCATCTATAACTTGTAACCAGTCCTCTCTGTAACGCGGCAAATGGCATTGAGAGTATCTAAATAAATAAACAGGGCAAATAACCTCGCAAAGGACCATTACCGAGAGTTGGCAACACACACACAAAACATTTAAGATCAAGTTCATATGATTCAACAACACATGTAAAAAGAGGCGTTTACATGTGTTCGTTCAAATGAATTAGAACTTGCGTACCTTGATTTAAAAAAAGGTTGTATTAGGTATTTAAGCTGTTTCGTTTTGCATTTGGTTCTACAGCGTTGAATTTCAAAGCGGTTGTATCTTAGTCCATATTGCTGGCAAATAGGTATGTATGCGTGTATAAAATGCAATTTATTTTTCCGGACTTCACCATTGGTTATGCGGTTCTTTAATGTTGTATATGTGATAAATATTTAGTATATCTTTGTTGATGCGATAGCAATTATATGGACAGTCTGGTCTGGTTTTTTTCCGTTCCCCGTCGCCGCCGCAGTCATTAACCGTATATGTCTAAGTATATATATATATATATATATATATATATATATATATATATATATATATATATATATATATATATATATATATATATATATATGTATATATATATATACTTAGACAAATAAATAACAATTTAGTAGAATGCTTCTTTCGCTCCGCAGCCCGTGGCGCTAGCGCGGGCTTTATATCCACACCCTTTAACGCTGGCCGGACTCAGAGATGGCTGGCGCTTATAAACGTTTGTTCATTGCCATCGAGATGGCGCAAGGAGCTCAACGAAGGTCACTTCGCTCGCTACAGCGGCCGCATTTGCGAAAGGAGCGCGCAGTTCAAACAGAAATAAGTAACAACTGCGACATTTAGTTCGCGCTCGTCCTGTTGTGTACCTGTTCGTTAGTTTCGTGCGTCCTGCTTTACTTTTCAGCAGTGCGCTCCAAGTATCGAGCTGTGACGCATCATAGTTCGCGCTCGTCCTGTGTGCGTTCTTTTCGTGCGTCGTTTAGGCTCGATCGACGCGCTGGCAAGTTCGAGCTGCTTTCCGTTCTTCGATTGACAATCCAATTTGTTGCTATCGCATTCATTGCTTCGCCGTTGCTGTGAAACTGTGACTTGTTTTTTTGACAACTCTACTGTGTGGCCATGGTCATGCAAAGTTTTCTAGGAGCTTGTTTTTGAAGGACTGTCATCATGTCAGCGCCCCAGAATAATAAGCGTTACCATAGTTGAGAATGTATGATTGAATGTTACAGACGATATTTTAACTAAATCGTAAACAGTTGTCGAATTATATAAAAAAACATTCCATTAGACTTGGAAATCCTAGGATGTAATTTGTTTACTTGATGAGTAGAGTTGAAAGTTTCATCGAAAACTACGTTTCGTCGAAGCCACCACATCCGTCAACGAGCACATCTGTGTAGCCTCCTCAGCGAGCTTACCACAACACGGCACTCGATGTACAATGGGGATGGAAAGAAACGCAAGCATGCGGCATGTACATTGTCTGCTGCTTGGCATTAATTTTGAAGAGGTTCTAGCCTGGATGGTAATCTAGGATACAGTCAAGAACCATGAAACATCTTTTTATTGCCACCAAGATCAGAGCGTCATGAAGAGAGTGCGCCGCGCTGTTCGCGTTAATTTCCATCCCCCTGTACAATGAAATTGTGTAAGCATCATGTACTCTGCTTTAGAAAAAAGTGCTAATATAGGGAGCAATGCTTTCGCAGAACATTGTTGGAAAACACGGCTATCACACCAAATTTACCAAGGCCTGTGTGATTGACATTTCAGCTAATTCCACGTAAAGGTTTTATTTATAATCTCAGCACATACAAACCATACCGAACAACCTTGATAGGTCCACGGGAACCCTTCCAATTCTTTCATTGTCCGCACATCGGCAAAAGATACATATTTTCAGAAATGGGCACGGAGGCAGGGAGCACCACATACAAACTATCACACAGCACTATCAAAAGAAGCTATCGTAAAGTGCAATAAAAATAAGCATTCACTCCAGTACCGAAAGACCGAAGAAACATTGATGCAACACCCCGCTTCTGCACATGATACGCTTCAAGCACTTCACATGCTAACGTTTCCCTGCTTCTTCGTATCAATCACGTTTCTCTAAACAGTTGCGTGCAGCCACACAAATCACAATGAAATGGCAGGGGTGAACCCACATCATTATTATTCATATTACGTGCTGCCTTTTGCGATCATTTATGCAGCGACTAGTTTAGCATATGTATGGCTTGCCACAGCTCTGTCAAAAGTGTTAGATAGACTTGGCAATCGCGAAATGTCGGTGGAAAAGTCCTTATGACACTGGCCGAAACCTTTTTCGGCACGGAAAGCTTTGAGAGCGTTGTTGCGCATCATAGTTTAAGCAACGTCGTTTATCGTAAAACTTTTCATTTTCTCTCGTGTTTTTTTTAATATCTCTTTTCTATCATTTTTTATTCACCTTACGCCTTTCCCCAGCACAGGGTAGCCAGCCGGTTTTAGAAATGGCTAACCTCCCTGACTTTTAGTTTTTTCCCTCCTCCTCCTTCCCACAGCTCAACGAAATTTTGTAAACAACGTCCACCCTGAAAGCAATTCTTGAAAGCGATGTCTTAAAAGCAACAAATAAGCAATGAAACTCGCTTTTTCTTTGTACGGTCACACCTGCTAAGATTGGGCGAAAAGATGAATCTTGCCGGCGGCACAGTTTCGAACTGCTATTTGAAATAATGCAAAATATTCGCAAATACATTGCTGTTGAATCGCCACGACACAAGTATAAATTAAAAAGCCTGGATGAAGTTCTAGCCTTGCCTTCAAGAGTGCAACGCGGTGCCACAAGGACAGCAACGTTTGTGCGTTTAACATTGGCTGTTGCAAACTACCTTAGAATGCCTCCCGCAAGAGCAGTAGCGAAGTGTCCGTTACCCTAATTATTTTCCTTTTGTAAAATGGTGAAGTACCCATTAGGCGTCCGTAAGGCGTTACGAGCCCCTGCGTCTTTGTAATCGGTGGGCAGCTTTAAACCACCCACTCGCTGCGCAAGTGAGGTGTCTTGATGCCTGGTATGAATATACATTTCGGCCGCGTAAAAAAAACAAAACATGCGTCAAGGGATACCACAGAGAAAAACGATTGTACTTCTATAATTAAATTACTTATTCGCAACTCCGAAGTGAGAATGCTCGGCACAAGAAGGCGATTGGTAAGCGAGAAAACGGGCAAACTGTAAATGCGGGTGACGACGCCTCCTTCGAATTCCCACACCAAACTCCGCGACATCATAGACTTTGAAGGCATCTACTATGTGCTACGAATTTCCTAATCTGTAAAAATTAATTACATAGACTAAACATATCAAGTCTGAGAAAATTTTTTTGAGCCAATCTCTCCAAGCTACGACAAGCTTACTTTGAAATCCGTGACTTCACGCGTGAAAATTTCAGCGCGAAATTTAAAAATGAAGCTTTAACCTTGATTTTCATCTGTATTAATAAACTTATGACTGAAATTATTGAAATTAGGGCTCTAGGAGAGTAGTTTAACAAATTAACCCGATTCATTGTTTAACGGTAGTGTCGCTTTAAGGAGACTTCTCCCACTACATGGCATCATTATCATTTTTATTTCATTTACTTAATAAATACTGTGGGCTTTTTTCAGGACTATACAGGAGAGGGTACACAAAATAAAGTGGACTTCATATTACAAAAATGAAGAGAGAAAATCCACAGTACAAGGTAACCATAACAGCGAAAACAGGAAAGAAAAAGCAGTAGATGGACCATGCATATAAGTATTTCAGGGGTGTAAAAAAGAAAAAAAGAAAGCCTAGCATACGTGTTCGAAACAAGTAAGAATGTAGCAATAACAAGGTTATGACCTAGGAACAAGATAACATGAAATGCACACAGGTGAAGACCGTTGAACACATGTAATAATGTGCAAGCACATGCGCGTTACATTGTTTTTTTTTCTTTTATTTGCGCACCGATACCAGTGAAATTATTGCAATACTTCTAAATGAGATTCCAGCAGCGACGAAAATAAATCAAGTGATTGAGCACTGACGACGTCGTTCGGCAGGTCCTTCCACAACTGTATACCTGCGGAAAAAATCTAATACTTAAACGTGCGACAACGTGACAAGATTGGGTTATGCATTTCACTTTGTTTGTTCTTTTGGAGTAAAGCTTTAGAGCTTTTAGGTATATGTACGTATTTATATTTACTGAGTTGTTCGAAAGAAGGAAAATAAACTTCAGACAAGCCAGCAGTCGTCTGCTAGCGAGAGTTGAGACACGCGCTTGCAAGCGCAGCGCTAAAACACTCTCCTGCCTAGCATACTTTGAATAAACACATCTAAGAGCCCTATTTGAATTTTTTTTCTAATACGTCAGTCATGTTCTTTTGGTGCGGTTTCCAATCTATTGCTGCGCATCCTAGGACGGGCCTAATTAGTGTTTTGTACGCTGTTAGTTTAACCTGAGGAGAAGTACCAGCCAGTTCTGATCTATATGAACATCCCACATTAAAGACTGCGTTATTGTGAGCCCCAAGTACTTTGCGGTATTAACGTGTTTCGTCTGCGCCAGGGAGGGTGTATTTAAAGTAGAGTGGTGTCATGCTATCGGCCATTGTAATACTCATAGTTTTATCTGAGTGAACTTGCATACCGTGTTTTTCACACCATTTTCCGCTGTTCTCTAAATATTTGTCGAGTTTTATCTTGTCCTCTGTTGTGATAGCGGGAGAGTGTAGGACGCAGTCGTCTGTAAAGAGCCTCATTGTACTACCTGGTTCCCGAGCAGTATAAATGCCATTGATGTAGATGAGGGAGAGTGTTGGTTCTAGCACAGATCCCTGGGGAACTCCAAAAAGAAAAATCACACCATCTCCCGCTAAATGGGACCAATAGGCGATGCGAAGAAGTGTTTCGGCATGTAGAGCCCGCGTTCTAGAGGTGGAGTGGTGAGGGGGAAAGGGGAGGGAAGTGGAGAGGGGGAAAGGATAGGGGGAGGGTAATGGGAAAGGGAAGGGGAGAGGTGATGTGGAGAGGCGGATGGGGGAGGGGGAGTGGAGAAGGGGAAATTGGGAGGGTGAGGGGAAGTGGAGAGGGGCAGTGGAGAGGGGGAGGGGAGAGAGAAGGGTAGATGTGATGTGGAGAGGAGATGGGGAGAGGAGGAAAGGGAGATGGGAGTGAAAAGGGGAAGGGGAGAGGGTTTGCGCATGCGCAGTAAGGGTGGTCACGCCGCATACCACCACCACCACCACCGGATTGAACTCCGCCATAAGATGCTTCACACCTAAAAAGACACCGGCGTGGTTAGTCTGAGCATTATTGAAAGAAACATACTGGGTACGAATAGAGAGATAAGCAGCTATCCAAGATACTATTTTCGAGATAACGCCAAATGATTCACGTTTTTGTATTAGTAACGAGTGCAGGACTTATAGCATTCTTTTAACGAAATAGCGTTAAAGAGCTCGTTTGGCAAAAATCCTGGTGTTGGCGGCAGCGGCGTCTTTGGGGAATAGCAAAACATCACAGTTGTCCGTGAGCGAGAATTCGAGGTAAATGCAAATAAAGATAGCAGCCTAATGGCGTCCGCACCAAGAAGCTAAGCTTGGCTAGCGATTGTGAAGCTGATACGAAGGCGGTTCGATTACATTACCACGTTCTGCTCTTGTTCCCGCAGCCTACAATATAGACGGGCGTGCGGTGTGGTCGACCATCTCTTGGAAGAGTTGCGATGATGCGGTGCCTTCAAGAAATGATGCGATGGAAGAGGGACGGTAGCATGCAACCATTTACGAATAAAGGTGACATGCCTAACCCAAAATACAGCACCGTGTGATTATATCACTATAGTAGATCTTCATGAAAGGTGGGTACGAGCCGCAAGAAACATTTCGTCCTGTAGGTCAGTGAATTACATAAAGCTGGAGCAATTCGCAATGCATCTGACTCCAGCGAGTGAAAGTGTCAGCGCAGTGCGTCGCGGAATGCCAATTTTGGTGTATATCAATCTAGCGAAACGGCCGCGGGCGCACCATGAGAAAATCATGCTGTAAATGACTTGCATGTCATGATTTTCATGTTACCACCTTTCATTGAAGTTCGTCATACAGTCGGGTCGCGCAATACCGATTTTGGTGTATACCAAGCAAGCGAAACAGCCGCGAATTCACCATGAGCGTGGCATGTAAATCATGACATGGATGACATCCATGTCATGATTTTCTTGTTACCACCTGTTATTCATGTTCTTCACACAGTCACATCGCGCAATACCAATATTAATCTATTCTATTCTGTGTCCTAAACATATCTGGCTTTAGTTTTAGTTAAGCGGCGGACGTACGTGTACGCTAAAGCAATGATGTGTCGAGCGCGCCCGCGCGCGTTTTCTCTGAAGTGTGTGATCGAGTGTCGTAATGTAGTTCATATAACTGCATCGGAAGAACTTATCATTCGCAACACAATATGACGTTAGTATTTGTCTGATAATAACGTCAACCTACTCTAACAGCCAGTCCTTCCATATGGGCTCGTACTGCTGAAAGCCGCACGTCACCGGCAACAGTGAGCCAGCCAACGTAATGCTCAATCTCGGCGTTTTTAGCTTCTGATTCATGTAGTCGAAGGTGCTAATATGGCCTCGCTTGAGTCAGGTATGATCGAAACTACATTTGAACGGTTATTAGATCCTTCGTAATTGAATATCCACGTTCTTCACATAGATCGTGGCGCACGGAGTACAGCTCTAAGCCTAACGGTTGGTTCAGCTAGGATGAACTACTGCGGCTATATATACGCGGAACGTAATCAAAAACGACCGAAAATATGTTCAAACGGGTGACGACAACTAAAGTGTTCAGTGTGCAGGTCAGATGAACATTGTTTTTTACATAGATATGACTAACTGCTTAGCGAGTCAGTGTGATTGCTGCAACACGTCTGCGGTTACGCTAATAATCTTGCGGCAAAAGGTGCCAAATAGGCGTTCTGATCCTAGGCAGCACATAAAAAACAAATGAACTACCTTCATTTAGGTTCTCTTGAGCATGAAGAGACTGAAATGTACGTTTCTAAACGAGAAAAATGAAAATACTGGCTACCAGAAGTAGTTATAACATGAAGAAAAAAGTAACTCTCTCTCGTCTTCCAGGTTTGGTGCTGCGGTAAGGTGTCAGATCCAGAATGCATGGTACGTCGAGATGGTGGGTTCGACTCCCGCTCGCTCGTGGTTTCTTTTTTTTTTAGGGCTTTTTTAACGCAGTGCTCGCGAATCAGCCCTAATTACGATCTGGGCAATGACGACAGTTCTTAAAAATGCTTCAAAAGCCCGATTTCGGCCCGTAACGGGTAGCCCAGTGTGTAGTGCGCCAGCGTCCAGCATGCCTCGTGCAGCGTCCCAACGTCCCAGTATCCGGCGCCACACTGGTCCAATAATCAGGTGTGGCGCTGGGATAGTGCCACTGGGTTTTCCAATAGGGATGGCCCTCCCGTTCGTCACCTTCGCATACAACTCGTCGCGTCATGAAAGTGCCGGCTACATACCTTTTATCTTCTCTTTGGCCGTGAACCCTTTCGCCATCTTCGACACCCTGCTTCCGCCTGACCCACCATCCACCACTTCATTCGCTCAAGATGCAATCACGTAGACTAGCCCGCGCCCGGTTTTTGACTTCCCAGACTCTACAAATCTTTCTCTATCATAGTCGACATAAGGATGCCGATTCTCCTCTGGGCTCTCTCGTTGTACTGTGGCTCCCACCTCGTCGTGTTGGCCTCTGCGGGAAACTTTTATTGCGATACGTTGGGACCTATAGAGTCCTGCGCCAGGTGACACCCGTCCGCTATGACAATTCCCCAACCACAAACTCATCGACTGCTACACTCAGAAGTGACACCGCGCATGGTTTCCGCCTGAAGCCCTACAACGGTGAAACGCCCTTCTGAAGATAACAGGCACCGGGACGCTGCTTTGCCGGCCGGAGTGATGTCACGGGTATGGAAATGTCACTCAGGCACGGGCGTCGCATTGACACCGAATGGATGAAGACGACGACGACGTTTATGCTGTGGGGCAGATCTGGAGCTGCCTTTTGACCTTCATTCCTGTGCACTGTGTGCAGTGTTAGCTCGACCAGTGCTTACCGTACAGTGCTCCCCGTAAAAATATTTATGTGCCTCTGCAGCTGCGCTATCCACAAATTGTAAAGTTTTCCCAGCTGTTTTCACCTGTTTCTCAGCTGTTTTCACAGAAGCAGCTTTCACGGAAACGGGCGGTCCCACCAGACAGCAGTGGGATATTGTGCGTTTATGGCGCTGTGGTGGCCTCAAATTCTAACGTTTCTCGGCCACTTGGCTATAGTAGGCTGCGATAGAAGCATCTCTGAGGTCCCACACGAGGGCAGTAAGAGATGTTTAGGCTTTATTGTGCTGCGGTGCCCAAAAATTCGACGTAGCTACGAATGGCCATGACAGAAGCAGCTCTCACGGAAAAATGGGGCCCCACCCTAGAGCAGTGGGAGATTTTTATGGGTTCTAAGTAAGTTAACGCCGCTATTACAAGGGCATGGGTTAGGCAAGTGGGAAGACGAGAAAGACGAGGCAGAACAATAACAGCCGGCCCAGCCTATGGGCGTTGTCTCTTGTGTCTATTCGTTGCAATGGCGCAGTCGTCGGAAAGCTTTGGCGAGCCACAACAGCTAGCTTGAGGTACGCGCCTTCCTGAGGAACGCCGTCACGCTTCCTCGGTGATGAAACCCGCAAGTTGACCACCGCCAAAAGTATCCATCCCTCCACCACTGGACGGCATCCAGGCCTCCACGGTGGTTCAGGGGAATTACTACCCTGGCGATGTGCTCCTTCGCGCCAACAATGCGCACGGGCTGCCTTCGTGTGGGTAAGTAGGTCATTATTCCCATCTCACCGCCGTGATCTCGCCGACGTAAGTGGTGCGACCACCGTACACCCCGCGGAAGCGATCCCTGGCTCATTGGGTGGTTCACCCTGTAGAGGCACGGAGCTCTTGCGTGCCCCCATGCCACTGTCGGAACATCTCGGCCGTTTGTCATGGATCAACTCTGGGTACCGGAGTTCCGAGGTTTCAAGGATGACGTCGTGGGGTGGATTGAGACCATCAACTCGTTCGGCATCTTCCATGCCTGGCCGGACAATAGAAAATTGCTCGTTGCCATCGACTGCCTTCGCGATGCCGCCATGGCATGGCATCCCTACGAAAGGATAAAACAACGATCCTGGGCTGAATGGTGTGCCAAGTTTATCAGTATTTTTCTCTTTTCCACCCTCCTTCTCATACCTGTGACCCCTCCCTCCCCGCCGAGTCTCTAGCGAGGATAGGAGCTGGGAGGCACACAGCATTGATGGGGCAGCTCGGGCGTGCACCCACCTGCCCTCTTTTCGAGATCGAGCTTGCGGGGCGTAGCGCCCCTATGGCGCATCTCTGCCCTGCGCCAACCAGCCCTCATTCGAAGACAGAGCTTGTGAAGGGTAGCATCCTGACTCTGCATCTGTTTCCGGGAGTCTATGCTCAGACATCATCGTGAACACGGAAGGCCACGCGCCCGACACGGATACCGGCCGTGAGCAGGACTATACGCCACATACTTCATACTCTGCGAAGCCTCCACCAGCACCTACTTCACCAGACAAGACTACCACCCACAAGACCCAGCCGTTGGTGATGCGTGCTCCACGCTAGCCAGTGCATGAGAACATGCATGTTCCAGATGTCGCGCTCAAGTCATGGAACCGAACAAGCCAAGCACAACCATCAACGTGGCCTCAGGCCCACCGGGACAGCTACCGCAGATTTGGGAGCAATCACGGCGTGTTGGGGAGCTGGTTGAGATCAAGGAATCTGATGCGACCAACACGACAAAAAACATCGAAGACTTGACCATGCGCTCTAGTCCCCTCTCTGAGACAAATCAAAACAATTCGGGCCCATACACCTGGCCTTACTGCGGCGTCCTGCAACAATGGGCGCCCCTGTTTCGCAGCGACGTACATTCCGCCCTGCGCGCGTTATGGGAGTGCATCGACGCCAAGCGCACGCACTTCTTCAATCCTGCGGAGACATGTCCGACTACTCACCACCCGTCTACGGCCACAGCGCATCGATTTGGTCACCCACTTCACCCATTGTAGTTCGTCCAACAAATCCTTAGGGCTTGCGTCTTACCAGATTACTATGGTCACAAACATGCGCGGCCCGGACAGGTGGTGCCATCTGATGCTGGAGAAAGGGGCCGTGGAAACGCATAGTCGCCCCGGCAGGGCGCACTTGCAAACCGCTCATAAGCTCGAAACTTTGTCTCGTGATATGGTTCCACATCATTACTAGGAATACTTCAGCCACATTGAGCATTGCACCACAGGCCACTCTTCGTTCTTCATGCTTTTACAATGTAAACATGTTTCTTTCCTGCGGCAATGATGATGAATTTCATTATTATTTCCGAGCACTAGCGAGGCGTTAATTTCTAACCGGGATACCAATGAGTGCTCGCTCGTCTTTCATTTTGGAGTAGCTTGCAGCATATTTCATTGGGAAACAAGGACACAGGACGGAACTACAGATGGACACAAGCGCTAACTCTCAGCAACGAAACCTATTTTCGTAATGTCTGCAGACGCCATGGTCGCGGGATCGAACCCCGGCAGCAGCGGGCGTATTTTCGGTGGAGGCGAAAATGCTTGAGGCCCGTGTATATAGATTTACGTGCAGGTAAAAGAACCCTAGGTGGTCGAGATATCTGGAGCACTCCACTACGGCGTCCCATATAATCATATCGTGTGTTTGGAAGGTTAAATTCCAATTTAAAAAAAAATATGACATATTTTTCCGTAATATGATATGTATTCGTCTGACAGCAGTATCAGGGCTTTTTCTATCATACGATACTAGCAACGCAAGCTTAAAGCTGAACATAAGTTCCCGCAGACACCACGCACTATTTTAATCGGTGCTGTGGTAACCGGTTCGGAAGTACATAGCTAAAGTACAATGGCGTGTCAATTTCATGGAGCGTCGGCATTCGCTCACACTGATACACAAGCCTAAACAGTTGGTCAAGCCGTGCTGGCTTTGAGGTACTAAATGTGATAATATATAAGCACCTAATTATTAAATAGCGACATGGCATGCATGGCGAGGTATTCTTGTATTGTAGTTATTGTATGGCGTAAGTAATGAGGTGTCCCATCTGAGAAAAAGGCTGAAATGATATTTGTAATGTTTAAAATGTCATTTATGCTAAGCATGAAATCCAATTCATCTGATATATTATCAATCCGTGTAGTCACGAAAGCATACACATTGTGGCACACATATAGGACTCTTGCCGAGAACTGGTCAATAGTGTCCGTTCTTTAAAAGTAAATGCAGTACATATTATCGCACGTTTGTGATGCTCAGTCAATTATTTACTTCATGCTTATTGAGATACGCTAGATATCGAAATGGTTTCCATGACACCGTCATATCTAGGAGATCTAGGGCATGGCTAGGACGTGGTTTAAAAACCACGAAAAGACCCTCACCTCTTGGACGGCGTTGCGGAAGAATATCGCCCAAACTTTCCCGTATACCACTCGCACAGAGCGTTCTGAACTCCTGCTTGAGAGAAGGATATAACGGCCAACCGAGAGTGTTACAGTTACACTTTAAGCAGAAGAAATGAAATCTCTTCCGCCGCGCAAATCCTGTGATGCCCGAGGACAAGCAAGTCCGTCATCTCTTTCGCGGCGTCATAGAACTATTTGCAGGCCTGGTGCGAAACCCGCCAACCACCATCGAGGAGCTCATCAGTGATGCGGCAATGATCGATATTCCACTCACCATTCGGGGACGACAGTACGAACGCCGTCTAGCTGCTGTGCAAACCGCGGATACCGACATGAACGGCATCCATACAACCAGACTTCGACATCTAATGCGGGCTATTATTCGCGAGGAACTGCAGAAGCTATGGCCGACAGTCGAACCACAAGTGTCTCTCCCCGACGTCAGGCAGAAGAGCTAAAACAAGGTCTTGCATCAACTCATCGGGCACCACAACCATCACAGCCGAAAAGTCTGACACCCGAAGAGATTAGTCCTTCGTTTTATTACCCGAAGAGATGTCTACGCCGCTGCACTACGCAGCCAAACACATACGACCAGCTCGCGATGGGAACCTTACACGCCCACGACGCACTTTCGAACTTACCGGTCGCCACAACAACCGTAAGACTACATGCGGGTGCCACTACAGCAGCCACCATTTCGCCATCGAATGCTTCCACTAACTACGCTACGGAAAGCTGACGTGTGGAGCGCACCGGACCACAGACACCAGTGCTTCCTCTGCGGTGAAGCTGGGCACCTTCTCTGAGTACCCCTACCGCAGTTTAGTCCTTCGTATATTATGCGTTAACTCCCCACGCCTCAAACTAGGCGAAAGGCCTCAAGACATAGAACCGTACCTCCGAGACAAGCAAGATGGGGCCCCTGGTCACTTCTATATCTAAAACGGATATAGTGCGGATTTTCTATGACGTTTTTAAAACGTCGAAATTGGTTTGGAATCGAACAAACATCTTGAAATATACGTTCCAGACGAAAATTGTCTTAAAAAATACGTTTTCTAGACGTTATCAAAAACAGATATAGTACGGATTGTCTGTGACGTTTTTCAAACGTCCAAATTGGTTTAGAAATCGTCTTCTAGACCATGTGTACTACCTGAGCTGCCGCTGGCCGGGACCGAACCTGCGACCTTTGAATAGCACGCACGATGCTCTACCAATTCAGATACAGCGGCGGTCATCCCCCGGTCCACTTTATGGGGCATATATGTTTTTAGATGCGAAGCATCTTATAGCGGTGTTCAAACCGGTCGTGGTGGTGGTGGTGGTGTGCGGTGTGACCACACTTACTGCGCATGCGCTTACCCTCACTACACTCCCCCTCTCCACTCATCCTCACCATTTCTCTCTTCCCCTTACCCCTCCCTACTCTTCCTCTGAAACGCGGGCTAGACATTGCGAAATTCTCTCCTGCGTAACGCCGCAATGAGCGCTAGCGCATGCGCGTCCCCTCCCCCTCTCTCTCCTCCCCCACGCTGCCTCCCTCTCGCGCGCCTGTCGACCGCTTTCAGAAATACCGGCCAGGCTAGAGGGAAGACAAGACGCGCGTAGCGTTCCTCTTTGCGTTCCACGATGCGAGGTCGGTAGCATGTCCAACCATAGCCAACGGAACGCGATCGTGCAAGTGCTCCGGCTTCGCATCGCCTCACGGTCTCCTTTAGCGGGAAATGGTGTACTTTTTTTATTTGGCGTTTAGATGGGCAGATTTCAGTCTCTCCATGATCGCGCCATTCTAACGGAAGATAGTTAATTTGTTTGTTATGTGCTGCCCAGGATAAAAACGTCCATCTAGCACGTTTTCCTGTGGAATATAGAAGCGTAACCGAAGATGTGCGCTGCATTCGCACTGACTCGCTGAGCGGTTAGTCGCATCTATGTAGAAATCATAGTACTTTTCAAGTGCCCATTGAACACCCGTTTTCGTCACCCACTTGGACATATTTCTGTCCTTCTTGTTTACGTTCGGCGTACTACAGCTTCAGTAGCACACGTTAACCGAACCGACCATTAGGCATAGAGATGTACGCCATGCGCAATGATCGCTGTGAATAACGTTGATATTCAATTACGAATGTATTTTGACCGGTCGAGAGCAGTTTGGATGATAACTGACTCAAGCGGCGTGACATTTGCTTATTAGACAACAGAAATGAGAAGTTTAAAACGCCGAGATTGTACGTACCCAACAAAGCTTTCTTTCTAGCGGCGAAGTGCTGCTGATGACGTCAGGCTTTCAGCAGTAGACCCATACTGAAGGACTGATTGTTAGAGTAGGATGATGATAATTATGAGAGTATTACTAATTTCATATTGCATTGGGAATGATATTTTCTTTCGATGCAGTTTTATGAACAAAATGCACGACATTTGATCACAGACTTGAGAGAAAGTTCGCGAGCTCTATATATGACCGTTTATCATGTCATTATCAATAATTGCTACTTCAAATAAATGCGTAAGTTAACTAGAGGTTCTACGAATAATACACTACAGAAAATATTGGTACATTCATCCACTACTCGGCCAATCTCCTCAATTGGCTACGAGTTATGTCTAGAGGAAAACAACAACAACATAGCGCATACGTGCATCCGTCGCCTAATTAAAGCTGAAGCTAGATAACCGTTGAACACAAGATAGAATAACAGTTTGAAAACGTTGCATAAATAGTACGCTCGATATTCAATATAAGTTTATATACAAAGCCCATCAAGGGCACTCTGTTTTCTGCAATGTGCCACAAGTGTTCCGAGTATTTGATGCCGAGCAGTGTCTTCGGTGCATCGAGTGCGCTGTGAGACAATTGACCACAATGTAAAGTATTCCCAGTGTCTTTCAGTGCACTGACCGGTACTGGCCACGCTGTACAGTGTCTCCCAGTGCCTCCCAGCGCACTGTTATACAGTGGGACATACTGTACGGCGTTTCCTGTGCCCCTCAGTGCACTGAGACGCACTAGTAGGCACTGCTAACGTTGTTTCTTTGCAGCATGGTATACGGTAAAATTACAGCTCATGATTACTGAACTGCATACGGAAAGTAGAAGAATATGTCTGTAAATTATTATGCATAAAACTAAAGTAATGTGGAACAATCTTGGAAGAGAACTGCGTTTTGCAATAGGTGGCGATACACTGGAAGTTGTAAAGGAGTACGTTTGCTTAGGACAGGTAGTAACCGCGGAGCCGAACCATGAGAGTGAACTAACTAGAAGAATAAGGATGGAATGGGGCTCATTCGGCAAGCATTTCGAAATCATGAGTGGTAGTCTACCACTATACCTCAAGTGGAAGGTGTATAACAGCTGCATCTTACCGGTACTTACCTACGGAGCAGAAACCTGGAGGCTTACAAAGAGGGTGCAAATGAGAGCAGAGAGGGTCAGGGAACAAATGGGGGTTAAGGATATCACTGTTTAAACCAAGAAGAAGAAATGGATATGGGCCGGGCACGTAGGACGTCGCCAGGATAACCGGTGGTCATTAAGGGTAGCTGACTGGATTCCAAGAGATGGCAAACGCGTGAAGGGGAGACAGAAAATTAGGTGGGTAGATGAGATTAAGAAGTTTGTAGCTATAACGTGACAGCAGAAAGCACAGGACCGGGTCGATTGGCGGAACATCCCTACTGAAAGCGTTCCGTATGCCAGTACCATAATTCCATATGCTTCGTACGGCATCCATATGTTTTCCGTATATTTTCCATATATTTTCCGTACATTTCCGTACGAATCGTACGGAAACATGCGGAATTATGGTACTTATTCACGAACGTTTTCAGTAGGGATGGGAGAGGCCTTTGCCCTTCAGTGGCCGTAGACATGCTGATGATAATGATGATGATGATGATACGTAAAAAAAGGTATACATGGTAATAAATGTTACTGCGACATGCTTTTAAAGCATTCCGATAAAGGCATATTACCAGCATATTCAAAAGGAAAGTATTGGGAAGTGTGCACATTCTCATAAGTATTCTTTTGAAATTATTTAATGTGTTCGGCAAGCAATAACATCATGAATAAAAACAATAATTAACCGTAACTATAACCATATACTGGTGCTCATAGTGTCATTTTACGCGCGGTTGTAGGTTAGCTAAACTACGTATATAACCACGACTTTTTACGATATCATATTTAAAGGAGAATAACAAGGTGTATTCGTATAGCATATTTAGTATACCTATTTTACATTTAATGAATACTTCTGAAATGTGGGCGTTAAATGTAAGGTTTGCAACGGTACGGAGAACTATAATTGTCGGATAACAAGAATTTTTATGGATTGCTTCTTTCCATTACGCCAGTGTAACTTCCAATGACGGAGATATCATGTAAAGAGCACGATTAATATCAAAAGCTTCTGAGAAACTGGAAACACACGCTGACATTTGCTCAATACACCTAAGACCTCGGAATGCTTACTGTAATAAAGTTTCCCATTTGTGCTTGTATCTGAAAGAAATTGCCTTTCGTCTTCAGCATAGTGGGTGTATTGCGCTGAAGGGTGCACCTTTGTAGGTTCGCCTACATATTTGATGCGATGGTATAAAAACCGGCTGTGGTACATATATAAAAACCACAAGAATTAGCATCAAACTAATTTATTCAAAATAAAGCGAATATTTTGCTGGAAAAAAATGGCACACAGATGTCCCATTGACTCATGAAGGAATCATCATGCGATCACATCATCTGGTATTTGGGATTAAACGAGAGAAATAAGTGGCGAAAAGGAACACAAGTTATGCCGGGGAATGTTGTCAGAACCTCATTTCCAGCAAAAAAACAGCACCTGCACATTCGCCGTGCAAACCTTCATAGGGATGTAGTCTGTTCCGTAAAGCTTGCTTCACCGGATACACCAAACACATTTTGTCGATTTATTCGTCCCTTCTGCCGCTGTTGAAATTATCGAGTAGACACTTATGTTGCGCCTAAATATCTGTCCGCTTTTCAATAGGTATATGTCAAGAAAAATTTTCCCATACACCGGTATCCACCATTAGACTTAAGAAATAGCGTGGCAATTTTGCAAAGAATTGTGTTTCGATACATTTACTAGACAAGTTGCTGCACAAGTCTACAAAAACTCATTATGACTGGAAGCTGAAATGCCTCTTTAGAAAAACAGAAAAAAAGAAAATTAGCTGGCATTTTAAATGGGTTTTTCTTGATCTATACGACGGGAAAATATAGAAGCTTCCATAAAAATGGAATAAATTTAAACGGCATTGTGGAACAACTGCCACCCACAGTTTTTTTTTATCAGAAAGAGGGGAACATATCTAAGCGGCATTGTGGAACTACTTCTACGTTCCGAAACTGAGGTGAAAAAATTTTTCTCGAGCTGTCATAGTCATAGGTAAGATAGAAGCCACTTCGAGTTGCGCTAATTGTGACAGGTGATGTAGGAGAAAAAAATTTTCTGCAAAAGGAAAAGGGGGACGTATGTCGCCCGCTGGCGCAGAAAGAGGTGATAATTTTGATAAACAAAAGCGGTCCTGACATCATGGTAGGCTGCCTTGCGCATCACCAATTTTAAATTTGCATAAAGGACAGTGCTCTGCTTATAGATACACACTGGTGTCTATCAGTTAAGTAGCTCTGAAATAGGCCGAGGGCAACACCATGAACTCTATTGCACGACAGCGTTCTTAATGTCCCGTTGATAATTTGTTCGTGGCCTGCGGCTTATACCGTAATATCTCACCTGAATCTTTTGGCTTCGATATTTTTTGGACAGAACTGTTTTGACATAGCAGAGCATCTTCGATTGAGAAATCTGATCTAAATGCATGTTATAACCTTGTATACATAGTTCTTTCAAGTCCTTTGAAGAACAATGCGACGATTAAAATCACACCTTCTCCTGTTAAAGGGGACCATGAGGTGATGCGAAGCAGCGTTTCGGCATGTAGAGCCCGCGTTTCGGAGCGGGAGTGGAGAGAGGAAGGTAGAGAGTGGGGAGAGAACTGGGAGAGCAGAAGGGAGAGAGAGGGAAGGGTAAGTGGATGGGGGAAGGCGGTGAAAGAGAGAGGGGGAGGTGGTGGGGGCGTTTAGGTGTGTGTAGTTGGCTTGCGCATGCGCAGTAAGGGTGGTCACGCCGCACACCACAACCACCACCACCGCATTGAACTCCGCTATAAGATGCTTCACATCTAAAGGGAGTCTACAGTCAGTGAAAATATTTGATCTCCATTGTTGATAATTACCGTTACAATTGGCCGCGAGATCAAGCGGAGTCGCCGCCTGGCGGCTACTGGCTGAAGCGCGCCTAGTGTGGGTTGCACTCTGCGTCGTCTGCTAGCCACGTCGTGTTGGCATGTGCGCGTACGTCCTGTACTCTCTCAAGGGGCGGTTACTTCTTTTATGTTAGCGCGAGTTTAACTGCTCGTACGTATACCTAAGATGATATACAGAAGCAAATGGGCTTGCTCGGCTGCATGCACATTGTAATAAGATCACTGAGTGCGACTATCGAGAGGACTGTGTATTCGTGTCGTACCCTTCGTTCGCCTAAATCATTTGAGTGTTGGTGCTGCTTTCTGGTTCAAGCACACCATAAAGTGCGCATGGAATAGTCCCAAACATGCGGAACATAAATAGAGTGTGAATGCAGCGTTTCAGCAACTCGGTGGTAAACAAAAACGAGGCTCATGCCATGATGAGCTTTAGTTGTGCTTAAGATGGCCTTTTATTGTACGGTCGTGGTCCCGCTAAGGCGAAATATTTCTATGAAGTGAAGTCTGAGACTTCTGTATTCAAAGTGTTCCTAACAAAAGAATAGAAAAAAACAGACAATGGAGTGACGCGGCAGTGATAAAACACAGTTGGCGCTCGCAATATTCACTAGGGGCGACATTTATGCAGAAGCACCGGTGTGTTTAGATTTAGGTACGCTTTGCAGCACCCAGATGTTTAAAATTAGACCCGACGGCGTGCCATATATTTATGTCGTATAATTTCACGCAAAATCTCATCCTTTCTTTTTACATTATCTTGCGCGTTTGTGTGGAGTTGTTATAAATTGATGGAAGGCAGCGGACATTATTAGTTTGGATAAAAAAGACACTTGTTCCACAAAATAACCAGACCTTTGTTGTATCGTTGTCGTGCACTTTATCAATCGATGAAAGCCCTGTGCTAAACTCTTACCTGCGTATATATGCGCTTTCGCGTAAACAGTGCTATTGAACTCATTGCAGAGGAATATGGGCTGCTATACAGATGAATAAGAAATGAGCTCTTAATTCAGTCGTGCTACTGCAGTGCGCAGTACACAAAACACAAGCTAAACACGTACAGCGAAAACAACAAAAAACGTGATATAGTACATAAGCGCAGTCTGTCATCCAGGGCGAGCATCCCTTTCCTGGGCAGATTGCAGTTCTCTCACTAGTAATAGTAACGTTAGATGATATTCGTGCGTCGATTCAACAATGAAGAGCGCATATATTGCCAGTAAGCTGCAATCAACGTATTTTATTTGCCGACAATCGGCTGAAACCGCTCACAACGAAGCGCCGCTGTGTGCATTTGTATACGCGCCTCCGACCGCCTCTCCACACTAACGCGGCGACGGTGCTGCCACCTATAGGTCAATCTCGCGGCCAATAGCATACTTCATTTTCTGCGGAAAAATGCCTTTGTTTAAGGCAAGGTTGTAAAGTATGTGTGACAGGGGCTAAACAGATCACTCAGATATTAGGTGCGAAGCATCTTAAGCGGAGTTCAAACCGGTGGTGGTGGTGGTGTGCGGCGCGACCACACTTACTGCGCATGCGCATACCCTCTCCAGACACCTCCTCTCCATTCATCCTCTCCACTTCCCCTCTCCCCATCTCCCCTCCTCCGCTCCACTTCCCCTCTCCCCTACCCCTCCCCACTTCCTCTCACCACCCCTCTCCAATGTTCCTCTGAAACACAGGCTAGACATGCCGAAATTCTGTCCTGCGCAACGCCGCGATGAGCACCAGCGCATGCGCGTCTCCTCCCCCTCACTCGCCTCTCCTACGCTGCCGCCCTCTCGCGCTCCTGTCGGCCGCGTTCCCCGCTCGCCCTGTGAGAATGAACGGCCAGGCTAGGGGGAAGACAAGACGCGTGTAGCGTTCCTCTTCGCATTCCACGAGGCGAGGTCTGTAGCATGCAAAACGAACACCAACGAACCGCGATTTGCAAGTGCTCCGGCTTCGCATCGCCTCATGGTCCCCTTTAGCGGGAAATGTTGTAATTTTTTTTGATAGGCTGCATCTTTAGATCCTTTTATATCGTAACTGTTGCTCATCTTCACTCTTTCAAATCAACTTATTACTTCTGTTACATCTGTTGGGCAAAGAAACATTCGCGTTTTTTTGATGTGAGCCTTCAGTTAGAGATGTGGGCCATTCATTGAATTCATTCGTTAATCATTTGCATTTAATAACTTTATTATCAACTACAAGTTCGAAAATATTAGTTGTTCTACCGGCAGATATTACGTAGTGTAAACTAATCCACACTTGTTTGTTTTCTGTGAGCCTCTGGGACATCGAATAAACATAATTTATTTTTGCTTCTAGTTGTAAATGAATGCATGACTTTCCATATCTTTTGAATATATTCAAATCGTGTGGATTTTGGTTAACTAGAAATACCTGAAATGATCTAACTTCTTTCTTCAGTCAGCGTTAAGATTTTCAATTTACAGTCTATATTATATATTAAAGCTGTCTGTCTAAGAAGGTAACGGGATTGAGGTACAATAAAAGGTAGGTGTTCATTGGAAGCGGTATGCTTCCCGAAACTATGGAATCTGAGGGCAACTTTCTAACCTACAGGTCTGTTAGTGTTGCACTTGATTGAGTAATACCAGTTGTAGTTACAATAAAGTTTGATAAAAAGTGACATACAAAAAGCGTGGACAGATCATTTTGCTTATTTGTGCTTCCTGATATGTGAATATCCATCTCGCCTCCCAGTACAACCCTATAAAACAGTCATTAACGAAGAAAAATCTAATATCGCAGATTACCATAAACCTTGTAATATTACCATCGGGTGGTCTGTATATTGTCACACATATTTTAACTTCAACAGGCAAATTTCAATATCATCAGTGCATTGAGATTAGTCAAATAGCCATTCACAACTCATGTCATGTTTGGGGTAAATACATTTTGCTATTTAGATGCACTGTACTATAACCGTCGAGAATAGTACCGTCCGAGTCATCACGGTACCACGTTTCTGTAAGCATGACTGCTAAAAATGCCAAATTAAACTCAACAAGAAGAGAAAAGTCGAATTCTTTGCTATCGAGGAGGCTGCATATTAATGTTAGGCATCACTAGGGGTGATCGGCCATATTTGAATAGAAGTAAGTTCTCTTTGGAAAGGATAGATCTCATCATAATCATGTTCAATAGAAAGCAATTGTGATAATGTATATACACAGCCATTATGTGTACCGAGTATAACAAAGCTGGAACTTGAAATGTTGCAGAGCTGTATTTTGGCTCTTAAACAGTTGAAAATGTAGCATCGTTAACAGAGCCGTGATATACGTTTTATCATGGCACTTATCTCGCTTTCAGCAGGATTACACGAATAATATAAATGTTCAGTTGCCTAGAACACATTAGAAACACAGGTAATGGTTACACAAAATGACGTGCACTATGCGAAAACCCCGCAGAAAAAGCATCAGTAATGGATTTAGCTGTTTAAAAAGCCATCAAAAATACAAAGAAATATTACATGCAGCATCACAACTAAGAACTTCAGAATTCTCGTGTAGCAATCTATTAATCTAATCTACTTGCGTCATGTTCCCCTCGCATGTTATGCACAACACTCCAGTCCTCTCTAATTTCCTCATGACAATCCTGCCTTGTGAAACCCAGATGGACTTCCATTTTGCAGAGTTAGCTACACTGGCCTAGCCGAGACCGTTTCGCGTGGATCCTCAAGAGCCTTGCGGCGCATGCGCGAGCATCAGTGATGTCACGCACCGAAGCCGGCAGCTCCCGCGCACTCCGCCGCCACCGCGCGCGACTCGCCGGCGCCGATGTACGCTTCCAGAGGAGTGATGTCCTAGCCCTAGCAGACGTATTGGCGCCGGCGCGCGCACGGCTATTCGTATTCGCTGCGCAGTCGCCGCATGACTCTGCGAAGGAGCCTCTTGATAGCGCCTCTGACTGGCCTTTGCTTGTGTGGTATAGCCATGGAGGACAGCGCAAATGCTGCTCAACGGCGCAGATGCCCGAAGAAGCTTAACTCATCGGATCCCGAAGTATTTGCCTGGCAAAATAAATATACATGTGACGCATAATACGTATACCGTGTGTGTGTCATTGGAGCATCAGTAAGCATGATAATCAAGCTAATCCTAGACAATCAGGAAAGCTCACTAGTTCACTTGTTTTGCATCACTAGTTCAATAGACAGAAAAACTCAGCGATACAGGGCCTGGAACACCGGTACGGTCTGCGCCATGACGTCCATTAGTACCTTGATTGATTCCAAACCTACGCTGAAGCTTTAGGCCAGGTGCATAACTTTAACTTCGTTTTAGACAGGGCACAAAGTTCTCCAGTTTCAGTGCCGTTAAATTCCGATTAATAACGTAGACACATTGTGTTCTATAGATTCAATTAAAGTTCTGTTGAGTGCCGTTATTTCCCGTTTATTGACGCAGAATGAGTGCGCTCAATGTATTCAGTTGAACTACAGTTTTAGTGTCGGTATTTCACGTTATTGACGTAGAAAGACTGCATCCTATAGATCGGTGTGGAACGTAGGCGCTGAACTGTCAAGCGTAAATGCCGCTGTTATCAACTTACAGACATTTCTTGCCAGTATGCACTTGCGAATTTGAAAGCGTGTGTGTATCCTTCCAGCGCTCGTTCGTATCTATTTGCATTCATTTACACACAATATAGTTCTTAGGGGGAAACTATTAGGCCGGTTAAAAGTACAAAACCAGCGCGAAAAATTTCTTTTACGCAAACGCTTAACCAATTTCACTTTTCCAAATGGCATTTGAAAGGAATGCTTCTAGCATATGTTAAAGCTGAAGGAAGCTAGGTTGACACTGATAGGATTTCAAATGACAGCACTATCGAACGTGGATTATATGCGTTTACTATATTCAGTTAGCAACTTCTCTTGCAGATAATAGTGTTTTTGTGATTATTTTATTCTTGGGTGCTGTTTACAGCTTTCGTTCGGTGTTCAAATTTCACACCCTATGGCAGGCGTATAAGGTCCGCTGTGATTTCCAAACATCCGCTCTTGCGAATCACGCATGTAGGCGCAACTTTTCTTGCGATCTTCGACCGTCTTCTCTGCGTGACTGGCACCTGCTTTACTGGAATGACAGTGGCGGCGGTAGCCTCAGTCGCCTCGGGAGGGCGCACTTGCAATACCGCTCAAAAGCTCGAACCTTTGTCTCGTGATATGGATGCACATCATCACTAGGAATACTTCACCCACTCTGAGCATTGCACCACAAGCCACTCTTCGTTCTTCATGCTTTTACAATGTAAACCTGTTTCTGTTAATTTCTAACCAGGATACCAATGAGGACTCGCTCGTCTTTCATTTTGGAGTATCTTGCAGCATATTTCATTGGCAAACAAGGACACAGGACGGAGCTACAAATGGACACAAGCGCTAACTCTCAGCAACGAAACCTATTTTCGTAATGTCTGCATACGCCATGGTCGCGGGATCGAACCCCGGCGGCAGCGGCCGTATATCCGGTGGAAGCGAAACTGCTTGAGGCCCGTGTATTTAGATTTACGTGCACGTATAAGAACCCCAGGTGGTCAAGGTTTCTGGAGCTCTCCACTACGGCGTCCCTGATAATCATATCGTGTGTTTGGAAGGTTAAATCCCAATTAAAAAAAATATGACATATTTTTCCGTAATGTGATATGTATTCGTCTGACAGCAGTATCAGGGCTTTTTCTATCATACGATACCAGCAACGCAAGCTTAAAGCTGAACATAAGTTCCCGCAGACACCACGCACTATTTTAATTTCTGCTGTGGTAACCGGTTGGGAAGTACATAGCTAAAGTACAATGGCGTGTCAATTTCATGGAGCGTCGGCATTCGCTCACACTGATACACAAGCCTAAACAGTTGGTCAAGCCGTGCTGGCTTTGAGGTACTAAATGTGATAATATATAAGACCTAATTATTTAATAGCGACATGACATACATGGCAAGGTATTCTTGTACTGTAGTTATTGTATGGCGTAAGTAATGAGGTGTCCCATCTGAGAAAATGGCTGAAATGATATTTGTAATGTTTAGAATGTCATTTATGCTAAACATGAAATGCAATTCATCTGACATATCAATCCGTGTGGTCATGAAAGCATACACTTTGTGGCACACATATAGTACTCTTGCCGAAAACTGGTCACCAGTGTCTGTTCTTTAAAAGTAAGTACAGCACATGTTATCACATGTATATGATGCTCAGTCAATTATTTACTTCATGCTTATTGAGATATGCTAGATATTGAAATGATTTCAATGACACCTTCATATCTAGGAGATCTATGGCATGGCTAGGACGTGGTTTAAAAACCACGAAAGACCCTCACCTCTTTGTTGGCGTTTCGGAAGAATATCGCCCAAACTTTCCCGTATACCACTGGCACAGAACGTACCGCACACCTGCTTGAGAGAAGGATATAACGGCCAACCGAGAGCGCAAATCCAGTGATGCCCGAGGACAAGCAAGTCCGTCATCTCTTTCGCGGCGTCATAGAACTATTTGCAGGCCTGGTGCGAAACCCGCCAACCACCATCGAGGAGCTCATCAGTGATGCGGCAATGATCGATATTCCACTCACCATTCGGGGACGACCGTACGAACGCCGCCTAGAAGCTGTCTAAACCGCGGATACCGACGGAATGCATACAACGAGACTTCGACATCTAATGCGGGCTATTATTCGCGACGAACTGCAGAAGCTTTGGCCAACAGTCGAACCACAAGTGTCTCTGCCCGGCGTCATCAGAGAAGAGCTGCAACACGGTCTTGCATCAACTCAGCGGGCACCACAAGCATCACAGCCGAAAAGTCTGACAGCCGAAGAGATGTCTATGCCGCTGCACTACGCAGCCGAACACATACGGCCAGCTCGCGATTGGAACCTTACACGCCCATGACGCACTTTCGAACTTACCGGCCGCCACAACAACCGTAACACTACATGCGGGTGCCACTACAGCAGCCACCATTTCGCCATCGAATGCTTCTACTAACTACGCTACGGAAAGCCGACGTGTGGAGCGCACCGGACCACAAACACCAGTGCTTACTCTGCGGTCAAGCTGGGCACCTTCTCTGAGTACCCCTACCGCAGTTTAAACCTCGTATATTCTGTGTTAACTCCCCACGCCTCAAACCAGGCGAAAGGCCAAACACATATAACCATAGCTCCGAGACAAGCAAGATGCGGCCCCTGGTCAGTTCTATATCTAAAACGAATATAATATGGATTTTCTATGGCGCTTTTAAAACGTCGCAATTGGTTTGGAATCGAACAAACGTCTTGAAATATACGTTCCAGACGAAAATGGTCTTAAAAATACGTTTTCTAGACGTTATCAAAAACGGATATAGTACGGATTGTCTGTGACGTTTTTCAAACTTCCAAATTGGTTTAGAATTCGTTTTATCCTATTTATCCCTAAAAAAACGTTTTCTAGACCATGTGTACTACCTGAGTGGCCGCTGGCCTAAGCCGAACCTGCGACCTTCAAATAACACGTCCGATGATCTACCAACCGGCGGTCATCCCCCGGTCCACTTTATGGTGTATATATATTTTTAGAAGGGAAGCATCTTATAGCGGTGTGCAAACCGGTCGTGGTGGTGGTGGTGGTGGTGTGCGTCGTGACCACACTTACTCGCATGCGCTTACCCTCTCCATACACCACCTCTACACTCCCCTTGTCCACTCCTCCTCCCCATTTCTCTCTTCCCCTTACCCCTCTCCACTCTTCCTCTGAAACGCGGGCTAGACATGCCGAAATTCTCTCCTGCGTAACGCCGCGATGAGCGCTAGCGCATGCGCGTCCCCTCCCCCTCTCTCTCCTCCCCTACGCTGCCCCCCTCTCGCGCGCCTGTCGACCGCGTTCAGAAATAACGGCCAGGCTAGAGGGAAGACACGACGCGTGTAGCGTTCCTCTTCGCGTTCCACGACGAGAGGTCGGTACCATGCCCAACGAACGCCAACGCAACACAATCGTGCAAGTGCTCTAGCTTCGCATAGCCTCATGGTCTCCTTTAGTGGGAAATGGTGTAATTTTCTTTGTGCTTAACAAAGAAAGACGAGGCCTTAAACTTCTCCTTTTTTCGTTATGTTCTAACGTCTGATACATTAGACACGCTCACAGTTCTGGCACCTCGGTGGTCTAATGTATACGGAGCTCGACTTCTGACTCGAAGGTCGCAAATCCTGGCTGCGGCGGCCGCTTTTTCGGTGGAAGCGAGAGTGCTTGATTGGCGTGTACTTGTATTTAAGTTTCCGGAGCTCTCAAATACGGCGTCTCCTCATAATCATGTCGTCGTTTTGGGCGTAAGACACCAGATGATGATAATAATAAGAATAATAATAATAATAATAATAATAATTAGTGGTCTGAGGCAGGTATGTTGCTGTGCAATCTAGCATGGGTGACCTCAGAAAAGAGATAACGTCAGTCTGCAATAATAGTATTATCGAGGGTTTCCACAATATTTAACGTACAAACGGAGAAAAGATGACGCCCCTACGAGTGCGAGCGTCTTATTTACTTCCTCTTCATCGTGGTCTCTGCTTTGCCTTTCGCGAGATTTCGCCACGCTGCATGTTTCCGGTGCGTCTTTTAGATGCGAAGCATCTTATGTCGGAGTTGAAACCAGTGGTGTGCGGCGACCACCCTTAGTTTGCAAGCGCAAACCCTCTCCACACACCTCCTCTCCGCTCCCCCTCTACCCTCCCATTTCCACTCCCTTCTCCCTCTCCGCTACTCCTCTCCCCCTCTCCACTCACCTCTCCCCTTTTTCTTCTCCAATAACCCTCTCTACTCCCCCTCTGAAACGCGGGCTTGACATGCCGAAACGCTGCTTCACATCGCCTCATGATCCCTTTAAGGGGAGATGGTGTGATTTTACACCAGTGCGGTAGCGGACAACGCCTCCGATTTCAGTGCGCTCGAGGAGGCAGGCTTCGAGAAAATACGACCTGCGGCCGAATCGTCCATGAATGACGGCCACAGATCCTTCAATCCGTGACATCACCAAAGTCGACGGGCCCCCTGTAACCACTGGGCGAAAGTGCGAATTCTCACGAAGGCGCCAATGCGCACATGTGATCTCTAGCGCGTCTGATCAACACCACCTAGACTAGCTCAAGACCTCTCTATACCCGTCGTGACGTCGCGGTACTTGCCCGCACCGCTCGCTTCACGGCTTTGCATGCTGCCAACATTCCCCTCTATTTATCGCGTTGGAGGTGCGCACGGCGTGAGAATATCTTAACGTACGCTAGAATTTGGTGTACGCATTTACTATAACTGAGTCATTTTGCAGCAGGAATCGCAAAAAAAAAAACATTAAGCCGCTTTGAGAAAAGCTTAGCGCTGTTTGGTCATGCTTTCACGTGTACGATTGAAAATCGGATGTTTCCTAGATCCAATCACACTCACATTTACATACAGCCAGTCAGCTTTCTTTACCCCTTAACACATAATAAAATCATGTCAAGCAAGCTCTTTCTGACTAATGTATTGCCAAACAAAAGGAAGGACGGAAATACAAGCAGCACACTTAATTCTCTTTAATAAAAATGTCGCTACGCCACGCACACTTCACTTCTTTTTTAATGTATTTGCTTTGCGCATGGCAGCTTTTTCTTTTTCTTGGCGTCATACTGCACTGCATCATTTTTCACTTTGCAAAAATTTTTCAACCTTGTGTTCATCGCTGCATTCCCTACTGAGCGCGTCGCAGTTTCGGAGAGTTGGGGAAAACTGTGGGCACAGCATATTCCCTCAGGCGAACTCTGTCACTTATAACTTCGAGTCTTCTTCCTGTGCTCTCGTCGCAGTGTGTCAACGTGTTGACGAAGTCACTTGTCCGGAAGGGAAGCTCGCATACCTATATTTTGAACAAAACGAATAAAATGTCAGGGTAAAAGTGATATTCGGAAAATCACCACGAATCGACTCACTGCGGATTTACAACAATTAAATAAAAATACTAACTGCACAACTTGTCTGTGCAGCGAATGACATTAATGGAAGTTTCTTTACAATCCTACTTAATAATTGTTCACCAAGTTGCTCCCATGTAATATCGATAAATCTTAAATACTATCGTCTAAGCACGAAGCACGCGTAATGTACTACGCGAGTCAAAACCATATGCATTGCTTGTAATAGTTACTTATGTTTACTTACCTTCAAATGGACGCCTGGAGTGAAATCCTTCATTCGAATTGCTCGCAGCCACTTATCCTTCCGGTCAACCTCCCTCGTAAATGAATACACATGAACCTTTGGTCCACGGTCTTAATTTCTTTTACAACAGGGGACGCGATAGCAGCCCGTGTCTCTGGAAACACACGACCACGTGTGGCTCAAGGAATATCACAAGAGGAACGTTCCACACCGGTTCACTTCACAATACACGAACACATCACTAGGACAAACGCACAATCACGTAGTACCACTCGCCAACAAATCCGCAGCCTAAATGTAAATTCAGAAAAAACGTCCACAAGAAATCGAAAACGTGCACACCACGTGCAACTTCGCGACGAAAAAAATGTCCTGCCGAACTGTCCGAGCACACGAGATGGAAGGGGCAAAACGCTGGTGCGGCAGAAGAGGTTCTGTTGAGCAGAACAACTAGTGTGACGTAGCGCGCCGGTGTGGAGAGGGTTGAAGAGGACTTAAGCTAGTCTAGGTGGTGTTGGTCTGACAGAAAGACTTCGGTCGAGATCGAACACAAACAATACCTCGCATACAGTGGTTTGAGATATATTTTTCGAAGCAGCCATCAAAATGTCGATTAATCGATTAAAAATCACATAGAAAGCAATTAATCGAATAAAATTTTTCACCGACCATCCCTACTTTTATCGCCCGCTCACGCTACCGGTAAGCCTGCCGTAACGATGCGGTGCCGTAGAACGTCGGCAACATGCACGGCAAACTTCGACGGCGAGGCATTCGCGCCTCCGAAAAACTTCGCTGCACTGCCAAAAACAGTTGTCCAAACACAGTTGTCGTGCCATCTGCAGCTTGTAAGCTCTGAACTGATACTTCCGTTTGATTCAGATTCTTGTCCTAAAGCTTCGATAGTTAATTGTTCGTGCCGATTTGGCCCCGTGTTTGAGAGCCATACTCAAATAATCGATGCTGTAGGCTTAGCGAGACAAGATAGGCGCATTCGATAGCTCGGATGACATACATTACGCGTTTGTTAGTTGTCTCTAATCATCCGTAGCTGTCGGCAGCTTGGGGACACGTTATTTGGTTTTACGCTACGCTTTTTTGAACACCGCACAGACTAAAACGCTGTATTGGATGCTGGAACCATGCCTGGCACCGACACTGTCAACATCCGCAGCTGCAGCGTGAAAAACGCCGAGCAAAAAGACCGCAGCTCGAAGCGTGCCGCGGCAGACGCAGATGACCCGGAAAGTCCAAACCAGACGACGCGGCGCGCCTATGTAGCTCCTTCTTTGCTGACTGGCCACATCGCTCTAACGACAAACGGCAAGTCACCGTGCCGCTAGCGTGAGCGGGCCATTAGACTACTACCAGAGGAGCTCCTACGTGATATTTTAGGGGCGAAAACCTGAGGGTCGAGGCATCTCCCGTGTCCGGCGAGCCGGCGGCGTGCGTCAGTTTTGCATGCAGTCCGCTAGGGGCAATGCGGTGCACAACGACGTATCATAATTGTGACAGAACAATGTAAAACACCTAGAAGCGCAAACCCTTTATACTAGTCGGCTATTTCAACGTAGAATATATAGACCTTGGGACCTATCTTTGTCGCGACGCTAACTGCCCGTTTTCAAGGTGGTTAGAAAACCATTGCTATAGCCGAATGATATGTGTGTGCGTGAATCAACAAACGCAATTTTGACAAAACATATAAAAGACCTACACGCACAAACCCTTTATGCTAGTCAGCGACTTGAACACACACACAATGGACCTCGGTAACGAGCTTTCTCATCGACTCTTGATGTGACTTTAAATACACGACAGGACGCTGTGGTGCAAATGCGTATGTAAGCGCGTTTCACACAACCCATTCTCTTTCTGCCATGAATGAAAACACAACGTAAGGTGCTGTGTGCAGCGGCTCAACGGGAACGGCGATGACAAGCTACTACTCCGGAGGGGAGGGCACGGAGAGCGTCGGCAAAACGCCAAAAACGACAAACTCGAGATTCACGGTGACCGAATGATCCCCAGAGTTTCGCCCACTCAACATCATTCACTTCGTCGATTTGCGTGGATTTTTTTTTTCGGAATCGTCAGGGTTTGTGCGGCTTATGTAAATCAAGAATCGGCAAGACGTCAGGTATGGCAAGATGTTGCTGTTCAACACTTTTCTTTTTAGGGATACTGGCGAACAATTATCATGATCTACGAACACCTGTCAAATCCACTCTACCCAATTATATGCTTGTAGTTACTTCGGTCTGATGGTCCAAATGTGTGGTCACTACAAGACCTGATTAGAAGTTGTCCTTCGACAGTTCCACACCTCTCTACCTATCACAATTCATTGTTCTCTTCCTAGACTGTTGAGAATCAGTTATGGTTTCTGCAACTTAAATTGAAGACGCACAGTTATGCTTCGTCTGTGAAATCCAGTAACCCTGCATTCAAATACATACCTTGAGCAAGTCAATGTCATCTGCATTTCGCAGGTTACTGGAGTGTTCCAAGTTAAGTCTTATTCCCGACTCTTACCACTCCAGGGCGCTGAACACGCCGTGTAATCACGCGGCTACTGCAATGGAAGAGATTGTATATCTATTTGTTACACGCTTCAATAATTGGAATTCGTTACTTTATTTATGGAGGAATATGGTGGTGGTGGAACCGCTGTAGAATTCTTACATTATTAGAACGTAAGAAGCCACGACGCTTCTCTAAAATGCCGCAGTGTTCAAACTTATTCTTACAGTGTTGGGTGTTCGCCTGCGTACTGATGCTTACCGTAACCAGAGTCGTGTTCAGATAAAATCGGTAATGACAGACTTGCAATTGAACAACCGTAGTTCACGGCAACGGTAGTGGCAATATTGTCGCCAAAGTTTTTTCCGCGTTGCGTCTTACACAATTCTTGTACAGTTGGGGGTGCATCACGAACACAGTCTTTATTATTGTTGTTTAATACAACAACCCCTTGTTGCCTAATACTGATCTTTTTTAAACTGAAGCTTTGTATATTTGTGTGGGTTTTCTCTTTGTATATTTTCTTAGCCACAAAATAATCTTCCATTTTCATAACAGCCATTGTTCATGTGTAAAATGAAACATTGTACCCAACGCAAATTGGAAGGCTGGGGGCGACGGCACCAAAGTTGACATTTGAAAAAAAAGTGCGCATTTTTGAAAAAGAAATACGGCAACCATTGTTTTATGACGTTTGTAAGCGTCTAGCGCATAGCACATGAACACCGCACTCAAGCACACAAATCCTACAAAACAGGAAACACAGGGAAGCAGAGGATATGGAGGTTTGTTTGAAATAGAGGCATTCAAAAATAGAGGCGCTCGCTCAAAGAACACACAGATGCGCAGACGCATCCTCCTTGTGCGGGCCTGGCCGCTTTGATGAGCGCCACTTGCATTATCGAAAAAAAAATAACAAATGGAAGGCCGTGGCCTCCGCGATTATCTCGCGCCGTTACAACGGTGCGTTGACGGAGCTTATCGCGGAGGCCATGTAAGATGACTTATACGCACCGGTAGTGACGATAGCCCTGCTTCGCATGCCGATTCTAGAGAGGGTATGGCTGAGGCATAACCCTCTTCACGATGCTGAAACGAAAATGCAGACATTCTTCAACCATATATGTTGCTAAAAATAATAAGGCGCCTTCTCACTACGGGTGCCAAGCCTGAAGGACGTGCGCAGCTGAGCGATGTTCTTTGTTTTCTATTTATTTGTTCCTTTCTTGCTTCTTCTCTTTCTTCTCTTCTCTCTTCTCTGTATTGATCAGTTTATGTTGCCTGGGTTACATTCTCGGTTACAACAGTCTCTCTTGTTTGTGTCTTTCTATTTCTCGCTTCCTATTTCTTTCTGTCTATATCTTTCTGTCTCTATATTTGTCTCTTTCTTTGAGTCTTCCCCGCGCTCGACCTCAAAACCGCAGGTCGCTGGCGCGAATCCTGGCCATGGCGGCCGCATTTTCCACTGATGCCAAAATGCTTGAGGCCAGTCTGCTTAGATTTAGGTGCACGTTAAAAAGCACAGATGGTCGACATTTCTAGGGCTCTCCCCCACGGCATCTCTAATAATCATATCGTGGTTTTGGGGCGTAAAACCCCAACAAATATTTGAATCTCCCTGTTTCTGTATTTCTCGTTCTGTTCGTCTTTTGCTTTTATCTCTCTATTTGCGTTTCTTTCCGCGCTATGTTTTAATGAATCCCCTCCTCTTTCTCCTTGTCTCACCCACTCCTTTCTCTACATCACACGTCTCATCCTCACCCTCGCTTCCCATTCCCACCCCATAGGTATACATGCTATGCAAGGCTATGTGAAGCTCTGCTGCCGTGCCTGGATCGAAGAGTTCTTACGATGCTCGCCATTAGAGCGTGGGTAGGCGGGTTCATACCCCGCCTCGTGAAAACATTATTTCTTAGGAATTTCTCTTTTTCTTTCTTTCTTTCTATCTCTTTTTTTTTGCTGTCTCTGTACTCGTTCTCTCACCAGTCAAAGTTACTGCAGGCGACGTTGAACAAAACAGCGCACGCCTTCTGGTAGCGAAGCAGATGACGAGGAGGGTGAAGAGAGCGCGTGCTGGTTCATGTTCAGGCGTCACGGACCAATGCTCGGCTGAAACAGCTGCACCGTTAAAGTGCGATGAAGGCATGATGAAAGTCGATGTATGGACAGCTTCATCGTTTATTGGCGCAGCTAGGGGAGGGTACGTATCCGCGCCTTAAGTTTAGAGAGACACTTTTGTTGGCTTACATGTGGATATGATGGTGTTCCGCAATATCCTCCACTCCCACGGCTGGCGCTCACGCACCAAAGAAACAATAAATGAAACAGAAAAATTATTTTTCCGGGGCTGGCGTTCAACGCGTATCCACGCGGCACTAAACCGATAGCCTTGAACACTAGGCCATGCGCTCATCCTTGCCCCGTTAATGGGAACGGAGCTGAAGCATATGAATGTGTTCCACCGACGATGCAAAAAAACATGGATGATTGCTCCTTCATACGAATATATAGCACGAATCTTAACCGTGTCTTCACAGGAGTATATTTGATTTATTCACTGTACATTGATGTATGTCAGCTTCCACAATCTATTTTGTTGTTTGGTAACTGTAACACCTTTCTCGTGGATGCGCCCACGCTGACACCTAGTGGCACATCTTCATCCCGACGACTAACGCCAAAGCTCATGATTTAACCCTTCGTGGCGAGGTATAAGGCGCGTTTGTGAAGCCTCATGAATGAGCACCGGTAGCGCAAACAATATAAAGAAACTGTCGGTAGCCCATGGGGTCGAGCACCTGATACCTACCATCGCGGACCGAGATATCGTCGTTTCGACTCCCAGGTTATCAAAATAAACGAAACTACTTCTTGTTTTCTTTTGCTATGTTTATATTAATGACGAATTTCCGTAACGGATATACGTCAGTGAAGTCTTCGTGGACCCCTGCTTAAAACATTTCGTGTTAAAAACAATTGGAAAGCAGTACACGTGCTCTGTGCCCTAACTTGCAATATTTCCTGCTCGCAGATGGAACGCGATCTGCCGGACAACGTGTACGGTCGATATCGCTATATGCACACTTTCCAAAAATTCCGACTTGCAGAAAGTTCAATTCCTGAACAGATTTTCCACGAACGTGAGATGGTGCATTCGTTGGGCCGTTCTATATTCTACAGAACACTGGAAAGACCGTGAATCACGCCGCACCGATTCCACCTGAAAACAGCCTTCCGGGGACGGCCACCACCTTCAAATAAGTAAACAAATAAATAAATGAAGATAGAAAGAAAGAAAGAAAGAAAGAAAGAAAGAAAGAAGAGCAATACGTCGCACACGCGTACGCCAACTTTGGCTTCCCCCATTTCCCCGATTGAGGAAAGACTCCTGATTTTTAATTACTCTTAATTCTTTAATTCATGGTGCTATTGCCGGCTTACCCAAGCCAATCAATTTGTTTTAGTTATTTCGTTCTGAGTGTTCATTTCGCGCGCCTCTATGCTCGCACATTCACGTTTAAAAATGGGTGAGTTCTATACCGCACCGCGTTATTGAAGTTAAGTATATTTCAAGTGCCTTGTTTCGAAACTCAACGCAAAAAAATATGGCGCGTAGCAGAAGCTGGGAGCTGGTACTTTGGACTTTCTCCCAGTAATCTGCTTTGCTGTAAAGAAGCGCACGCTGCGTGCCTTAGGCTCCCGTGGTTTAAACACAGTGCAGCACAGCCACACTCTTAACTTGGTAACGGATAGATGTGATTCTATGCAATATTAGTAAGGGTTACGATGTTTAGAGTATATGCATTCTAAATTTGGAAACGTTTGCAACCGGCGCCAGCGAGAGCCGTTACAAGAGTGACGTAGCAGCGCACTGTACACGCCGGCGCAGTGTCTGGCGTCATCCTTTCCCTTACCTTTAACTGAGGCGAACGGTACTGTACACAACTGCCACTTACTGTTATACATGTACTTGCACGAAAAACCCCGTTTTCGCAGCTATAATTGCAGCGAAGCTACAACCATCACCTGGTCTATTGAAGGCCATAATTAAGCCTAATTAGGTGTTACACGTGGTAGGTATGCTCCTTCCTAGCCCAGCATTTGCCTACTGCGTACCCACCAAACGTTACTTTCTTATATTCACGTACTGCGGAGCTACAGCCACATTTCGTTCTCTCTTGATCAAAGTGCTTATTTTATTTAGCTTTTATTGGGAATCCAACTGGCTAACGAACGTTTTCTTCGTTAAAATATTCATAACAAATCAGTCTAATCTATATAACCTGTAATGAAGATCAGCGCTGTTCCGAAAGGCAGAGGGTACCACTCTCAGGCAGAGAGAAGACGACGTTCGGGTTGGTGCATAGGGACACTCACGTCTGCTCGGCTGTTGGTACTTGGCCTGCCGTGACGGTTCCTACTATTTATTAAAGAAGTGCTGCGCCGAAACGCCCTGTTTTAACTGGTGGAGGTGCGGGGTATTCTACCGTCCTAGAACTTCGGAGCAGAACATTGCCTCCAGTTGACTTCATGGCCACGGACGATGACCAGCAGGCTGACCCCTCGGCAACGACCCCTCCAACTGTTGTTTGCTCCGGCCCCCTTCGGCAACGCGACCCTCCTTTCTTCAGTGGTACTGACAAGGACGCGGAAGACTGCCTTGATGAGTACGACTTGGTAAGCAAGCACAACAAATAGGACGATGCGCACAAGCTCACCAACGTCATATTCTACCTAACTGACGTCGCCAGGCTGTGGTTCCGTAACCACAGCCCTGACCTTACTACCTGGTCGGCCTTCAGAACGGCCTTCGTTGAACTTTTCGGCCAACCGGAACTTCGCAAGTTGCGTGCTGAGCGTCTGCGAGGTCGAGCTCAGCGAAGCGGTGAAAGTTACACCAGCTATATTGAAGATGCGGTCGCCCTTTGCAGGCGCATCAACCAATCAATGGCGGAGGCGGAGAAGATCAAGCACATCTTGAAAGGTGTCTCTGACGACGCCTTTCAGATGCTCATCGCTAAGGACCCGCAAACGGTAGCGGAAGTCATACAACTGTGCCAAAGCTATGACAAACTCTGGAAGCAACTTGACACCACCCGTCGCGCCAGTGCGTCAGGTGAAACCATTGCCGCTTTGACGTCTACTGGCCTTGCCGCTTTGACGTCTACTGCTTTATTCCAAGAGATCAAGCAGTTCGTACGCGAAGAGGTCGCGCGCCAGCTGTCCCTTTTGCCATGTATTCCTGATCGGGCCCCATCTACGCTACCAACGTCAATACAACGTGTCGTTCGGGAGCAAGTCGCCGATGTGCTACCCGCAGCCCCTGCACCACCTGTGACTGCTCCACTTACATATGCTGAAGCATTGGTCACACCTCGACGTTTGCCCGCTGCGAGCCCTACGTTCCCCCGAACCCGTTTGTCTCATCGCCTCAGCCTGTGCACCAGACTACTCGTCCGCTCTCCCGACCGGCACCACATTTTCCAAACCCATGGCGCACTCCAGACAACCGCCCCAATGCTACGCGTGTGGGTTCCCGGGCCACGTCGCGCGGTTTTGCCGGCGACGTGAGTTTATGCAACATGACGACATGCGGCCACATGATTATGATTTCGCGCCGAGATCTCAGACTGCTTCATCAGGCCCACACGTCGCTACTGACTGTTCTTCGACTCGATGGAACTACCATGCACGTCGGTCGCCTTCACCACGACGTCGTTCTCTTTCCCCCATGCTACGACGTCCCCAGCCTGTCCCAGAGTAAAACCAGGAGCCGCAGTTCCGGAGGCAACAACTGCGCAGCTTTCGAACTTTTCAAGGCCTTGTTTTTTACCGAGTAATGTTGTCGCTGTTTCCGTTGACGGTGTACCCGTTTCAGCACTTGTCAACACAGGAGCCGCTGTTTCTGTCATGTCTGAGAAGCTTTGCCGAAAATTACGAAAAGTAACGACGCCTCTTCGCGACATTTTTTTAAGTACTGCCAGTGCGCAACAAATTCGGCCTTCCGCTACGTGTACTGCACGGGTTGTTATTGAAGACGAATTTGTCGTGCTTCCGCAATGTTCCCCCGACATAATACTAGGGTGGGATTTTCTATCCACTCACCATGCTGTCATTAACTGTGCTCGCTCAGAGGTCGAGTTCTCGCCGCTGTGTGACTCTGCATTAGTCGACTCGTCGCCCCTACCTGCGAAAGTATTCGTCACCGCCGACACCACGATACCGCCTTTCTCATCCGCTTTGGTCCCGCTTTCCTGCGACGTCTCTATTGCCTCACCTGTCCTTTTTACACCTGCTGAAACTGCTGCCCGCCGCAAGTGCTTCTTGATACCATTCGCCGTGATCACAATTCAAGACACTACGAGCGCAATCTATGTTTCCAATCCGTTTCCCTGTCCTTCCATCGCACTGCGAGGGGAGTGCCTTGGCAGCGGTGCTTTTCGGCAACTGTCGTCGCTGATCTGCCAACTTCCCTCCAGATTAACGGCGTCGATTGTCCCGCTCCAGCTTCTCAGCCATCATTCACTGATGCACTTTCTAGATGCATCGACAGCCACCTTACGTCCCAGCAGCGCGCCGACATCATCGCCCTGCTTGAACGCTTTCGTGCCAGCTTCGATCTCCAGCAACCATCGTTGGGCCGTACTTCAACCGTAGCTCATCACATCGATACTGGTCTCCATGCCCCTTTACGTCAGCGCCCATATCGTGTGTCAGCAGCTGAGCGTCATATCATCGCCGAACAAGTTGACGACATGCTTAAGCGCGGTGTATTTGAGCCCTCAAACAGCCCATGGGCATCGCCAGTAGTTCTCGTAAAGAAGAAAGACGGCTCAATAAGTTTTGCGTTGATTACCGACGGCTGAACAAGATAACACGCAAAGATGTCTGCCCGTTACCTCGCATAGATGACGCCCTCGACTGCTTACAAAGAGCCGAGTTCTTCTCTTCATTAGATCTGCGCTCCGGTTACTGGCAGGTGCCAATGGCGGAGGCTGACCGCCCCAAAACAGCTTTTGTTACTCCCGATGGCCTGTATAAATTCGACGTTATGCCATTCGGGCTTTGCAATGCGCCTGCCACGTTCGAGCGCATGATCGACAACATCCTCCGTGGCCTAAAATGGCAAGTGTGTCTTTGCTACCTGGATGACATCGTAATATTTTCGCGTGACTTTCCAATGCATCTTCAACGCTTGGAAGCAGTGCTCACTTCCCTCGAGTCCGCTGGTCTACAGCTGAATTTCAAGAAGTGCTGCTTTGGTGCTAGAAAGCTCCTTATATTGGGCCACGTCGTCTCCAGAGACGGTGTTCTTCCTGATCCGACAAAACTTCGTGCGGTTGCCGAGTTCCCTAAACCGCAGACATTGAAAGAACTTCGCAGTTTTCTCGGCCTTTGTTCCTATTTTCGCCGTTTCATCCGCAACTTCGCATCCATCATAGCACCTTTGACTGAACTCCTTCGCGGCAGCCGCGACCTCACGGGATGGCCGTCAGCATGCGACGATGCATTCACTACGCTTCGCCACCTTCTTACCTCACCCACAATATTGCGGCATTTTGACCCACTCGCCCCGACTGAACTGCACACGGACGCTAGCGGTGTCGGTCTCGGCGCTGTGCTTGCACAACGTAAACCTAGTAAATAAATGTTATTTCTCTCTCTCTCTAGTAGGAACGGTCATGGCAGGCCAACTAGCAACAGCCGAGCAGACGTGAGTGTCCCGATGCACCAACCCCAACGTCATCTTCTCTCTGCCTGAGAGTGGTACCCTCTGCCTTTCGGAACGGCGCTGATCTTCTTCATTACAAAGCAATAATATCACCATTATTAAATTTTATCTGCTAATAATGGTCCTAGGTAATAATGGACGTTTTGGGGCGCGATATCAGGATGGTGAGAGGTAAATTTCTCCGGTATCGCCCTGCGTCACTAGCAGATATCACAATAAAATGTCTACGCACATGATCGAGGAGCTCGCGAGGAGTGCACTCCGGTGTGGTTTGAGTTTGACTTCATTTATTTATCACAGCTGGTTACACAATAAGTGGTTGGTACGGGAGAATCAGCAGTTGTTCCGTGTACGAACACGACCGATAAGCGACGCTCCTGAGAAGTGGGACGCAAACGACCCTGCGCCTGGTCTCGCTGCTTGCTTTCGGAAAGGCGGTAGGGTTGCGAGCGGGTGGGGAGAGCGTCTACTGCGCTCGGTGGCGGGAACGACTGAGCGAGTGAGTGTGCGGCGCGCGCAGCGCAGGGAGAGTGAGCCAGCTTGGAGAGGGGTGCGAGCTGTGATGCTGCGGAGAGCTTCGACCGCGACGACGGAACGCCGCGCGCGCAACGTTTCATTGTCTTTTGGGCCGGTGTCGGGTGGGGAGACGGTCTGTTACTACCTTCGACAAAGCGCCCGTTGTGCACTAGAATGATGGTTGTTCCTTCAAAATCCGCAATAAAGGTGGTGAAAGTGAAGACGACCATGGTAACCAATTGTGCACATAGCTTATTCCTTTTAACCTCGAATTTCTTGTGTGCTAGAACAAAGCAGCTCTCAGATCACCGGGCACTGCAACCTAAGGCGATACTTTATGACAAGGGAGGTTAGACGGGGTCGACGAGTGCGGGACTAAGGAGCCTCGCTTCTAAAAAGGCTGCAATAAGCAGCTTGATAATGCTCCACGTCACCGGGTTCATTGTGGCAACAAGACGGCAAAAGCCGAATACGTCTGAAGACACTTTAAACGAATCAATATGTATCACTTTTAGAAAACCCATTGGCGCTCTCCAAGTACCACACATGATTATCGAGCCAGCGTGGCGCTCGGTACTGGGACGCTGGCACACTGCACGGGGCACACTGGACGCTGGCGTGCAGCATACTAGGACACCTGTTGGGGGCCGAAATCCGGCTTTTGAATTGCTTTGGAGAATTTTGATAATCTCGGGATCGAAACTACGACTAAAGCACAACCACTGTGACATACTTTAAAAAAAGTGAAAATAAAATGCACGCGTGCGAGATTCGAACCCACCCCCATGATGCACCTCACATTACGCGTCTGACACATTAGCACTACCCCGCATTTCAATTTTTGTTTTCTTACTTTCAAGGTAATTATTAAAATGCGTATTAGAATGCACATCAAATAGGGCAGAAATTGTGTGAAGTACAATAATATAGCTACAATAACAGCGTATGCGTTACTAAGCAAACACTCTACAGCTAACAATGTGCGGTAGAGCAGAGATAGTTCATCATCCAGGAAAGCTGGTGATGTCGAGCACCTCACCAAGTTACACCGGACTGGTAGGACAGACGTGCAAGACGATGGACGGTGCTTTTTTTTCATGTTTTAACCAATTTTGGTGGCGCGCTTTTTTCATTTGCCGTTTAGAAAGGCAGATTTCAATCTATCCGTGCTCACGCCATTCTAACAGAAGATAGTTAATTTGTTTGTTATGTCCTGCCCAGGATAAAAACGTCCATCTAGCACGTTTTCCTGTGGAATATAGTAGCGTAACAGTAGATGTGCGCTGCATTCGCACTGACTCGCTGAGCGGACAGTCGCATCTATGTAGAAATCATAGTACTTTTCAAGTGCCCATTGTACACCCGTTTTCGTCACCCGCTTGGACATATTTTCTGGACTTCTTGTTTACGTTCCGCGTACTACAGCTTCAGTAGCACGAGCGGCTCGTGCTTCTGCCTGGTCGGTGGCTGCGTCGGTCCTGCTTGGTTTTTGGTATTTCGTGAGTTTTTCACCTTTCTTTACTTGCATGTTTGGTAGTACGAGGTTTTTAAAGATCCCTAGACACGACACGACACGGTTTCTGTGATCGGGAACGCTTATTTAGATTAATTTCCGTGTCTTCAGTTTTCGGCCTTCAGCCGGGGTAGCCATCATGGCTGCCCATTCGGGTATGAGCCACCGGTAGATAGATTAATTTCTAGCTACGCTGCAGTCATGTCTGTTGGAGATATTCCTAGTTCGGGAAGCTCGCCAACGGCACAGGATGTTGGCATTTCGCCGCGCGGTGAGGATAATTTTCAGGACTTCACGGCAGACGATGTCATTGGCAATTTCGCGAACGAAAATGGCATTTCTTCGCAGACAACGGGTGTTGTAGATGGCTCGAACTTGAGTTCCGGTACCCAGTCCACTGGTGTGGATATCGCGCTATTGCGCCTTTGGACGCAGGTCGTCGCACACCAGAATAAGATTGAACACATCCTATTTGACGATAAGACGAAAGTTTCAAACAGCATCAGAGCGCAGGTCATCACGGAACTCAACGCCATCGTCAAGGCAAGCGCGGAGTTCCAGGCGGCTGCGGCTTGGCGTGACGGAGTCGTCCAGGAGTTGCGTCGTCAGCTCGACGACGCCAGAAAGGAGGCGGCGGACCTCAGGGTTCGCTTGGCTGTTGGTGCCTCCGTGCCTCCGGTCCGGTCCTTTGCCGCGGTTGCGGCTTCGGCCGCGGTCCTTGGTGGGCCTGTCACGGTCGCTCCGGACGTCGTGGACCGGGGTCTCGGAGGACCTCACGTCTCTTCTGTCAACGGGCCCTCTGTACAGTCCTTGTCTCTGCACGACCATGTTGCATTTCTAACTCCAATTGGTGAGTCGAACTCTCCTGCAAAGGACGTTCTCTCCTTATTAAAGAGCAACATAGATCCCATTCAGGCAGGAGTAGGACAGGTCACGTTAAGATCTACCAGACTGGGAGTGACAGTCCTAGCTAAAAATAAGTCGTCAGTGGACAATCTCAAAAAGGCAATAGATCAATGTCAGATGACTAGGAACACGATTGTCGTACGTGTTCCTCAGAAGCGACGTCCGCACGTCAAATTGGTTGGAGTAGACCCGGATGTCACGCCGGGCGGTCTTGTAGAGGCGATGGTGACCAGAAATTCAGACTTACATTTGGATGTAGATGCTATAAAATTGAGGACTTCGTTCAGGGAACGAAGCGGTAACTATACTCATGTACTCGAGGTTTCCCCTCAGGACTTTAATAACTTAATCAGTAAGCAGCAAATATGTATTGGCTGGACCTCGGTGCGAGTCTTTGAGGACTTACACGTCCCACTATGTACGCATTGTGCTACTTACGGGCACACGCGTAGGTTTACACTCTAACCGAACCGACCATTAGGCTTAGAGCTGTACACCATGCGCGACGATCGCTGTGAAGAACGTTGATATTCAAATACGAATGTATTTTTAACCGATCGAAAGCAGTTTGGAATATAACTGACTCAAGCGGCGTGACAGTTGCTTATTAGACAACACAAATGAGAAGTTATAAACGCCGAGATTGTACGTCTCCAACAAATATTCCTTTCTAGCGGCGAAGTGCTGCCGATGACGTACGGCTTTCAGCAGCACACCCACACTGAAGTACTGACTGTTAGAGCAGCTTGATGTTAATTATAGAAGTATTACTAATTTCATATTGCGTTGGGAATGATATTTTCTTTCGATGCAGTTTTATGAACAAAATTCACGACATTTGATCACAGACTTGAGAGGAAGTTCGCGCGCTCTATATATTGTCACAAGGTAGCAGTGGGCCAGTGGCTCAAGGTGGTAGTGGGACCCACTCTGAAAGGAGGACAACGACGAAGTGCTAAAAGGACAGGCTCCGGTCCGCCATTGTCTCAGCGTCTATTTCTGCTTGTATATATTTGTAAATATACGTTTTCTTGTAACATTATTGGTGGAGGTGCGGGGTACACCTGCGTGCCTGCGTTTCCTCTCGGAAAACCAACACGGAACTTCGGAGCGGTCGTCGCCTCCCTTTCCCTGCAATGACTGACCGAGGTTCGCCGGCGCAGCAGCAGCAGCCCCATGTGGTTCTCCTGCCTCCTCGAGACCCAGGAACCTTTTCGGGCACTGACAAAGACAAGGTGAATGTGGAGGACTGGGTCGCATTGTACGAGCGCGTCAACGAGTATTACAGGTGGGACCCCACGTTGATGCTCGCCAACGTGGTCTTCTACCTCAGGGATACCGCACTCGTTTGGTACGAGACGCACGAGTCGGAATTAACCACCTGGGACACCTGCAAGTCGAAGCTCATCGAGTTGTTCAGCAGGCCATTTGGTCGCCAGCAGGCCGCAAGAAAAGATCTCGAGTCCCGCGTTCAGACGTCGACAGAGTCTTACGTCTGCTACATACAGGACGTACTGGGTCTTTGTCGAAAAGCTGACGGGAACATGACGGAGGCTGACAAGATTGCCCATATCTTGAAGGGGATTGCCGACGACGCGTTCAATCTACTGATTGTGAAGGATTGCACCACCGTCGACGCCGTGGTCAAGGAATGTCAGCGTTTTGAGCAGGCCAAGAGTCGTCGCATCAGCCGCCATTTCGTACGACTACCTAATACTGCAGCCACATCGACCTGCCAAGACCCCCCCCACATTCACGCAGGCTACGTCGTCAGAAAATGTCACCCGCATCGTCCGTCGTGAACTGGAAGCAATGGTTCCTGCTGACGTTCCACAGGCTAACGCGTCCACCGTATCGCTCATACAAGCAGTCGTACGCCAAGAGATTGCGAATCTCGGCATAGCACCTGTTTGCTCTATTCGCACTCCCGAGAGCACTCCTGCCGTCGTCAACCAGAACCCAGTGTACCCTTCGCGCTACCGAAACCCTGCTGAATGGAGGACAACTGATGATCGGCCAATCTGCTTCCACTGCTCTCGCGTAGGACACATTGCGCGCCACTGTCGCAATCGGTGGTCGTCGACTTCCTGGAACACCGGGACATGGCGCCGATTTGAAGGCAACTCGCGCAGGCTTTCTCATCGTTCCGATCTCCAGGCTACTGATGTCCACGTTCCAAGCAGAAGGTTCAGCCGATCCCCGTCACCCCAAGGCCGTCGATCTCTATCGCCGCTTGTTCGTCGATCAACGTCCCCTACACGGCCTGGCCCCTCGACCTCGGGAAACTAGTCCATGCAGCTCCCGGAGGTGACGCTGCGACAACGACCCGGACTTCAAATCCTCTGTTGACGATTCCTACACGCCGAAACATTTTAGAAATCTTGGTGGATAACGTTACCGTTACAGCCCTAATAGACACTGGTGCACAGATTTCAGTGATGAGTGCTGCTCTCCGGGAAAAACTGCGCAAAGTGCTCACGCCTCCTGTTCAGTGTGCAGTAATAGTTGCCGATGGGAGCACATCTACAGTTCTTGGTATGTGCACCTCTCGCCTGTGTATTGCTGGCCGTCAGACCATCGTATTGTTCACCGTGCTTGCGCAGTGCCCACATGACGTGATCCTCGGTCTCGACTTTCTTTCGACGCACTCCGCTCTTATCGACTGCTCGACGGGCCTTCTTCAGCTGGAACTCCCTCTAGACGCCTACGTTGACCATGACGCTCCCAGTCGCCTATGTGCCATGGAGTTTGTGCATCTTCCGCCTCAAGCCGCGACGTACGTCCAGCTTATCCTTGATCCACCTGTGCGCGATGGTGAATATGTTGTTTCACCGATTACCGACGTCGTCTTGAAGTATTCTGTTGCCGTACCGCACACTGTGGTCACAGTATGCCGCAACCAGACTTGTTTACCTCTCTTGAACTTCGGTCTAACCACCCATGTGCTGCCTGCAGGTATTACGCTCGGCGTCGTGTCGTCACTGCAAGATTGCCATATCTCTCAGTTATCAGCAGGTGTTCCTAGTCACCATGCCAACTCGCTCACTGCACTCGACCTTGCACGCACTGACATTGAGAAAATGATAGCGCCCGATCTTCCGCCCACTGAAGCACAAGACCTGCGTGGTCTCTTGACATCCTATGCCGATATCTTCGATCTTGACAACCGCCCTTTAGGCCAGACATCGGTTGTGACCCACCACATTAACACCGGCGATGCCAACCCAATTCACCGGCGCCCTTACCGTGTGTCCGCTGCCGAACGCGCTGTCATCCAGAAAGAAGTCGAAAAGATGCTCGCCAAAGGTGTCGTCGAACAATCAGCTAGTCCGTGGGCATCTCCTGTCGTGCTTGTAAAGAAGAAGGACAATACATGGCGATTTTGCGTTGACTACAGGCACCTCAACAAAGTCACTAAGAAGGACGTTTACCCCTTGCCACGCATCGATGACGCACTCGACTGCCTTCATGGCGCCAAGTTCTTCTCATCCATTGACCTTCGATCTGGTTATTGGCAGATCGCTGTTGATCCGCAAGACCGAGAAAAAACCGCATTTGTAACCCCAGATGGCCTGTACCAATTTAAGGTCATGCCGTTTGGGCTTTGCAATGCTCCCGCCACCTTTGAGCGGATGATGGATTCCCTTCTACGCGGCTTCAAGTGGTCAACATGCTTGTGCTACCTGGACGATGTCATCGTTTTTTCACCAACATTCGCAAGCCATCTTGAGCGGCTCTCCACTGTTCTCGAGGTATTCCGCAAAGCTGGTCTACAGTTGAACTCCTCCAAATGCCGTTTTGGCCGTCGTGAAATAACTGTACTGGGTCACCTCGTTAACGCAGCTGGCGTCCAGCCTGATCCCGACAAAATTCGCGCAGTGACACAATTTCCCGTACCTTGTTCGGCTAAAGATGTCCGCAGCTTTCTCGGGTTGTGTTCCTATTTCCGCCGCTTCATCCGGAATTTTGCCGATATTGCGCGTCCTCTCACAGAACTACTCAAGAAAGACGTCAACTTTACTTGGGGTTCGCCTCAAGCTGCTGCGTTTTCGGCGCTCGTTACAGCCCTCACAACTTCTCCAGTATTAGCCCACTTTGATCCCACCGCCCCGACGGAGGTTCGCACCGACGCGAGTGGCCATGGGATTGGCGCTGTTCTCGCTCAGCGTCAACACGGACGAGACTGCGTCATCGCCTACGCCAGCCGACTGTTGTCCACTGCGGAGAAGAACTATTCAATCACCGAAAGAGAGTGCCTTGCTCTAGTTTGGGCAGTTGCTAAGTTTCGCCCATACCTGTACGGCCGCAGCTTTACTGTTGTAACTGACCATCACGCCCTGTGCTGGCTCTCTTCGCTCAAAGATCCCACGGGCCGCCTCGGTCGTTGGTCTCTCCGCCTTCAAGAATACACCTTCTCGGTGGTTTACAAATCCGGCCAACTCCATCAGGACGCCGATTGTCTGTCACGGTACCCAGTGGATCCACCCAACACCGCAGAGGGACCCGCTGAGTTTGGGGTATTCTCAATATCAGACTTCCTCGATATAGGTTGTGAGCAACGCCGCGACTCGGTTTTACGTCCCATCATTGACAGTCTGAGTTCCGGAACTCCAAGCAGTTCTCTACACTTGTACTGCCTTCACGACGGTGTTCTATACCGCCACAATATGCGCCCCCACGGCCCTGAACGCCTTCTCGTCGTGCCTTCCCATTTGCGGGCAGATGTTCTTCGCCAGCTCCATGATGAACCTACCGCCGGTCACCTTGGAGTTACACGCACTTACGATCGCGTCCGGCGCCGTTTCTTCTGGCCAGGCCTTTATCGCTCCGTGCAAAAGTACGTCAGCAGCTGCGACCTCTGTCAACGTCGAAAACGACCAACAATGCTTCCAGCCGGACACCTCCAGCCTATTGACATCCCCGCCGAACCATTCTACCGCGTCGGGCTCGACCTCCTCGGACCATTCCCCACTTCTGCATCCGGGAACAAGTGGGTCGCCGTAGCGACTGACTACGCCACACGTTACGCCATTACCCGCGCTCTTCCCACCAGCTGCGCAACTGATGTCGCCGACTTTCTACTGCATGACATCATCTTGCATCACGGTGCTCCTCGCCAGCTTCTCACCGACCAAGGCTGATACTTCTTGTCCCGCGTCATCCAGGACATTGTTCGTTCCTGTTCTACGAACCACAAATTCACAACGGCATACCACCCGCAAACTAATGGGCTTACGGAGCGCCTGAACCGCACTCTCACCGACATGTTGTCGATGTACGCTTCTGCCGACCACCGCGACTGGGACGCAACGTTACCCTACGTCACATTCGCTTACAACTCCTCCAGGCATGACACCACAGGTTTTTCCCCGTTTTATCTTCTGTATGGACGTGAGCCATCCCTCCCTCTTGACACGCTGCTTCCCACTGGCTCGAACTCGCCTGTCACATACGTTCTCGATGCCATTGCCCGAGCCGACACAGCACGACAGATTGCCCGAGAGCGCCTCACAGCATCTCAGGCCTCTCAAAAAGACCTGTATGATCGCCGACACCGAGATGTCTCTTATGAACCCGGTTCACTTGTCCTATTGTGGACCCCATGTCGTCGCATCGGTCTCTCAGAAAAGCTGTTATTTCGCTATGACGGACCATACAAAGTCCTGCGGAAGGTCACTGACCTCACATATGAAATACAGCGAGTCGCCCATACAGTGCAGTCAACGCCAACGCCATCCACTGTTGTGCACGTCGCAAGACTGAAACCATATGTGCCGTCCACCTCACTACTTCCGTGACCAGCGCCGGGTCGGCGCTTTTACGCCGCGGGGTAGTGTCACAAGGTAGCAGTGGGCCAGTGGCTCAAGGTGGTAGTGGGACCCACTCTGAAAGGGGGACAACGACGAAGTGCTAAAAGGACAGGCTCCGGTCCGCCATTGTCTCAGCGTCTATTTCTGCTTGTATATATTTGTAAATATACGTTTTCTTGTAACAATATGACCGTTTATCATTCATTATCAATAACTGCTACTTCAAATCAATGTACAAATTAACTAGAGCTTCTTCGAATAATAAACTACAAAAAATATTGGTGAATTCACCCACTACCCGGCCAATCTCCTCAACTGGCTATGAGTTATGTCTAGAGGAAAACAACAACATAACGCATACGTACGTCCGTCGCCTAATTAAAACTGAATCTAGATAACCGTTGACCACAAGATAGAATAATAGTTTGAAAACCTTGCATAAATAGTACGCTCGATATTCAATATAAATTTTTATACAAAGCCCATCAAGGGTGCCCTGTTTTCTCCAATGTGCCACAAGAGTTCCGAGTATTTGAGCAGATGCTGAGCAGTGTCTTCGGTGCCTCGAGTGCGCTGTGAGACAATTGACCACAATGTAAAGTATTCCCAGTGTCTTTCAGTGCACTGACCGGTACTGGCCACGCTGTACAGTGTCTCCCAGTGCCTCCCTGCGCGCTGTTATACAGTGGGACATACTGTACGGTGCTTCCTGTTCCCCTCAGTGCACTGAGACGCACTAGTAGGCACTGGTAACGTTGTTTCTTTGCGGCATGGTATACGGTAAAATTACAGCTCATGATTGCTGAACTGGATACGGAAAGTAGAATAGTAGGTCTGAAAATTAATATGCATAAAACTAAAGTAATGTGGAAAAATCTTGGCAGAGAACAGCGCTTTGCGATAGGTGGCGATACACTGGAAGTTGTAAAGGAGTACGTCTACTTAGGACATATAGTAACCGCGGAGCCGAACCATGAGAGTGAAATAACTAGAAGAATAAGGGTGGGATGGGGCTCATTCGGCAAGCATTATCAAATCATGAATGGTAGTCTACCACTATCCTTCAAGAGGAAGTATATAACAGCTGCATCTTACCGGTACTTACCTACGGAGCAGAAAAGTGGAGACTTACAAAAAGGGTTCAACTTAAATTGAGGACGGCGCAGCAAGCGATGGAAAGGAAAATGATAGGTGTAACCTTAAGAGACAGAAAGAGAGCAGAGTGGGTCAGGGAACAAACGGGGGTTAAGGATATCATAATATAAATCAAGAAGAAGAAATGGATGTGGGCCCGGCACGTAACACGTCGGCAGGATAACCGGGGGTCATTAAGGGTAATTGAATGGATTCCAAGAGGTGGCAAACGCGTGAGGGGTAGGCAGAAAATTAGTTTGGTGACAGCCATGTTCCGGGCTCTCACCGACGCCGGGATGTCCGTCTCTTTACACTGGCTGCCCTCCCATGTGGGCATTGCTGGAAATGAGGAGGCGGACGCCCTTGCCAAGGCAGCTCACCCGCCTGGCGTCCCCGTCTCCCAGGAAGTGGTGGCCCAGTCCTCGTCACAGTCCACCCGGACACGAGGGTGGCCAAAGGGCGAGGACGAAAGCTTCTTCCAGAGACGGGCCTCACCAGGAAGAAACGGGCGACCCTGTTGCGACTACGGACCGGCTGCGTCTGGACCGCGGCTTGCCGTCATGCCAAGGGCTCACTGCACCTCGCCGGCCTGCAGCCGTTGCGGGGACACTGAGACCCTCGAGCATCCTCCTCTGTGCCTGCCCTGGTTTGGCACAGGAACGCTCGAGGGTCAACACGGCATACAGGAGACAGGGCCTACCTGCCTCCACTCTGGAGCACTTCCTCTTCCCGTCTCGTCTTCATCTGCCAGCGCTCCGGAGCCTGGCGGAGTTCCTGGATGAGACGGGAATAGCGGCCTACCACTGAGCGCGGGTCGCTTCCACCCCTGCTTTTGCTGCCGGTTTGCTGACTCCTACCATGTCCGAGCCACAACAACATCATTAACACTTCTATCCCCTTTTCTCCCATCCTCCCCCGCCCCAAGACGCTGCGCCGTGCTCCCTATTAGGCTTCAGAAATTAGGCGTCTCATTCATCCCTCAATCACACAGTCAATCAAATCAAGTTTGTAGGTATAACGCGGCAGCAGAAAGCACAGGACCGGGTTTATTGGCCGAACATGGGAGAGGCGTTTGTCCTGCAGTGGGCGTAGACATGCTGGTGATGATGATGATACGTTAAAAATGGTATACACAATAACAAATGTTACTATGACACGCTTTTTAAAGTATACCGATAAGCACATACTACCAGCATATTCAAAAGGGAAGCATTAGGAAGTGTGCGCGCATTCTCATAAGTTATTTTGAAAGTATTTAGTGTGTTCGTCAAGCAATAAGATCATGCATCAAAACCGTAATTAACCATAACCATAACCACATACTGGTGCTCATAGTGTCGTTTTACGCGCGTAGAAGAATTCCGTTGCATATTAGCTAAACTGTGTATATAACCACGACTTTTTGCGATATCATATTTAAAAAAGATAAACAAGGTGTATTCGTATAGCCGGATTAGTTTACTTATTTTACATTTAATGAATACTTCTGAAATGTGGGCGTTAAATGTAAGGTTTGCAAGAGTACGGAGAGCTATATTTGTCGACTAACATGATAATTTATGGATTGCTTCTTTCTATTTCCCCAGAATAACTTCCAATAAAGCAGATATTATGTAAAAAGCGCAATTCATATCAAAAGCTTTTGAGGAACTGGCAACACACGCTGACATTTGCTCAATACACCTAAGACCTCGGAATGCTTATTGTAATAACGTTCCTCGTGGTAATTTTATCCCATAAATTTATGAAAAATAATGCCTACTGATTTTGCTGTAAAACAAAATTCATTTTTGCTGTTATTCATAAGATGATTTGTGCTTGCACCTGAAAGGAATTGCCTTTCATCGTCAGCATAGAGTGTGTATTACGCTGAAGGATGAACCTTTGTAGATTCGCCTACATATTTGATGCGATGGTATAAAAGCCGGCTTTGGTACATATATTTAAACCGCAAGAATTAGTATCAAACTAATTTATTCAAAATAAAGCCAATATTTTGCTGGAAAAACGTGGGAAACATATGTCCCCTTGACTCATGCAGGTATCCTCATGCGATTACATCATCTGGTATTTGGGATTAAACGGCCGCAATAAGTGGCGCAGAGGAACACTTTTCAAGTTGTGCAGGGGAAACTTGTGTGAAGCTCATTTCCAGCAACAAAACAGCACCTGCACATTAGCCCTACAAACCTTAATAGGGATGTAGTATGTTCTGTAAAGCTTGCTTCACCGGATAACCCAAACACATTTTGTCGATTTATTCGCCCCTTCTTCCGCTGTTGAAATTATCGAGTACTTACTTATGTTGCGCCTGAATATCTGCCCACTTTTGAACAGGTATATGTCAAGAAAACTTTTCCCATGTACCGTTATCCACAAATTAGACTTAACAAGTGGCGTGGTAATTTTGCGAAGAACTGTGCTTCGATGCATTTATTAGTCAAGTTGCTGCACAAGTCTACAAAAACACATTAAGACTGGAGGCTGAAATACCTCCTTAGAAAACCAGAAAAAAGAAAATTAGTTGGCATTTTAAATGAGTTTTTCTTGAGTCTATACGAGAGGAAAATATAGAAGCTTCCATTAAAAAGAAATAAATATCAACGGCATTGTGGAACTACTGCCACCCACAGTTGTTTTATCAGAACGAGGGGAAAATGTACAAGCTTCCATAAAACATGGAACATATTTAAGCGGCATTGTGGAACTACTTCGACGTTCCGAAACTGAGGTGAAAAAGTTTTTCTCGTGCTGTCATAGTCATAGGTAAGACTTCGAGTAGCGCTAATTGTGACAGGTGAGGTGGGAGAAAAATTTTCTGCAAAAGGAAAATGGGGAGGTATGTCTCCTGCTGGCAGAGAAAGAGGTGATAAATTTGATAAACAAACGTTGTCCTGATAGGGTGCCTTAGGCATCACCAAATTTAAGTTTGCATAAAGGACAATACTCTGCTTATAGATACACACTGCTCTCTATTACTTAAGCAGCTTTGAAGTATGTCAAGGGCAACACCGTGAACTCCATTGCACGGGAGCTTTCATGATGTCCCTTTGATAATTTTGTTCGTGGCCTGCGGCAATATTCCAAAATATTGCACCTGTGAATTTTTTGGCATCGATATTTTTGAGACCGAACTGTTTTGACATAGCAGAGCATTTTCAAATGAGAAATCTGATCTAAATGCATATTGTCATTGAGTTACAACACAATGTTTGTAAAAGGCATGTTTAACCTTGCATAAATAATTCTTTCAAAAACAACAATGCGAGGAATAAAATGAGTCTACAGTCAGTGAAAATAATTCATCTCCATTGTTAATAATTACCGTCACAATAGCATACTTATATTCTCCAAAAAATGCCTTTGTTTAAGGCAAGGTTGTAAAGAATTTGTGACTGGGGCTAAGCAGATCACTCAGATATTTGATAGGCTGCATATTTGCATCCTTTATATCGTAACTGCTATTCATCTTCACACTTTCAAATCAACTTATTGCTTCTGTTTCATCTGTTGGGCAAAGAAACATTCGCTCCTTCGGGGACGCAGGTAAGTCTCGAAGGCGTTTTTAGATGGGAGCTTTCAGTTAACGGTGTGCACCATTCAATAAATTTATTCACTAATCATTTGTATTTAATAACTTCACTATCAACTAGAAGTTCTAAACTATTACTTGCTCTACCGGTAGATATGACGTAGTGTAAACTAATCCACACTTGTTTGTTATCTGTGACCCTCTGGGACATGGGATGAAAATAATTTATTTCTGCTTCCAGTTGAAAATGAATCCACGATTTTTATATGTTTTGAACATATTCAAATCATGTGGATTTCGGTTAACTAGAAATAACCGAAATTGGCTATCTTCTTTTTTCAGTCAGCGTTAAGGTGTTGAATTTACAGTCTATATTATATATAAAGCAGCCTATCTAAGAGGGTAATGGGATTGAGGTACAATAAAAGGTTCCCGAAACAATGTAATCTGAGGGCAACTTTTTAACCTACAGGTCTGTTAGTGTTGCACTTGATTGAGTAATACCAGTAGTAGTTACAATAAAGTTTGATAAAAAGTGATATACAAGAAGCGTGGACAGATCATTTTGCTTATTTGTGCTTCCTGGTATGTGAATATCCATCTCGCCTCCCAGTACAACCCTATAAAACAGTCATTAACAAAAAAAATCTGATATCGCAGAATACCATAAACCTTGTAATAGTACCATCGGGTGGTCTGTATATTGTGAGACATGTTTTAACTTCAAGAGGCAAATTTCAATATCATCAGTGCATTGAGATCATTCAAATAGCCATTCACAGCTCATGTCATGTTTGGGGTAGATACATGCACCACAACATGTTCTTATTTTGCTATTTAGGTGCACATTACTATAACCGTCGATAATAGTACCGCCCGAGTCATCACGGTACCTACGTTTCTGTAAGCATGACGGCTAAAAAGGCAAATTTAAACTCCTCAAGAAGAAAAAAAGCCGAATTTGTTACTAGCGGGAAGCTGCACATTAATGCTAGGCACCGGTAGGGGTGATAGGCCATGTTTGAATAGAAGTGAGTTTTCTTTGGTAAGGCTCTTTGGAAAGGCATTGTAATAATGTTCATTAGGAAGAAGTGGTGATAACGTATATACACAGGCATTATGTGTAACGAGCAACAAAGCAGCAACTTGAAAAGTTGCAGAGCTGTATTTTGGCTGTGCAACAGTTGAAAATGTAGCATCGTTAACAGAGCCGTGATATACGTTTTATCATGGCACTTATCTGGCTTTCAGCAGTATTACACGAATAATATAAATGTTCAGTTGCCTAGAACACGTTAGAAGTAGAGGTAATGGTTACACAAAATGCCGTGCACTATGCGAAAACCTCGCAGGAAAAGAATCAGTAATAAATTAAACTGTTTAACAAAGCCATAAAAAATACAAAGAATTATTACATGCAGCATCACAACTAAGAAATTCAGATTTCTCATGTAACAATCTATTAATCTAATCTACATTCGTCATGTACTCCTCGCATGTTACGCACAACGCTCGAGTCCTTTCTAATTTTCTCATGACAATCTTCCTTGTGAAACACAGATGGACTTCCATTTTGCAGAGTTAGCTACACTGGCCTAGCCGAGCCCATTTCGCTTGGATCCTCAAGAGCCTTGCTGCCCATGCGCGAGCATCAGTGATAACACGCACCGAAGCCGGCAGCTCCCGCGCACTCCGCCGCCACCGCGCGCGACTCGCCGCCGCCGATGTACGCTTTCCAGAGGAGTGACGTCGTAGCCTTTGCAGACGTATTGGCGCCGGCGCGCGCACAGCTATTCGTATTCGCTGTGCAGTCGCCGCCTGACACTGCGAATGAGCCGCTTGATAGCGCCTCTGACTGACTTTTGCTTGTGTGGTATAGCCATGGAGAAGGACAGCGCAAATGCTGCTCAAATGCGGAGATGCGCCGAGAAGCATAAGTAATCGGATCCCGAAGTAGTTGCCTGGCAAAATAAATATACATGTGACACATAATACGCATACCGTGTGTGTGTCATTGGAGCAGCAGTAAGCGTGATAATCAGCTAATCCTAGACAATAAGGAAAGCTAAGAATAATTATCTGAACCTTTGCTAAAGCTACGTTATCCTGGCATAGCCGAGCTAAGTCACAGCACCATTTTTTTCAATTTCTTATCTTGTTTCGCTGTAGCTAGCAGAATTTTGCTTTCGCGACAGGTGTTTTATTGACGTGGATGGAACTCTCTTTGTGTTACCCATATTCTCTTGCATTGAGTTTCAGATATTCTTTTCTTTCACGCCGAAAGCATTCTGTATCTGACAGCTCTCCAACGAAGCTCTATGACCAGATGTGTTCTAAATTTAGCTTGACATGGCAAACTGTATACAACGTCTACGTAATTCTCTATTATGTCGGCCCTCAGAGACCCGCAAGTTTTCCAGCTCGTGAAAGATAACTCTCCTCTGGGACAAAAGAAAGGCCATGAATTTCAACATTGATATTTCTTGAGTATTGTTTCTCGCTCAGTTATCTGACTCCTAGCCTGCTTCAATTTTTTAGGAGTTCACGCAACTCGGCACTGCTCAATTTCAACCTGTAGCATTGTAAGCTCAGCCCAGAAGGCATGTACGCCAAGTTTGAATTTATTTAATGGCCACTCAATAATTCTACAGATATTCGAACATCTATAGAACGTGTTGCGCAGGCAGAGTAACTTGTGCGTCACCTCCTGCGAATTTTTCAGCATGGTTCTGCTGAACTTCCCCCCGGTTGCGCTTCACGCTCTCTGCGCTGTCACTGTCATTCAATCTCGGCCTCGCTGTGTGTTCGTTCTCTCTTGTTCTTTCCTCTGTAAAATGGTGTGCTCTGTTATGCCCGCGCGGACGATGAAAAACGACGAAGATTCATATAACAGCTGGGCTCTCAAACATCTGTAATTTTCAGGAGACAAAATAAGGAATGTCAACCATTTCTTGTAATAATGCGCGGAATTGCTTGTTGCTGGACGATGGGGATTTTGCTTTCTTACCACCAGTTAACAAGAACATTGCTTGACGAGGTGTAGCATTATGCACACATTTAAGCGATTTGTGAATGCGATGCGCTCTTTGGCACCCCCTCATTTTGCGTCACTAGTTCAAGTGAAAGAAAAACTCAGCGATAAAGGGCCTGGCAGCACCGGTAGTATCTGCGCCATGAAGTCCATTAGTACCTCAATTATTCCAAACCTACGCTGAAGCTTTAGGCCAGGTGCATAATTTTATTGTTGTTTTAGAAAGGGTACAAAGTTCTCCAGTTTCAGTGCCGTTATTTCCCAATAATTGACGTAGACAAATTGCGTTCCACAGATTCAATTAAAGTTCTGTTCAGTGCCGTTATTTTCCGTTTATTGACATAGAATGAGTGCGCTCAATATATTCAATTGAAGTACAGTTTTAGTGTCGATATTTCCAGTTTATTGACGTAGAAAGATTGCATCCCATAGATTCGTCTGGAACGTACGCGCTGAACTGTCAAGCGTAAATGCCGCTGTTATCAACTTACAGACATTTCTTTCCAGTATGCACTTGCGAAATTGAAAGCGTCTGTGTGCCCTTCCTGTGCTCGTTGGTATCTATTTACATTCATTTACTCACAATAGAGTTCGTTGGGGAAAACTATTAGGTCGGCTAAAAGTACGAAAGAAATGCGAAAAATTTCTTTTACGCAAACGCTGAACCTATTTAACTTTTACAAATGGTATTTGAAAAGAATGCTTTTAGCATATGTTAACACTGAAGGAAGCTAGGTTGACACACAGGATTTCAAATGACAACACTGGCGGATTATATGCATTTACTATATTTAGTTTGCTGTTTCTCTTGCTGATAATAATCTTTTGTGATTATTTTATTCCTGGGTTCTCTTTACAGCTTTCGTTCGGTGTTCGGATTTCACAATTTATTGCAGGCCTATTCGCAATGCCCACGAACTATAGGTGGCGCGCCGTGCTTTTCAAGATGGCGCCAGGAGGAGGGTCAACCCGTTTGTTAGCATAGGCGCAGATAGGACGTGCGGACGTACGGACCGTGCCACTTTCACCGGATGAATTCACGAGCTGCGCTGAAATGGATAGACTAAAATACTTTCCCAAACCATGGAAAGTGCTAAGTACTCGCCACCTAATTATTTGCTGCGAAGTGAAAGGTTATATTTCAGCTCCTTTATCGTGCATAACGATGCTTTGCGAAATCCTGTGCGTGCTACATAAACCTGTATGAACTAGAATTGACGTATGAGCTGAACGGCACTCCGAGGTAGTACGTACCGAGCCTGCCTGACGGATTTGCCGCAGTAGTAGGCCGCCAGCGAGTAGCGCCATCGCTGCTGCGCGTGATGATGGCTTGCAAACATAAAAGTGTTCTGTGATAATACCCCGTCGTCATTACTTGCGCAGTCGGAAACGCGGATTTACGTCTTCAACGGAACACAAGCATCTAACATGCCATTCAGTAGCGCTTGTGTCACAGCCATGCTGAGACTCTAGCTGTGTGTACTTCACTCGCATGTTGCAGGTTCGATCAGCACGATCGAAACATGAATATCGAAAAGAACGCACATGTATGCTTTTCGCAACGTCGAAGAAGTTCGCCGAGAGGCGTGGATTGCGGCCGTGACTGCACGTTCCATCGCTCTAACCATTTCGCTTCGCTGGTCGAGCTCGAGCGTGTTGGCGGCATGCGGCGCTCCATAATATCCACAATAATTGCGATACATGCAATGTACAAGAGGAACAATGCTTTTATTTTGATCTCGCTCAAGGATATTATACATTAAATACAATCAAAGTGACTTACGAGCGTGAAAGAACATTAACGCACGAGGGGACGTGAAGTGCAACTCGCTCCTCGTGAGTTAGCAGCTGGTGGTTCATCGTCGCTGTCACTCTCGGTGCTTTCAGTCTTCTATGTCCAGTGAAAAATCCTCGTCGTCAAGATGGTTTCTTTCAACATCACTGCTGAAAGCAATCTGAAGAATTTCCTCCGCCGAACGACTTCGACCACTCCGCGTCACCACGTTTACAATTAGACAGACGTCTGGGCGCGGAGAACGTTTTGCTCTCAGGCCGGTCAACAAGCAAATCGCTTGCAGTGTGCTGCCACCTATCAACAAACGTACAAAAACAAGCGGCGCAGCGGTGGCTACGAAACCCAACACACTGGCGAAGGACGGCGTGGATGGAAAGCGTTCGCTCCATGAAAGGCGTCGAGCAGACGCGTCCTCGAATGATTGAAACGTCGCTCGCACGATTCGTAACAGCGCTTTGCTGACAAAGGATAGAGGCCCTATTTTCATGTATCTCCAACTTGAGATCGCTCAGATATACATGAGGCTGAGCACATCGCGAGCCCGCGCGACCTCCCTCCCGCGTACAATATTATGGGACTCATGCACTACAAGAAACACTGACCAATTATATATACAAGTAAAACAGGATGAGCTTCAACTGAATATGTCAGACGATAACATTTAACTTACCTACGTGGCTACAGTAAGCCTCGCGAAGCTGATAGTATGTGTACACTGTGGGCTAGCATTGAAAGCGCGAATTGCCACGTATTTTCACGAAATCTGCGCGTCTCGCAGGAACGAATCAGATTTATCGTGTCGCGGAGGGCCCGGTTTGTTCACTGATGCAGGGAACATGCAAAGTCGTAGTGTTCCTTTCTTGCCAACGCGTTAACACTGAGGCTAGCACAGCCGAACAAGGGAGCGACTGCATAGTGCCGCCATTTTGTCGTCTACTAACCCTCCTCGAGAGGACGCTCCTGAATTCCGCTCGGTGGCGCGACAGTCTATGGGCATTGCGAATAACGTCTACTATGATTTCCAAACACCGGCTATTGCGAATCACGCATGTAGGCGGAAATGTCCTTGCCATCTTCGACCATATTCTCGGCGTGACTGGCGCCTGCTTTACCAGAATGACACTGACGGCGGTAGCCTCAGTCGCCCCGGCAGGGCGCAATTGCAATACCGCTCATGAGCTCGAACCTTTGCCTCGTGATGTGGCTGCACATTATTTCTAGAAATACTTTACTCACATTGAGCATTGCACCACACGCCACTCTTCGTTCTTCATGCTTTTACAATGTAAACCTGATTTTTTCCTGCGGCAACGACGATGAATTTCATTTTCATTTTCTACGCACTAGCGAGGCGTTAAGTTCTAACCAGGATACCAATGTGGGCTCGCGCGCCCTTCATTTTGCGGTAGCCTAAAGCATATTTCATTGGGAAACAAGGACACAGGACGGAACTACCAATGAACACAAGCGCTAACTGTCAGCAAAGAAACCTATTTTTGTAATGTCTGCTGACACCATGGTCGCGGGATCGAATCCCGGCAGCAGCGGCCGTTTTTTCGGTGAAGGCGAAAATGCTTGAGGCCCGTGTTTTATATTTACGTGCACGTAAAAGAACTCCAGGTGGTGTACATTTCTGGAGCCCTCCACTACGGCGTTCCCCATCATCATATCGTGAGTTTGGAAGGTTAAATCGCAATTAAAAAATATATGTGATATGTATGATATGATATGTGATATGTATGATATGATATGTATGATATGATATGTGATATGTAAAATGTGATATGTATTCGTAAACTAAACCATCTGACAGCAGTATCAGGGCTTTTTCTATCATACGATACCAGCTACGCATGCTTAAATCTGAACATAAGTTCCCGCAGACACCACGCACTATTTTAATCGAATCGGCAAGTTGGGCGAGTTCGTAGTTTGCTGAGGGCATCGTTTGCTGAGGGCAGCGCGACCTCAATGCTGTTGGAACCGGTTCGGAAGTACATAGCTAAAGTACATTGGTGTGTTATATTTCGATGGAACGTCGGCATTCGCTCACACTGATACACAAGAGTAAACAGTTGGTCAAGCCGTGCTGGCTTTGTGGTACTAAATGTGATAATATATAAGCACCTAATTATTAAATAGCGATATGACATACATGGCAAGGTATTCTTGTATTGTAGTTATTGTATGGAGTAAGTAATGAGGTGTCCCACCTGAGATAATGGCTGAAACGATATCTTCTGATGTTTAGAATGTCATTTATCGTATGCATGAAATGCAATTGATCTGATATATTATCAATCCGTGTAGTCACGAAAGCCTACACTTTGTAGCACATATATAGAACTCTTGCCGATGACTGGTCACCAGTGTCCGTTCTGTAAAAGTAAGTACAGCACATATTATCAAATTTGTATGGTGCTCAGTCAATTATTTACTTCATGCTTATTGAGATATGCGAGATAATGAAATGGTTTCAATGAGACCTTTATATCTAGGAGATCGATGGCATGGCAAGGATGTGGTTTAAAAACCACGAAAGGTTTAAAAACCCTCAGCTCTTGGATGGAATTCCGGAAGAAACTCGCCCAAAACATTCCCGAATACCATTCGCACAGAACGTGCCGAACTCCTACTTGAGAGAAGGATATAACGGCATACCGAGAGTGTTACAGTTTACGCTGAAGAAATGAAAGGTCTCTTCCACTGCGCAAATCCAGTAATGCCCGAGGACAAGCAAGTCCGTCATCTCTTTGGCGGCGTCATAGAACTATTTGCAGGCCTGGTGCGAAACCCGCCAACCACCATCGAAGAGTTCACCAGTGATGCGGCAATGATCCAGATTGCGCACACCATTCGAGGACGAGAGAGAGGACTACAGCAGCCACCTTTTCGCCATCGAATGCTTCCGCTAACTACGCTACGGAAAGCCGACGTGTGGAGCACACCGGACCACAGACACCAGTGCTTCCTCTGCGGTGAAGCTGGGCGCCTTCTCTGAGTACCCCTACCGCAGTTTAGGCCTTCGTATATTCTGCGTTAACTCCCCACGCCTCAAACCAGGCGAAAGGCCTCGAGACATAGAACCGTACCTCCGAGACACGGAAGAAGCGACCCCTGGTCGCTCGAGGTCTCCGTCACCGTATGGGCGACGCTCCCCTTCGTCACACTCACGACACAGTAACGCGGGAAACGGAAGGTTGTGACGTCTTGGGGTGACGCCGCTTCAGAGCTAAACTCAAGAGACCTTCCAACAACGACACCAAGACAAGATACTACAACTGAATCCAAAAACGATGTGGCGCAAGACACGACGATGAAACGCGAGACATCGACGATTGTTTAACTTAACTACACATCACTCAGACGTAGGCGGCTGAACCAGAATCACGGTATATAAGTTACACCGCGACCAAAAATGATGAGGCTAAAATTACAGCTGAAAGGAACAAGCCACCCGCGTAGAAAATAATGAACGATGCAAGCGTTGAGAGAGAGAGAAATAAACTTTTATTTGTGCAGGCTTCAAGGGTCGTCCTCGTTGGGTGGAGCCCCCGCCACACAACATGCCCGCTGGATCCGCAGACGCTGCTCCTGCGGCTCTGAGCTGGACAGCGCAGTCTCCAAGGTGGACGTTGAAGGTGAAGGAATAGGGCGGCAGCCCGGTGGTTGTGGACAGTCGCAGCTGCAGTGATACACCGTGGGCTTCGCTCCACAATAGGGGCAGTATGAGGGATATTGCGTGGGGTTTAAGAGGTGAAGGATGTAAAGGCAGGGGAATAAAATATTCTGAAGCTGCCGCCAGGCAACAGCGTCCTCTCGGTTGAGTGATTTGTGTGGTGGTGGGAAGTACATGTGGCTTCGTCGGTAATGTTGTAGCGTTTCAGAGTGGTTTTGTTGGTGCATCGTCTGGGTTGGATAGCTCTTCCGATTGCACCCGGTTTGTGAGCTCTCGATCTACCTCATTAGCGCAGTCATTGTCATGGAGAGAGGCGTGTACTCTGACTTGTACTCTGATATACAGGGCGTGGTCGTCCGTGCTCGCCCGATTATCTCTTGAGGGGGAGCTTTGTATGTCTTGTGCTTTCACCCCAAAGTTTGGGCTGAAGCTCTAGATCACACGAACGTCACATTGCTCGCTGCAGCGGCCGAGTTTGCGAAAGGTGTGATCTGAGATTTACAAGAGCCAAAGTGGGGGTTAGTTGAAGTACGAACTCTGACTGTTCGCGCTCGTCCTATGTGTACCTGCACGTTCTGTTCGTGCCTGCGTCTTTGTGTTTGAGCAGAGCGCTGCAAGTGTCGAGCTGTGACAGTTGTTAGTTCGCACTCGACTTGTGTGTTTTCCTTTCCTGCGTCCTTTGTGCTTGAGCAGCGCACAGGAAGTTTGCTATTCCTGTGTGCTATTCCTGTGACATTTCACTTTCTTGCTATCGCATTCGTTGCTTCGCCGTTGAGGCGAAACTGTTACTTTTTTCATGTTCAGTACACTCAAAATTTAAAACAGCAATTAAATCCGCCCTTAAGGGCAAATTTAGCGAATGACTTCGACCTTCTGACAGTTATGAAAGTTTCCAGAATGTCTTTCCCGTTCCGCGGATTGAGTAAAGGGTCCGATTGCATGCGTCGCAATCCGTAAAGGTACGTGCTCAGAATGTAGATTTCAGACCTTAGCGTGCTCAGAGTGTAGGTTTGATCACGAGTAAAATAGTTTTCTTCTAATTGCTTGGCTTCATCCGGCTCTCGCACACTTCTCCAGACGCTCAACTTCGCTGCAAGGAACAGCATGACAGATGAACTTGTTGGGCAAGTTGGTAGTTCATTTAGCTTTGAAATTGTTCGCGCGCAAATATGGCGCAATTCACACACGCACACAGCTGCACATACGTAAAACCAAAACACGTACAGCGCTGTACGTGTTTTGCTTACCGGTATGTGTTGTGTGTGCGTGTGTGAATTGCGCCATATTTACACGCGAATAATTTGATACCAGAAGGGAAGTAGGCTGTTTGGAGTATGAGCACTTTGTGCAAGCTAACTAGTAGAACTAAGGCTCAGCGCGTACGCAGAGACAGCGGGAAGACGCGATTACTTAGCACAGAAATAACAATAAATAGTATTCAACTTCACAATTGATTAAACTTGCACGTAAATTCGGAGTCCATCCGGTGTGAAGAAAGCAGTTTTCTCGCGGCCTCTTTCGTTGACCTCGATTTGCCAGTAGCCACTCCTCATCTCCATCGAAGAAAAATACTTCGCGCTGCTGAGTCTATCGAGCGCATCGTCGATTCTTGGGAATGGGTAGACGTCTTTTTTGTGGCACAATTAAGGATTCGATAATCGACGCAAAACCGCAGCGTGCCTTCTCTCTTCTTCACGATCACGACAGGAAATGACTATGGACTGTTGGACGGCTGGATGATGCCATTACGAAGCATTTCGTCGACTTCTTCCTTTATTTCACCTCGTTCTCTGGCTGAACCGCTGTATGGGCTCCGGCGGATGGAGCGTACAGATTCGTCGGGGATTATGCGATGTTTCGCAAGCGGCGTTTGCTGGATTTTTGTAGACATAGAAAAGCATTCGGAGTATTGGTAATAAGGCCGCGTAGCATTTTGTCTGTGTTGCGGAATATCACTGTTGACGTCGAATTTTATATCATCGGCGTCCACCAGTGTTTCTCGGTTTTCCGTTAAAGCGAATGAATAGCTTGCTTCTGCGGCATCTTCAAAGAATGCGACCGCCATGAACTTGTAAGTTCCTTGCGCTCCGAGCTGAAGTTGGTTATGATCACTTCTGCACGGCCTTGACACAGGCTTGCCACCGCACGTGCGACGCCTACTTGATGGTTCAGCAAGAGCTGCGTGTTTGTTTCAACGTGAGCTTCTCTACTTGAGCTTTCGTCCGCTTTCACGGAGACCGAGATGCTGGCATAGGGTGGAATGCTGACCTGCTCGTTAATGATGGCAAGCGTGCCACAAGGTTGGTCTTGCTAATTGTTCCGCAGACATAGTTAGAGACGGAGATTGCTAGTGATCATCGCATGGATTTCGCTGACGAAGTACATCCCGAGGATAACGTCTCTAGAGCACTGCAGCAGGCTCACGAATATAGCCTGGTAAATGTGACCACGGATAGGGGTCACACTTACCAGGCCGCGCTCTACGCCTTGCTAACGGTGTTATGAGTCACCCGCACTGTACACCTTCCTAACGGCGTTATGAGAGGACCTGACGCTGTACGAATTTGCGGGCCGCTCCACGTTGTTGTCACCTTCCTGAGCTGCGCTACAAATTGCGCGCTCTTTACTGAATAATCAGCTCCAGTGTCGACAAGCGCGGTAACCGCACGTCGTTCGATGATCACGTGCAAATCGGCGCTTGGCGTCCTGCTTCGGCGTTGTTCGATCATCAACTGCGTGCTGTGTCGTTTCTTCCGCTCACGGCTACGTCTGGTGTGAGCTGCACAGAAGGGCGTTGATGCGTAGTTAAGTTGAACAATCGTCGATGTCTCACGTTTCATCGTCGTGTCTTGCGCCACATCGTTTTTGGATTCAATTGTATTCTCTTGTCTTGGTGTCGTCGTTGGAGGGTCTCTTGAGTTTAGCTCTGAAGCGGCGTCACCTCCAGACGTCGCAACCTTCCACTTCCCCTACGAGGGCTGGGCGAAATTTCCCCGCGTTACTGTATCGTGAGTGTGGCGAAGGGGAGCGTCGCCCATACGGTGACGGAGACCTCGAGCGACCAGGGGTCGCTTCTTCCGTGTCTCAGAGGTACGGTTCTATGTCTCGAGGCCTTTCGCCTGGTTTGAGGCGTGGGGAGTTAACGCAGAATCTACGAAGGTCTAAGCTGCGGTAGGGGCACTCTGCGAAGGTGCCCAGCTTCACGGCAGAAGAAGCAGGGGGTCTGTGGTCCGGTGTGCTCTACACGTCGGTTTTCCGTAGTGTACTTAGCGAAGCATTCGATGGCGAAAAGGTGTCTGCTGTAGTGGCACCCGCATGTAGTGTTACGGTTGTTATGGCGGCCGGTAAGTTCGAGAGTGCGTCGGGGGCGTGTAAGGTTCCCATCGCGAGCTGGTCGTATGCGTTTGGCTGCGTAGTGCAGCGGTGTAGGCATCACTTCGGGTGTCAGACTTTTCGGCTGTGATGCTTGTGGTGCCCGCTGAGTTGATGCAAGAGCGTGTTGTAGCTCTTATATGATCACATCGGGCAGAGACACTTGTGGTTAGACTGTTGGTCAGTGCTTCCGCAGTTCCTCACGAATAATAGCGCGCATTAGATGTCGAAGTCTGGTTGTATCTATACCGTTCAAGGCAGTATCCGCGGTTTGGTGAGCTTCTAGGCGGCGTGCGTACTCTCGTCCTCGATGGAGAGCGCAATCTGGATCATTCCCCCATCACTGATGAACTTTTCGATGATGGTTGGCGGGTTTCGCACCAGGCCTGCAAATAGCTCTATGATGCCGCCAAAGAGATGACGGCTTGCCTCGGGCATTACTGGATTTGGGCAGCGGAAGAGACCTTTCATTTCTTCAGTGTAAACTGTAACACTCTCGGTAGGCCGTTATATCCTTCTCTCAAGCTGGAATTCGGCACGTTCTGTGCGAATGGTATTCGGGAAAGCTTGGGCGAGTTTCTTCCGGAACACCATCCAAGAGCTGAGGTCCCTTTCGTGGTTTTTAAACTACATCCTTGCCATGCCATAGATCTCCTAGATATGAAGGTCTCATTGATACCATTTCATTATCTGGCATATCTCAATATGCGTGAAGTAAATAATTGACTGAGCACCATATACATGTGATATGGTGCTTAGTACTTAATTTTACAGAACGGACACTGGTGACCAGTTATCGGCGAGTTCTATATGTGTGCTACAAAGTGTAGGCTTTCGTGACTACACGGACTGATAATTACAAAACATTACAAGATATCATTTAAAAAACATTACAAGATATCATTTCAGCCATCATCTCAGATGAGACAGCTCATTACTTACGCCATACAATAACTACAGTACAAAAATACCTTGCCATGTATGTCATGTCGCTATTTAATAATTAGGTGCTTATATATTATCACATTTAGTACCTCAAAGGCAGCACGGCTTGACCAACTGTTTACTCTTGTTTATCAATGTGAGCGAAAGCCGACGTTCCATCAAATTATAACGCACCGTTGTACTTTAGCTATGTACTTCCGAACCGGTTCCCACAGCATCGATTAATATAGTGCGTGGCGTCTGCGTTAAATTATGTTTAACTTTAAGCTTGCATTGCTGGTATCGTATGATAGAAAAAGCCCTGATACTGCTGTGAGATGGTTTGGTTTACGAATATATATCACATTACGGAAATATAGGTAATATTTTTTAATTGGGATTTATGCTTCCAAACCCACGATATGATGATGAGAGACGCCGTAGTGGAGGGCTCCAGAAATCTCGACCACCTGGGGTTGTTTTACGTGCACGTATATCTAAATACACGGGACTCAAGCATTTTCGCCTCCACCAAAAATACGGCCGCTGCTGCCGGGTTTCGATCCCGCGGCCATGGTGTCAGCAACCATTACAAAAATAGGTTTCTTTGCTGAGAGATAGCGCTTGTGTCGACTTCTAGTACCGTCCTGTGCCCTTGTTTCCCAATGAAATATGCTGTAAGCTACTCCAAAATGAAGGACGCGGGAGCCCACATTGGTATCCTGGTTAGAACTTAACGCTTCGCTTGTGCGTAAAAAATACGAATGAAATTCATCGTCGTTGCCGCAGCAAAAAATCAGGTTTACATTGTAAAAGCATGAAGAACGAAGAGTGTCGTGTGGTGCAATGCTCAAAGTCGGCAAAGTGTTCCTAGTAATAATGTGCGCCTTCCTGGAGGCTACCGCCTTCAGTGTCATTCTGGTAAAGCAGGTGCCAGTCACGCCGAGAAGATGGTCGAAGATAGCAAGGACAGTTACGCCTACATGCGTTATTCGCAAGAGCCGATTTGTGGAAATCATAACAGACGTTATATGCCTGCAATAAGTTGTGAAGTTTGAACAACGAACGAAAGCTGTAAAGAGGACCCAGGAATAAAATAATCACAAAAAACATCATTATCGGCAAGGGAAACAGCTAACTAAATATAGTAAATGCATATAATCCTCCAGTGTTGTCATTTGAAATCCTGTGTGTCAACCTAGCTTCCATCAGTGTTAACATATGCTAGAAGCATACTTTTCAAATACCATTTCTAAAAGTGAAATAGGTTCAGCGTTTGCGTAAAAGAAATTTTTCGCATTGCTTTCGTACTCTTAGCCGAACTAATAGTTTCCCCCCAAGAACTCTATTGTGTGTAAATGAATGTAAATACATACGAACGAGCACTGGAACGGCACACACACGCTTTCAATTTCGCAAGTGCATACTGGAAGAAGTTGATAACAGCGGCATTTGCGTTTGACAGTTCAGCGCCTACGTTCCACACGAATCTATAGGATGCACTCTTCTACGTCAATAAACTGGAAATATCGACACTAAAACTGTACTTCAATTGAATATATTGAGCGCACTCATTCTACCTCAATAAACGGAAAATAACGGCACTCAATAGAACTTTAATTGAATCTATAGAACACTGTCTACGTCAATAATCGTTAAATAACGGCACTGAGACTGGAGAACCTTGCGCCCTTTCTGAAACGAAAATAAAATTATGCACCTGGCCGAAAGCTTCAGCGTAGGTTTGGAATAATGCAGGTACTAATGGACTTCATGGCGCAGACTCTAACGGTGCTCCAGGCCCTTTGTCGTTGAGTTTTTGTTTCTATTGAACTAGTGACACAAAAGGAGGGGGTGCCAAAGATAGCATAACATTCAAATTGCTGAAGTGTGTGCATAACGCTACACCTCTTCAAGCAATGTGCTTGTTAACTGATGGTAAGAAGCACAAACCCCATCGTCCTGGAACAAGCAACTCTGCTCAATGTTACAACAAATGGTTGACATTCCTTATTTTGTCTCCTGAAAATTACAGACGTTTGAGAGCCCAGCTGTTATATGACTCTTCGTCATTTTGCATCGTCCGCGCGGGCATAACAGATCACACCATTTTACAGAGGAAAGAACAAGAGAGAACGAACACACAGCGAGGCCGAGATTGAATGACAGTGACAAAGCAGGGAACGTGATACGCAAACGGGGGTAAGTGAAATAGGTGAAACAGAAGCGTGCTCAGAAGATCGCAGGAGGAGACGCACAAGTTACTCTGCCTGCGCAACACGTTCTATAAATGTTCAAATATCTGTAAAACTATTGAGTGGTCATTAAACAAATTCAAACTTGACGTACATGCCTTCCGGGCTGAGCTGTCAATGGTACAGGTTGAAATTGAGCAGTGCCGAGTTGAGTGAACTCCTTAAAAAATTGAAGCAGGCTAGGAGTGAGATAACTGAGCGATGACAGTACTCGAGAAATATCAATATTGATATTCATGGCCTTTCAGTTGTCCCAGAGGAGGATTATCCTTCAGGAGCGGGAAGACTTGCGGGCTCTGAATAATAGAGAATTACGTAGACGTTGTATACAGTTTGCCATCTCAAGCTAGAAGTAGAACACATCTGGTCATAGAGCTTCGTTGGAGAGCTGTCAGATACAGAATGCTTTGGGCGTGAAAGAAAACTGAAACTCAATGCAAGAGAATATGGGTACCACAAAGACAGTTCCATCTACCTCAATAAAACACCTGTCGCGAAAACAAAATTCTGCTAGCTACAGCGAAACAAGATAAGAAATTGAAAAAAATGGTGCAGTGGCTTAGCTCGGCTATGCCAGGTAACTTAGTTTTGGCAAAGGTCAGTTAATTATTCTTAGCTTTCCTGATTGTCTAGGATTAGCTTGATTATCATGCTTACTGCTGCTCCAATGACACACACACACGGTATACGTATTGTATGGCGCATGCATATTTATTGAGCCAGGCAACTACTTCGGGATCCGATGAGTTAATCTTCTCCGCTCTTCTGCGCCGTTGAGCAGCATTTGCGCTCTCCTTCTCCATGGCTATACCACACTGGCATGCGCCAGTCAGAGGCGCTATCGAGCGGCTCCAGCGCACTGTCAGGCGGTGACTGCACAGCGAATGCGAATAGCTGCTCGCGCGCCGGCGCCAATACGTCTGCCGAGGCTACGACGTCACTCCTGTGGAAAGCGTAGACCGGCGGCGGCGAGTCGCGCGCGGCGGCGGCGGAGTGCGCGGGAGCTGCCGGCTTTGGTGCGCGACCTCACTGATCCTCGCGCATGCGCAGCAAGGCTCTTGAGGATCCACGCGAAACTGGCTCGGCTAGGCCAGTGTAGCTAACTCTGCAAAATGCAAGTCCATCTGGGTTTCACAAGGCAAGATTGTCATGAGGAAATTATAAAGAACTCGAGTTTTGTGCATAACATGCGAGGAGAACATGACGCAAGTAGATTAGAATAATAGATTGCTACAGGAGAATTGTGAATTTCTGAGTTGTGATGCTGCATGTAATATTTCTTTGTATTTTGTATGGCTTTATTAAACAGCTAAATCTATTACTGATGCTTGTGCTGCGGGGTTTTCGCATAGTGAACGAGATTTTGTGTAACCATTTCCTCAACTTCTAATGTGCTCTAGGCAACTGAACATTTATATTATTCGTGTAATACCGCTGAAAGCCAGATAAGTGCCATTATAAAGCGTATATCACGGCTCTGTTAACGCTGCTACATTTTCAACTATTGCACAGCCAAAATACAGCTCTGCGACATGTCAATAGTTGCTGCTTTGGTGTACTCGGTACACATAATGCCTGTGTATATACATTATCACCACTGCTTTCTACTGAACATGATTATGATGGGATCTGGCCTTTACAAAGACAACTCACTTCTATTCAAACATGGCCATCACCCCTAGCGATGCCTAACATTAATATGCAGCCTCCCCGCTAGCAAAGAATTCGACTTTTGTTCTTCTTGTTAAGTTTAAATTGGCATTTTTAGCAGTCATGCTTACAGAAACGTGGTACCGTGATGACTCGGACGGTACTATTATCGACGGTTATAGTAATGTGCACCTAAATAGAAAAATAAGAACATGTTGTTGTATATGTATCTACCCCAAACATGATATGAGTTGTTCATGCCTATTTCAATGATCTCAGTGCATTGATGATATTGAAATTTGCCTGTTGAACTTAAAACAAGTCTGACAAAATACAGACCACCCGATGGTAATATTACAAGGTTTATGGTGTTCTGCGATATCAGATTTTTCTTTGCTAATGACCGTTTTATATACATACATGCAGGCGTACCACGTGTGACAATGACTTTCATGTTACAACGGTTTTCGGTGATTTTCCAAAAAAGACAATTCGCAATCGCTTAGAACTACGGATGGTTGGCTGATGCAATCGTCTTTTCTTTTTGTGATATGGAAGGCCTCGATCACTTCACTGGTCAGCTGATCCTTGTGATTTGGAGGTATTTCCGCTTCAGAGAATAGAGGGTTGCAACCCCAATCCATTGTGTTGTCTATCGTGTCAGGAGACTCATGACAACTTAACGTTTCGACATTTCTTGAAACTCAGCTTGTTACCTTGAAAGTATTGGACCATTTCTGTGTACCGGACTCTGACTCTGGTTGGCTTCTTAACAGCCTCAAACCCTGGTAACTGTAATTGCTTTAGCATTGATGTCCAGGACATAATAGAGCATACCACATGACCCCTTATTGTCAATTGTAAGACAGTGCATTACTGATGATAATGACGAAAAGGTATTTGTCAACAAATGTGGCAGGTCAGTAGGAACAATTCTTGAAATACTATCCTTTTACTTCCAGTCTACCTTTGTCGAATGGAATGGGGAACTGTATAAACAAAAGTCTCGAATATGTAGAGGGTCAGAGGTGGCTCCGGTACTCAGTACAATTTTCATGGGATGCGTGAACCAAAAAGTTGAAGCACACCTAAATGGCCTTGCAATAAAATGTTTCGTTATCTGTATGATTATTTGGTTTTTGTAAAACACAGTGTGATTGACAGAACGGTAGTTGATATCTTAAAAGTGTTCAAGGAATGCAGCAGGCGGCTAGAATTTACTTGGGAATAACCAAGCGACAGGCAACTTCAGATTATAAATTTGTCGTTAACACGTAGGCCGGACCATGTGTGCTGGTCATACAGTCCGCGATCAGAAAAGCCCCTGCTGAACTACTCTTCGCGACACTCAAAAACAATAAGCCAGTGAAAGAGTCTGTCCAAGGCCAAGTGGCAACGTCAGTTCAGCCGCAAGGGTGCTGACTAACGAGGCAATGTCCAAAAGGGTGGTGTCGTCTTCCAGAAGGTACGAGTCCAAAAGTCGGCCATGGTCATACCTAACGTCCCAACAAAAGTTCCACCACCCGGGAAAGCCCACTTTCGTTAGAATGTCTTGCAGTCCACGAGGAACGGGGAACACTGCACAAGGGCGGGTAGCTAGCCCGCTTGAATTTCGCCGGTCGGGAAAGGTTGGTAGCCGCGAAAGTACGAGGCGTGACTGCAAGTTGCGTGCTTCAGCAAACCGCCGAATGTCGCTGGGACGGGGGCTGACCAGGAACGGCTGGCCGGAGCCACTACGCTCAGACCTGGGCCAAAGCTTGAGTGGGTGGACCAGCCGCCAAGTCGGCTGTCGAGGCTGCTCGCTGGGTAAGGCAGGGTGGAGGTGGCTGCAGGGCTGAAGGCAGGAAGCAGGCCACAGCTGGGAGGACCAGGGAACGTCAGGCCACAGGTTCAGCAACAGGCTCGTGGCATGGCAGAGCCAGGTGCAGGGAGACAACAGGGCGACGCAGGAGTGGACAGGAGTGCCCCCGGGATAGCCGGCTTGCGAAAAAGGGTGCCTGCCTGACAGTGCTGCCCAACAAAAGGGGGCGCTTGCCAGGGTATGGCTTGGACGATACAGCGGGATGTATTTTTGGCCAAGAGGCCATTCTACCACTTCCGGACGTGCGTCTGGGCACCTTAGCGGTATTTCTCCATTCACTACCATGGTATGGAGTGGAGTCCAGCTACCAGTTAGTGGGAGAAATGTTGCTTAAGTGCGTTTCCGCAGGTTGTACCGGAAGCGTGATTTGGGGCCAGCCTTCTCACGGTCTTCCTGCGGTTTGGGGACCGCCTCCCGTCTCCCAAGTCGTTGCTGCGGGCAACGAAACGGTTTGAGGGCGGCAGCATGAGCCCGGGTGCTTGCCCGCACGAGACTTCACGCATTGCCACACGTGGAGTGAAGAGAGTCACGTTTAATGCCTGGCAGGTAGCAGAGCGGTACAACATTTCGAAAGTCTTACGGCCACTCACATGTGCGGCCAACCGCGAGTCCTGGAAATAGCCGAGGGTGGCTTTCCTTAGACTTCGGGGTACCCCAAACATGAAAGGATCCTGGGTAGCTTCTTCTGGTGGGATGTTTAGCGTAGGAGAACTCCGCCAGCGACAAACAGATGCAAATCTAACGTGCCCGTAGCAATACCAGCCTGCGTAAACGGCACACGGTGCTGACAGCAATGCCAGCCAGTCAATACGCGTCCGCTTCTTGGGACCACGACTCTTGGAGCCCGTCAACGTACCGGTGACAAAATGGATCGCACTGTTGTGCCTTTGGTACCTGTTCTCTGCTTATGACGATACCGGCGGAAGTGACGTGCTCACCCAAGGCGGTCGACTCGAAAGTCACTTCGCCGTCGGTGTTTGCGCGTTTCGACCCATAGGAGCCAATGGGCCCCGGAGTCTACTTGGTGCGATAGCTCTTGGGAGTGGCAGACACAAGTGCCACACGCCAAAACGGGGACACGTGGCAAGGCGTGAGCCACGACATTCGAACTCCCTCTCCGGTAGCGCACAACAAAGTTGTATTGCTGCAAAGTCAACGCCCAGCGCGCGAGGCGGCCCGAGGGCTCGCGCAAGTACTAATGCCTCACGAGCGCCGTGTGGTTCGTTTTCTCCACCAATGGCACTCCATTGACATAGCAGTCAAGCATCCGGCGAGTGAAATCTCAAGTGGCGTCCCTTACTTAATGGCAGTGGTAGCTACTACGAGGATGCGAGTGGTTGTAGGGCGCCTAGAAGGACGACCAGTAGCCACCACTTGGGGAGTCGTTCACGACACCCACGCGCGCGAGAAAGTCGTGACCAAGACTCACGGGCACAGAAAGACCAGGGAGATGCACAAATCGCTGTCGGCGCGCGCGATTCTCCTAGCGCATAATCAACCGCGCCGCGCCGAACGAAACAGCGGCGCTGCATGCTCGTGATATGGAACGCAATGTTTTACCTGGAGCCGCGCCGCAGTTCTGTGCAGCGGTAATTGCTCCGAGGCAGGCGCCGCCGTTGTAGGGTCGTATTTGCTCAGTCGGTAGAGCATGAGACTAAATCTCAAGGTCGTGGGCCCGGGCCCCACGTTGGGCGCCAGCTATGTGGTGATAGGCTCTGCACGAAGCTCACCCCACGAGGCAACTGCGAAGGGACGCGACGTTCTCCACTGCCACAGCGAACAAAGACGCTACGGGCGGGTTCATCGACTCTCCGTCACGGCGCAGAAAAGGCACTCGATGCAGGTTGTCAACAAACACGGGTTTATTAACCCAAGGTGCAGCGCAGTGCGACAATCACGGGCTTGCGGGCCGTCGGGGTCTCTCCGCAAGACCGATCGAGTACGCATGCCAGCGGCGCTACGGTTATCACACCAAGGGGAGTAGTGGAGCACACGAACGAGAAGCCGCCTGCTAGAGCAGCGCGTCAACCTCTCGTGCAGGCCTGAGACCATCTGCCGCGCAATGGTGTTCCGTCCAGCACCGAAGAATTCCCTTTCGAAGGCACGAAAGTTCCCTATTCCTGGCATTTTTTCCCCGCAATGGAAAGTAGATTGGAAAGTGTGCTGGGAGAGAAATTTGTTCCTTGAATTTTGAAAGAAACCTTTCACCAAAAGGGCGAGGCAGTGACTGCGATAGCAACATGTAATGTTATACGAACTGAGGCTAGCAGCAAAGCCTTTTGATCCGACCTCGCGTAACTCTACAAATCACTGGTCTATGGGAATACAGCCGCTACAGGAAGAGGAGCGGTTTTCGTGCAGTTTGTCGTATGACTAGTCGCAGCATGAAGCGTTGAGATCCCAGCACGCAGAAGGGCGTACAAGCCGTTTGTTGACGTCTGTCGAGATAGCACGCGCGCCAGCGCTCACCAACACGTCCTTAAAGTCAACGTTCACGGTTGCTGCGTGAGCCGCGCAGCACACCCTACCCCGGTGTCCCTTCATGTTTCTTCGTCGAGCGAAAGACGGGCGGGGCGTTTCTTTTCTGGTTGAGGAGCAATCGACGGCTGGCCTCGCACGCAGGATGATGTTATTGCATGCGGCCTCCGTGCGATGGAGATGGCCGGCTTGTTTCATCTCGGCTTCAGCAATGTTCCTCACCAGCGCTCACCAGCTTTTACTCGCGACTACAGCATACGATGGGCGGAGCAATGTTATCGATTTGGACTTTATACGGAACATGGCGGTGACGGTGAAAATATGTGCACAGTGTCCATATAATATTTATCGCAATCAATATACAAAAACCATGGAAGCGGCTCGCCTTTTTTTCTCCAGAGCTGCATCGTCTTCGCTGTAAAAAGTTAGTCCGTTGGAAGAATGAAGAAATCCGGCGCCTTTTCCAATGGTTTCGTTCTCGCCTTCACTGCCCTTCTTACCGGCGATATCACCTCGCCCCAGTCATATTTCTTCATAAAGCACGCGTGCAATGTCAGCTGTTAGTATTGAGTCTATCAGGATTTCGCACTTTCGGCTATACCCTGTTATATCGCCTTGTGCAATCAGAAATGCACAAAATGGAGCGAAATCATGCGCGACAAGGAAGAAGGGGTGGGTGACTGCATGGAAAAGCAGGGTGGAAGGCAGTTCACAACTGATATTTTTCGCATATGGACCAATCGAAAGTATGTGCCTTAATGATGTCATGTGAATCACCGTTCTGGCGTCACGAAGTGTGCCAAAAAGACGACAAACGCCAGGAAAGAATAACGCGCTCAATTTTGTATTTCTAGAGGCTCTTTTGGGGTCCTTAAAAACCACGGCGGGCAAACACGGACACAATAGAGTAGTCAAGAAACCACAAACGACGCTAACAACTGAAAACTCGTACAGCTGCGGAAAACAAGGTAAACACATATAATTATGTGCGCATTCCCAGACAAGAGGCGATACCTATCAGTCAGGTGCACGCGGAGGCCTACGTGAGAGATAACTGCTCCTTATTCTCTCTTTTGCCCGTGTTTGCAAGGAGTGTCTCTTTAAAATGAATAGCCAGCAACTAGCTCAGCTATCTGTTATTATAAGTTTTTCATTGCCTTCCTTCCTTACCTTTCTAACCCCCTTACCCCTTCCTCAGTGCAGGTTAGCAAACCGAAAAACTTCTGGTTAACCTCCCTGCCTTTCACTTAACCTTTCTCTCTCTCTTCATTGCCTTTACTTCCATGTTTATTTCTCAATTTACTAGAGCAAAAATGAAAGGAAAAAAAAAACGCCAGGCCTGCCCTGAAACCGCAGCACAGTCACAGCGAAAGCTGGAAGAGCGGCGTTTCTAGAGCCCGTTGTAAGCTCTCTTGGGGCTACAATACAAGTAGACTAGAAAGGTACCCACTACGCCATAAATCACAATTTTTGTGAAGTTGGGAAGCACCTACTAAGCCATTATACATCATTCTGCGGAGAAGCGAGGCACCAGCTACACGGTCTGTAAGGCATTATGTGCACTTTGTTGACGCGACGACTGATGACGATGAAGAATTATGGCTCAGCCATTTGTAATGGGTTGGAAGCTTTAAACGGCCCACCAGTTATGTAATTTGCATTGGGTGACGCCCGCTCGCTATTTCCCTCTCCCGTCATGCTGTATAACATACGTTGACGTGGGAGCGAGACGGGGGCGGGGGCGGAGAACTTTACTGAGACCCCGAGGAAATGGACCATGCGCTCATGGGCTTCTTTGGCAACCAATCCAAGTGCACTTGCGAGGAACCCACTACGCTATAAAGCATTGTAATTTTACTGAGACCCCGAGGAAATGGATCTGCGCTTATAGGCTTCCTTGGCAACCAATACAAGTGCACTTGCGAGGAACCCACTACGCTCTAAATCATTCTAATTTTTGAGAAGTAGGGCAGCAGGCACTCTGCCATTTTTCGTCATTTTACGGAGATCCGTGGTACCTGCTAAACGCATGTAAGGCATTATGCGCACTTTGTTTGTTGATGACGAAGAATTATGGTAGATATCTTTGTAATGGGTTGGAAGCATTTCACAACCTACTCGTTGCGCAATTCGCATTGTGTGACGCCTGGTTGCAGAATTCGCGTTGTGCGACGCTTGGTGCTTATTTTACTCTTCTACCACGCTATATTGCATATGCTAATGTGGTTCCTTCCCGACATGAAGCCTGTATAGGACCTTTTTGCCAAGCAGTTTCAAGCACCGGAATGGCTCAGAGGTTGAATACTGGGCTCCCACGCAGAGGGCCCAGGTTCGAACCTCATTCCATCCTGGAATTTTTTCTTATTTCGTTTTTTTCTTATTTCGATCGATACTGGTTACGGACACCGGCGGCGGCGGCGGCGGCGGCGGCGGACAACTACGGCGCCAAAAACGGCCGGTGAAATGATCTCATAACAGCTTTCGCTGTAAAAGTGTACTAACGCATCGATATGTATTACTTGTCTATTTTATTAACACGAAAGTGTTTTATGACGGGGTCCACCAAGACTTCATTGACGTATTTCCGTCACGGAAATGATGTCGATAAAATATACACGGTCGGATGGCAAAGAAAAAAAAGTTCCGACAACGGGCATCGAAAGCATCAGGAGAAGACTGCATAACAATGAATTCGATAAGAAATGCAGAAGATTTTGTATGGAACAAATTCGCGGCACTTTTCACTCAACAGCTCAAAGCATCAAGGTGCCAGTGAGCTGAAAAAAGGCAATCATTATAATATTACACATGTAAAAAGACACAAAAGACTTCCAAATTTATAGGCGAGTCAGTTTCTTTCCAGTAATACACACAGTATTATTGACACTAATTTCAAACAGGATAACCGAATGACTGGATTAACCTATCTCGGGAGCATGCCGGTATGACGAAGGGGCACTATACAAGGGATCAGAGCCATGAGATCAACCAAGTGATAGACAAATCTGCTAAGTACAATAAACATCTTTATATAACTCTCACAGACTAGGAAAAGGAACTCGACCTGGTAGAGATACCAGCAGTCTCGGAAGTACTGCTCCACCAATGCGTACTTAAAATCCAGATATCTAGCTTAGCCAACATCCACATTTACTCCACAGCGAAAGTGCAACTCCGGAAGAAAATCTATCGAATTGTAATAGAGAAAGAGGCTAGACAGGGAGATGCAATCTCTCATATTTTGGCCACTGCAAACTGAGCAGAAGTGTACAAACAATGAGGCTGGAAGAAACGCGAATATTAGTCATCCTAGCGACCTGCAACTTGCAGACGGATGTGCGCTTCACCAATATGATGGATAATTGCAAAGTTTCGTCCAGCCCTAAAATCAAGAAGTATTAAACTAAGGCGGAATATGAACGAGCGAAAAACAAAGATAGCGATGAACAGTCTAGTGAAGGAGAAAAACACATTGATCGACAAACTTTACGTAGAGTGTAATAATTGTGCGGTTTTGAGGTCCCAAATTCATGATTTGATTAAGAGGGACGCCCTAGTGGAAGCCTTGAGACATTTCAACCACCTGAGGGTCTTTAACCTGAACCAAATGAAAAGAACGGCGGCCTCTATTATTTTGCCTCCATTGAAATGCGAACGCCGTGGCCACGGTTGCGTCCCGCGACTTTCGGATGAACACACCAGCACAATAACCACTAGACCACCTTGCCAGGTCATTTCTCGAATGAGTACAGCAGGATGCTGCTTACGACGACTACTGACATGGGAGCCCAGCCACGACAAGGCAATCTGCCAAAGGACAAAGAGATGCTGCATCGCTTATGGTATACATTCCCCAATAGGAACAGGCAATTTGCCGCGGTCTCTAAATGGGAAACTGGGAAACTAAATATTCATTGTACACAGCCAGTAGCAACACATGGGACCAAAACATGAAGGCTAACGAAGACATTCGACACGTTAAGAAAAAAAAAGACATGGCTGATCCCTCTGTCATGGGAATCGGTACAACACGAAAGTGAAACGTGTCTTTACCGACGTAGTTGAGCTTTTGTTGTGCATTGTTTCACCACCAGGGCTATGAAATGAATACTATAGGAACAAATTGTAACGTCACGGGAAGCATGGCGCGCAGCTCAAAACTTGCAACGCACTGCTCAAGCAAAAAGGGCGAACGGAAAGAGCATACACAGGATGAGCGCTAACAACTGTCACAGCTCTACAGTTAAAGCGCGCTGCGCAAACGCAAAGCAGGATGCACAAAAAGAACGCACAAGTATACTCATGATGAGCGCGAACTGTTGCAGTTGTAACTTACTTGTGCTTTAGCAGCCCACACATTTCGCAAAAGCGGCCACTGCAGTGAGCAAAGTGACCTTCGTTCTCTCGGTAGCTACAACGCAAACTTGCGGTGAGAGCACAAGACGTCCAAACCACCACCACAACGAGATAAGCGCGAGTGCACGAGCGTACACGCCCTATACAGGCGGCGCTTGTCGCAAAAAGTCGGCCGATGGCCCTTAAAGTGCGCCCTTCCGCGCCATCTCGCTAGTGATAACGTAAACACGCTGAAGTGCCACTGATCTCTGAGTACCGCCACCGGCAAATGGTGTATATAGATAGCTCGCCGTAAGTATGGTGAAAAACGTGCCGCGTATGGCCGAGTCGTTTCGCGCCACGCGCGGCGGACCGAGGAGTCCTAAGTTCGACTTCCGGTGACGAAACATTTTCTTCTAGTGTTTCCTTTGCCGTCTGTTCGTCTACACATTTTATAATGTCATATCCATGACGGAAATACGTCGTGTTAAAAAGCAACAGGCAATGGAAGGAAAAAATGTTTTCATACATTTAAAGGGACACCAATGAGAAACAACGAATTGGTTTAGATCGATAAATTGTACTTGGAGAAATCTAATGTCGTTAACTTCGCAATCATAGGTTTACTAATAGAGATGTCAATCATAGGTTTACTGATAAATGATGTTCAAAGTTCCATTTTTAAATTTTGCGCTAAAATCTCCCCGCGTGACATCACGTATTTCAAAGTGCATTTATCGTATTTTGGCGCCATTCGCTCAACAAAATTACCCCCAACTTTGTATGTTATGTCTACTGCCCCTTCAGAGGACATTGTACTTCATTTCTACCGATTACGAACTACTTATTCCCTAGCAGGCGCCGTCAAAACATGCGACGTCACGGCGAATGGTGCAGAAATTTCGAGATGGTGGCGCTACCCACATTTTGCTTTTGCGCGTTTTCTCACTTACTAAGCGTCTTCTCGCAGCAAGCGGGGTGTTTCTGGTATCGTGAAAGAGTAGTTTATACTAATATGAGACAAATACTTTTGATCTTTAGTGTACCTTTAAGAAATAGGAAGAGAGCACAGTGGTAGCTGATATTGAGGCTGACAATAAGAGGAAAAAATTCACGCCTATCCACAAAGTAAATAATGATGAATGGGCGAAACACTAGGGATCGTTCGGTAACTGCGAATCTCCCGTTGGTCGTTTTTACCGCTTTTGCCGCCGCTTCCCACGCCCTGGATTCCGGAGTAGTAGCGTGTCCCCGGTGTTCCTATAGGCACCGTTCAGTCGAGTTTGCCAGTCTGACTGCAGCGCCAGAATACATAGCCTAGCGGATAAAAAAAGCAACCGTGAGACGGCCTCAATGAAATTGGAACGCGACGCGCGCGTTTCGCGCCCTGCATCTGTCGGCGGATTGTGGCCGGGATCCGTGGCCGGGATACATGGGGGACGCGAGCACACGTCTATTTTCTGCGTGCCCCTAACGGTGAACGTCGAAGACTTTGAGACGGGGCAGTGTGAGCAACGCAGCTCCATCTGGTCAGTGTGCGGTGCCTATTAAGCCGCTTTTAGGAATTTCTAACCTACAATAACAAGTGGTGCTTTCTCTGACAACCATTATTCAGCGAGAGGTATACCTATGCCAGAACCTTCCTCCCGCGTTTTTTAAATGCGAAGCATTTCTCAGCGAACGTCTGCGACTTTGAGCGTATCTATCTATCTATCTATCTATCTATCTATCTATCTATCTATCTATCTATCTATCTATCTATCTATCTATCTATCTATCTATCTATCTATCTATCTATCTATCTATCTATCTATCTATCTATCTAGCCGCCAAGACTTTATACTCTCCTGGCCGTTTTGTTACTGGGATGTATACGAAAATTGGAACGACATAACATGACCATGTTACGAACATAAATCACAGGTCATAACATAAAAATCATGACCTGCATGTCATGAACAGCATGGTTTACATGCCCCGTTTGGGGGCTTTTGAGGCTGTTTCTTCAATTTCATATATATGAGGATTAATATGTCCTGACAAGAGTTCATTACGAACATAAACCCCAGGTGCTAAGGCATAAAACATGACACTCATGTCATGTAGAGCATGATTTACATAACATGGTCACGGCCGTTTCGCTTGCTCGATATACACCAAAAGTGCTAAAGCGCGATGTAAATTTATGACGAACATAAATGACAGGTGGTAACCTGGAAACCATAATGTGCATGTCATGTATGGCATGATTTACATGCCACGCTCATGGTGCACTCGAGACCGTTTCGCTCGCTTGATATACACAAAATTTGGTATTGCGCGATGTGACTGTATGACGAATATAATAATTGGCGGTAAGATAAAGACCATGACATGCATGTCATGTATGGCATGATTTACATGCCACGTTCATGGTGCACTCGCTGCCCTTTGGCTAGCTTGATATACACCAAAATTGGTATCGCGCGATGTGACTGTAGGCGAACGTAAACGTGACGTGATAACATGAAAATCATGGCATGCGTGTCATGTTCGGCATTAGTTATATGCCACGCTCCTGGTGCGGTCGCGGCCGTTTCGCTGGCTTGACATTACCGATGAATTCGATTTGCGCGACGTGACTGTATGACGAACTTAGATTACAGGTCTTGACATGCGAATTATGACATGCATGTGATGTACGGTATGATTTACATGACAGTGTCATGATGCACATTCGGCCATTGTAGACACTTGATATATGCCAAAATTGGTATGACATCACACGAGTGCGTGATGGACATAAATGGCAGGTCATGCATTGTGTATACCATAATATACGCTTCATTAGCATGGTATATACCAGATTCAACGTGCATGCATTCATGACAAATATGCGATATATAGTTGACTAGATGCTATGGTATGAATGATTTCATTTGCCTCAAAGGCAAACAAGGCCACGTATGCAGCTGTTTGCTGTCTGCTTCGCATTACCATCGATTCCCGCAGTGCGTGGGGTCTGCCGGATTTTTAAAGACGATAGTCCCTATTGGGATACTTAAACGGAGAAATTTTGGTCTGTCTTTCTGTTTGTCGGCACGTCCCTCGATTCAGCCACTCGGCGAAAGTTGAACCACTTGCCCAAGGGCCAGCCATCTTGAACGGCTGAGTAGGTTCATACTTGTGTATATTGTCGATCAAAAAGCAAACATTACGCATATCTGAGGCGCAACATCACTAGGTAAGTATTAGGTGGTGCGTTTCTTTAATAGAAAATGCATACATACGTAATTCTAGAGACCCTAGTTTCTTAAGCTGCGCTGAAACTTGCCTTCCTCTGTGCCCTCTGCACGAGCTCATTGTTGTGTTTCGGTTTCGGTTTTGTATTGCACTGTACGAACGCCATGGGGCGCCGCTCTGGCATTCCTGTTTTACCTAGGTGACGTGTAAATAAAAGAGTGTTTGGAGAGTACTCGTTGAGTGCGGAAGTTTCTTCTGCTTGAGCGCTTCGCGCCAAACCGCGTGTTCTGGTTGGCTGGCGTCCCCGCCGGTCGCGTTGGTCACCGCCAGTCTTCGCCTGCTGCAGCGCCGGGACTACCAGCCCGCAAGGGAACACTCATGTTTCCCAACGTATTGCCAGATGGCGTCCATATCTCACGCAGCGCCTCTTCTATCGTCTTTAGACGACATTTGCAGCGAGGCACGCAGATACGCGGTCAATTTTTTCCTTGTTTTTTTCTCGCGGAATACAAATTCTCCTTACCCCCGCTTTCACATTTGCCCTCCTCTACTACTCTGCGCAGGAGGGCACGAAGCATTTACACACGAGCACTAAGGAGATCAGTTCGAGCCTTAAACAAGAGAAGTCCACTTGTCGAAAGGTCCGCTTGAGCACCCGCCCACTATTTACGGATTTTTGAATGGACATCATATAACTCCAGATCTAGGCGAGCGCGGCAGAGGGTTAGATGGAGTGGCAAAGTAATGAAGTTCGATGGCAACACATGAATTAGAGTAGCACAGAATGCTGTAGGTTAGAATAGGGTAGGGTTCCACAGAATAGAGATTGCAAGTAGGGTGTTAGTCCTGCAGCGGAATAAAATAGGCTGATAATGCAGCTGCTACTTCTGATGACGATGACGATGGTGGTGGTGTTTGTAAGTGCTTTCTAAGCAGTTCATGTATGGCCATTCCGCAGTTTATTCCAAAATGCCTCCATGACGGGTCAAAATGCTTACAGAAGTAGTGACTTTTCGTCGCTTTTAAAAGACACAATGGAAAGCTTATTGTAATCTGCAGACGTCTTGACTGCTTAAATGACGATATAAATATCCTACTGCTACCGGAACTACACTCGCTGTCAGGGTTGAGTGAACCCAAATGTGCTGCTGTCTTCATTCAGGATATCTCCTATACAATAGCAAGAACCAGAATATAGTTTTTAGATAGGTCAGCATTTCTTGTTATTTACACTGAGAAATTAATATGTGTCTTACTACCATCGTTTCCAAATCTACAACAATAATCATACTTCAAAATTTCCCCCACGTCGAAGTTATTGTCTTGGCTTCACGATCTTTCAAAAATGATCAATCTTTATAATTATAAAATTATATTCTCCCAGCTATATTGAAACGAATCATGACGTAGCACTTCTTTATCTCAGTGGTTTGTATATTGAAGGGCATGTAAATGCGGTACATGGCCTATAATCACTAGGAGCACTAAATATTCAGACAACGTTCCCGCCACATTGAGAAGTTTCTTGGTTCGATGCCCGTTGACGGAACTTTTTCTTGTATATCGTGTATTCGTGTATATTTTGTCGACGTCATTTCCGTGACGGAAATACGTCACTGAAATCTTGGTGGACCCCCGCATAAAACAATTTCGTGTTAAAAGACGCCAGCCCTGCGTGGAGCGTGCAGCACAGTGACAGCTGGAAGAGCGGCCTTTCTTGAGCCCGTTCGAAACTCTCTTGGGAAAACTAATAGAAGTACATATACAAGCTATGCACTAAGCCAAAAATCGCAATTTTTGTGATGTTGGGAAGCCCCCACTATGTCATTATTCGCCTTTCTGCGGTACCCGCTACAGATCTGTAGGGAATGGTGTCCGATTTGTTGATGCTGCGTGTGGCTGATGACAATGAAGTATGGTTGGGCACTTTGCAGTGGGTGGGAAGCTTTAAACCACACACTCGTTGCGCAAATATTATTGTGTGACAGCCGGTTTTATTTTACTGTTCTGCTACGCTATAATATACGTAGTAGTGCGATTCCTTGCCTGACATGACGCCAGTATAGGTCTTATTGCAAAGGAGTTACAAGGACTAGCGTGACTTTGTAATAGAATATTCGACTGCCACGCAGAGGGCAGGGGTTGAAATCCCACTCGATCCAGGGCATTTTTTCCTCATTTTATTTTTTCGTGTTTCGTGCGATAGTGGTTACGTGACAGCGGCGGTGGAGAACTACGTTACTGTGATTGTGATTTGATAACCACTTTCATTGTAAAAGAAGGAAATGCACCCTACATGAAAAACCATTACCAACGGTGGCAGTTAAATTGGCTATCGCAACCAGGCCAATAACCTCAACAATTACTTTAGGTGAAATTCGTTTCTGTGCTTGGTTATCGAGATGTCCCTGATACAAGAATCACTTTTTTTTTCTCTATGCAACTGACTTCAAGTATTTCTCTATCGATGCTCTTTCGGCTCTTTCCAAGCAAGCGCGTACTTCCGCACTGCGGCACAAAGCCACACGATGCACCATGGAAGGGCAGAGGTCAACAATTATCATTTTTTATTGACAAACAAGGATTAGGTGCCACTTCATGCCGCGTTTCCGCAAACACGCTGGTAACGAATGATGCTCCCATTGACTCAGTCAGGCAATTTCCACCCGCCCACGAATACTTGCAAAGTGGATGGGCACAGAAATTGTGTGTTATACCTAGCACGCATAAATAGGGAGGTGGTCAAAATGTGAGTGTTAATAAAAGTGAGCTGGTAAATATGAAAGAAGAAAATTTCGAGGGCTCATTCCTTCGCCTGATCCAAGCTTAAGGAGAACCAAGTGATAATGAAGCCAAGGAATCCTGGGGGACGTTATTTGTACTGTTTTAAGTGTACTGTATTGATTATCATCTAGATTTGAAGAAAGTGAAGTGGACGAAAACAGAACTCGCCGCCGGCAGTGACCGAACATGCAACCTTCGGAGTTGCTTTTCACCCAATTTACTTTCTTCATATCTCTATCGTAATTGCGACATCAGAAACACTACAGTAAAACCCCTTATATATACCCTGGTTTCATTATCTGTTGGTTCATAATAAGGTTCCAATAAAGGCGCAACAAAAGTTTATGTTGCTTCAAAATCGCGCAAACATGTCAGGTTTGGGCCCAGGAGCTGGAATGTCAGGTTTGGCTCACCAAGGAGCACTCTCCAGCACACAAACAACACACAATCTATATTACAGAACAAAATACAAGCTTGATGTTAGACACATGAACAACGTGGTGCTAATATGCAATAGATTCAGTTCTAAGGCTTCTGCTACAATTTACCTCCTATAAAAGAAAAAAATTACACATCATCTCCCCCTACGGGCAATTATAGTGGGATGCGAAAGCATCGCGGGGGGGTGCGCATCGAGTCTCTGTTTCTTTTATGTGACTTGTGAAAAGGTGGTTGTCGAGGCGCTCGAATTACCGCTTGCCGACGCTGACGTTCACGTTCGGCTCCCCGAGACTTCCCCTGCTCCGCGGCGGTGGTGCTGCCGCTGCAACTAGCGCCGACGTTGGCGTTGTTCATGGCGTTTCGCACACCGTTGGGCAGAGAGAGAATGACGGAAGCACAGCGAACGCGTGCTTTCGCAGCCTCGCAGCTTAGAGATTTGCTTGCCGGCGTTGCCGCTTACGTTCAGCTTGGCGAGCGTCTATAGCGCCGTTGCGAAGGAGAGTGCAACGGGAGCGACAGCGTCCGCAATATATACGAGCTCACAGCTACGGCGGAGAGAGAGAAACGGGAGAGGAGAAACGAAGCGGAGGCAGCGCTCACGCCACCTCCTCCACCCCATCTCCTCTTACTCAAGCGAGGAGAGGGGGGAGAGTTGGCGCATGCGCAGTATGGGTGTGGACGCCGCAGAACGGACACTGCCCCGAGCATAAGATGCTTTCTCATCTCAAAGGTCTGTCATGTTTATTTTCCGTCGTCGTTAGTTCATCAAGGCCGATTCACGTTACGATGAGTAAAGTGTCAATGAGGTTAAGACAGCGTCGGTCAACCGACGAAAGTATTGGACGCTCGGTGGCTTTTACACCCGCCACTGTAACCAGAACAGGTGTCGTAGCCGCGCAGCAGCTTCCAGCTACTGCTCTCCAATTCAGCACTGTCCGTGGGGACAACCCCTGCCCCAAGGCTGCTCACCGTAGTGACTTCGGAGTACGTGGTACGTGGTACGTGGCATCGGAGTACGTGGTAGTTGTTGATCTGGGGTTCCCTACACGGAGAATCCAGCGAGAGTTACCTGGATTCAGTTACGAGAAGCCTGAACCACGGAAAGCTCCACACGGCAGGCTCCGCACGAGCACACTGCATTTTCTTGATCGCCCCCACACGGTGAACGCTGAATTGTTTTAACACGAAAGTGTTTTATGCTGGGGTCTACGAGGATTTTTATAGCCGTCACGGAAAAACGTCAGCCAAATGAACGCCATTAGATGGTAAAGAAAAGGAACTATAAGGAAAATATCCGTTGACAGGAGTCGAACCCGCGACCTCTCGGTCCGCGACAATAGCTGGCATGCGTTAGCCCACTAAGCTACCGCCAAACACATAACGGAGGCTACATGAACGCGCCATTTATCATCCACATTTTCCTCACGCAGTACACCTGGATAGAGGGATGGATGGATGGATTGACGGATGGATGGATAGATGGATGGATGGATAGATGGATGAATGCCACCACCCACTTTTACTAGGGCGTGGTGACATGTGACCCAGCAGGCTTGAAAAAAAAACCTTAGTTGCCTCCGCAATTAACTCCGGCGACGCGCCGTTGCAGCGACCGTCTCATACCAATAAGAAAAGCGTAATTTCGTGAACGCTTTAACACACCGCGAAATGGCGGCTTTAGCACAAGCCTCGCTCATAGCATCAATCGATTTTAAAAAATAGCTCTTCGACGCTTGCCTGGCTGTCGCACCGCGTTAACCGTTCGCCCTGTGTGAATTAACGGCCAGGCTAGAGGGAAGACACGACGCCCTTTGCGTTTCTCTTCATGTTTGCGGTCAATCCGTTATAGACGCGGAAACCAGCCCGCTTTTGAGTGGTGGTGGAGAAGCTCATTATTACCCACTTTCCCTAACCGCGCCTGCAAATGAGGAAGAATGGGCGTAGGCCCTAAAGAGGCTTACGAAGCCTCTAACAGGAAAATTACATTACCTACGGAAAACCCAGTGGTCGACTCGCATTTGCCACATTTGTAGGACTGTGTACGGGGATTCACCAAAAAATGGAAGCAGCAAAGGCTGAACAGAAAATTAAGAATAACGATCGCGGAACTATCGGACCAGGCGAACGAATACGCGCGTAATTTACAAGCGGAAAACTGGACCCAGTTTACTGATTCCTAAAGGGCAACCCTATCGACAGCGAAAATATGGGCCGTACTGAGAAGCATGCTGGATCTCAAAAATACAAAGACTGAAACTACGCGAGCCCCCAGAACACTAACGGGCACGTGCCAAGGCGACAAAGCCAAATTACTGCAGGAACTTAGGGACGCGCTTACTCAGGTACAGAAAACGACGCGATAGACGCCCCTTTAACTAAGGCAGAACTTTTTGTAGCCACACAAGCATATAAGAAAAATTCTACACCAGGGGAAGATGGAATCATCAATGCCATGCTCCGCAATTTAAGCGACGAGCAGATTGAGTGCTTAGTTAAATATTTTAACGAGCAGATCTGGAATACAGGGCGCCTTCCGCAACAGTGGAAAGACGCCACCCTCATACTTATGCCAAAGGCCGGCAAAGCTCGCAGTCTACAGAACTGACGCCCGATATCCCTCACATCCTGCCTTGGGAAACTCTTCGAAAAAGTAATTAACACGAGGCTCATGAATCACGTGGAAGATCGTAGTCTCCTATCAGACTACATGTGCGGCTTTAGGAGACACCTGTTCACTCAGGACATACTTCTCAGACTTAAGGAGGAGGTTCTCAGCAATATACCTACGGCAGGGGAGCATATGGTATTAGCGCTAGACCTCAAAAGGGGTTTCCACACAATGTCGTACACACTCATACTCGAAGAGCTAGAAAAAGTAGAATGTGGGGAAAACGTACAATTACATACGCTTTTTCCTCACCGAGAGGAAAGCCACGATAGCATTAGAATACATCAGGTCAGAGAAATTCGATATGCCTGGTATGAACAGGCTAGCAAGGCAATTAAACAAATTCCAGACGTAAAATTCTCGCCGTATGAGGACGACATCACCCTGTGGGCGACAACAGGCCCTCTGGGGTACAATGAACAATCTTGCAAGAAGTAATAGAAGCAGCAAATGATTTTGCAGAACAAAGCGGCATGTCCTGCGCACCAAACAAATCCGAATTGATAAGGTTACACGGCCGAAATTATTGGAAAGACCAAATCGTTACTCTGTGGTTAGGCAACACGAAAATTCAGGAAAAACAAAAATCCGAGTCCTAGGTCTATGGCTAGACGAAAACCGCAGAGCAGACTTCACTTTCAAAGCGCTGAAAGCGACCACCAAACAAATAGCTCGCATGATAAACAGTGTCAAGAAAAGGCAGATGTCTAACAGAGACGGAAGCCATCCGACTAGTACACGCGTTTGTTCTCAGTAGGGTCACATATAGCCTGCCGTATCAAGATCTCAGCCCTAGCGAAACCAAAGATGTGGACGCGATCATACGGACGGCGCATAAAGCAGCACTGGGGATCCCACCCAGCACACCCACTGAGAGACTACAGGCGCTCGGACTTCATAACACTTTCAAGGAGCTGAGGGCAGCGACTATGCTGGGGCAAAGGGAACGCCTCGACCGCTCAAAGGCAGGGAGACGGATTCTTGCTGATTTAAACTTTCCTCTGCGACTGCACTACTGCAAAGAGTACCTCGCTTCTGTACCCGAGACTTTACGGGAACAAGAGATAGCTTTCCCCGATTCCGAAAAACATGAGTTCACTCTACCACTGCGCAAAGCGCGCGGCTAGAGCGAGACGACTCACTGAACATTTCGGCAGGCAACGCAACGTCATTTACCGGACGTCGCTAAGTCCGATCACTGGTCACATCCTAGCGGCAGTAAACGACTCCAAACACTCAAGCTATAATATCTCGGCCTCATGCGCACCCATTGTACGAGCACAACTGAAGCGACTACAATAGCTTTAGCAATCAGACAAGCAGATGCAAAACGGAACTCCATAGAAGTCATGACAGACTCGCATGCGGCGTCCCGAATGTTCATAAACGGACGTCTACCACGGCATAACCATCAAGCTACTAGGCGAAGTACTCCGCGAATCACACAGCATAACATGGTGTCCGGGGCACTCCGGAGTCCCAGGAAACCGAACTAGCGAACCGAGCAGACGACGCCCCGAGTAAAATGCGAAAAGACCACAGCCCCTACGACATCCTTGAGCACGAGCGTCGCGGAAGACAAATCTGCGCGTCTCCGCATCCGCAGCTCGGAGTAGGAGACGCTCGGAAATACAGAAAAATCCAGAAAAATACCTATCCGCACTTGCGCCTATGACACGCAATATGGCCAGCGGTATACGCCAGTCAATGTCCATGGTGCGGGGAGCGGCCGTCTCTTCCCACAATATGTGGGAGTGTATGTCTAGGCCAACAAATATAAACTCTCCTCTGGTACAGACATCACTCAGGGAGCCTTGGGAGGCAGTCCTCGCTCGAGCTAACTTGAAGACCCAGAAGGGTCTCTTGGATCAGGAAGAGCGCACAGCAACGGCCACTGGAGTCCTGGACTAGGGACCCACCCTTCCTGCTCCCTCATTTCTCTTATTTATTGAATAAAGTTTTTCATCAATCTATTCATGTTTTACGGCGCTTTGAAGGAGTGCATATCGAGTATCGGTGTTTACGATGTGCTTATAGATCTCCGAGGCTCGCTTGGCTGCCGCACCACATTCCCTGCTTGCGCTGGGATAATTAACGACCAGGCTAGAGGTACACGATGCTCGTCGCGTTTCTCATCGCGTTTCATGACGATTTGAAGGAGTGCATATAGAGTATCAATGTTTACTGTGTGCTTCTTGATGACATCTTTGCGTGGGAGTCACCATACTCGGTGTCCAGGTATATCTTGACAACTTCAGCTACCGCAGTGGTTAAGTCAGCAATGGTCAAGAGCGTTAGTCGACGGTACGGAGATGTGCCACTTGGCGTCAACGTAGGTGTGGCCACACCAAGCGGTGCTATATTTGCCAAACAACAATAGACATTGTACTGGCTCTCATATACCAATGTACTACAAACAATATACTTCTGTGACCAGACGTTTCCCTTTCGTGTTATACCGATACCTTTGACGGAGAGATCAGCCATCTTTATACCCGCTTCTGTATCACGGCAGTGCTGCGATCGTAGGCTTTAACAATAAATATCGACGTCAAAGCTATCAGTCTGACCTGTTTCGCGGAGCACTTCCTGTCCTTCTACTTTCAAGCATACATGTAGGCGCCTCGCTTTTTAAAATACAAATAATACATGCCGAGTTTGCCTGTGTGTGCATTCCGTAAGCGGGGTATAAATTTGCACGCCCAATCGTCGATAGCAGTGAGGACGTACATCACGTAGAGGAAGCACGATGGAGAAAGTGCTGATTTTGGTTTTGCTTGTGGTCATTGGTAAGTTCAATTCAACTTCCCTGGAAGTCCAAAGTGCAATAGTTTATCAATTGTGTACAACGGTAAGAGAATACCCAAGTAACTAAGTAATCTATATCAAATAACCATTGCAAACAAGTGCATAGTTGTGTATTTTGCAAGTCTGCATTTATTCAAATAAATTATATTGTGGCTATTTTTGCATTTCCGCGAAAATGTGTTATGTTTTAATAAATTTAGTGGCATTTATTTTTGAAAACAACGACTGATTTTGATGAAAAAAAGGAAAAATCCAAGCATATCGACGGAGTGAATGATGATGAGGGGGCAAAACACAGGGGATCGTTCGGTAACAGTGAATCGCCCGTGTCATTGCCCACGCGCGCATGTAAATAAGTGGCAATGCGTGTGTACAGTTATATACAATGTATTTTATTCGTCATAACTCGTATGTCATGTTCAGTTGCGGATTCCGTTTTCCCTTCATTATTACTGCTTTGTGGTCCGTGAAGTGTAGATGCAATGGTTCTTCGATCTGATGGAGCATGAAGATGGCAAAGACGAGGTCGCGCAGCACCGCACCCGAGAACGGTCTCTATAGATATGCGCGCTACGCGCGCACTGTAGATGGTTTTGCGCATGTTGTCACCAGTTAATCAATGCGCTTGTTTTCGAGCCGCTTTCCAGCGGCGCCGCACCAAGTACGGTCTATTTTTAAACCATACGCGTGGTGTGCTGGCTGTGTAGACGCTTTATGCACCGCTGTTTTGCACCTCCTATTCAACTGTAGACTACGGCGGACTAACGGACATTGTGAGGTCTTGAGGTGATTCGCCCCTAAAACTGCTTCTCACTTCCTATCTAAATTGAAATCTACCTTGCACCGTAACGAGCCAAATTACAGCTTAAGCATTCAGCCGTTGGTTGGGATTCCCCCAACCAGCGGCTGCCGGTTTCCCCGTGCGTATTACGTGTGTATAGGCGTGCGCAAGGGCATTCTTGTGGGTGGGTTTACTACGTGTGTTTTTGCATAACGCTCTAGTTATAAGGGCTTCAGTGGGAGGAGCTTCTCAAGAGGTTGTGCGCTGCGGTGCAACTTCACGCACTTTGACCACCCCGACGGAGTGTCCTGTGCATACCTGCGAATGTATGTGAGAGTCGACTGCGAGACCATGTCAGCCAAAGCAGATACTCTACCGCAATGTTTGCAAAACGAAAGCGGGAAATGCATCAAACAGAACAACTCACACATTGATGACTCTGTGGCCATGTGAAGTCGAATCAAACTCTCCAAGCGTGCGTACAAAGCTGAAATAGCGGATATCTAAATTATCTGATGCACTGAAAAGGCGCATGAACACGGCATACGCGGTGCATATAGTAATCACAATTTCCGCAGTCTCATCAAACATAATTCTAGCCTGGGCTTTACACGCAGGGCAGGAACAATAAGATCTCCTCTGGCACTATAAAAAACGAGCACTATCAAAAAGTGCAAAAAAGGGAAGGATGGTTTCGTGGCTTCAAGCGCGAGACATATTGTGCGATGTTGAACACAATAAGCCAGGGATGTGCCAACAACCGCACTGAACAGATTTCTACTAGGTTCTGACACCATACGTCATTCGATCACGCGCTCACGCTCGACCAGCTTGAATGATGCTGGGTTGTGGCTGCCACGTAGCAGCCAGTAGGAACGCCCAAAGCGTAAACGCCATCATCATGAGGTCTAGTTAGGGCGGGGCGGTCGAGCCGCTTTCTCATTGGTCTCATCACCGATGCCAAGCGGCTCGCTATAAAAATCGTCTCACATGAACAATAACCAAGTGTGCGAAAATTATGAAACACAGCGCGTAGTAGCCAATATTTGGTGCTGGAAATGGTAAGCATGGTAATCACAGCTGCCATTTGTGCCGGAAAGACTGCCCGGCTGCGTATTGCTTAAACGAAAACGTCACAAGCCATAGGGCACAAGACACTTTTTACGAATATTTGCTTCACGCAGCCACGTAATTTAATGCGTGCTGCCGGCGCCTGATATTGCACAGGGGAGTTGCCGCCAGCGTGAACGCGGTAGGCAAGGCACTGGTTTGTGTGTGCTCGTCCGTGCTAGACAATTTCATTACCTGCTTTAGGCTAGAAAAAGAAAAAAAAATCCCAGTTTCGCCTAAAGGACGAATCAATGTGTGCGATAGCGGAAAAAAAACTGGAGTGTTACACGAAGTTAGGTTAGCACGAACTCTTTTGGATCCGTTGTCGCATGACTCTACAAAACGCTGGTTTAAACGAGTACGCCTACTAGAGGAAGCGAACTGGTTTTCGTGCTGTCTGCCGTCTCAACTCGAAGTTAGCGGTGAGAGCACAACGCGTATATGAGCCGTCTATTGACGCATTTCGAGTTAGCGAGCGCTTCCTTATTATGAAAGTGCACACAGTGTGCTACAGTGACGCCCACCTCCCCCCCGCCACCCTCAACACCGGCTGCCCTTTCATGCCCCTTTCCCCGATGAAACCAGGTCATGGCGTTTCCTCATTCTCTTTCATATAAACTAATGTACTAAATGTAATCTGGGGTAAGCTGAGGAACTTTCGCCACGGCGAAGGAATAGCCGAAAGCAGTGGCACAGCGTTTTACTTAGGCAGGCCACAAGTTCAATGAGCTCAAGCCTCATATACATGAATCAAAATTCCAGTCCTCGACAGAAAACTAAAATTACCTGACTTCCACTTATCTGCAGAAACAGCGAGTCTGCAGAAACAATGGAGCTGCGGTTCTCTTAGGTTTACCTTGTGATTTTGTGTACATTTTGTGGTTTTGTGTGGGTGTCTGGGATTACGCTAGTTGTAGAACAGAGATGCACGGGAAGCGACGTGTGGCAGTCCTTATTATACCTGGCGCTGCTACAGAGACTTCAGGCCCTACTCATGCTCTAGCTGCCCCTACCCCGTTTCAGTTAGGGACTATCGTTTCATCCACCACCGAGACAGTTCTGCCATCTATGGGCGTATCTTACTACTCGCCGACGCGACGCGGACACTCATCTCTCATCATGTCCATCCCTAGAGCATCTCTGCTGTTGCAATAGAGAGTCGTGTCTCATTTGAGCGATTCTTGCACATCAGCCAATATGTAGAAACGTTTCAATGCAATCTCTACGATATAAACGATATGGTAGGTAAACAACGACAACTGGTGAGACTTAAACTATTTATCTGAGTAGTTTCAACCGCTGTGGCCACGAAATATCAATATTTAGCTGCTGCTCACATGCGCTTTTTCCAATCCCAGCTCTTTCACCACTCTGTGGTGTAACCTTTCTCTAGCCGAGCCCGAACAAAACTTCTACAAAAAGCGTGTGTATGAGTTTTACACCTTTAAAAGGTTGGAAATTTCTCCATGTGACACACGGTCGGCAAAGAAGCAAATACGAAAAGGTTTGCAACGAAAAAGGGGTCAGATCGAACCGACTGTAAGTTGCTTTTTCATAATAGCAAACTAGCATCAATTTGCACAGTTTCTTCCTCTCGAGGAATCCCACTGATATGGAGTAGTAGTAAACGAACGCACCACATTCGTCGTGAGCCCGAACGTTTGGGGATGGCGTCTGCGTGTGCTCGTCTTGAGGACCCTGTAGACGTGGAGCAGAAGACGACATTTACCATCGTTTGCAGCGCCTCACGCTGCGATCCATGCTAAGAGTCATGCTGAAGTTCTAGTTTGTTAGCTCGGCTCAACGCATGGGCCTATTGAGAATATTGTGCGCATTTCAGACAACCCATGTCACAGTACATTGGTCTCCTCGGGAAGAGGCTAGATGACGCAAGTGTTGGTGGGCCAGGTGCCGTCGTGAATGGCACCCATTGGAGTTCTCGCGTGTTCTGCGAAAAGGATACAGCCTACACCAAACCGACGTTTTGATCTCGCGTAACATCTCCATTATGAATAAGTGCTTAACCATGAGCTCTTAAAAAAGCTGAGAGGGTGTGCGCATTTACGGGTCCTATTGCTAACCCATTTCATTGAATGTACAGAAGGGACGCTTAACTGAATATCTGCTTCGCGATTACCTGACAGTTGTCCCATCGCGGCGCAAAGCAGCAAACGTTTTCTTAGTCACTGAGTGGTTTCGTGCAGTCAAGCCCTTAGTCACCGACTGGAAACTCTACGGGCCGCCTGCCCTTGCTGCATTGGTTTCGTTATCATGCTCGTGTGAGGTCGAACGTATCCCTGTCCTCCTTCAGAGTTTCCGTCACTCAACTCGGAAGATTGTGCGTGCACTTCAAGTGTTGCAGGGTGACAATGCACAGTCAATTGGTAAAATAATGTCAAATAGGAAACATCAGTTGCCCGAGGAAGCTAGCAGCATTGTCTCTCGGTTGCTGTAGACCTGTTCGATAATGTTAGGCTGAGAATGGTAGGCTGTCGCTCCTTTGTGCTGCACGCCGAGAGGTTTGCAGGGGCTCGTGAGTATCCTGCCTTTGAAATACTATGTGGCATTGTCTGTGATCAGCTGCGCTGGGAAACTGAAATGGGAAAATATTGCCAACAGCCAATAACTGATTACCTTAGAATGTAGCTTGCGTAGTGGTTAAAATTCAACCAACTTCAATAAATGGCCACTGATGACAGGTAAATTCAATTTTCCTATGAGGGATACGGGTCTATTAAGTCGCAGGCTACGATTCCCATGCGTTCGCTTTCCGTGGCTTACGTGATCGCAGGTGGTTTCTCTCCCTTCGGCATTACTGTCTGCCAAGCAGAACAAGTGCGAACGTATTTTATGAAACATTTTACAATGCAACCATGTCACAACACGACAGATCATCTCAAACTTTTTTTTGCCATCGCTATGCGGTGAAAGTACGCCAGAAAGGCTTACCAAGGTTCTTCCATGCCAAAATGATGTGAGCAAGCCAGAGTCCGTATCAGTTGCAGAGATTTACCGCAGCTTATACAGGAATTGCCATGGCTCGTGACAGTCGCTGCGTTTACAGTGTTATAAGCGCTGTTCAAGGCCTTACGCATGTGGTTACACTGGTCGCCGCTTATATGTGTGTCGAATAACTGTTCTGTTGAGACACATGACGTCACTAATTAAAGCTTTCGGCGCTCTGCTTTCACTTTAACACAGCGGGCCACACTGAGAACTCCTCGGTTTTTCTTCTTTCTAAACAAGACAACATATCAGTACTTTTCTTCAAAATGGTGCGACTTCAACTTTATGTCTCAACAACAGTTGCATGCATATAATAATGGCAAGTTTTGCGTGCTAAGTTGAATGATTCCGGTTCTCACTTTCCGTAATTTTTTTCACGGCAAGTTTTATTAATTTTTCACTCATTGAGGACGAAATTTTAGGCTGGGGTGTAATGCACCTCTTCTCAGAGACAAGAAGCGGTATGACCATGAAATTTTGCGCATTAGTTACACATGATCGCGGCTCTAACGCCTATGAAAGAATGCTTTTCTGCGCATATATTGCAAGAAACAAATTGTTGCACTCACCTGTCTCGTACTAGAAAAGGGACCTTACAAATAATGTTGTATCATTTATAACTGAAATTTGTTTTTTTTTTAGTTTTAGGTTTAGACAGCTTGGTAATATGAGATGTTGTCAGTGTTAGTGGTCAGAAGATTTCTCAAAACAGGTACGCCAACTTTCAAGAAAGTAAAAAAAAAGCTGATCATGACAAAATCTAAATTTTGACTTTAAAAAGACGGGTGGAAAGTGCTACGACAACATCCAATCACTGTGTTTATATCCGCTACGAAAGCATGCTTTGCAGGAAAATTTGCAATCACAACATGGAAAAACGGCAGGTCTTGAATATATTCAAGCAATCAAACCACATTTTTTTTTTCATTGCATAACCTATACACGCTAAAACAATGGTCGAGAAACACCCTCGCGTCCACCAGCAGGCGCGATCTTCGCCACCATTTTTAAATTTCTGTGTACGCTCTCACACGTTCTCCCGTGTGCGGTTTCACTCCTGAATGCGTGTACTAATTTTTAAATAATTAAATATGAACGTAGGTGTTTAGTCAATTCACCATATAATTAAGTTAAATGTCCCTTAAAAAAAGCTTGGCGGTTTCTCATTTTAATAAGCATCGCTCTCTTTTTCAGCCGCTGATAATATCGGAGCCATGCCAAGAAGAATTCTGCGGCAGCGAGCGCTCAATAAGGGTATGTATTTGCGAAAACATCCCCGACGTAGTGTTGCAGGGAGATCAAAGCAATCATCTGACATTGTGGAATTGTTTCACAAAAAATGCACACACACGAGCCTGGCTATTTTCTGAAGAGCGCGTTTTGCAATCAATGTGTGCAATTATGGGCGACTCTTGAAGAAATGGTATTGCTCTAGTATTCTTTCCTCGGCGTCTTCTGAATTCTTCATCGGAACAGAGATGTTTGGTACTCTTTAGTGCAATTTGTAAATGCTTTATTTGTCATTCTAATATAAATTGTATGCACTTGACATTGCTTTTTACCTAAGCCGTTTTAAGGGTATTGGTCTAGTTCAGATGAAAGATCTCAATTTATTTGAATTTTTGTACAGGGTGTCAGAAAATCGCGCTGTGAAAACCGACAAATGCTCACAGTTTTAATAATGTTGTCATTAACCTGATATCATCACGTTTTGAGGCAAATACACTGTTTATGCGGTTTCAGTTTCTATGTCATTGGTGTTGCATTTTGGATGTGTGTGCTGTTACGTGCATTGAATATTACATACAGCGACACGTTGCATAGAATGACACGAACGCACTTACAAACGTATTTTGTACAAAAAAACACGAAAGCACCACTGTTATTCACATACAACTATCCTACGTCACTTACGTAAATGTTTATCCTGCTCATGGCAGTGCGAGCCGCACAACCAAAATGGTCGTGGCGTTGACATCGCTATGAACCAGTTTGAAGATTTAGGCGTTAACTACAGGTGTGACCTTCTTGCTATTTTGTTTCCCGGCAACACAGGCCTCATCTCCTTAGAAGCCTACCGTAGCCCCAGGAACCTCACAAGAAGATACGCTATACATTCCCCTCAAAGTTTACCCCAAGTATTAGCATTTTAAGAACAGGTTACCTGAGAAGGATATTTCACTGTGTGAAGGCGGATGACCAGCGAAGCTGCACGTTACACAAGATTCCCGCCACATCTTGTGCCAGAAGGGTTGCGCCCCATTATAGCACTTATGCAACACAAAAAACGTTGCTGTGAGGGCCGTAAGTAGCCGTGCATTAGTCGCTGATCCATTCACTACATTTTGGTAACTATGCATCTTACGATAAGTGGCACAAAGGTCGCTTTATCAGGGGCGAAAGGCCCCGGCAATTTTAACCTTTTCAGTTGCGTTCTGCCATCGTCTTTCGCTTACTCTGCATTGGACTGTTTTATTAGGCACCCTTGAATGTTCTGTCTGCAGTTTTCTCGCGTTTATATATACTGCAAATGTGTGTGTCCACTTTCGCAGGGTACAACCAAATGCAAAACATTAGCCTCCGAGATTAACTCCGGCAATCGGTGAGGCCACGGGCAAAACAAACCTGAAGGGGGTGACGACCAACATTCTACGATTTACTAGAATGACGCTCATGTTAGCTTTTGCTAGTTAAAAACGGAATTAACCTTGAGCCTTCAAAGTGTACATCCCTGGAGAAGCCGCGGCGCATGGGCGGTCTTCAGTCTGCCTCTAGCTACTCACTCTGCGTGTACGGCGCGCACTGCGGTAAGGCACCGCTGAGCTGCATAATCAATGTTACCACGGGTCTCTGTCAGGGCTACTCATACTTGAATGAGTTGAGCGCATACGAGGACACGGACAGAAGGAAGAGACGTACACACACTGGCGCCAGTGTGTGTACGTCTCTTCCTTCTGTCCGTGTCCTCGTATGCGCTCAACTCATTCAAGTATGACCAACCAACAAGCCCGCATCGCCACCCTCGTAGGGCTACTCAAACCAATAACAGCTGAACCGCATAGACGTCAGACTCTGCCCAGGCGGCGCTGCGAAAACACCGCCATCAGCGCCCTCATCGTAGCCCTGGCACTAACTGGGTAGTGCAAAAAGAGCCGCCCGCAATCGAATGTGCCTAGGCCGCAATATAATCCTCCTCTTTCGTTGGTGTCGAGGCGCGGTTTCCTGAAAATCAAGGACCTGGAAAGCTTCTTCCGCCAATCCGCGCTTCAGAAACAAAGGAAGCTGATCAAAGCGAACTGCGAGTACAATGCGAAATAAGTTTTAGTTATTCCCGCTCGCTGCAACTCGCAAGTACAAGCGAGCATCACACGACACCGAGTTCGGGGCAAGCCCTCCGACATCCGTTCTCTAGAGGCTAAATGCGTTAAAATCGGGTATATATGTATGCCACAGCAATAAAGTACCTACACACACGATCAATTTACTTAGCTATGCATCTTACGATCAGTGGTGCAAAACTCGGTTCATCAGGGGCGAATGGCTCCGGCGATTTTCGCGTTTTCAGTTGTATTCCCCCGTAATTCATCTCTCGCTTCCTGTGCATTGGAGTGTTTTATTACGCATCCTCAAATGGTCTCTTGATGGTCGTCTTCCGTTTGTATGTACTGCAAATGGGGATACGTGCGTGTCCACTTTCGCGGGGTACAACCAAAGGCAAAACCGTGGCCTCCGAGATAGCTACGGCAACCGCGGAGGACACGGGCGAAACAAACCTGAAGGGGGTCACGACAAACATTCTGCGATTTACTTGTATGACGAACGTGGTGTTAGCTAGTTAGAACCAGAACTCTGAGCCTTCAAAACGTACATACGTCCGCGATGCTGTATTGTGACGACCAACTCGTCGCGGTGTGCGTATCACGCGTCTCCAGTCTGCCTCTAGCTGCTCACTTCGTGTTACACGACAAGCACCGCGGTCAGAGCCTCTGCTGAGCTTCATAGTCAAGGTTACCACGATTTTGCATCATGGCTGCGCAAAACAACAGCAAAGCCACACATTCACGCCACCGGCTGTGGAGAACGCGGGTACTTCGCTTACCCAACACGCTCGCAACGGCCCGTATCCAGCGCTCTCGCCTTTCTTCTTCGTACGACAACTATGGAAATCGGTAAAACTGAACGTCGTTATTCCGTCTTTTACGTCCGTGGCAATTCACAACGCAACAGTGCGTCTTTTGCGGAGTTTCTTCGTAGCGTGCGGAGGGCTCTCGTCTGCTGCTGTTTTCGCCGTCGTTCAGGCGAGTGATCCAGCAAGCACTTCACGACGGCTCGGTGGCGCGTCCGACTAGCGGAGAGCAATTCACAGCTCTCGTTCTGAGTGCTAAATGCGCAAACACACGCGATATTAAGATCAATCGTTGTTTCGCACTCGCTAGTTGCACCTGGTCCCAAACCGTGCGAGAGAGTCGGTCTATGCACTACTCAATACTTCTCCGACAGGTGGCGCCACACATCTTGGAAACTCCAGAGTCTGACGTCTATTATCACAGTTACTCATGCTACTGGCTGTGGAGAACGTAAGCAATTCGCTTACCCAACGCATTAGCAAATCTTAGCAAATGTTCGGGCCTGATCAAGTCCTCTCGCCATCCTCCTTCGTACGACAGCTATAAAAATCGGCAAAGCGGAGCGCTGTCATTCAGTCTTTCACGTCCGTGGCAATTTACAACGCAACAGTAGTGTCGATTGCAGAGTTTCTTCGCAGCGCGCCTGCTTTTGTTTACGCCGTCGTTTTGGCAAGCGATCGAGCAAGCAATACTTTGCGGTTCGGTGGCGCGTCCGACTAGCGGAGAGAGATTCATAGCTCTCTTTCAGAGCGTTAATGCGCAAACACGCCCCAATAATAACCTGAATCATTGTTTAACACTCGTTGGCTGCACCTGGCCCCACAGCAAAGTTTGCAAGGGAGTCGGACATTGCAATACCCAATACTGCTCTGACAAGTTGCGTCACGCGTCTTACGAAACTACAGAGGCTAACGTTCATGAATGTCATGGAAACAGTCTCCTTAAGGCATCTAATATTGAGTGGCAGAAGCGTAGAATCGCACTAGGCGTCGAAACTTGTGAATTGTGCTGAAAGTGGCTGTTTTAAAGGCCCACCCATTACAAAGCTTCCCTTTTCTGATTTACAAAAGGAAGATTATGGCTTAGTGGGCACTTAACTAGTTGCAGTAGGTATTCAAGCCATTGTTACGCGCACAATCGTTAGTTTTCTCACGGCACGGTTCAGGCCTGCACCGATAACCATGCCCAGGTGATGTGCCTGGGGCCCGATTACGCTAGCACGTTCCAATCCGGAAGGCGAAGCTCAAACGTCCTAAAAGATTTTATCGTCCTTTCACTCTGTTTCTTGTATTTCTTTTTCTTATCTGTTTCTTTCTATTTCTTTTGTTCTCAATATATCCATTTCTTCCCCTTCTCGCTTCTTATTTATGTCTTTCTCTTCCTTTCGCTATCTCCCCCTAATGTATCCAATTTTTAACACGAACGTGTTTCATGCCGGGGCCCACCAAGACTTTAGTGACGTATTTCCGTCACAGAAATGACGTCGAAAAAATGCGCGCGATGAGATGGCAAGAAAAAGCTTAAAAGAAAAAAAGTTCCATCAACGTGCGCCGAACCCACGACCTCTCGGTCCGCAACAGCAGAAGCCAGGCGCGCTATTCACTGCGCCACGGTAACAAACTCTGTAGGTAATACAAACGCGCTTTTTATATCTATCACTCTCGCAGCGCTAGGTCCGCGGGGTGGTGTCGCCGTCTCGGAGCGGTAAAATGATGTACTATAAATTATGACCGCAGCTTCGGCGATTAGCTCCTGCAATGTGTCGTTGCTACGCGTCGGTCCCTTTTGGCGCGTCTCCAATAGAAGTGCGATTTTGTCAACTCTTTAACACACTGCAAGGTGGCGCCTTTATCCCTAGCCTCAGCCTCGCTCATAGCATTCATCCATATTAAATATAGATCTGCGACGCGCGACTTCCTCGCCTGGCTGCGAAACAGCTTTCCCCGCTTACGCTCTCTCCGAGAAAAGACGGGGCCGGGCTAGAGGGTACGCAGGACGCGCGTTGCGTTTTCCTCTAGTTCCGCCTTTTGCTGTTTACAAACACAGACCCTCGACGGCTTCCGTGATGATGATGATGATGATAACAACTTTATTGTTCCGCGAGAAAAGGAGGCCCCCTACTCCCCGTCCTCGGCACACAGGCCTAGGCAACGGGGGCCGGCACCTCCGCGATTAGAAGCAGGCGAAGAGGTCTTGACTCCTCGCGGCTTCTTCCGCCAGGCGGATGGCTTGTTGCTGTGAAGCGGGTTCCTCGCTCCGCAGCAGGGCTTCCCAGGCCTCTCTACAATTGATATTTGATTTAGCCCCTGGGGAGCTACCACACTCCCAGATTATGTGGTCGAGGGTCCCTCTCGCCCCACAGTGCTTGCACCTTTCGTTTGGCCTATCATCTTTCTGAACATGATATGCCCAGACCGGGTTTACAAAATTGCCAGCTTGCAGGCGCCGCCATGCGACTGCCTCCCTATTGTTCAGGCTTTTATACGGTGGTGGCACCACTCTGCGAAGTAGCCGATAATTTTCAACGATTTCGGTGTAACTTTGCAGACGCTCGTCCATGTTCTGGCAGTCGGGCGGCTCCACAGTCACCCGGAAGTAGAGAGGTCGGGCTAACTCGTGGGCCGCCTCGTTGCCAGGAACGGACGTGTGTGCTGGGGTCCAAATTAGGCTGATTTTTCTGTTCAGCCGTCTACCGGACAGAACCCTTGCCGCTTCGGGCGAGATCTGACCTTTTCCAAAATTCCAGATGGCCGTTTTGCTATCGCTAATTATAAAATGAGCCTCCGTTCCAACGCAAGCGAGCGCTATTGCAAGTTCTTCAGCCGTCTCCGTGTTGCGGCTTCTAATGGTGGCGGCCGATACGGGGGCACCTTGGCCGTCGACCACCGAGGCGACCGCCGCGCCCGACTTGCCACTTGCCGCGTCCACGTACGCAACCAACTTGTGGTCCATTGGTCCAAAGCGTTTGATTAGAGTTTGCGCCCTCTTTTCCCTCCTCTCTGCGTGGAATATGGGATGCATGTTTCGAGGGAGGGGGGAAATAATTAGATTTCCTCGGCAGTCTTTCGGGATATTTGATTTGCCTCGTGGTCCCCTATCGGTTTGAAGGCCTACCATATCGAGGATAGCTCTGCCTGTGCTCGTTCGGCTTAGGCGATCGAGCTGTGAAATTTTAACAGCCTCCGCTATTTCGTCCCAAGTATTGTGCACTCCCATAGAGAGAAGCTTCTCTGTGGAGGTGCTGATTGGTAAGCCTAAGGCCCTTTTTATGCACCGTCGAATGAGCGAGTCGAGTTTCCTCTTCTCCTCAGACCTGATGCCCAAGAAAGGCGTGGCATAGCTCACACGGCTTAATACGTATGCTTGGGTTAGTTTGAGCAAGCTTCTTTCCTTCAGGCCACGACCTTTCAGCGCAACCCTCCTAATAATTCAAGGGCTTGCGTTGCAAATCCCTCCAGTTTTTTTATTATCCCATCATTATGTCCATTCTCTTGAATGAATAGTCCTAAGATTCTGATTTGGTTCACTTTTGGGACGGGTTTCCCCTCTACTTTAATATCAAATTCCGAGCTGTGCTTGCAACGGAGTGACTTTGGGTTATAGACGAATAGTTCCGATTTTTGCGGAGAGCATGAAAGACCCCTACTGGCAGCATAGTTTACGACAGTGTCGGCCGCCACCTGCAGGCGCTCCTCGATGCTCGCATCGCTCCCCTGGTTAGTCCAGAGGGTGATGTCATCCGCGTACATACTAAATTTTAGTCCCTCTATGTTTTTCAATGCGTCGGGGAGGCCCCGCATCGCCACATTGAATAGGAACGGAGAGAGAACCGAGCCCTGCGGCGTACCCCTGCTCCCTAAGTGAATTGGTGGCGATTCAATGTTTTGGAACTTTAAGCAGGCAGTTCTGTCTGACAAAAAATCCTTAATGTAATCGTATGTTCGTGCTCCTATCCCGATTTCTTGAAGACCGCGGAGGATAGCTTCGTGTGTAACATTATCAAAGGCCTTGGTCAAGTCCAGGATAAGAATTACTTTAGCGTCTCTGGAACGCGATTCGATTATATCGTGTTTGAGTCGGAGCATTACGTCCTGCGTGCACAAGCCCGGTCGGAAGCCAACCATCTCCTGCCGCCACAGGCCGTTTTCTTCCATGAAGTGCGTCAGTCGGGTCTGAACTACGCGCTCCATCAGTTTCCCTATGCACGAGGTTAGAGAAATAGGTCTTAGATTTTCTATTGTCCGCGGGTTTGCCTGGCTTTGGAATTAGAATTACAGTTGCCGACTTCCACTGGCTGGGTAGCACGCCTTTAGTCCAAATTTCTTGCATGTACTCTGTCAGAGCGCTGATGGAAGCGTCGTCGAGGTTTCTTAAAATTTTGTTCGTTATCCCGTCAGGTCCCGGGGCGGATTTCGTCTTTAGTCCCAATATTTCAGCCCTAACCTCCGCCTCCGTGAAGGGTGCGTCGAGCTCCTCATTGGGAGCCCCGTTATATTCCGGGAGGGCGGTACTGCGAATATCACCAATGTACAGGGCGGTTAGCTTGTTCATAAATTCCGCGTCTGTTCCTTCAAACGCGTGCCTGGCTTTTGACAGTCTAATTCCCGATTGGGTTTTCGAGTTGGTCGGGTCTAACAGGTGTCTCAGCAGACCCCACGTTTTGGCAAGGCTCATGCCCCCCTCCATCTCATCGCATCTGCTGCACCAATTCTGTTCGCATAATTTGATCGCATAATTTTCAATATTTTTTTTTACGTCTGGCAATCCTCCTTCTAAGATTATGGTTCCATTTTTGTTGCTTTAGTTTGCGCTCCATACAACGTTTCGCCTCCCACATGTGAAGGAGTTTGCTATCGGCTATTTCAGGGGCATCGTCTCCGTCAAGCGTCTTAGTTGCCTCTTCAACGTGACGCGCGAGGGTCTTTGTCCACTTATCTATGTTTTCGATCTTATCTGTGGCAGATTGATCTCTCTTATCTCTAAATAACTCCCAGTCCGTGATCCTCGGTTGACGCGCACGACGCGTCTTCACCCCCTTTTTAAGAATCAAGGCCAAAATGAAATGATCACTGCAAGGCCGCTCTATGGCTGCGAGCCGTTAAGGAGAGAGGGCAGAGGCCCTTTAGCTAGCACGCCGATGGTGGCTGCGGTTTTCGCGCCAAGGAATGAACCGCGAGTTCGCGGAAGGCCGAGAGGGGTCTGCGCCGTCTCCCGCTGTGTTCGGGAGCGTTCAGGACGGACGAGCCGTCTGCGGTGGCGCCATGCGGGCAAGTGCGTGCTGCCTACCGTTTGGACGTGACATCTGGCCCAGAGCCGCGGCGGCCTGGTTTTCGAGCTCCAGGAATTCCGGTCAAAACACGGACTGGGTCCGAGGCGCTGGCCGCGCTGTTTGAAGGCATCTGCCGGCCACGGGGACACACTGCAGAATACCCCCTGTGGTGTCATGTTCGCGCCGAGTCGCAGGCGACGGTCTGCTTGCTGGCCGAGGAGTGGAATGTGTAAGCGATAAATTCTGCGCACGTGGTGTTGGCTCCTGACACCGTGAATGAACACGCGTGGAAGAGAAAGGAGGAAAGCAGTGTTTCTCGGAATATCTGGGCTTTCCGTTTAGGCCCTGCCCGGTGGGCGGGGGGCCAAGAAATACTTACGCTCTGGTTGGCCTCCGTGGTCAAGGGATGGACAAAGAGCGGCCACCGCCCATTTTCTTTGTTCTTGGCAGGAGATATCGAGCTGCACGAGTACGGCAGGACAGTCTGGGCTGTAATCAGCGTTGCTGATAGATCGGTGAGGCTCCGTACTATGTACGTAAGGCTAGCCTGGGCTGAAATCATGTGTTGATAGATCAGTGAAGCTAGCGGCGAACGCAACGTAAGACAGTCTGGGCTCTAACTTCTTCAATAAGTAGAAGAGTGAGACTGTGTGTTATTCCTGTTTAATCTCTTGTATATTTCTAGCTCAGTTGTATCCATTATTTTACGTTCACATAAACTACTAAATTCATCTAACCACCACTGCTGCCTACGTGTGAATGCATCATCGCTGCCGATCATCAACGAAGATCTCCGTGATCGACGACGACGAAGGACCATCGAAACTTTACTGGCGCAGCCCGACAGGATCGGCAAGCCACACGAAGAGCAACTGCAAGGTGTCCATCGAGCCAGAGACGCCGACTGCAAGGAGGTGCCAGCGAGTCCCATCGCCATCGAAAGTCGTCGGGAGCCGAACCACAGCGGAGGCCCCCAGCAGAAACGGGTGAGCGGGATTCCTTACGCTTTGTCTAAGTTGGCATGGCTGTTGCTCTGTGAGGCTAGAGATGATCACGCGCAGAATGGCAAGCGCTGTGGGGTCTAGTGTGGGCGAGGATGGTGCATCTGAGCAGAGAGAAGATCAGAGACAGCAGGAGCTACCGAGCTTCAGAGAGACTGAGTCTGAGCAGTCGGTCACCGGGGGTGGTAGTGGGGCGCTAGGCGCTCTACAAGATCCGGATAGGTCAGATCCAGAGGGAATGGCAGTACGATGCCTGCAGCTCGAGCTCGAAAAAGTACGCCTACAGCTTGAATGTGAACGCGTAGCCCTACGCAGAGCAGAGATTGAGCAATCGAGTAGGTCGCCTTCGATGTCGGGAACGAACGACCGCCGCCATACCGGCATTGACGGAGTAGCACAATGCGCTAAGATGCTGAAGGCATACAGGTTGCCGTGCGACGCGGATGTCCCGATGTGGTTCGATGAGGTGGAAAAACTGTTTTCATCCTTCCAGGTACCGGAAGAGAACCGAGTACACTTGATAATGCCTGCGCTGTCTGAGCGAGTCCGCTATATGCTGTGTAGCTTGAGTGAAGAGGAGTGTGTGGATTATGAGATCGTGAAACGTGCGGTACTAAATGAACTTAAGCTCACCCCAGCTGAGTACTTAGACAGGTTTCAAAAGGTGACGAAGAAAAGAGAGGAAACATGGGCTCAGTTCGCTTCTCGGGCCAGAACGTACTTCGCGTATTACCTGCAATCTCGTAATGCGGATACTAAGGAAGCGGTTGCTGAGCTAATGGTCGCTGACCGAATGAAGGCGAGTTTGGGCCCGGAAGGTCTAGAGTATGTTCTTTTGCGGGAGGGCGAAAAGTGGTTCAAACCTGTAGAGGTTGCTAAAGTTCTCGAGACTTTTGAACAGGCGAAAGGAAAGGGTCGAGCAACTAAGACGGTTGGAGTGCCAACTGCTCCGCCGTTAGCCAGGCAGACCGGCATAGAAAAGGCCAATGTAAGGTGCTACATTTGTCGCGGTCAGGGTCACGTGGCTAGGGATTGTCCTCAGGCCTCAAGTAAGGAGCAGCAGGCGAAGTTGACCACTGTGCCTAAACAGAGAGTCCACAATGTCGCCATTGTTGGTAAGTTACCGCCACCCGAGCAGGAAAGGGTGCTGAGTGCGAGGGTGGAAGTATTCGAGCGAAGTGCTGGCTCGGGCCGGTCGAAACTGGAACTTATCCCGATCACGTGCGGTGGCATAACTACTGAAGCTGTGCTGGACACAGGCAGTGAAATAACGGTGATACGTGAAGGGATACTTCCGCAAAGGGTAAAGGATTCATCGGGCGCAGTAAGGCTCCAGTCGGCGTTTGGAAAAACCATCCAAGCAACTTTGGCTACATTGCCAATAGCTTTAAACTACCCGGGAGGGGTGGGACAACCACAGAAGGTTGATCTGGTGTGTGCTATTACTGACCAGCTCGCGGATGGAGTTAACTGTCTGCTGTCAAAAGAGGATTGGGAGTTACTGCATGCACAGGAAGACAATGGGAGTGAACGGGAAAGTGTTACGCATGTCGTCAGTGCAGTGGGACTTCGATCAAGTGAAATGAAAGACAGCGATACAGCAGTTTTAAACTGTGGCCGCGGTGAAACGGTTGATGAGGTTCAAGAATCGGGAGAAAGTGGTCCCGCTTTTGCCGATCAGGTCACTAATCAGCGAGAGCAATTTAGAGCTGAGCAGCTTTCAGATGATAGTCTTCGAAGGTCATGGGAGGATGCAAGAAAAAAGAAAGCTGGCATGTTTGTGGCAGACGGGCTCTTATACCATCAGGACGCTTTAGCGGGAGTCAAGGTCAGACAGTTAGTCCTGCCGGTTGAAAGGCGCAGCGAGGTGTTGGAGCTGGCGCATGAGTCCTTATGGGGTGGACACTTGGGGTCGAAAAAGACCAGGCAACGCATAAAGTATAGTTTCTTTTGGCCAGGAATGGAAAGGGATATTGTTGAGCATTGTAAGACATGCCATCAGTGCCAGACGCGGTCTGATAGAAGGCAAAGTGACAAGATACCCATTACGCCACTCACGCGGCCGGAACACCCATTCCAGGTGGTTAATGTAGATGTCATCGGCCCTATCGATGTGCCGTCGGCGAGAGGCCACAGATATGCCCTGTGCCTCGTTGATCTTTGCACTAGATGGCCTGAGGTGGTGCCACTCCGATCGTTGACTGCAAAGGCCACATGCGAGGCATTACTGGAAATTTTTAGTCGCACCGGTGTTCCGGAAATGGTCTGTTCTGATCAGGGCACAAACTTTAAGTCACAAATGACACAGCTGATGTTGGAAAAATTGGGCTGTTCACCAAGGTTTTCCACCCCTGAACACCCCGAGAGCAATGGCGTGGTGGAAAGATGGAACAGGGTTCTCAAAAATATGCTGTATCATGTAATAGAACGTGACCAAAAGAATTGGGACAAGCTTGTCCCATTTGTGCTGTGGGCGTACCGCGAAGTGCCACATGACACCACAGGGGCGTCGCCATTCAGGCTGTTGTATGGCAGAAACCCGACCGGGCCTCTATCAATTTTGCAACAGACCTGGACGGGTGAAGTAATTGTGCCGGCAACTCTAAGAGAGAAACCATCGAAGTATTTGCAACAACTGCGTGAGCAACTAGATCTTGCCGCGAGCGTAGCGGAGTTGACAAGCACTGCACACCAGGGCAGATATGCTGAAGTGTACAATAGGAGGGCGCGAAGTAAAGAATTTAATGTTGGAGACCAAGTGCTGCTATTTGATACAGCTAGGGCAACAAAGATGGCGGCCAGGTGGTTGGGGCCGTTCACGATAACAGGTAAAGAGCGGGAACACTCTTATCGCCTACAAATGAATGACGGAAAGTCCTCGGTGGTACATGCAAATCGGCTCAGGCCCTACTATGCTAGAGTAAGCCACGTTGGGGTGGTCTTCGAGGAGGACGAAGAGTTTGGTGACGTGGAGTACGCGCCACAGGCGCTGCCTACTGCAGATAGAGAGAGTGTGATACCCCCCGAAAAGCTGGATCACTTGCGTCCTGACGCGCGGAAGGAGATTGAGAGGGTATTTCAGAAACATCGCTGTGTTTTTGATGGAAAGCCTGGGATGGCTCAGGTAGGTCGGCATCGTATTGAGTTGGAGGAGAGTTGTAAGCCCAAAAGGACATTCCCTTACCGAGTTCCAGAGCTGTTAAAGAAAGAGGTTAGTCGGCAGGTTGAAGAACTTCTTGATCTGGGGCTCATATACCCAGTGGAAAGTGAATGCGCACACCCGGTTGTGTGTGTGGGTAAGAAAGACGGGTCAATGCGCATGTGCATTGATTATAGGACGTTGAATGCTGTCACGCGCGTGGATGCCTTTCCAATGACTAATCCGCGAGAGCTAATTTTCAGAGTGGGGCGCGCAAATTTCATAACTGTAGTTGACCTCAGGAGAGGGTACTGGCAGGTGCCAATGGATCCCCAAAGTGAATATCTCACGGCGTTCGTGACACACGATGGGCAGTACGCGTGGAGGGTAATGCCCTTCGGTTTGAAGAACTCAGCAGCTACCTTTCAGCGGATGGTTAATGCATTGCTGTCAGCACACCAGGCTTATGCATCAGCGTACCTTGATGATATAGCAATTTTTTCAGACACATGGGAGGAACACCTTCGCCATGTGGACACCGTGCTTAGGATTCTTGGTGATGCCGGTCTGAGAGCAAGCTCTGAAAAATGCCAGGTAGCGCAGACACATATCCGTTATCTAGGACATGTGGTTGGCTCGGGAACTCACGGCCCAGACCCAGAAAAGATAGCTGCTATCAAAGGCCTTGTACCGCCGCGCACAAAGAAGGAAGTGAGAAGCATCTTGGGGCTTTGTGGGTATTACCGCGAGTATGTGTCGAACTACGCGGACGTCGCGGGCCCGCTCACAGCGTTAACTAGGCGGGGGGTGCCAAATGAAATCCCATGGGGAGAAGATGCCCAGGAGGCGTTCGATAGCTTAAAGACGTCGTTGTGCCAGGCTGTCGCCATGAACACTCCTGACCCTCATCAGCCATATTGGCTCTTCACGGATGCGTCGGCCACGGCAGCCGGAGCCTGTTTGGCTCAAATGTCGGCAGACGGGAAAGAAAAGCCGATAGCGTTCGCTGGCCATCGATTTAACCCGACACAGGGGCGCTGGTCAACGATAGAAAGGGAGGCGTTTGCGATAATATGGGCGCTCAAGAAATTTGACTATTGGCTCTTTGGAGCAGTGGTGAATGTGGTCTCTGATCATAACCCTCTGTCCTACCTGACCACCAGCACTCCGCAGGGAGCAAAGCTAGCTAGGTGGGCACTTTCATTGCAGCGATACAATGTCACGGTGCGCCATCGGAAAGGCGCGCATAATGCCAATGCGGATGCACTGTCAAGGCTTCAGAATGGCTCATGGGAGCCAGCTCAATAACGAGCCATGCTAGCTTGGACGGGCGTGAATGTTCCCGTTCACCTCAAGTGTGGTGTGTGCTGAACTATAGAACTGCACGGTACTCTTCGTGGTGCATTGGACTGTTTGTAGATATAGGTAGCTGTATCTAGAGCGCTTGTGCCACGTGCATACTAGATTTCTTTTTTGTTTCTTTGCGAGTGTTGTGCTTTATAGTGAAATGAAATATGTCGTGTTACCTTGCCTGTATAGCCCATTTTACATGTATGCTTTATTGAGTGGATCATTCTCAGCGTTATTCCGCACGAAAGGGCTGCTTTTCATGGATATGTAAATAATTTTTCATGGAGCCCGGACGTAATGCTTCCGCGGCCTTTGTTTAATTTGTAGTATAGCTGAGCACGTTTAGAGCCCAGTATACTGTTTTGGAGGGGCGTGTAAGGCCGCTCTATGGCTGCGAGCCGTTAAGGCGAGAGGGCAGAGGCCCTTTAGCTAGCACGCCGATGGTGGCTGCGGTTTTCGCGCCAAGGAATGAACCGCGAGTTCGCGGAAGGCCGAGAGGGGTCTGCGCCGTCTCCCGCTGTGTTCGGGAGCGTTCAGGACGGACGAGCCGTCTGCGGTGGCGCCATGCGGGCAAGTGCGTGCTGCCTCCCGTTTGGACGTGACATCTGGCCCAGAGCCGCGGCGGCCTGGTTTTCGAGCTCCAGGAATTCCGGTCAAAACACGGACTGGGTCCGAGGCGCTGGCCGCGCTGTTTGAAGGCATCTGCCGGCCACGGGGACACACTGCAGAATACCCCCTGTGGTGTCATGTTCGCGCCGAGTCGCAGGCGACGGTCTGCTTGCTGGCCGAGGAGTGGAATGTGTAAGCGATAAATTCTGCGCACGTGGTGTTGGCTCCTGACACCGTGAATGAACACGCGTGGAAGAGAAAGGAGGAAAGCAGTGTTTCTCGGAATATCTGGGCTTTCCGTTTAGGCCCTGCCCGGTGGGCGGGGGGCCAAGAAATACTTACGCTCTGGTTGGCCTCCGTGGTCAAGGGATGGACAAAGAGCGGCCACCGCCCATTTTCTTTGTTCTTGGCAGGAGATATCGAGCTGCACGAGTACGGCAGGACAGTCTGGGCTGTAATCAGCGTTGCTGATAGATCGGTGAGGCTCCGTACTATGTACGTAAGGCTAGCCTGGGCTGAAATCATGTGTTGATAGATCAGTGAGGCTAGCGGCGAACGCAACGTAAGACAGTCTGGGCTCTAACTTCTTCAATAAGTAGAAGAGTGAGACTGTGTGTTATTCCTGTTTAATCTCTTGTATATTTCTAGCTCAGTTGTATCCATTATTTTACGTTCACATAAACTACTAAATTCATCTAACCACCACTGCTGCCTACGTGTGAATGCATCATCGCTGCCGATCATCAACGAAGATCTCCGTGATCGACGACGACGAAGGACCATCGAAACTTTACTATCACTACCGAAATTGCACTCCGAATTCGTCCATTTCAGATCTGTCACATTCTTGGAGAAGGTCAGGTCAGGGGAGGTGTCGGCGCACACGCTGTTAACCACCCGTGACGGACTACTAGGGTCCGTGTGTAGGGTGAGGCCGAGCTCGTGCGCGTCCTCCCATAGCTGCCTGCCTTTTGGATCCTGTTTAGAGTAGCCCCATTCCGGGTGCGCTGCATTAAAATCACCCACTATTAACAAGGGGTTCGTCCCGGCTGCCTCAATCACTTTGCGAAACAGGGCCCTGAATCGCACCTTTCTCTGCCGCGGTGTACTGTATAAATTTAAGAGGAATACGCTCGGTTCATCTTTCCGGCCCGTAAGAATTTCTAAGAGTACTGCCTCAATTTCTCTCGAGTTGACTTCGTGCTCGATCGCCGCAATGTTCCGCTTAATCAACGTTGTGACGCGAGATTTATCTCCCTTGTCACTGGAAAGCGCTTGATATCCCGAAAGTTTTGCTGCCTTGCCCGACTCCTGTAGGGCTATAGCTAGCGGTTTCTCATCTAATAGCGTCAACTGTTGTTGCACTAACGCTCGCTTGCGTTGGAAGCCGCGACAGTTCCACTGCCAGATCAAAGACTCACTTGGTGCGCCTCTGGCCATGTTGGAGCTGGTCAAAATTTTCCTCCGCTTTTAATTGCCATTCTCCGATGGCAACTAATTCTGCCCTGTGCTTTTGTGCTTCGCCGGTAAGGCCGTTAATCTGACTTTGAGTCTGTCGTATTGCTCCCATAATTTGGGCCATGAAAGAATCGAATTTAGCATCGATTTTGGCTTCTAATCGTTTCTCTAGTGCCACCAACGGATCAACGTCTTCCCCTTTGCGTTTCATTGGGGGTGGTCTAGCTGATTCTACGATCATCTTTTCCTCCTCCGGTGCTGCAGGTTGCGCATAATGTGCAGCCGCAGGGGCCGGGGGGATGGGTTTAGATACCAATTTGGGTTGCACATTTTGGGGGGAGGGGGAGCCCGTGCGCGCCTGCAGTTTTGGTCTATGAAACTCCTGAGTGAGCTTTTCGATGACCTCTTTAAGCGCCCCAACCTCTTTCCGTAATTTATCGATCTCCTCGGCCTGCTTATCATTTGCCTGGGAAACCCCACTGCCAAAGCTTACACTGTTTTGGTCCTTGCTTTGGCTCCGCTTCCTTGGCCACGGTTGCGCCGGGTCTCTGGAGCTCGATCTCTTCCTGGGTCGGGATCCAGAGCGGCCCCGCGTGTGGGAGCTCGAGCGGCCATGCTGCTGCTCCGTGGTCTCCTCCAGCCTCGGGAAGGAGTCACGGTCCGTTGTGGCACAAAAGTCTTCGTGGTCGCGCCTCTCCTTAGAACGACCCCGGGGAGTCCCCTCAGCGGTCTCCCCAGCTGGCTGCTGTTTCTGAAGTTGCTGCTGTTGTCGCATGTTGATCTTACGTTCCCACTGCTTTTTCTTCACCTCGTAGGGGACGCGGTAAAGTTCTCTGCATTTTCTGTCACCGAGCGAGTGTCCTTTCCCGCACAGTTGGCACTTGGGCTCACATGAATGGCCTTGTGGCGGTTGCTCCATGCCACAGCCACCACATTTCACTTTCGCGGGGTCCGGGCAGACGTCATCGCGGTGTCCGAGCCGTCCGCAGGCGATGCAAACTTCGTATTTCTTGCGGTAAATTACGCAGCGTTGCGCCATGGGTGTGAGTCGCACCCACCGTGGCACCTCTTTGTCTTCAAATAATATCAAAACTGTTCTCGATGTTTTTCCAAGTCTTCTTACTCCCAGGACCGGAGGATTCCCGTAGGTTCGCAGCCGCTGCAAGATATCGGCGTCGGAGTACGTCAAAGGGACTTCATGCACGACGCCTTTTCCGCAGTCCTCCAGCATAGCGACGTACGTAGTCACTTCGATCTTTTCCCCTTCGAACATGAGGAGCTTCAAGTCGGCGTATTTTCTCTTCCTTTATGCGTTGATGGGGGCGACGAGAATGTTATGCTGTTTCGAGTTCATCGAGAAGACGTCCTCTCCAGCCGCGTCTAGGCTGACGCCCGCCGCGCAGAGTATTGCGTCAGCCAGATAGGCACTTCCATATTTCAGCAGACGTACGAGGCCACCGCGAGGTCTCATGATGATATTTTCGGCACCGTCTGGAATTCGGGCAGTTTGCCTTTCAACCGACTTCGCCGCTATCTTTCTCCCTGCGCGTTTGTCAGCGGCGCGCTGCCGCTCGATGTCGCGTTCCGCCTGGCGTTCCATTTGGCGTGCCTCGTTGTTCTCTAGGGGGGCCGCTTTCCCCTTTTTTTTGCTAACGTACCACTGTCCCGGCACGTTAAATTCTTTCGGATCGATGTGACGGCTTCCGTTTTCGTGCACTGACGTAGCATTGGCGGGGAACAAAAGCCTTGGCGGATAGCCAGGAGATTTTCAACACTTCTCACCCTGTGCCTAGCCAAATATTTCAAATAAAGATGCTTCTAATCAATACCCAACATTATAAGAGTTCGTCCTTAACTTATGCGCCTTCCATTTATACGAAGGCGGGAAAAGGGTATTTCCTTATTCTGACGTAACTTAAAAACACGCTTTCCGCTTCGATTTTAAAGAGTGATAAATGAAGAACCGGAAAATTCTTGCGGTTCAACACGTGCTGCTACTATCGCAGTCTTGAAACCGTCTATAGGCAGCTTTCGAATAGCGTATGCTAAGTTAGCTTTAGCGTTTGAGAAAGTTTTCGAATAGCGTACGCAAAGCTTTGCGTTACCTTTTCGCGCAACTGGGCATGCCTCGTACGCTAACCGCTGGCGGTCTCCCGTTAATGAACGACATAGCGGGCCGCAAACGCTAACGCTAACTTAGCGTACGCTATTCGAAAACTGCCTAATAACTCTTTAATATGCGGCGGGGTGGCAGCGTTAGCTTAAGTTCTGCGTCGAATCAGCGACGCTCTTCTGGCTGACATACCGTTTTCTCTGATTACGCTCTCACCGTTAACTACTACACCTACCACGAAGGATTGTTTAATCATTGATAATGGGAGTAGGTCGTCGGGATGGATGTATGCGACCAAGCGTCAACGTCGGTGCATCCACGTTAAAAGGCGCTATAGGTGTCAAGCAACAATACTATCTGTGCGAGTTCTCTGATATCAATGTACAGTAAACCTCGACTACTTCTGTAAAGACACGTTTTACTTTCGTGTTATACCTATTTCTATGACGGAGGGATCAACCATGCTTTTTTTTCTATTTATTTCTCTGTATGTTTCTGTCTGAGTCTATGTTTTTTCTCTAGTTTTATCGTTTTTATGTCTTTATTCACTTTATTTCTCTCTTTTCTCTTCATTTTTCTCTGTGTCTTTTTCACGTACTTGTTTCTGTTTTACAATGGAACATCATGTACGCGGTGGTGGCTTTGTCCCATTCCTGTAAGCAAACCCATTTGAGGAGTGGTTGACGACGGAGCACAAGATATCGATGTCTTAGACAGCTTAACTCTTAAGAGAACGAAGACAGCACGAGTCGGTTCATGGGGATGTTTGCTACAACGGCGCATGGGTTACCGATAGCTTCAACGGCTTCGCTGTTAAAACATGCTAGAAATAGCCCTCTTGGAAGAGAGCGTTGCCCGTCATATCGCTTAAAACTCAAAAAATGTTTCCGAGCGATTCATAGACCTTCTAATCTATTCGAATTCATTAAAGCCGGAAATTTCCCACGATCATTCATACGGAAAGTGTACAAACGTTGTGTTTTGCCAGTTATAACGTAGGGGCAAGAACCACGGATAATAGTAGATAAACCCTTAGAGAAGCTAAGTACCACCCAACACTCATTGAAAAAAAGTAATAGCTTTGAATAGGGAGACAGCAATGTGAATAAAGAAAAAAAAACAGGGCAGCGGATAACAAAGTACATAAGATAAAGGAAAATAGCAGTCGAACAGGTCACGTCAACATGGCCTATACCATCGTCGTAATGGATATCAATAGATGGCAAGCGCTACCGTGGATGGCAAAGGGTTAGTGGATGTTTCAAATTAACAAATTTGAAGCGTACATTATAATGAACTCGCGGAGGAGCAGCTTGGATGGAGATTATTGGGTGAGGTCATCCGCCTGCAGTGGACATAATAGAGGCTGAAAAGCATGATGATGAGGATGTCAACTATGGTACGCCACAAGATGCTATTTAACTTCTGTACACACTTACAAGCGTCATTGTAAACTGTCATATTTAGGATAGGCTACAAGGTGCAATGTTCACAATTTACCTTCAAAGACAGAGCTTGTGCCAAGCTTACATGTAATACTACTGCTTATGTAGGCACTTTTCGAGTAAAATGAGTGCACAGTATGTATATTGTCGGTGTACGAATTGGGCCACGAGAATTCAATATATCGAAAATGACCTCCGAAACGTTCAAAAAAATCAACAGTCCCGCAAGTAACTCATCCACGAATGTGACAGTAGAATACGGCGTTTTAGGCAAAAATAGATATAGTTTTCGAAATGGATTTCATTTGACATTCGCACCTGCTGTACAGGGTTTTGTGACTTGCCCAATATCTTGGGCGCATACCAACCCCAGGCGTTGTTCACACTGGAGCACTCTTGAAATAGCCCTCTTCAAAAAGAGAGCTCCTCTTCATATCGATGGAACCTCGAAAAACCTTTCCGAGCAGCTCAAAGCCCTAGCCGAAAATTTATATTATATTATTTTATTTTATAATTAATTTATTTAATTTTATTTATATTTTAGCCAAAAATTTGCCACGATCCCTTATACGGAGAGTGTGCGAACATTGTGTCTGGTAGTTCTGAAGTACTGGCCAGAAACCTGGATAATAGCAGAGCACCAGTTAAAGGAGCTGAGTACCACCCAGTGCTCAGTGGAACGAAAAGTAATAGGTTGTACTAGTAAGGCAGTAGCGTCAATCAGCCAAGAAAATGTGGTAGCCGAGGACGTACTAGGTATGGAACAAATTAGACCACGTCCTACTCAAGCGAACGATGAGGGCATGCGAAGCAGAATTGTGGGCGCACACCAAGTTTCCGTTACGTTCACTCGGCGTTTCCGTTAGTGTGTGAGGCTTGTATTCGGTGTTTGTGTTATCATTACGCTGCGTTTGTGCGTTGTTTTCCGTTAGGTCTGAGTGAACGAGTGGCGCCGACGTTGACGTTACAACTCATCTGAAAGGCAGCGAAGCGAGAATGAAGGAAGCCGACCGAGCGTACGCGCTTATATACACAACAAATGGTGGAGGGAGAGGAGAGAGTGGGTTACAGGCTGTAATTGGCTGCGGCGCGACTGTATCAATGGGAGGAGAGGCTGCGCCGCGGCTGCAGCGAGAGAAATGAGAGGAGAGAAGGCCATCGAGCACCTGCGCCAGGGTGGAATCTGGGAGAGAAAGTAGGCGCATGCGCAATGGAGCGGGGACGCCACCACTGCCGCAGGACACAGCCCCGAGCAAAAGCTGCTTCGCATCTATAAGAAAAAATGTAGTCAAGCCGATCGCCTCGTGAGAAGGGCAGATATAAGACCGTCGTAATGAATACGAATAGATGGGTAGCGCAGCATTTAACGACAGAGGGTTAGGTAGGATCTCCGAAACAAAGAAATTTGGAAGCGTACAATGTAATCCACTCGCGGAGGAGCAGCTTGGATGGAGACCAATGGGTGAGGCCATCCGCATGCAGTGGCCATAATACACGCTGCAAAGCATGGTGATGAGGATATCAACTATGGTACACCAAAAGACGCCATTTAATTTCTCTACACACTGCCCAGCGTCTATATAAACTGTCGTGTTTAGAATAGGCTACAACGCGCGATGTTCACAATTTACCTTCGGAGACTGGTTGTGCCAAGCTTACATGTAACACTATTGGTTCTGTAGGCATATTTTGAGTAAAATGAACGCATAATATGTATATGGCCGATGTAAGAATTTGGCGCCCGAGAAGTCAATATCTCGAAAACGACCGCCTAAACATTCGAAAAATAACCTGCCGCCGCGCAACTCATCCACGTATGTGGCGCTAGGATGAGGCGGTTAAGGCAAAAATATATAAAGGAATAAGAAATATGACGTACGATTGTGAGATTCTTGTCAAACGAAATAATAATGCTAACGCGGCCATTTTTTGACGGGCATGGTAAGAAAAATGCCAGTATAACCGAATGTTTTTATTCGATCCTCTTTCAGGATAAATGACGAATAATAGAGATACTTCTGTGAAAGAGGTGATGATAACAATTTCCGCTTTAACTTACCCAGGACTACAAGCCAGATCTGACGTTGCTCCAGCTGATTATGAAAGCGACGAGGGCGATAACGATGGTGGCCACGACGGCTCTGAGGTTGCTAAACCAAAAATGCCACGCGGTAATGGAGGAGGTGGAGACTTCGAAGAGATCCCGGAAGTCGAACGGCGAGGTGAGCATTTATAGAATACGATGGCACATCGGAACCCAAAATAGCGAATTGTTCACAGCAATTCATAAATCCTGAATTGCCCTTCGTAGATCCTCCTGGGCAAACAAAACTTTCGTTGAAGTTCTGTGCGGAAGCTACTATTGGGTCTCATGATTACGAGCACACCCTTGCGTAGAACAACGTAATAAATATTACATACGCTGAATACAGAGTATCAGCTGGTGAGGTACATACCGCAAATTCCATGGATACAGACATCTTGTTTCTGTATTGCCACTTAATATGTTTGTGGCGGCACAATCTGCGCAGCCACCACGCAGCCTACACCTCGCTATCATTTCACTCGGCGTGACACGGCTGCACGATGCGCACCACAATCCGATAAGCCACAGCGCCGAGCAGAACCATCCGAGGCATACGTCACCGGCGGCGCCTACAAAAACTCGGCCGCAAGCTACCAAGATCCTCCTTGTTTATCTAACAGCGAGCGCAGCATCGGCATGTTCGCCCCGCTGCTACTAAAACGTTAATAAACGCTTTAATATTTCATGTTGGGATGCTACGTTCCTTTCGGCACAGCATCCCACATCTGGTGAACCAGACCTTCGAACACGCAACCGGCGCTGCACCACTACCACCGAGCTCCGCTGCCATGTTCCAGCCTGCTGAAGCCTGGCAGCCACAGTTCGACCCTCCTCTGCCACCGTTCCGGACATACAACCTCGAGTCCTGGTTTGGGGAGTTCGCGGCGGCGTTAGAGCTTAACAGCATCTGGCTGCAAGCATTCATGTTTGAGGTACTAGAGTACCATCTTCCGCGTGACCTCAAACGCAGCCTCACCTACTTCGCGTGGCGCCCTCGCCCTTACGATGATCAGCGGGACGCCGTGCTCGAGTTTTACGGCATCGCACCCGCCGCAGCAACCGTGCCCGCACCCGCAACGGCAGACGAGCCCTCGGCACCCGCTTCGGCAGACGAGCCCTCGGCACCCGCTTCGGCAGACGAACCCTCGGCACCCGCGACGGCAGACGAGCCGGCAGCGCCCGCGACGGCATACGAGCCGGCGGCGCCCGCGACGGCATACGAGCCGGCGGCACCCGCGGCAGCAGGCGAACCCGCAGCAGCAAACGATCCCGCACCATGGCCAGTCGGAACTGTTTCCCAGCCGATAACAACCGGCTACACATGTGACGGAGACCACCCTCTGTTTCGTCGGGTTCGTGCTAAGAATACGATCGAGCCAAGTGTCAGTCAACAAAGAACAAGGTTGATTTATTTTCCCAGCTATTTATACGCTTGGTAGGATAGGGAACACATTCACTATAATCTTCTGACGCGTGTTTGTTGTTAGTGGGCATGCGCAAAACTTGTAAGCATGTTAACAGAACCGGCGCTTGTCTTTATCAAGAACCATACATACGATACATCTTCCTTTCTGTACAATCAATAAAAGTGAAAATATTGCCACAAGTTAAGAACATTGCTCAAAATTGCTTCCATAATACAGGCGCTGTGGCGGTCTTTTTTGGCGTGTCGATCTCCTCAAACATGGACTTGCTTCATTTGAAATCCCCGGTGCACGCTCGGTCGAAGACGCCTGTTGGCCTACACTGCCGTCGTTGTCGCGTTCGTCGTCGCTTTTATCTTCGGTGGATGACTCCCTTCTGAACGGTTCGGCTGTCGCAAGAAGGTGCTCCCGGTTTCGACGCAGCATTTTGCCGTCTTGTGTCTCCACTCGGTAGGATCTTGGTTTCTCCGCTCGCATCACTCTGGCTTTGGTCTCCCATCGATCTCCGCGCACACGCACTACTTGCCCTTGCTGCAATGGAGCCAGGGGTCGTCTTGGTTGTTCCGCCTGTCGATGCTTCCGCACAGGCGTGCTGGGAACCTCCGCGAAATCCGGCAATGGCGTTCGCAGCCGTCGGACAGACAGCAGTTCACCTGGCGATCGGCAGTCTTCCAGGGGACAGGACCTGTAACCGAGCAATCCAAGCCAGAAGTCGTCTCTACCCTCGGCTGTTTTTTTGAGGATTCTTTTAACCACCTGGACTCCTTTTTCGGCCAAACCATTTGAGCGTGGAAACCGCGGGCTAGAAGTGACATGCTCGAAATCGTATCTTTTTGAAAGTACCAGGAACTCACGACTGGAGAATTGCGGTCCGTTGTCAGTGCACACTTGCACAGGTATGCCGTACCTTGCAAATATTGCGCTTAGCTTATCAATGACACCGGCTGCTGACGTGTCCTGCAGTTGCTCTACCTCTGGAAAATTAGATAAGGCATCATACGCGCAAAGATATGACTTGCCCGCATACTGGAAGATGTCTACACCTACCCTACACTATGCGTGCGCAGGTACTGGGCGAATAAGAAGCGGTTCGCTATGTTGCTTGTATGCGTGCTTCTGGCACATTGAGCATTTTTTTACCAGATTTTCAATATCAGTGTTCATACGAGGCCAGAAAACCAAACGGCGCGCGCGTTCCTTGTTCTTATTCAGTCCCATATGGCCATCATGGATTCTTTGCAACATTTCTTGGCGCATACTGGTTGGCACCACGACTTTGCACCCTTTTAGTAGCACCGCTCACAGTCGACAATTCACTTTCGAATTGCTTAAACTGCCCCTGCACAGGTTGGTCGTTCTGGAGGCAAGTGACGACTCTTTGCAAGTGACTGTCATTTCTAGTTTCTTTTGATAGGCGTTCTAACGTAGCACCGCTTACAAGTGACGACACAACACTTACGGCGTGAACTTCAACGTCTTCGTCTGCTTCATCCTTTTTCGGTTTTCCGACAGTAGCACGTGACAGCAGGTCAGGCAACACGAACTGCTTTCCTGGAACAAAATGCAGTTTGAAATTGTATTTTAGCAAACGTAAAAAGAAACGTTGCAGTCTTGGTGGCATGTCAGCGATTGCCTTTTTCGCAATATTGCTCAGGGGGCGGTGGTCTGTTTCGAGGATTACCGTGCGCCCATACACGAAATGGTGAAATTTCTCGCACCCATACACCACAGCCAGTGCCTCCTCCTCAATCTGGGAATAACGCTTCTGGGTGTCAGAGAGCACTCGTGAAGCATACGCGACAGGTTTCCAAGCATCCCCGTAACGCTGTAGCAACGCTGAGCCGATGCCGTTTTGGGATGCATCTGAAGAGATTTTAGTGTCACGCATTGGGTCGAAGATAGCCAGAACAGGCTGACTACTTAAAGTGACACAGATATCGTTCCATCCTCTGGCACGGTTATCCGTCCATTCAAAAATACGGTCTTTCCTGATCAGGTCTAGAAGCAACTTAGTTTTTATGCAAGTGCTGGTACAAACTTTGCGAAATAGTTGATGACACCTAGCATTCGGTGAACTCCCTTGTCGTTCGGCGGCGGCATATGTAAAACTGATTCGACGGCATCAGGACTTGGCCGTATACCTTTTTCGGAAATTACATCGCCGAGAAAAGAAATTTCTGTGACACCAATTTTGCATTTTGGATCATTGAATGTTAATCCCGCCTTACGCGCGGATTGGAGGACTGCTCTTAGCCTTTCGTCGTGCTCTTTTCTTGAAGAGCCCCACACTAGGATGTCGTCGACATACACACTTACGCCAGGAATCCCATCAAAGATTTCGTTCATGTATCTTTGCAACACTTCGGATGCTGAGGAGATGCCGAAAGGAAGCCTGATGAAGCGATAACGGCCAAACGGGGTCGCAAACGTACATATTCTGGACGTTTCTTCGTGCAACGGTATTTGATGAAATCCGGATTTGGCGTCTAGTCGTGAAAAGTACCGCGCTCCCGCCAGCTCGGCTTCTATATCATCGCGACGAGGCATCTGTAGGTGCGCCCGCTTCAGGTTTTCATTGATTTTTCTAGGATCCATGCATATCCGTAGTTGACCGTCCTTCTTCTTGACGATAACTAATGGATTTACCCAGTCCGTCGGGTCTTCAACCTTGGCAATGATGCCGGCCTTGAGCATCCGTTCGAGTTCTGCTCGCAGTGGTTTCAGCAGGGCCAGGGGTACTCGTCTAGCCATCTGGACAGTAGGTGCGGCGTCTTGTCGCAACATCATATTGTGCGGCCGCTGAAGGCATCCGTTGCCGGTGAAGACGTCCTTGTATTCCTGCATGAACTCTGGAGGTCCCGTTGTTATTGCATTGACTGACCTGACGAAGAGTCCCAGGCGTTCGCTTGCTTCAAGACCAATAATGGCGCGTCCTTTCTTTACCAGGAAGAAGTCGACTTCAATCGCCGCCTTGCCAACGGTGACCTTCAGGCTGGCTACTCCGAAATGCTTGATGATTCCTCCCCCATATGAGCGTAGCACGGAGCTGCTTTCTCTTATTTGCGCTGCCGGCTGTAGTGTGCGGTACACACTATGCGGCAAAAGGTTGGCTTGGGCACCGGTATCCACTTTGAGCTTCATGCGCTTCCCGCCCACTTTTGCTTCCATTACCCAGTCACGATGGCTTGCAACGGCATCCACGGATACGTCCAGAATCGTGAAGTCTTCATCAGTCCTGACCTCGTCCACTTGTCTCTTGCTCTTGCATCGCACAGCAAAGTGGTTCTTGCCTCCGCACCGCCTACAGTTGCGTCCAAACGCGGGGCGATTTCTCGAGCCACCAGTTTCCTTTGGCCGGGTCTGGACTGGGTCAATTTGGCACTGCTCCCGTGCCCAAACTTGATTTTGTGCCTCTGACAACTCGGCGGCTTTGCATACCTGCTCAGCTTTCACAAGTGTCAAGTCCTTGTCCCGTAGTACCTTCTGGCGCACTTTGTCGTCGCTCGTTCCAAATACAATTTGGTCGCGGATCATGGAACTTTCCATTACGCCGAAGTTGCATGATTTGGACAGGTGCCTAAGGTCCCTTGCGAATGGTTCAAAGGGCACACCTTCTGCTTGCACTCGTCGTCGAAATAAGTACCGCTCATATACTTCATTCACATACGCCGCGCAATACTCGTCAAACTTCTCGATAACGGTCGCATAGTCCTGTCTTTCAGCGTCTTCAGTGAAAGTAAAGTTGTTGTAGATTTCCAGTACATCGTCGCCTCCCAAACTGACCGGCAGGGCCGTCTTCGTGCTCTCATCCCGAGGCTTTTCTGTTGATGCCAAGGCTGTTAGGAAAAGCTCAAATTTCTGCTCAAAAAGCTTCCATTGTTTGGCAATGTCGCCACTTAGACGTAATGGCTCCGGGGGCTTTAAGAATTCGATCACGGTTGCATGTGGCTGAGCCGCACTTCTGACACCATGTTTCGTCGGGTTCGTGCCAAGAATACAATCGAGCCAAGTGCCAGTCAACAAAGAACAAGGTTGATTTATTTTCCCAGCTATTTATACGTTTGGTAGGATAGGGAACACATTCACGATAATCTTCTGACGCGTGTTTGTTGTTATTGGGCATGCGCAAAACTTGTAAGCATGTTAACAGAACCGGCGCTTGTCTTTATCAAGAACCATACATACGATACACCTCCCGTGTGATGCGTCCAACTGTGATGCGTCCAACGCACGATTGTTGGCGTTGCGTCGACACTGCATTTAAACCACCCTCACCACCGGCAACGCCAACGCATCCCTCTGCTTGGCTCGCTGCCGCGAGCCACGCACAATCATCGTGGTCCTCGCCCGCTGCATGGTTCGCAGTGCCGTCCACCGGAACTGGTGGAACTCCTTACGCCTCCCGGACTTCTACAAGCCCTGAGGGCTCTCCACTCCGCAGGGGGGTGATGTGGCGACACAATCTGCGCAGCCACCACGCAGCCTACACCTCGCTATCATTTCGATCGGCGTGACACGGCTGCACGATGCGCACCGCAATCCGATAAGCCACAGCGCCGAGCAGAATCATCCGAGGCATACGTCACCGGCGGCGCCTACAAAAACTCGGCTGCAAGCTACCAAGATCCTCCTTGTTTATCTAACAGCGAGCGCAGCATCGGCATGTTCGCCCCGCTGCTACTAACGCGTTAATAAACGCTGTTATGTTTTATGTTGGGATGCTACGTTCCTTCGGCACAACATCCCACATGTTTTTTACGGAACGCTGTGGGTGAAAATTGCGGATTATACAATGGAATATTTGTTACGCTGCTACATTACAGATAAAATGCAGCCGTTGACGTCAGCATATCGGAGGGAGCCAATGGACTAAATATAAATACAAAAATTACATTCGGTAGCACACAACGTGAAATCTATAGGAAGTGCGGTGAGGTGATTCGCTTCTGTTTCAGCGGCGCTCGTGTTGGCGGACAAGCGTGCAGTGGCGTTCAAAACGTGCAGCGCTCTCAGCATCCATGGCGGAATAGGACACCTCCGTCTGTGATGCAGTCGTGATCTCTCCTATTTTCCTTTTCCCACTTCTCATCTGCATATGGCTGCACCTCCTTCACTTTCCTATAAACTCCTTGCTATACTGTTCAGCAGACGGCTATGCCGTGGCCATCATCACTTCCATGTGCTAACGACTGCTATACTACGGCACATATGGCTGTGCTATGTTTAACGCTTTCCCACCTTCATTCCGTCATCCTCATCATAAATTCGCTGTGGCTACGTGCGGTTGCTTTACATTATGTAATGTTCTTGCAAAACTAATTTTGGTCCAAAAAGTCAGTAAAAAAACCTGGACCCGAATAAATCGTTCATTTTGTTTGACGTGTCGTAAGCACCCAACAAGGGGTCGGCGAGCCTTTCAGAAATCTATTATCAAACATCGCCTTAATATTCTCTTAAGGCATTTTCTGTTAATCGTACTTTTATGACGACTAAGCCATAGATACCTGGCGTTCTTTGTTTGAGATGAACGTGCGCTGACAAGTACGACGGTTATTGGCTCCTGATATGTGGGGGAATATTTGTCGCTAAACTCTATTCTGAGTACAACATTCAAGTGTGTAGTGTGCGTTCTGTGATCGGAAATGTTTTTAAGGCCTTGGTAGGATTAGGAATGTTACAGTTGATTGATTGTTGCTGGTCAAAACGTTTCGGCTAGACGACCTTTTTTCGTTTGCCTGGGCGGGAATTCAGTTATTTGCGAGCATTCTATTCCCGACTTCCCTACCCTCCGAATATTTTAAGTGGATGGCGACAAGAGCAACCTACTGCGCGAAAATTCAAAACTTTTTCGTGAGTCATGGGTGGTGCGTTAGACGAAATCATGCGGATTATCTAAAAATATTCTGGCAGGTTCGCACTCGTTGTGTGATGCCTGAAGGAACAGCAGAGCTGAAGGGCCTTCCTTGTTTCACTTTATTTTAAAGGCGATAGTCTTTTTTGGGATACTAGAACGCAGAAGTTGTGGTCTGTCTGCCTGTCCGTCTATCTGTCTGTCTGTCTGTCACACGATTCAGCCAGCCGGGCAAAGTTTAAGCACTTGCTGAGCGCCCAGCGACCTTGAACTGGTAGCGGCATTTCATACTTGTGAATGTTGTCGATCAAAAAGCCAATATTACGCATATCTGAGGCGCAAGATCGATACATAGGTATTATGTGGTGTGTTCCTTTACTAGAAAGTACATAAAACGTAGTTCTAAGGAACCTAGTGTTTCTTAGCTTGCACTGTAAATGCTTGTGTTTTTTAGGCTACGCTGAAAATGGCATGTTCTCAGCTAGATGCGGCGTTTCAATATATAGCAGGAGGACTCATGTAGGAGGACTCATAAGACTATCGTATTTTTATTTGTCTTTACTGGTGTTTCTTTTGTCTCTTTTACGTATCTTCTTCCTTGTATTCAGTTTCACTCTATTTCTGTCTTTTTTTTCTTTCTCTCTTTCCCGCTCTATTATTCGCGACCTCTTTCTTTTTGTTAATTTCTCGCTCTCTGTTTTTTCTCTCACCTTCTCTCTGTGTATCTCCTTCCCTCTATGTGTATGCTTTTTACGCCTTTTCTTAATTTTAAGTCTTTACTCCCACTATTTCCCTGCATTTTGTCATCATATTCCTTTCTTCTTGTCTCTTCCTCGCTTTATTTCTTTCTATTTTCTATCTATTTCTCTATCACTGATTTTCACGTGTTCGTTTTCGTTTGACATTCGCACCTGCTGTACTGGATCTTGTGGTTTGCCCTATATCATTGTCGCATACCAACCCCAGGCGTTGTTCACGGTGGAGCACAACATGCCGTTAAATATCTTCTAAGAATGAAGAGAGCTCGTGCCTGTTCATGACGAGAACGCCTGTCGGTTCATGATGATGATAGTTTTGGAAGGATGGCGTAGAAATTATCGATAGCTTAGACAGCCTGGCTGTTAACACATTCTGGAAATAGCCCTCTTTGAAAAGGGAGCTCCTCTTAATAGCGATAGAACGTCAAAAAACCTATCCGAGTGGCTCAAACGCCTAATATATTCGAATACATTAAAACCGCAAATTGGCCACGATCACTTAAACGGAAAGTGTGCGAATGTTGTGTTTTGATAGTTCTGACGTACTCGCCAGAAACCTGGATAATAGCAGAGAACCACTCAAAGGAGCTAATGGCGAATTCCATTGAGAGAACAAGAGTAGGGGCGTCGTGCAGTGAGGAGTGGGGGGCAGAGCACTGAGAGCAGTGTCACTCGATCTGCCACTGGAATGCGGCACGCTTCCGGAGAGCAGGTGGGAGAGCGTAACAAAACGAGTGAGGAGAAAAGTTATGCATCCCAGCATTCTCGTGTGATCTGAGCCGGGCGGCCGGGGAAAGCACATGTGGCGGTGATCGGTAGGAAGCACTCGCTTGCTCGCCATCCTGCAAAGTCTATCTCTCTCTTTTACTCCCCTATTCCCCCTCCCCATGTGTAGGGTAGCAAACTGGACGCATTGTCTAGTTAACCTGCCTGCCTTTCCTACATTCCTTCTCTCTCTCTCTCTACCGCTTCCTACTATTACATGATGGAATCGCAAGCTCAGCGCATCCTGCTTTCTTTGATGCAACGCCAGCCAATGTCTACTACAGAAGCTAAAGTGAATTTGATTGCTTTTTTGCTTGTTTAAGCGCGCACGTCGCACATGCATTCTTGCGCGCGTAGCCACGCGTTTAGCGATTGTGTGCAGAGACCCTAGCCTACTAGTCTTACCGTAAAATGCCGAGCTTGCTTGTCCCGGACTGAAATTCAAGATAGTCAAGTATTTCGGCAAGACGGCGACGCTTTGCTGCCTCCATCCCCCGTGCATCTGACGACAGGCAAGGTGGACGAACACTACCAGAATCTACCGCAACGACGTCAAAATTGTCGGAGCCAGAGCACCACACACGCTTCGCTGCCGCAATTGCCGCCGTACACAAGGAAGCGAAATACAAACAAGTGAGGAAGATGGTTGGGAGGGTATGACCAGATATGACGTTAACAAGTCACGTGACTTCCTGCGTTCTCCGCTCACTCCGCTTTTCAACGGGGAGCAGACTGAACTGCTCTTCGCTGCTCTCGGCGAAGCACAAGCGCTCTCGCTCTACCATTGGATGACGGTGCTCCTACTACTGTTCGACCACTGAAAGACGCCGGCTCTGAAGAGAGCACTTTCAGCGTGCTTTTGAGTGCTCCTGCTCTCCCAATGGAATTCGCCATAAGTATCACCCAGTACTCACTGGAACAAAAACTAATAGGTTTTACTAGTGAGGCAGCAGCGTCAATCAGCCAAGAAACTGTGGTAGGTGATGACGTAGTAGGTAGGAAAAAAATTAGACCACGTCCCAAAAAAGCGAACCACGAAGGGATGCGAAACAGCATTGTGGGCGCACATTAAGTTTTCGTTACGTTCCCTCGGCGTTTCCGTTATTTTGTGAGGTTTGTGTTTAGTGTTTGTGTTATCATTACGTTGTGCTTGTGCCTTGCTTTCCGTTAGGGCCGAGTGAACGAGTGGCGCCGACGTTGACGTTACAACTCATCTGAACAGCGAAGCAAGAATGAAGGAATCCGACCGAGCCCACGCGCTTATATAGACAAGAAATGGTGGAGGCAGAGGAGAGTGTGGGTTACAGGCTGTAAGTGGCTGTGGCGCGGCTGCATCACGTGGATGGAGAGGCTGCGCCGCGGCTGCAGCGAGGAGAGGAGAGTAAGCGGCTGAACACCTGCGCAAAGGTGGAGAATGGGAGAGAGAGTTGGCGCAAGCGCAGGGCAGCGCGGACGCCACCACTGCCGCCGGAAACTGCCCCGATCTAAAGCTGCTTCGCATCTAAAAGGAAGAATGTAGTCAAGCCGAGCGCCTCGTGAGAAGGGCAGGTAACACATTGTCTATAAGAACGTAGTAATGGATACGAATAAATGGGCAGCGCAACATTGAACGACAAACGGCTAGGTAGGATCTCCGAAACAAAGAAATTTGGAAGCGTGCAATGTAATCAACTCGCGGAGGAGCAGCTTGGATGGCGACCATTGGGTGAGGCCATCCGCCTGCAGTGGCCATAATACACGCTGCAAAGCACGGTGATGAGGATATCAACTATGGTACACCACAAGACGCTATTTAATTTCTCTACACACTGCCCAGCGTCAATATAAACTGTCGTGTTTAGCATAGGCTACAACGCGCGATGTTCACAATTTACCTTCGGAGACAGAGGTTGTGCCAAGCTTACATGTAACACTATTGGTTCTGTAGGCACATTTCGCGTAAAATGAACGCATAATATGTATATTGCCGATGTAAGAATTTGGCGCCCGAGAAGTCAAAATGTCGAAAACGACCGCCTGACCGTTCGAAAAATAACCTCCCACCGCGCAACTCATCCACGTATGTGGCGCTAGGATAAGGCGTTTAAGGCAAAAATATATAAAGGAATAAGAAAAATGACGTACGATTGTGAGATTCTTGTCAAACGAAATAGTAATGCTAACGCGGCCATTTTTTGACGGGCACGGTAAGAAAAATGACAGTATAACCGAATGTTTTTATTGGATCCTCTTTGCGGATATAATGGCGAATAATAGAGATACTTCTTTGAAAGAGGTGATGATAACAATTTACGCTTCAACTTACCCAGAACTACAAGCCAGATCTGACGTTGCTCCAGCTGATTATGAAAGTGACGAGGGCGATAACGATGGTGGCCACGACGGCTCTGAGGTGGCTAAACCAAAAATGCCACGCGGTAATGGAGGAGGTGGAGACTTCGAAGAGATCCCGGAAGTCGAACGGCGAGGTGAGCATTTATAGAATACGAATTGCCCTTCGTAGATCCTCCTGGGCAAACAAAACAGTTTCGTTGAAGTTCTGTGCGGAAGCTACTATTGGGTCTCATGATTACGAGCACACCCTTGCGTAGAACAACGTAATAAATATTACATACGCTGAATACAGAGTATCAGTTGGTGAGGTACATACCGCAAATTGCATTAATACAGACATCTTCTTTCTGTATTGCCACTTAATATGTTTTTTTACGGAACGCTGTGGGTGAAAATTGCGAATTATACAATGAAATATTTCTTACGCTCCTACAGTATAGATAAAATGTAGCCGTTGACGTCAGCATATCGGAGTGAGCTAATTGACTAAGTGTAATTACAAAAATTGCATGCGGTAGCACACAACGTGAAAGCTTTAGGAAGTGCGGTGAGGTGATTCGCTTCCATTTCAGCGGCGCTCGTGTTGGCGGACAAGCGTGCAGTGGCGTTCAAAACGTGCAGCGCTCTCAGCATCCATGGCGGAATAGGACACCTCCGTCTGTGATGCAGCAGTGATCTCTCCTATTTTTCTTTTCCCACTTCTCATCTGCATATGGCTGCACCTCCTTCACTTTCCTATAAACTCCTTGCTATACTGTTCAGCACACGGCTATGTCGTGGCCATCATCACTTCCATGTGCTAACGACTGCTATACTGTACCACATATGGCTGTGCTATGTTTAACGCTTCCCCACCTTGATTCCGTCATCCTGCATAAGTTCACTGTGGCTACGTGCGGTTGCTTTACATTAGGTAATGTTCTTGCAAAAGTAATTTTGGTCCAAAAAGACAGTAAAAAAAAGCCTGGACCCGAATAAATCGTTCACTTTGTTTAACGTGTCTTAAGCACCCAACAAAGGGTTCGCGCGCCTTTCAGAAATCTATTATCAAACATCGCCTTATATTTTCTTAAGGCATTTTCTGTTAATCGTACTTTTATGAAGACAAATTCATGTATTCCTGACGTTCTTTGTTTGACATGAACGTGCGCTGACAAGTACGACGGTTATTGGCTCCTGATGGGTGGGGAAATATTCGTCGCTAAACTCTATTCTGAGTACAACATTCAAGTGTGCAGTGTGCGTTCTGTGATCGGAAATGTTTTTAAGGGCTTGGTAGGATTAGGAATCTTAGAGATGATTGATTGTTGCTGGTCAAAACGTTTCGGCTAGACGACCCTTTTTCGTGTGCCTGGGCGGGAATTCAGTTATTTGCGAGCATTTTATTCCCGACTTCCATACCCCCTACGAATATTTTAAGTGGATGGCGACAAGGGCAACCTACTGCGCGAAATTTCAAAACTTCTTCGTGAGTCATGGGTGCTGCGTTAGACGAAATCATGCGGATTATCTAAAAATATTATGGCAGGTTCGCACTCGTTGTGTCGTGCCTGAAGGAACATCAGAGCTGAAGGGCCTTCCTTGTTTCACTTTATTTTAAAGGCCGTAGTCTTTTTTGGGATACTTGAACGCAGAAATTGTGGTCTGTCTGCCTGTCTGTCACACGATTCAGCCAGCCGGGCAAAGTTTAAGCACTTGCTGAGCGCCCAGCCACCTTGAACTGGTAGGGGCGTTCATACTTGTGAACGTTGTCGATGAAAAAGCCAATATTAGGCATGTCTGAGGCGCAACATCAATACATAAGTATTATGTGGTGTGTTCCTTTACTAGAAAGTACGTAAAACGTAGTTCTAAGGAACCTAGTGTTTCTTAGCTTGCACTGTAAATGCTTGTGTTTCTTAGGCTACGCTGAAAATGGCACGTTCTCAGCCAGATGCGGCGTTTCAACATATAGCAGGAGGACTCATGTAGTACGGCCGGCATAAGACTACCGTATTTTAAACACGATGGTCGTTCTTGGGGAACTTAAACGCAGAAATTTTGGTCTGTCTGTCTTTCTGTCCGTCTTTACGTTTGTCGGCACGTCCCTCGATTCAGCCACTCGGCCAAAGTTGAACCCCTTGCACAAGGGCCAGCCATCGTGAACGGCTCACTAGGTTCATACTTGTCTACATGGTTGATCAAAAAGTAAACATTACGCATATCTGAGGCGCAACATCAGTAGATAAGTATTAGGTGGTGTGTTCCTCTAATAGAAAATACATAGATACGTAATTCTAGAGACCCTAGTTTCTTAAGCTGCGCTGAAAATGCGACTGCGCCGAAACTTGGCTTCCACCGTGCCCTCTGCGCGAGCTCATTTTTGTGTTTCGGTTTCAGTTCAGTATTGCACTGTACGAGTGCCATGGGGCGCCGCTCTGGCATTCCTGCTTTACCCAGGCGACATGAATATAAACGTGTGTGTGGAGAGTACTCGTTGAGTGCGGATGTTTCTTCTGCTCCAGCGCTTCGCGCCAAACCGCGTGTTCGGGCTGGCTGGCGTCCCCGCCGGTCGCGTTCGTCATCGCCGGTCTTGCCTGCTGCTGCGCCGGGACTACCAGCCCGCAACACAGCATTCACGTTTCCCGACGTATTGCCAGATGGCGTTCATATCTCACGCAGCGCCTCTTCTATCGTCTTTACACGACATTTGCAGCGAAGCACGCAGATACGCGGCCAATTTTTTATTTGTCTTTATTGGTGTTTCTTCTGTCTCTTTTACGTATCTGCTTCCTTGTATTCAGTTTCACACTATCTATTTCTGTCTTTTTTTTCTTTCTCTCTCTCTCCCGCTCTATTAATCGCGACCTTTTACTTCTTGTTAATTTCTCGCTCTCTGTTTTTTCTCTCACCTTCTCTCTGTCTATCTCCTTCTCTCTATGTGTATGCTTTTTACGCCTTTTTTAATTTTAGGTCTTTACTCCCTCTATTTCTCAGCATTTTCTCATCAAATTGCTTTCTACTTATCTCTTCCTCACTTTATTTCTTTCTATTTTATATATATTTCTCTGTCCCTTTTTTTACATGTGTTCGTTTTTGTTATACATTCGCACCTGCTGTACAGGGTTTTGTGGCTTGCCCAATATCTTTGGCGCATACCAACCCCAGGCGTTGTTCACGGTGGAGCACAACATGCCGTTAGCTTAAATATCTTCTGAAAATGAAGAGAGCTCCTGCATGTTCATGACGAGAGCGCCTGTCGGTTCGTGATGATACATAAAAATACATAAAGCGTAATTCTAAAGAACCTAGTGTTTCTTAGCCTCTGCTGATTATGCTAGTGTTTTTTAGGCTACGTTGAAAATGCGATGTTCTGAGCCTGATGCGGCGTTTCAAGATATAGCAGGAGGACTCATATAGTACGGCCGGCATAAGACTATCGTATTTTTGTCTTTGTGTTTCTTCTTTCTTTTTTACGTATCTGCTTCCTTGTATTCAGTTTCACACTATCTATTTCTGTATGTCTTTTTTTTTTCTTTCTCTCTCGCTCCCGCTCTATTATTCGCGACCTCTTTCTTTTTGTTAATTTCTCGCTCTCTGTTTTTTCTCTCACCTTCTCTCTCTCTATCTCATTCTCTCTATGTGTATGCTTTTTACGCCTTTTCTTAATTTTAAGTCTTTACTCCCACTATTTCTCTGCATTTTGTCATCATATTCCTTTCTTCGTGTCTCTTCCTCGCTTTATTTCTTTCTATTTTCTATATATTTCTCTATCACTGCTTTTCACGTGTTCGTTTTCGTTTGACATTCGCACCTGCTGTACTGGGTCTTGTGGTTTGCCCTATATCATTGTCGCATACCAACCCCAGGCGTTGTTCACGGTGGAGCACAACATGCCGTTAAATATCTTCTAAGAATGAAGAGAGCTCGTGCCTGTTCATGACGAGAACGCCTGTCGGTTCATGATGATGATAGTTTTGGAAGGATGGCGTAGAAATTATCGATAGCTTAGACAGCCTGGCTGTTAACACATTCTTGAAATAGCGCTCTTCGAAAAGAGAGCTCCTCTTAATAGCGATAGAACGTCAAAAAACCTATCCGAGTGGCTCAAACACCTAATATATTCGAATACATTAAAACCGCAAGTTGGCCACGATCACTTAAACGGAAAGTGTGCGAATGTTGTGTTTTGATAGTTCTGACGTACTCGCCAGAAACCTGGATAATAGCAGAGAACCACTTAAAGGAGCTAATGGCGAATTCCATTGAGAGAACAGGAGTAGGGGCGTCGTGCAGTGAGGAGTGGGGGGCAGAGCACTGAGAGCAGTGTCACTCGATCTGCCACTGGAATGCGGCAAGCTTCCGGATAGCAGGTGGGAGAGAGTAAAAAACGAGTGAGGAGAAAAGTTATGCATCCCAGCATCCTCTGCTGCGAAGCTCGTGTGATCTGAGCCGGGCGGTCGGGGAAAGCACATGTGGCGGTGATCGGTAGGAAGCACTCGCTTGCTCGCCATCCTGCAATGTTGCCGCTTCCTACTATTACATGACGGAATCGCAAGCTCAGCGCATCCTGCTTTCTTTGATGCAACGCCAGCCACTGTCTACTACAGAAGCTAAAGTGAATTTGATTGCTTTTTTGCTTGTTTGAGCGCGCACGTCGCACATGCATTCTTGCGCGCGTAGCCACGCGATTAGCGATTGTGTGCAGAGACCCTAGCCTACTAGTCTTACCTTAAAATGCCGAGCTTGCTTGTCCCGGACTGAAATTCAAGATAGTCAAGGATTTCGGCAAGACGGCGACGCTTTGCTGCCTCCATCCCCCGTGCATCTGACGACAGGCAAGGTGGACGAACACTACCAGAATCTACCACAACGACGTGAAAATTGTCGGAGCCAGAGCACCACACACGCTTCGCACCGCAATTGCCGCCGTACAGAAGGAAGCGAAATACAAACAAGTGAGGAAGATTGTTGGGAGGGTATGACCAGATATGACGTTAACAAGTCACGTGACTTCCTGCGTTCTCCGCTCACTCCGCTTTTCAACGGGGAGCAGACTGAACTGCTCTTCGCTGCTCTCGGCGCAGCAAAAGCGCTCTCGCTCTACCATTGGATGACGGTGCTCCTACTCCTGTTCGACCACTGAAACACGCCGGCTCTCAAGAGAGCACTTTCAGCGTGCTTTTGAGTGCTCCTGCTCTCCCAATGGAATTCGCCATAAGTACCACCCAGTACTCACTGGAACAAAAACTAATAGGTTTTACTAGTGAGGCAGCAGCGTCAATCAGCTAAGAAACTGTGGTAGGTGATGAGGTAGTAGGTAGGAAAAAAAATTAGACCACGTCCCAAAAAAGCGAACCATGAAGGGGTGCGAAGCAGCATTGTGGGCGCACATTAAGTTTCCGTTACGTTCCATCGGCGTTTCCGTTATTGTGTGAGGTTTGTGTTTAGTGTTTGTGTTATCATTACGTTGTGCTTGTGCCTTGCTTTCCGTTAGGCCCGAGTGAACGAGTGCCGCCGACGTTGACGTTACAACTCATCTGAACAGCGAAGCAAGAATGAAGGAATCTGACCGAGCCCACGCGCTTATATAGACAAGAAATGGTGGAGGCACAGGAGAGTGTGGGTTACAGGCTATAAGTGGCTGTGGCGCGGCTGCATCACATGGGTGGAGAGGCTGCGCCGCGGCTGCGGCGAGGAAAAGGAGAGGAGAGAAAGCGACTGAACACCTGCGCAAAGGTGGAGAATGGAAAAGAGAGTTGGCGCAAGCGCAGTGCAGCGCGGACGCCACCACTGCCGCCGGACACTGCCCCGAGCAAAAGCTGCTTCGCATCTAAAAGGAAAAATGTAGTCAAGCCGAGCGCCTCGTGAGAAGGGCAGGTAACACATTGTCTATAAGAACGTCGTAATGGATACGAATAAATGGGCAGCGCAACATTGAACGACAAACGGTTAGGTAGGATCTCCGAAACAAAGAAATTTGGAAGCGTGCAATGTAATGAACTCGCGGAGGAGCAGCTTGGATGGAGACCATTGGGTGAGGCCATCCGCCTACAGTGGCCATAATACACGCTGCAAAGCATGGTGATGCGGATATCAACTATGGTACACCACAAGACGCTATTTAATTTCTCTACACACTGCCCAGCGTCAATATAAACTGTCGTGTTTAGCATAGGCTACAACGCGCGATGTTCACAATTTACCTTCGGAGACAGAGGTTGTGCCAAGCTTACATGTAACACTATTGGTTCTGTAGGCACATTTCGCGTAAAATGAACGCATAATATGTATATTGCCGATGTAAGAATTTGGCGCCCGAGAAGTCAAAATGTCGAAAACGACCGCCTGACCGTTCGAAAAATAACCTCCCACCGCGCAACTCATCCACGTATGTGGCGCTAGGATAAGGCGTTTAAGGCAAAAATATATAAAGGAATAAGAAAAATGACGTACGATTGTGAGATTCTTGTCAAACGAAATAGTAATGCTAACGCGGCCATTTTTTGACGGGCACGGTAAGAAAAATGACAGTATAACCGAATGTTTTTATTGGATCCTCTTTGCGGATATAATGGCGAATAATAGAGATACTTCTTTGAAAGAGGTGATGATAACAATTTACGCTTCAACTTACCCAGAACTACAAGCCAGATCTGACGTTGCTCCAGCTGATTATGAAAGTGACGAGGGCGATAACGATGGTGGCCACGACGGCTCTGAGGTGGCTAAACCAAAAATGCCACGCGGTAATGGAGGAGGTGGAGACTTCGAAGAGATCCCGGAAGTCGAACGGCGAGGTGAGCATTTATAGAATACGAATTGCCCTTCGTAGATCCTCCTTTGCAAACAAAACAGTTTCGTTGAAGTTCTGTGCGGAAGCTACTATTGGGTCTCATGATTACGAGCACACCCTTGCGTAGAACAACGTAATAAATATTACATACGCTGAATACAGAGTATCAGTTGGTGAGGTACATACCGCAAATTCCATGGATACAGACATCTTCTTTCTGTATTGCCACTTAATATGTTTTTTTACGGAACGCTGTGGGTGAAAATTGCGAATTATACAATGAAATATTTCTTACGCTCCTACAGTATAGATAAAATGTAGCCGTTGACGTCAGCATATCGGAGTGAGCTAATTGACTAAGTGTAATTACAAAAATTGCATGCGGTAGCACACAACGTGAAAGCTTTAGGAAGTGCGGTGAGGTGATTCGCTTCCATTTCAGCGGCGCTTGTGTTGGCGGACAAGCGTGCAGTGGCGTTCAAAACGTGCAGCGCTCTCAGCATCCATGGCGGAATAGGACACCTCCGTGTGTGATGCAGCAGTGATCTCTCCTATTTTTCTTTTCCCACTTCTCAGCTGCATATGGCTGCACCTCCTTCACTTTCCTATAAACTCCTTGCTATACTGTTCAGCACACGGCTATGTCGTGGCCATCATCACTTCCATGTGCTAACGACTGCTATACTGTACCACATATGGCTGTGCTATGTTTAACGCTTCCCCACCTTGATTCCGTCATCCTGCATAAGTTCACTTTGGCTACGTGCGGTTGCTTTACATTAGGTAATGTTCTTGCAAAAGTAATTTTGGTGCAAAAAGACAGTAAAAAAAACCTGGACCCGAATAAATCGTTCACTTTGTTTAACGTGTCTTAAGCACCGAACAAAGGGTTCGCGCGCCTTTCAGAAATCTATTATCAAACATCGCCTTAATATTTTCTTAAGGCATTTTCTGTTAATCGTACTTTTATGAAGACTAATTCATGTATGCCTGACGTTCTTTGTTTGACATGAACGTGCGCTGACAAGTACGACGGTTATTGGCTCCTGATGTGTGGGGAAATATTCGTCGCTAAACTCTATTCTGAGTACAACATTCAAGTGTGCAGTGTGCGTTCTGTGGTCGGAAATGTTTTTAAGGGCTCGGTAGGATTAGGAATGTTAGAGATGATTGATTGTTGCTGGTCAAAACGTTTCAGCTAGACGACCCTTTTGCGTGTGCCTGGGCGGGAATTCAGTTATTTGCGAGCATTTTATTCCCGACTTCCATGCCCCCTACGAATATTTTAAGTGGATGGCGACAAGGGCAACCTACTGCGCGAAATTTCAAAACTTCTTCGTGAGTCATGGGTGCTGCGTTAGACGAAATCATGCGGATTATCTAAAAATATTATGGCAGGTTCGCACTCGTTGTGTCGTGCCTGAAGGAACATCAGAGCTGAAGGGCCTTCCTTGTTTCACTTTATTTTAAAGGCGATAGTCTTTTTTGGGATACTTGAACGCAGAAATTGTGGTCTGTCTGCCTGTCTGTCACACGATTCAGCCAGACGGGCAAAGTTTAAGCACTTGCTGAGCGCCCAGCCACCTTGAACTGGTAGGGGCGTTCATACTTGTGAACGTTGTCGATGAAAAAGCCAATATTAGGCATGTCTGAGGCGCAACATCAATACATAAGTATTATGTGGTGTGTTCCTTTACTAGAAAGTACGTAAAACGTAGTTCTAAGGAACCTAGTGTTTCTTAGCTTGCACTGTAAATGCTTGTGTTTCTTAGGCTACGCTGAAAATGGCACCTTCTCATCCAGATGCGGCGTTTCAACTTATAGCAGGAGGACTCATGTAGTACGGCCGGCATAAGACTATCGTATTTTAAACACGATAGTCGTTCTTGGGGAACTTAAACGCAGAAATTTTGGTCTGTCTGTCTTTCTGTCCGTCTTTACGTTTGTCGGCACGTCCCTCGATTCAGCCACTCGGCCAAAGTTGAACCCCTTGCACAAGGGCCAGCCATCGTGAACGGCTCACTAGGTTCATACTTGTCTACATGGTTGATCAAAAAGTAAACATTACGCATATCTGAGGCGCAACATCACTAGATAAGTATTAGGTGGTGTGTTCCTTTAATAGAAAATACATAGATACGTAATTCTAGAGGCCCTAGTTTCTTAAGCTGCGCTGAAAATGCGACTGCGCCGAAACTTGGCTTCCACCGTGCCCTCTGCGCGAGCTCATTTTTGTGTTTCGGTTTCAGTTCAGTATTGCACTGTACGAGTGCCATGGGGCGCCGCTCTGGCATTCCTGCTTTACCCAGGCGACATGAATATAAACGTGTGTGTGGAGAGTACTCGTTGAGTGCGGATGTTTCTTCTGCTCCAGCGCTTCGCGCCAAACCGCGTGTTCGGGCTGGCTGGCGTCCCCGCCGGTCGCGTTCGTCATCGCCGGTCTTGCCTGCTGCTGCGCCGGGACTACCAGCCCGCAACACAGCATTCACGTTTCCCGACGTATTGCCAGATGGCGTTCATATCTCACGCAGCGCCTCTTCTATCGTCTTTACACGACATTTGCAGCGAAGCACGCAGATACGCGGCCAATTTTTTATTTGTCTTTATTGGTGTTTCTTCTGTCTCTTTTACGTATCTGCTTCCTTGTATTCAGTTTCACACTATCTATTTCTGTCTTTTTTTTCTTTCTCTCTCTCTCCCGCTCTATTAATCGCGACCTCTTTCTTTTTTTTAATTTCTCGCTCTCTGTTTTTTCTCTCACCTTCTCTCTCTCTATCTCATTCTCTCTATGTGTATGCTTTTTACGCCTTTTCTTAAATTTAAGTCTTTACTCCCACTATTTCTCTGCATTTTGTCATCATATTCCTTTCTTCTTGTCTCTTCCTCGATTTATTTCTTTCTATTTTCTATATATTTCTGTATCACTGCTTTTCACGTGTTCGTTTTCGTTTGACATTCGCACCTGCTGTACTGGGTCTTGTGGTTTGCCCTATATCATTGTCGCATACCAACCCCAGGCGTTGTTCACGGTGGAGCACAACATGCCGTTAAATATCTTCTAAGAATGAAGAGAGCTCGTGCCTGTTCATGACGAGAACGCCTGTCGGTTCATGATGATGATAGTTTTGGAAGGATGGCGTAGAATTTATCGATAGCTTAGACAGCCTGGCTTTTAACACATTCTTGAAATAGCGCTCTTCGAAAAGAGAGCTCCTCTTAATAGCGATAGAACGTCAAAAAACCTATCCGAGTGGCTCAAACACCTAATATATTGGAATACATTAAAACCGCAAGTTGGCCACGATCACTTAAACGGAAAGTGTGCGAATGTTGTGTTTTGATAGTTCTGACGTACTCGCCAGAAACCTGGATAATAGCAGAGAACCACTTAAAGGAGCTAATGGCGAATTCCATTGAGAGAACAGGAGTAGGGGCGTCGTGCAGTGAGGAGTGGGGGGCAGAGCACTGAGAGCAGTGTCACTCGATCTGCCACTGGAATGCGGCAAGCTTCCGGAGAGCAGGTGGGAGAGAGTAAAAAACGAGTGAGGAGAAAAGTTATGCATCCCAGCATCCTCTGCTGCGAAGCTCGTGTGATCTGAGCCAGGCGGTCGGGGAAAGCACATGTGGCGGTGATCGGTAGGAAGCACTCGCTTGCTCGCCATCCTGCAATGTTGCCGCTTCCTACTATTACATGACGGAATCGCAAGCTCAGCGCATCCTGCTTTCTTTGATGCAACGCCAGCCACTGTCTACTACAGAAGCTAAAGTGAATTTGATTGCTTTTTTGCTTGTTTGAGCGCGCGTCGCACATGCATTCTTGCGCGCGTAGCCACGCGATTAGCGATTGTGTGCAGAGACCCTAGCCTACTAGTCTTACCATAAAATACCGAGCTTGCTTGTCCCGGACTGAAATTCAAGATAGTCAAGGATTTCGGCAAGACGGCGACGCTTTGCTGCCTCCATCCCCCGTGCATCTGACGACAGGCAAGGTGGACGAACACTACCAGAATCTACCGCAACGACGTGAAAATTGTCGGAGCCAGAGCACCACACACGCTTCGCACCGCAATTGCCGCCGTACAGAAGGAAACGAAATACAAACAAGTGAGGAAGATTGTTGGGAGGGTATGACCAGATATGACGTTAACAAGTCACGTGACTTCCTGCGTTCTCCGCTCACTCCGCTTTTCAACGGGGAGCAGACTGAACTGCTCTTCGCTGCTCTCGGCGCAGCAAAAGCGCTCTCGCTCTACCATTGGATGACGGTGCTCCTACTCCTGTTCGACCACTGAAACACGCCGGCTCTGAAGAGAGCACTTTCAGCGTGCTTTTGAGTGCTCCTGCTCTCCCAATGGAATTCGCCATAAGTACAACCCAGTACTCACTGGAACAAAAACTAATAGGTTTTACTAGTGAGGCAGCAGCGTCAATCAGCCAAGAAACTGTGGTAGGTGATGAGGTAGTAGGTAGGAAAAAAATTAGACCACGTCCCAAAAAAGCGAACCATGAAGGGGTGCGAAGCAGCATTGTGGGCGCACATTAAGTTTCCGTTACGTTCCATCGGCGTTTCCGTTATTGTGTGAGGTTTGTGTTTAGTGTTTGTGTTATCATTACGTTGTGCTTGTGCCTTGCTTTCCGTTAGGCCCGAGTGAACGAGTGCCGCCGACGTTGACGTTACAACTCATCTGAACAGCGAAGCAAGAATGAAGGAATCTGACCGAGCCCACGCGCTTATATAGACAAGAAATGGTGGAGGCACAGGAGAGTGTGGGTTACAGGCTATAAGTGGCTGTGGCGCGGCTGCATCACATGGGTGGAGAGGCTGCGCCGCGGCTGCGGCGAGGAAAAGGAGAGGAGAGAAAGCGACTGAACACCTGCGCAAAGGTGGAGAATGGAAGAGAGAGTTGGCGCAAGCGCAGTGCAGCGCGGACGCCACCACTGCCGCCGGACACTGCCCCGAGCAAAAGCTGCTTCGCATCTAAAAGGAAAAATGTAGTCAAGCCGAGCGCCTCGTGAGAAGGGCAGGTAACACATTGTCTATAAGAACGTCGTAATGGATACGAATAAATGGGCAGCGCAACATTGAACGACAAACGGTTAGGTAGGATCTCCGCAACAAAGAAATTTGGAAGCGTGCAATGTAATGAACTCGCGGAGGAGCAGCTTGGATGGAGACCATTGGGTGAGGCCACCCGCCTACAGTGGCCATAATACACGCTGCAAAGCATGGTGATGCGGATATCAACTATGGTACACCACAAGACGCTATTTAATTTCTCTACACACTGCCCAGCGTCAATATAAACTGTCGTGTTTAGCATAGGCTACAACGCGCGATGTTCACAATTTACCTTCGGAGACAGAGGTTGTGCCAAGCTTACATGTAACACTATTGGTTCTGTAGGCACATTTCGCGTAAAATGAACGCATAATATGTATATTGCCGATGTAAGAATTTGGCGCCCGAGAAGTCAAAATGTCGAAAACGACCGCCTGACCGTTCGAAAAATAACCTCCCACCGCGCAACTCATCCACGTATGTGGCGCTAGGATAAGGCGTTTAAGGCAAAAATATATAAAGGAATAAGAAAAATGACGTACGATTGTGAGATTCTTGTCAAACGAAATAGTAATGCTAACGCGGCCATTTTTTGACGGGCACGGTAAGAAAAATGACAGTATAACCGAATGTTTTTATTGGATCCTCTTTGCGGATATAATGGCGAATAATAGAGATACTTCTTTGAAAGAGGTGATGATAACAATTTACGCTTCAACTTACCCAGAACTACAAGCCAGATCTGACGTTGCTCCAGCTGATTATGAAAGTGACGAGGGCGATAACGATGGTGGCCACGACGGCTCTGAGGTGGCTAAACCAAAAATGCCACGCGGTAATGGAGGAGGTGGAGACTTCGAAGAGATCCCGGAAGTCGAACGGCGAGGTGAGCATTTATAGAATACGAATTGCCCTTCGTAGATCCTCCTGGGCAAACAAAACAGTTTCGTTGAAGTTCTGTGCGGAAGCTACTATTGGGTCTCATGATTACGAGCACACCCTTGCGTAGAACAACGTAATAAATATTACATACGCTGAATACAGAGTATCAGTTGGTGAGGTACATACCGCAAATTGCATTAATACAGACATCTTCTTTCTGTATTGTCACTTAATATGTTTTTTTACGGAACGCTGTGGGTGAAAATTGCGAATTATACAATGAAATATTTCTTACGCTCCTACAGTATAGATAAAATGTAGCCGTTGACGTCAGCATATCGGAGTGAGCTAATTGACTAAGTGTAATTACAAAAATTGCATGCGGTAGCACACAACGTGAAAGCTTTAGGAAGTGCGGTGAGGTGATTCGCTTCCATTTCAGCGGCGCTCGTGTTGGCGGACAAGCGTGCAGTGGCGTTCAAAACGTGCAGCGCTCTCAGCATCCATGGCGGAATAGGACACCTCCGTCTGTGATGCAGCAGTGATCTCTCCTATTTTTCTTTTCCCACTTCTCATCTGCATATGGCTGCACCTCCTTCACTTTCCTATAAACTCCTTGCTATACTGTTCAGCACACGGCTATGTCGTGGCCATCATCACTTCCATGTGCTAACGACTGCTATACTGTACCACATATGGCTGTGCTATGTTTAACGCTTCCCCACCTTGATTCCGTCATCCTGCATAAGTTCACTGTGGCTACGTGCGGTTGCTTTACATTAGGTAATGTTCTTGCAAAAGTAATTTTGGTCCAAAAAGACAGTAAAAAAAAGCCTGGACCCGAATAAATCGTTCACTTTGTTTAACGTGTCTTAAGCACCCAACAAAGGGTTCGCGCGCCTTTCAGAAATCTATTATCAAACATCGCCCTAATATTTTCTTAAGGCATTTTCTGTTAATCGTACTTTTATGAAGACAAATTCATGTATTCCTGACGTTCTTTGTTTGACATGAACGTGCGCTGACAAGTACGACGGTTATTGGCTCCTAATGGGTGGGGAAATATTCGTCGCTAAACTCTATTCTGAGTACAACATTCAAGTGTGCAGTGTGCGTTCTGTGATCGGAAATGTTTTTAAGGGCTTGGTAGGATTAGGAATGTTAGAGATGATTGATTGTTGCTGGTCAAAACGTTTCGGCTAGACGACCCTTTTTCGTGTGCCTGGGCGGGAATTCAGTTATTTGCGAGCATTTTATTCCCGACTTCCATACCCCCTACGAATATTTTAAGTGGATGGCGACAAGGGCAACCTACTGCGCGAAATTTCAAAACTTCTTCGTGAGTCATGGGTGCTGCGTTAGACGAAATCATGCGGATTATCTAAAAATATTATGGCAGGTTCGCACTCGTTGTGTCGTGCCTGAAGGAACATCAGAGCTGAAGGGCCTTCCTTGTTTCACTTTATTTTAAAGGCCGTAGTCTTTTTTGGGATACTTGAACGCAGAAATTGTGGTCTGTCTGCCTGTCTTCACACGATTCAGCCAGCCGGGCAAAGTTTAAGCACTTGCTGAGCGCCCAGCCACCTTGAACTGGTAGGGGCGTTCATACTTGTGAACGTTGTCGATGAAAAAGCCAATATTAGGCATATCTGAGGCGCAACATCAATACATAAGTATTATGTGGTGTGTTCCTTTACTAGAAAGTACGTAAAACGTAGTTCTAAGGAACCTAGTGTTTCTTAGCTTGCACTGTAAATGCTTGTGTTTCTTAGGCTACGCTGAAAATGGCACGTTCTCAGCCAGATGCGGCGTTTCAACATATAGCAGGAGGACTCATGTAGTACGGCCGGCATAAGACTATCGTATTTTAAACACGATAGTCGTTCTTGGGGAACTTAAACGCAGAAATTTTGGTCTGTCTGTCTTTCTGTCCGTCTTTCCGTTTGTCGGCACGTCCCTCGATTCAGCCACTCGGCCAAAGTTGAACCCCTTGCACAAGGGCCAGCCATCGTGAACGGCTCACTAGGTTCATACTTGTCTACATGGTTGATCAAAAAGTAAACATTACGCATATCTGAGGCGCAACATCAGTAGATAAGTATTAGGTGGTGTGTTCCTTTAATAGAAAATACATAGATACGTAATTCTAGAGGCCCTAGTTTCTTAAGCTGCGCTGAAAATGCGACTGCGCCGAAACTTGGCTTCCACCGTGCCCTCTGCGCGAGCTCATTTTTGTGTTTCGGTTTCAGTTCAGTATTGCACTGTACGAGTGCCATGGGGCGCCGCTCTGGCATTCCTGCTTTACCCATGCGACATGAATATAAACGTGTGTGTGGAGAGTACTCGTTGAGTGCGAATGTTTCTTCTGCTCCAGCGCTTCGCGCCAAACCGCGTGTTCGGGCTGGCTGGCGTCCCCGCCGGTCGCGTTCGTCATCGCCGGTCTTGCCTGCTACTGCGCCGGGACTACCAGCCCGCAACACAGCATTCATGTTTCCCGACGTATTGCCAGATGGTGTTCATATCTCACGCAGCGCCTCTTCTATCGTCTTTACACGACATTTGCAGCGAAGCACGCAGATACGCGGCCAATTTTTTATTTGTCTTTATTGGTGTTTCTTCTGTCTCTTTTACGTATCTGCTTCCTTGTATTCAGTTTCACACTATCTATTTCTGTCTTTTTTTTCTTTCTCTCTCTCTCCCGCTCTATTAATCGCGACCTTTTACTTCTTGTTAATTTCTCGCTCTCTGTTTTTTCTCTCACCTTATCTCTGTCTATCTCCTTCTCTCTATGTGTATGCTTTTTACGCCTTTTTTAATTTTAGGTCTTTACTCCCTCTATTTCTCAGCATTTTTTCATCAAATTGCTTTCTACTTATCTCTTCCTCACTTTATTTCTTTCTATTTTATATCTATTTCTCTGTCCCTTTTTTTCACGTGTTCGTTTTTGTTTGACATTCGCACCTGCTGTACAGGGTTTTGTGGCTTGCCCAATATCTTTGGCGCATACCAACCCCAGGCGTTGTTCACGGTGGAACACAACATGCCGTTAGCTTAAATATCTTCTCAGAATGAAGAGAGCTCCTGCATGTTCATGACGAGAGCGCCTAGCGGTTCGTGATGATACATAAAAATACATAAAGCGTAATTCTAAAGAACCTAGTGTTTCTTAGCCTCTGCTGATTATGCTAGTGTTTTTTAGGCTACGTTGAAAATGCGATGTTCTGAGCCTGATGCGGCGTTTCAAGATATAGCAGGAGGACTCATATAGTACGGCCGGCATAAGACTATCGTATTTTTGTCTTTGTGTTTCTTCTTTCTTTTTTACGTATCTGCTTCCTTGTATTCAGTTTCACACTATCTATTTCTGTCTGTCTTTTTTTTTTCTTTCTCTCTCGCTCCCGCTCTATTATTCGCGACCTCTTTCTTTTTGTTAATTTCTCGCTCTCTGTTTTTTTCTCTCACCTTCTCTCTCTCTATCTCATTCTCTCTATGTGTATGCTTTTTACGCCTTTTCTTAATTTTAAGTCTTTACTCCCACTATTTCTCTGCAATTTGTCATCATATTCCTTTCTTCTTGTCTCTTCCTCGCTTTATTTCTTTCTATTTTCTATATATTTCTCTATCACTGCTTTTCACGTGTTTGTTTTCGTTTGACATTCGCACCTGCTATACTGGGTCTTGTGGTTTGCCCTATATCATTGTCGCATACCAACCCCAGGCGTTGTTCACGGTGGAGCACAACATGCCGTTAAATATCTTCTAAGAATGAAGAGAGCTCGTGCCTGTTCATGACGAGAACGCCTGTCGGTTCATGATGATGATAGTTTTGGAAGGATGGCGTAGAAATTATCGATAGCTTAGACAGCCTGGCTGTTAACACATTCTTGAAATAGCGCTCTTCGAAAAGAGAGCTCCTCTTAATAGCGATAGAACGTCAAAAAACCTATCCGAGTGGCTCAAACACCTAATATATTCGAATACATTAAAACCGCAAGTTGGCCACGATCACTTAAACGGAAAGTGTGCGAATGTTGTGTTTTGATAGTTCTGACGTACTCGCCAGAAACCTGGATAATAGCAGAGAACCACTTAAAGGAGCTAATGGCGAATTCCATTGAGAGAACAGGAGTAGGGGCGTCGTGCAGTGAGGAGTGGGGGCAGAGCACTGAGAGCAGTGTCACTCGATCTGCCACTGGAATGCGGCAAGCTTCCGGATAGCAGGTGGGAGAGAGTAAAAAACGAGTGAGGAGAAAAGTTATGCATCCCAGCATCCTCTGCTGCGAAGCTCGTGTGATCTGAGCCGGGCGGTCGGGGAAAGCACATGTGGCGGTGATCTGTAGGAAGCACTCGCTTGCTCGCCATCCTGCAATGTTGCCGCTTCCTACTATTACATGATGGAATCGCAAGCTCAGCGCATCCTGCTTTCTTTGATGCAACGCCAGCCACTGTCTACTACAGAAGCTAAAGTGAATTTGATTGCTTTTTTGCTTGTTTGAGCGCGCACGTCGCACATGCATTCTTGTTCGCGTAGCCACGAGATTAGCGATTGTGTGCAGAGACCCTAGCCTACTAGTCTTGCCAGAAAATGCCGAGCTTGCTTGTCCCGGACTGAAATTCAAGATAGTCAAGGATTTCGGCAAGACGGCGACGCTTTGCTGCCTCCATCCCCCGTGCATCTGACGACAGGCAAGGTGGACGAACACTACCAGAATCTACCGCAACGACGTCAAAATTGTCGGAGCCAGAGCACCACACACGCTTCGCTGCCGCAATTGCCGCCGTACACAAGGAAGCGAAATACAAACAAGTGAGGAAGATTGTTGGGAGGGTATGACCAGATATGACGTTAACAAGTCACGTGACTTCCTGCGTTCTCCGCTCACTCCGCTTTTCAACGGGGAGCAGACTGAACTGCTCTTCGCTGCTCTCGGCGCAGCAAAAGCGCTCTCGCTCTACCATTGGATGACGGTGCTCCTACTCCTGTTCGACCACTGAAACACGCCGGCTCTCAAGAGAGCACTTTCAGCGTGCTTTTGAGTGCTCCTGCTCTCCCAATGGAATTCGCCATAAGTACCACCCAGTACTCACTGGAACAAAAACTAATAGGTTTTACTAGTGAGGCAGCAGCGTCAATCAGCTAAGAAACTGTGGTAGGTGATGAGGTAGTAGGTAGGAAAAAAATTAGACCACGTCCCAAAAAAGCGAACCATGAAGGGGTGCGAAGCAGCATTGTGGGCGCACATTAAGTTTCCGTTACGTTCCATCGGCGTTTCTGTTATTGTGTGAGGTTTGTGTTTAGTGTTTGTGCTATCATTACGTTGTGCTTGTGCCTTGCTTTCCGTTAGGGCCGAGTGAACGAGTGGCGCCGACGTTGACGTTACAACTCATCTGAACAGCGAAGCAAGAATGAAGGAATCCGACCGAGCCAAGCGCTTATATAGATAAGAAATGGTGGAGGCAGAGGAGAGTGCGGGTTACAGGCTGTAAGTGGCTGTGGCGTGGCTGCATCACGTGAATGGAGAGGCTGCGCCGCGGCTGCAGCGAGGAAAAGGAGAGGAGAGTAAGCGACTGAACACCTGCGCAAAGGTGGAGAATGGGAGAGAGAGTTGGCGCAAGCGCAGTGCAGCGCGGACGCCACCACTGCCGCCGGAAACTGCCCCGATCTAAAGCTGCTTCGCATGTAAAAGGAAGAATATAGTCAAGCCGAGCGCCTCGTGAAAAGGGCAGGGAACACATTGTCTATAAGAACGTCGTAATGGATACGAATAAATGGGCAGCGCAACATTGAACGACAAACGGTTAGGTAGGATCTCCGAAACAAAGAAATTGGGAAGCCTGCAATGTAATCAACTCGCGGAGGAGCAGATTGGATGGAGACCATTGGGTGAGGCCATCCGCCTGCAGTGGCCATAATGCACGCCGGAAAGCATGGTGATGAGGATATCAACTATGGTACACCACAAGACGCTATTTAATTTCTCTACACACTGCCCAGCGTCAATATAAACTGTCGTGTTTAGCATAGGCTACAACGCGCGATGTTCACAATTTACCTTCGGAGACAGAGGTTGTGCCAAGCTTACATGTAACACTATTGGTTCTGTAGGCACATTTCGCGTAAAATGAACGCATAATATGTATATTGCCGATGTAAGAATTTGGCGCCCGAGAAGTCAATATGTCGAAAACGACCGCCTAAACGTTCGAAAAATAACCTCCCGCCGCGCAACTCATCCACGTATGTGGCGCTAGGATAAGGCGTTTAAGGCAAAAATATATAAAGGAATGAGAAAAATGACGTACGATTGTGAGATTCTTATCAAACGAAATAGTAATGCTAACGCGGCCATTTTTGACGGGCACGGTGAGAAAAATGACAGTATAACCGAACGTTTTATTGGATCCTCTTTCCGGATATAATGGCGAATAATAGAGATACTTCTGTGAAAGAGGTGATGATAACAATTTACGCTTTAACTTACCCAGAACTACAAGCCAGATCTGACGTTGCTCCAGCTGATTATGAAAGCGACGAGGGCGATAACGATGGTGGCCACAACGGCTCTGAGGTTGCTAAACCAAAAATGCCACGCGGTAATGGAGGAGGTGGAGACTTCGAAGAGATCCCGCAAGTCGAACGGCGAGGTGAGCATTTATAGAATACGATGGCACATCGGAAACCAAAATAGCGAATTGTTCGCAGCAATTCATAAATCCTGAATTGCCCTTCGTAGATCCTCCTGGGCAAACAAAACAGTTTCGTTGAAGTTCTGTGCGGAAGCTACTATTGGGTCTCATGATTACGAGCACACCCTTGCGTAGAACAACGTAATAAATATTACATACGCTGAATACAGAGTATCAGTTGGTGAGGTACATACCGCAAATTCCATGGATACAGACATCTTCTTTCTGTATTGCCACTTAGTATGTTTTTTTACGGAACGCTGTGGGTGAAAATTGCGAATTATACAATGAAATATTTCTTACGCTGCTACAGTACAGATAAAATGCAGCCATTGACGTCAGCATATCGGAGTGAGCTAATTGACTAAGTGTAAATACAAAAAACATGGCTGATCCCTCCGTCATAGGAATCGGTATAACACGAAAGTGAAACGTCCCTTCATAGAAGTAGTGCTTATTGTGTAGTGTAGTGATATATGAGAGCTTGTACAATGTATATTCGTGTTGGGCAGCTAGAGCCCCGTTTGACTTCATGCACCTACGTTGACGGCATGTCTCTATCGCGACGACTGACGCCCATGATCATGATTAAACCGTTGTGGTAGCTGACTTTGTGAACATATATTTGGACACAGCGAATCGTGAACCCCGCGTAAGAATGATATCAACAAGCTCACAATCAACACTGGTACCCGGCATGCACTTCTTCAAAGCGTCGTCAATTAAGGAGAGAAACGACACAGTGTGCGCTTTCTAGCAATGGGTGACCGACGCCTGCGCTCATGTATACACTACCACACACTGCGCTTCAGCAACACGGGAGGTAGAGTTCGTAACCTGTCTCGCAGGCGCTGGTCTCGCTCCACCAAGGCACCACATTCGGCCGTCGAAATCGCGTCTTTCTGCACCGCGTATTGCAGCAGTTTTGTTAGTCGGTGCTCTCCCAATCTAAGCAGTCGGCGGTGGAGAAATCTCGTTAGGGCATGTGGAAGCTGCACTATTACGACGAGCCGACACACGCTAACACGAAGCGAAAGCCAAAGAACGCAACACGTAACGACGTAACTGCGTCAAGGGTGCCTCGGCGACGCCAGCGCGGCCAGTGTACCTCGCTGGTATCCATACGTTTTAACCATGACCTCCGATGTCGCGCGCAATCTTGCAGTAAGCGCTAGTAAGTGCCGATCGTGAAGCATTACTTCTTTTCACCTCTCATAGACGGCGACAGCGCCCCGCTCCGCCCCGCCTACCTATATCGCCGACAGTGACCACCGTACGAAAGAGAGAATGTGTGAAGGATATAAGGCGCGTTCGCGCCGTATGTCGCAACTGCCGAGTTAGCTTAGTCGGTAGGGCGTCGGGCGCTTGCCGTCGCGGCCCACAAGGAATGTTGGAAGGAGAGGAAAGAGTGGGTTACAGGCTCTCAATGGCTGCGGCGCGGCTGCTTCACGTGGGAGGAGAGGCTGCGCCGCGGCTGCAGTGCGGGAAAGGAAAGGAGAAGAGGTGACTGAACTTCTGCGGAAGTGTGCAGAATGGGAGATAAAGTAGGCGCATGCACAATGGAGCGCAGACGCCACCACTGCCGCCGGACACAGTCCCGAGCAAAAGCTGTTTCGCATCTAAAAAAAAAAACATAGTCAAGCCGAGCACCTCGTGAGAAAGGCAGGTAACACATTGTCTATAAGAACGTCGTGATGGATACAAATAAATGGGCAGCGCAGCATTGAACGACAAACGGTTACGTAGGATCTTCGAAACTAAGAAAATTGGAAGCGTGCAATGTAATGATCTCGCGGAGGAGCAGCTTGGAAAGGAGATCATCGGGAGAGGTCATCCGCCTGCCATTACCAAGGCTAACAAGCATGATGATGAGCACGTCAACCATGGTACGCCACAAGACGCTATTTAACTTCTGCACACACTGCCCAACGTCAATATAAACTGTCGTGTTTAGGATAGGCTACAACGTGCGATGTTCACAATTTACCTTCGAAGAGAGAGGTTGTGCCAAGCTTACACGTAACACTATGGGTTCTGTAGGCACATTTCGCGTAAAATGAACGCATAATACAGTGAAACCTCGGTGATCGAATCTCACGGGACCACCAAAAATATTCGTACCATCCGAAATTCGTATCACCAGAAAGCATGGGAAATTAGCCTGCGACAAAAGAAAGCTGGCGTACATTTTCATTTATTGTTTTTCAAGGCCAAAGCAACGTTAGGAAGAACCCTGAATGATTGTCAGTGAAGTTCCTAGATGTCGGTAATCATACCAGCACTTTCAAATATGCCGCCCGTACGCGGGTATTTAATTAATAAACCAGGTGCGTTGTGACCCGCGACAGCAGGAGCCCCTATCAAATTTTAGTAGGCTTTTTGCATGAGACCGGAGTACTGCAGCGAAAGTAACAAAAGAAGCGCTTTGACGCGATGAATCAAGGCCCCAAAATTACAGAACCACGGTCCTGTGTTATGATTTTTTTATCGCGGAGGTGTTGGGGATATTTTGCGGAGATTTACGGCCGTGCCCACACAAGTGCGACCTCAGTGGTCGCGCATGTTGACGTTGTGAGGCCTGACTCTTTCGACAAGACCGTCCTCGCCTTCTTTCGGTCCTCGTCCACCTTTCATGGGATCTCTGATGCACGAGGCAGGCACGCGTAAACACAGTACAATGACCGCAGCCCGCGTCTACGAATTAGAAAAAAAAAAAACATGGTGCGAATGTCCTCTGTAATCTAAATGCGGAGGCACACGGAGGCACATATACTCGCGGACAACTTTTCTTGGCAATGAAGCGAAGGCTACAGAGCCACAATGCACGTATCCTACCGCTAATGAATGTAGTCCCACAATTGCGTCCGTATTTTGTGCGTGAGATATATAAAATACTCCTTCATTTTCTACATGTAGCTTTTTGAGAAGGAACGCAGCGCACACAAGCCAGATCTTTGCATTTCTTTACTTTATACGTTGTCACTTTGCGTTTTTGCGAGCGTGAAAAAGTCACGCCCTTTACCAGTACTTTAGACGCTAAGCAGCGTTTGCGTCGAAATGCAACGCTAGCCATTACTTTCCACGGCGTTACGAGACGCGCGCCAAACCGGACTACTTCGCGTAGCAGTACGTGTGCAGACGCTCCGCCCCCGTAGCTTTCCCTTCATTGCCAAGAAAAGTTGTCCGCGAGTATAAGAGCCTCAATGATTCGCGCACACAATCTCGGAGGCCGTGACGCGTCTCTGAAGGTTTATTCTGACCGTAAGAAAAGTGTTTTTCTTACAACGTGATTCTAATGATTTGGCGGTGCGGCGCGCATGCCCACGTTTGCGTTCCCGCGCTCACACGTGCTTGGCGCGCCTTCCGCGACAGCGCGGACAGCACCTCTTCGTACCTGGACGGTAGCGTACGTTCGTATCAAACGTCGCTGGGTGAAAATCGGTTCGCAACACCTGTACTCCATTACATTGCAGGTTAATGGGCCTTGGCCGGGAGCAACGAAAAATTCGTATCATCCCGAAATTCCTATGAGCTGTGATCGTATCACCGAGGCTTCACTGTATATTGCCACTGTAAGAATATGGCGCCCGAGAAGTCATTATCTCGAAAATGACCGCCTAAACGTTCGAAAAATAAACTCCCACACTGCAACTCATCCACATATGTGAAGCTAGAATATGGCGTTTACGGCAAAAATATATATTGCAATAAGAACAATGACGTAGGATTGTGAGACTCTTTTCAAATGAAATAGTATTGCGAACGCGGCCATTTTTCGACAGGTACGGTACGAAAAATAGTATAATCGAACGTTTTTTATTGGATCCTCTTTCCGGATATAATGGTGAATAATAGAGATACTTCTGTGAAAGAGGCCATGATAACAATTTACGCTTGCATTTTTGCTTAGCATTAGGTGCACGTTAAAGAACCCCAGGTGGTCGAAATTTCCGGAGCCCTCCACTACGGCGTCTCTCATAATCATATCTTGGTTTTGGGACGTTAAACCCCAGATATTATTATTATTATTACGCTTGAATTTACCCAGGACTACAAGGCAGATCTGACGCTGCCCTAACTGATTATGAAAGCGAGGAGGGCAATAAAAATGGTGCCCACGACGACTGTGAGGTTGCTAAACCAAAAATGCCACGTGGTAATTGTGGAGGTGGAGGCTTTGAAAATATCCCGGAATTCGAATGGCGAGCTGTGTATTTACAGAATACGATGGAACATTTAGAAACCAAATAGCTAATTGTTCGCAGGATTTTATAAATCCGGAATAACACGTTGTAATACCTGCTCGGGCAAACAATACAGGTTCGCTGAGGTTTTTTGCTGAATTAACTTCGAGGACTCGTAATTAGAAGTACACCTTTGTGCGGAACGCCGTAATAACCTACCCTGAATATAGCCCCCATCTTTCTGTATTACAATGGAATATGTTTTCGTACGGAATGCTATAACTGAAGTAATTATTGGGGCAATAGCAAATTTTTACACTGCAGCTTAGTGGAAACGCGGCTACTGACCTCAACATATCGCATTATTATAATAAACAAGTGCAAATATAAATTGAATTGATAAAATAACTTCCTGTGCACAAGTAACCGGTCAATATATGGCGAAATAACAGGTGAAGAATTTTCACCATGGGGCAACATTGAATTTGTAGTTTTTGGGATCTGTTTACCGTTTCCAAACATTCTGATAGACACAAGAAGGCCTATATAAGGAGCAAACTCGCTCGACTCTATTTACCCTCTCTTATGTATTATGCGCAACAGGGTTGTCGTTTGGAAAATATCAAAGCGAGACGCAATTCAAAGTAATAGTACAAAATGTAGCCTCGTCTTTTAGCTTGAGCACCAAATTTGTAGGCAGATACAACAAAAGCGATGGTGTGGATAGGGTTTATATTATCGAAGACTAAAAATGATTAGAGAGCACAATATGATTTCTTCTCGCGTGATTTTTATGGGACAGCTGATTTAAAGTTGAGATTAAATTGTTGTAAATACAGTGTCGCTGCACTCGGTGTGTTTCTAGGTCTGTCCGAAGAATATGGCTTTTGCGCTTTTTCACGTTTAAGCTTCGATTTCAGTGGCAAAATTACTCAGATTTCATTACCCTGCGGCCACGTGATGACAACATAGGAACCCTTCCGCTACCGGCCAAACAGGGCCATGCGAAGCTTTGCGTATGCGTTTCACTTTCTTTCGCCCTATTAAATGGAAATCGTACCCTAAGTGACGGCACTGTGGAGCGGTTCTTTCCCTGATTTTAGTGGGGTATGAATTTAATCTCACGCCCAGGTCAGCCAGTGAGTTGTGCTTGCTCTTTCTTGGGTTTGGTTGGTGTTAAGCGTGGACAATCCGGGGCTTGGTTAAGCGTTGGTCACATTTGGGTTGGGCCACTTCGCGCACACCCCTGTTCGCTTTAAAGGTGATGTTTCTTATCTCGGCCTCACGGACAGCAGGGTAAGCCCGACTATGCCGTTTTGCTTCCTCTTCAGTTATGCGCAGCTTATGATTTTCCCGCCACGCGCGAGCGCCTGCGCGAGGCTGTTCTTGTACCTTTGTATTTTTTTAACACTAGCACCAACTTTGACACTACCAGCTTCAAAGATCAGTCGATACAAGCTTCCCTGGAAGAAATTTTAAACGCCGATGGGTTCTTCACACGAAGGGCTCAAATTCTCCTACCTAACTTGACCGTCTCTCTTCATTATTAACTAATTAACTTAACGACCTCAGTTTCCGCTGGAATTGATGTAACTAGGCACCTTAAGGTGTCTGCCGCAAGAGAAAAAGTAAAATTTCAGGTATCGAACAAATATTCTCTTTTCTTTGTTGTCGAGGACCTTTGACGCATTTCTTGAAACACCCTGTGCGTGTACATTATAATCAAAGGAACCATATAATAATGCAATCATGACAATTGAGTATAAACTTGATTTGTTGAAATGATAGTATTTACTGTTTGTTAGTTTCGCTAAGTTGTGAGCGTGAGCTGTAAATATAAAGCGGGGGTTAAATAGCCACAATGATTGACTTTAACCTTCGAGTTGCCTTAATTGAATAAGGAACTGCTTGAAATTCAGTTAATTGCAGCAATGCACTCGGTATTCTGCTTTTGAATTTCATGAGTGAAAATGTAAATTTTTTGTTCTCGCAGATTTACATCACCGATGAATACAATGGAGCCTTAGAAGTTGGATGACTCGGCAAAAATAGAAATAAAGAAACAATTTGCCAAGATATTCGGTGGAGTGCTTTCAAAATAAATTCAAGTATTGGTGTGCATGCCAAATGTAGTGTGCTTATCTGCATCGTCAACATACGTGTATTTATCAGTTCTTCATCTATACTATAAACAAGAAAAACGGCTGCAGAGTTTTGCGGCTATTCAGCTTCGCCACAGAGTAACGGAAATTATGGTGTCCTGTTGTGTTTACGCTCTAGCCTGATATATTCCCGTCAGCTCGCACCGACAGGGTGTTGTTTTTACAGGCGAAACACTAAAAACTCACAATGTGCGTCCTTCCATCGAAGCGCATGCGCAAGAGCGAGCATTGGGCGAATATGGCTCAAAAATAGACCGCACTCGGCGCGGCGCCGCTCTAAAGCTGCTCGAAATCAAGCGCACCGATTAACAGCTGTCAACATGAGCAAAACGGTCTACAGAGCGCGCGTAGCGTGCACATAGTCCCAAAATAGATCATTCTCGGGCACGGCGCCGCTCGATCTCGTCTTTGCTAACTTCAAGCTAGATCCGATCAAAACCCATTGCCTCTACATTTCTTGGACCACAAAGCAGTATTAATGAAGGGGAATCGGAATCCGTAACTGAACACGACATACGACTTACGACCAATAGAATACACTGTGTATATATAACTGTACCCACGCGTTTTGACTCATTTACGGGCGCGAGTGGGCAATGTCACGGGAGATTCACGGTTACCGATTGATCCCCAGTGCTTCGCCCACTCATCATCATACACTTCGTGGATATGCATGGATTTTTATTTCTTCTACAACAATTCCTCCTACATCATGTGTATTATGCTCCCGAATAATTTTATGAACTTCCGCAACTGTTTGCGCAGCTTCATTACTCATTATCTTCAGTTGGCTTGAACTCAAGCAACCCGGACACATCGGCGCCATCTCTTTAGCCTCACATCACAGTTATTTTTCTCTATCTTGTTATAATATAGAACTGTGGTAAGGAATGGTATAAAAGAAAAGGCGCAGCGACATATATCTTGCAGAGGTTGTGTACTGTATACAAGTAGACGCGAGGCATCCTGCTCAACTTCGAAAGGACCTGCGTTCCTGCACTTGTAAGAGTATTCCTTGGTGGCCGAGATGGTGGACGTTACCAGGAAAAGTAAGAAGACAAATACTTTAGGGTTGAGATGAGAGAGATACATGTTTCAACGCAAAGCTGGAGATGATAGCCTGGCAACTAGCCTCACATGCCACTCCAGTTGCTGGATGATAATTACACGCCTCGCACGGAATGCTCGATATACCTTTCTCGAGATACCTTTCTGGATCCCTCTGGACAGATGCCAGTCATCAGTATGGGCCTCTTCACAGAATTGGTCCATCGTGTGACTTCGGCATTCCACGAGACTTTAACAGACATGAGGAAACATGCTTGCATCGCATCAGATTAAACGTCGCCTACACGAATTGCTTCAAGAGCAAAATTAAGCTGTAACGTCCCAGAAGACTTGAAATGTAACGTCCGAGAAGAAGACCTGAAACAGGTTCTGTGTGAATATAGGTGATAGGCATTTGAGAGTCGATCTCTGATGTCGGAATTCCACCTTAACGGGACTCGAGCTTGGGACAGAGGCATATTCTCGGCCCATGGAGAAGCAATACCTGTGAGCTACGTAGCACGAAAGTGCTACTGCTTTAGATGCGAGCCGTTTAAAGTATACCGTCTGATCGGTGGAAACATTGTGAAACAAAGAAAAGAAAGCGCGAAAACGTGGCATAGCGCTAGCAGACATGGAAAACTCCTAACTTTCAACTGAATCTTAATTGTCAGAAACAATAAAATAAGTAGATACGTACCCGAAAAAAGGCCCCATCACCGCAGATGAAAACATGCCGTGTCCAGAAATGTGAATTCATTTTTGTAGTTGGCAGCTGACATAGTAATCACGGAACCACGCTGTAAGGGCAGTTTCAGTAATCCCTTGCTTATTTTGGTCGTCATTCCTATCACAGCACTGCACTCTTTAAACAAGGCATCGCATCCACAGTCACTACAATGAACACACACTTGATCGTTCTGATGTGGCTAAGTTTCTTTGTATGTTGTTTTAGCCTATCCTTCAGAAGTCTCCCCGACTGCCCTGATACGAAATGACTGGTTCCCCAGACGTGAAAGAGAGACGTCCGTTTAATGGCAATACTAAAGGCGAACTGCTGCACCGGCCACGTGCACGCGCCCTCGATCCGCCTCGGTTTTCTCGTCTTCGATAGAGTCCGGCACGGTCCAAGTTGCTCCGTTCCGCACTATTTTGCAACATCCTCCCAGGGGGGCTAATATGAATCGCACGCGTCCGTGGTGCAGCTTGAGCAGCGATAACGTGGCCGCAAAAGAAATAGGTAGGCTCGCTGGCGTCTTTTCCTCAGTTCAGTTGATAGGCGCTTGCGATGACGAGCCTTGCGTTGCAATGGAAGTGCATTCGCGAGCCCCGAGGCGGAAGCACGTTGTGGCACCGAGATGTGTCGACTTCCCAGTAGGAATTGGGACGGGTTCAATTGCTGGAGCTCGTCGAGCTTGCTCTCTAGACGTCTTCGTGGTCTAATGCTCTTCCAACTGAGCCAGTGGTAGCGGGAGGGTTTAAGCGGTCTGTCCGTGATCATGAGGCCTATGTTGTTGACGTCGTTGATTAACTGCGGCAGGCTGACGTATGTGGAGTTCATGGCCTTCTCAGCAACCGCATTCTCATTTCTCTCGTAAACGTGGACGACGTTCGTGTCCATGCCAATCTCGCAATTCTTGTTGGGAAGTACTTGGCAGTTCCCTGGTTCTGTTAGCTTGGGTAATATATGGAACGGTTGGTTCGCTGAGTCGAACATTTTTTCCACAGATTCCAGTTCCTCTAAGGGCATTCGCTTTCGTTGGCTGATACTTTCCGTAGTTTTCGGGAATGATTGTTGCGAAGGTTCCATGCACGTCCCTTCCAGTCCTAGTGTTCAAACGAGAAGCTTAGAAGCCTCATTTGATTCATCCAGCGAAACCACGGACGTGTCCTCTCCGCTGATTGGCAGAAGCTCAAAGAGAGGCACGTGGTCCAGATCATTGACTTGCGCCAAGTTGTCCTCCATTGCGTTGACGTTGCCATCGAAGGAACTGTTACGCCCCTTGCATTCATGAACTCCATGCTTGCGTTCCATCTGTGTTGTGCGGTCGAAACGCTCTTGGGCGGACTTTCGCAATCGGTAGACAGCGCACGAATTCCTGCGCGCCGCTTGCTTTGCTTTCGGCAGTGCTTCTTCACTGCGGTCATTGATTTGCGGCTGTCGCACCCCTTCCCATCCTTGGGACCGACTCTTATGGCGTGCAGGGCGTTCTTTACGTGCTTGATGACGATGTCCTCGGCGTGTAAAATTTCCAAGATGCGATCCTCGTCGTGGTGCTCACACATAAAGTAGCCGATCTGAGACAAGTTGCGCAAGTGCGGCGTCACCCCCATTCTGCCACCAGTGACGACGACGCGCGCGGCCAAGATGAGCGTCGACATGCTCGCCTGCCGTCTCACCCTCTTCCACCTTCCTGCCGCTGGTGACGGCGTTGTCAACTGAATAATTCTTGTTGCGCTTGGAAATGCCTAGCTCCGATCCAAACATGTGGTGGCTGCCCTCTAAGGTTCGTGAATGCGCTCCATCTATCCCGATGACATCAAGACACCACATCGAAGGTACATCGAGGTCCACTGCAGAAGAATTACTGCTCGAGACGAGCAGTGCACTTGATGCGAAGTGGATGTCGGACTGAATAGGGCCTTGCACCATTCATCCAAAGGTGGTGTCGATCGCTGTTAGCCTCTCGTTGATGCGATCAATTTTCCCTGTGGTAACTTGCCAATAGGCGTCGGACCCGATGAGGACACTTATTTCTTCTGATTGCCATGTGGTTGGTTGAAAGCTGTCGGCCACGTTGTACTCCCGTTCACCTAGCAGGTGCAAAATGTTGGGGTCGAGCGGTGGGCTTGTTACAGAACAGATTTCAGGAATCGTTAAGGCTTCCAGAGTTACTGGCGAGGCGCCGAACTGGCTGCGGAGTCGCACATTGACACGCTCTGCAGAAATTCGTCTTCGTAACTTAGAGCCACCAAATGTGACGATGGAGAGCTCTTCTTTTCCCACGACCGAGCACGTAAGTATCTTTGCCACGTCTGCACGAATGTATGTGCGCTGACTGCCGCTGTCCAGCAGTATCCGCACGAGTAGTCGTCGGTCTCCAGACTCTGCCCAAACTCGGCCTGTCTGCAACAATACAAGCGTAGATTCGACGGGACTACTCTGGACGGTTGTGACGTTTCGCATTGGTTGGGGCGGTGGTTCATGAAATGCCGGGGATCCACTGCTTGTTTGAAGGTCTTCGGCTGGCCTCGATAATTCACAGAGAATCGTCAGCTGGCGTCGATGGCAGGTACCACACCTGAGGTTGATGGATTTTCTGCACAATCTGGCGATGTGATTGCGTGTTCCGCAGCGGAAGCAGCAATTAGCGTACTGCAGCCTTGCACGCTTCTCCTCAGCCGATAAGTTAGCGTTACACAAAGCGATCGTATGATCCTTGCTTTGGCATAGCGGACACGCTGGTCTGACAGGCAAGGTGGACCCGGTTAGAGCAGACGCTGATGGTATAGGTTCCGCGCCATAAATTTCTTCAGGCATGTGGGTCCTGGGTTCGTCTTGCAGTGCACGACGCGACAGCTGCCGGCCTTCCTCCCGGATTTCCACTTGGACGCGAAGGAAGGTTAGCATATCCTTGGCTAGCCGCGTTCTGTCTTCAGGAGTTTCGGCGATACTGGGTGCGCAGTTTGTTTCCTTGGTCTTCTGCCTGTATATTGCTGCGGACAGCCATCAAAAGACGATTAGGCTGAAGACGACGACGACGATTTGGAGACTGTTGTGTGCCGCTGCCTTGCCCGAGCACTCTCCTGTAAATACACTTGCTTGCAGCCTCTAGTCTACGTCTCTTCACGTAACATTTTGGTGGACGTGCTGGGTACCTCCCTTCGTCACGAAGCTTCGCAGTGGACGCCACCTGGAGCCTTCGAACATGGCTCTAGAAAATGCGCCGCCCACTCCGGCTCCAACACCTGCCGCCAACGCGACGTACTTCAACGTCACCGCTCCTCGTGACCCTGGTGTCTTCTCTGGCGCTAATGGGCAAGACGTCGACAAGTGGCTCAGCCTTTACGAACGCGTCAGCACAGGTAACCGGTGGGACCCTACTCTCATGCTTGCCAATGTGCTATTCTACCTCGACGGCACCCCGCGAGTGTGGTATGAGACGCATGATACTGAGCTGACAAGTTGGAATCTATTCAAAGATAAGATACGAGAGTTGTTCGGCAACCCTGACGGTCACCAGCTCGCTGCGAAGAAGGCGTTGTCGACACGCGCGCAGACGTCAACAGAGCCGTACGTTATGTACATGCAAGACGTCTTGGCTCTCTGCCGTGCAGTTGACTCGCACATGACGGAACAGGAGAAGGTTGCTCACATTCTCAAGGGTATCGCTGATGATGCGTTCAACCTGCTCGTCTTCAATAACGTGTGCACTGTTGATGCGGTCATCAAAGAATGCCGGCGCCTGGAACTCGCTAAAAGCAAGCGCATTCTTCCGCAGTTTGCTCGCTTGCCTAACACAGCGCCGACGTCGTCCTGTGCCGATGTTCCCCGTTCTACAAGCAACGAGGCCAACGTTACCCGAATTGTGCGACGAGAAATTGAAGCTGCTTATCCGGCTACCTGCGAGCCCAGCACCTGCTCTCCCCCTGCAGTTCCGGTTTCGATGATCCAGGCAGTTGTCCGTCAGGAGATTGCAAGCATGGGACTCCACTCTGTCTGCTCGGTAAATCACGTGGACTCTCGGCCGTATCCTCCGACTGCACCCCCTTCACCGACCCAGTTCCAACCACCTTTCCGCAACGCTGAATGGCGCACTGCTGACGACAGGCCCATCTGTTTCATCTGCCACCGGATTGGACACATCTCTCGGCATTGTCGCAATCGCTGGAACTCTCCTGCACAGTACACGTACACTGACTACAACCGGCCTATGGCTCTTACCGTCCCTCTACAGCACGTACAGATCACGCTGCCACTAAATCTATTGCTCCTAGCCGCCCGTACTCACGCTCACCTTCGCCCCTACGCCGGCAGTCCCGCTCACCCCAGCCCCGTCGCTCCAATTCGCCAAGCTTCAACGCACGCTCCCAACCGGAAAACTAGATATTGCAGCGCCCGGAGGTGCCGCTGCATTGCTCCCTACGCTGCCAAATCCTCTACTGACCCTTTCGACCAATATGAACCTCATTGAAGTACACATCGACGGTGTTGCTGTTCGTGCTCTAATCGACACGGGCGCCCATTTATCTGTGATGAGTGCTACTCTTCGGACTCGCCTGAAGAAAGTTCTAACCCCAGCCGCGAAGCCAGTTGTTCGTGTCGCCGACGGCGGAACAGCTCGTGCAATTGGCATTTGTACAGCTCGAGTCGACATCGCCGATCGCTCTACCATCGTTGTTTTCACCGTACTCGCCCACTGCCCCCACGACGTCATTCTTGGCTTGGACTTCCTTTCTGCTCATTCGGCGCTCATCGACTGCTCTACCGGTACTCTCCGCCTTGACCTTCCTCTTCCAGATCACCCTGCGCCGCCTCCCATTCGCCTAACCGCCGCAGACTTCGTTCGCTTACCACCCACAGCTCTGACCTACGTTGACTTGGTACCATCCTCACCAGTGCCCGACGGGGAGTACATTGCGACTCCTGTCAAGGATGTTCTTCTCTACCAGGGTAGAGTGCCTCGTTCTGTATTATCTATTACATCCAATCGCACATGTTTGCCAGTGGTCAACTTTGGCTTGACAATGCAAGTGCTGCCACGAGGGATATCCTTGGCACATATCAGCGCCTTCGACGATCCCTCGATAGCATCAGTTACGTTGGAGGATGGTACTACCGAGCACACCGACCACTCGCAGTCCGCCGCATCTGTTCTCGACGACCTGAAGAGAATGATTGCGCCAGATCTACCCCCAAAGAATGCTGAGGACCTCTACCGGGTTCTATTTTCGTACCGCGATATTTTTGATCTTCACGACCGTCCTTTGGCACAAACTACGACCGTGAAACATCGCATAAATACTGGCGATGCCGCTCCTGTTCATAGGCGTCCGTATCGAGTGTCACACGCAGAGCGTCAAGTGATTCAAGCAGAAGTCAAGAAGATGCTCACCAAGAACATCATCGAGCCATCCTGCAGCCCATGGGCGTCACCCGTTGTCTTAGTGAAAAAGAAAGACGGCTCGTGGCGATTCTGCGTGGACTACCGGCATCTCAACAAAGTAACAAAAAAGGACGTTTACCCCTTACCTCGTATAGACGACGCCCTTGACTGCCTACATGGTGCTCGCTACTTTTCGTCTATTGACCTACGCTCTGGCTATTGGCAGATCGCTGTGGATGATATGGACCGCGAGAAAACTGCTTTTATCACACCTGATGGTCTTTATCAATTCAAGGTGATGCCATTCGGACTATGTAACGCACCGGCCACATTTGAACGCATGATGGACTCCCTCCTTCAAGGATTCAAGTGGTCCACATGTCTTTGCTACTTGGATGACGTTATAGTGTTCTCCCCAACTTTCGAGAGTCATCTAGAGCGCCTATCTGCAATCCTGCAAGTTTTTCGCCGAGCCGGTTTGCAACTTAACGCATCGAAGTGCCACTTTGGTCGTCGCCAGATTACAGTGCTTGGCCAACTCGTTGATTCCAATGGAGTACAGCCGGACCCATCCAAAATCCGCGCTGTTACGAATTTTCCGATGCCTAAGTGTGTAAAAGATGTACGCAGCTTCATTGGTTTATGCTCGTACTTCCGCCGCTTTGTGAAAAATTTCGCGGACATAGCACGACCACTTACTGACCTTCTGAAAAAAGAGGTGCCATTTATATGGGGCGACGCCGAAGCTTCCGCGTTCGCTCATTTCATCCGGCTTCTTACAACGCCGCCCATTCTGGCCCACTTTGATCCTTCTGCGCCGACTGAAGTTCGTACCGACGCCAGTGGGCACGGCATAGGCGCAGTACTAGCACAACGACAGCACAGTACTGATCGCGTCATCGCCTACGCCAGCAGGCTCCTCACAACTTCGGAGCGCAACTACTCTATCACGGAGCGTGAGTGTCTGGCCCTAGTTTGGGCGGTTGCGAAATTCCGCCCATACTTATACGGCCGACCCTTTTCAGTCGTAACGGACCACCACGCGCTCTGCTGGTTGTCCTCACTGAAGGACCCTACCGGACGACTTGGTCGCTGGGCGTTACGCCTTCAAGAATATTCTTATACGGTCATCTACAAGTCTGGTCGCTTGCACATGGACGCCGATTGCTTGTCCCGTTATCCGGTAGATGAGGCCGAAGACACCGCCCACGAGGCACCCAATGGCATCTTTTCTCTGTCTCCTTTCGAGAACATCTCAGACGAGCAGCAACGCGACCTTTCGCTGCGAGACCTCATCCACCGTCTGCAGACATCGCCCAATGACGCTTCAGTGCTGCACTTCGTCCTCCAGGATGGTGTCCTATACCGTCGTAACTTCCATCCAAACGGGCCGGAACTTCTTCTAGTCATACCGAGACAATTACGCCGAACTGTTCTTTTTGAACTTCATGACGCTCCAACTGCAGGACACCTAGGTGTATCGCGCACGTACGACCGCATCCGCCGTCGCTTCTATTGGCCCGGTCTCCTCCGTTCTGTTCGACGCTACGTTTCTGCCTGTGATTCCTGTCAACGTCGCAAAACGCCCCAGATGCTCCCTGCTGGTCATCTCCAACCAATCGACGTTCCCGTAGAGCCGTTCTTCCGTGTTGGACTTGATCTTCTCGGCCCCTTTCCTACGTCATCCACCGGGAACAAATGGGTAGCCGTCGCGACTGATTACGCTACCCGATATGCCATAACACGGGCTCTCCCCACCAGCTGCGCCACCGACGTCGCGGACTTTCTGTTACATGACATCATCTTGCTCCATGGTGCTCCACGACAGCTACTCACTGACCGTGGCCGTAACTTTCTCTCTAAAGTTATCGCCGACATTCTGCGTTCCTCCGCCACTCAGCACAAATTGACCACTTCATACCATCCGCAAACGAACGGTCTCACGGAGTGGTTCAACAGAACCCTCACGGATATGCTGTCGATGTACGTGTCAAATGACCACCATGACTGGGATATTGCTCTCTCTTACGTCACGTTCGCATACAATTCTTCTCGACACGCCACTGCCGGATTTTCGCCGTTTTATCTACTGTACGGTCGTGAACCCACCCTGCCCCTTGATACTGTTCTTCCTTCGGCTGCCACCCCAACTACCGAGTACGCACGTGATGCCATAGCACTTGCCGATCATGCGCGCCAACTTGCCCGTACTCGGCTGACTGCCTCGCAGGACACACAGCGCCATTACTACGATGCCCGCCACCGCGACGCACAGTTCTCGCCTGGCGCGCTCGTGCTGCTCTGGTCGCCTTCCCGTCATGTGGGACTTTCGGAGAAGCTCCTGTCTAGATACACAGGACCCTACCGCGTCATCCGCCAAGTAACACCCGTAACCTACGAGATTACTCTGGTCAGTCCTCCTTCACCCTCTGCCGCGGTGTCAAGTGACATCGTGCACGTCAGTCGACACAAGGCCTACTCCAGTGTATCTGACCCTTAACTTTAAAAGCTCCGGGACGGCGCTTTTACCGCCGGGGGTCATGCTGCGGACAGCCATCAAAAGACGATTAGGCTGAAGACGACGACGACGATTTGGAGACTGTTGTGTGCCGCTGCCTTGCCCGAGCACTCTCCTGTATATACACTTGTTTGCAGCCTCTAGTCTACGTCTCTTCACGTAACAATATGATGGCGAGTTCCTCTGGCAGACATCGCATCAGGACACGGTTTAACACCACGGTGTACTGGTCTGGCGAAACTCCAAGCCCTTCTAAGGTGCTGACGTGAAATTGGACATTGTCGTGCAGCAGACGAAGCTTCTGGACCTCTGATGAGCATTTCACTGGGCTTAGCGCGAGAAGATGATCGATATGTTCGTTCACGAGCAGATCCCGGCGTCCGAAGCGGTCCGTGAGCGTCTTGATCGCAAGGTCATAGTTTTGTTCGGCTAAGCGGATGCCTTCGATAGCCCGCTTCGCGCTGCCGGTTAAGTAGGTGAGGAGGTACTTGAACTTTTCAATCCGCGGTAGCTCAGCGTTCGTGTGGATGGTGGCGTCGAAATGGTCCCAAAAAGACTGCCATCCACGCAGACTACCATCGAAAGTCGGTATCTGTAGCTTCGGTAGTTGAACTGAACGCTGACGGTGCTCTCTCACCTGGCCTGCTGCGTCGCCGGAGTTCGGAGATCCGAGGTAGCTAGGCCCGGGTTCAGTTGCTCGAGCCTGAGTACCGGCATTCCTCACACGTTCTTGAAGCCAGAACTTGGCGCGTGATACTGCGTACAGAATGTTCTCGTTGTATTCCTGCGCCGTTCCTACTTCCTGGTCGAGGTTCTGTTCGTCTGTGGTCGCAAGGATGACGTCGTCGAGCTGCGACAGTGCTTTCTCCCTGTCCTTGAGGTAATCCATGTGGCCGCTAATCTGAGAGGCGTCAGGATCCGGTTGCTGCAGCAGGTCCGTTAAAAGCGTGAGCGCTCTCGTGACGCCAGTCCTTATGGCACCACGCTTTTTGCGCAGCTGGTCCGAGTTCGCCATGGCCGTGACGTGAAGGCGTCTCTCGAGGGGCAGTCCCGGGTTTCGCAGCACCAAATGACACGAAATGACTGGTTCCCCAGACGTGAAAGAGAGACGTCCGTTTAATGGTAATACTAAAGGCGAACTGCTGCACCGGCCACGTGCACGCGCCCTCGATCCGCCTCGGTTTTCTCGTCTTCGATAGAGTCCGGCATGGTCCAAGTTGCTCCGTTCCGCACTATTTTGCAACATGCCCAATGCAAACTTTCTCGCATGAAAACAGAAGCGGTACACCACCTTCGTTATGCATGAAAGAAATCGAGATAATAACAACTTGTGGTTGGGCGAGTTGGTGAAAACATAGCATCTTGATTTTTGCACTAAGGAAGATGAACACTTGTCCTGTCTTCTCTCATGTGTTCGCCTTAGCCCAGACGTCAATAGGTTGAATATACGCAGATGCTCGTTTACACATCCTGCGCGTCTCTTATCTAACGTGTCCGGGATGTTGCGAATACTAAATAATTTCTGTGAAGCAGATGACAGGCCATGTACCTTTCCCTTCTTTCGAGTTTATTTAATGCATGTGGCATGTTTTGCAAGTGCGGCTCGACAACCTCCGTCATACTGTCAGAAATGCTCGCACACGTGCCCGTCTTTCTGTTTACATTTTAAAGGCTCTTTCTACCATTGAATTAAGAACGTGATCAGCGAAAGGCCCTTATTTTATTTATGAAAACTAGAAGACATTTCATGTGCACAATATTTGCCAACCGCGTTGTCAAAACAAAGATTAGCAGTTGCTTCTTTCACAAGCTTCGAGTGAGATGATTGATACGGAAGCAGCATCTTGTGTTAATTACAACAAACATAATTTTCAAACAGAAAACAAAAATTTAAGTCTAAAAACTCTGTTACAATATTAACAGGCAGGTAACGTGTTATCCCCAGTTTCTCAAGGAAATGAGTAAAAGGTCAATTAAACCACCTACATGTTGAGGGGAGTGAATCAATACAGGTTAATTGTCTACATATCTGAATAATTTGGTGAGTTTCACCACTCACATGCACGCTTCGATATGTTTGTTATAGTGGGCCAAGACGTCAATTAAAATGGGCACCACAGAATACCAAATTAGACTCCCTCTTCCTCACGGTAGATCTCTTCATCACATTCAAAATAGGCTGACCTTAGTTAAAAGTAACACGCTCAAGAACATGCTACCTGTCTTCGTTTCACAGGGTACTACTGGAAAACGGTGAGTTTATTCCACACACTGTAAAACTAGTTTCTGGGGCATGGAGTAATATAACTCTTTTCGTCACTATAGCAGGCCGAAATACTTGTGTCAGTATGCGTTCTTTAGAATTGTTGAACATCTTTCGAAATTTGGGAACTACCGGCTCATCAATATGAATTATGCAGAGTACATCCTAAAGACCGCTAAGCGCCTTCTGCTATGTGCCTTTTTCCGATATCATCACCCTGAAAAGTCATTCGTGTTTGTGAGCTTCCATGGAGAGCATTGCCTTTAAGGGAAGGTCTTCACTTTTATATACGAGCTTAGTTAATAGGGAGTTTTAGCTTGAGCGTATACTTCTTTACGTTACCGCTAACGAATTACGTTTACCGTTTTACGGGAACTCGAGTTTTAGTAAACTTATTTAGCTGCGCAAACATAAACCTTTACGTTGGAGCAAACCACTAAATGGAACACTTTTTCTGCCAATAGGCAGAAAAAAAGTCACAGTTTCGCTGCAAGGCGAATCAATGAATGCGATAGCAAGAAACTAATGGTTCGAAGGAAACTAGCGTGCTTCAAGTGTCGAGCTGTGACACTTGATTGTTCGCGCTCATCTTCTGTTTGTTCGTTTAGCGGCGTCCTTCAGGTCGAGTGACTTTCGTACGCTTCGTAACATGAGCGTGGACATCACGGTGATAGCTTGAAACATCCCTCGCGCTCCTAGCGCCATCTCGCTGGTAATGAAGAAACGCTTATAAGCGCCCGCCGTCTGTGAGTCCGTCCAGTGGCAAAGGGTGTGCATATAACGCTCGCCGTTAGCTACGTGGAGGATCTGCGTTTCGTGGCGTAGTGGTTAGCGCCACTCGAAGCGTAGCAAGAGGTCCCTGGTTCGATTCCGCGCTTCAGAGGCATTTTCTGAGGTATTTTTCTTTGGGGCATATATATATATATATATATATATATATATATATATATATATATATATATATATATATGCATAGTTGAAGGAGTGGTTGCCATTGGTTGCCGTGTAAGTATGAGAGGTGGCATTTCAAGAAAACTTCATTTATTCCGTCGACGTAATAAATGCAGTTTTCTTGAAGTGCCACCTCTCATACTTTATATATATATATATATATATATATAGATATATATATATACATACATACGTGGGCTAAATCCAGAAACCGAAACTAGCTCAAATGTTGCTTCATTGGCAAGTACATTCCCTCAACTTTCCTCTAAAAGAGAGATCTGAACGAAATGAGTGAAATACCAACAGCTACGTGTGCTCACAGATCCCGTTTCAAAACGAAATTGAGCCAGATCCATGCGCTGTATGGATCTAAATGAGTCAAATCCAGTATGCCGATAGTAGAGCGCTTCGGCGATCCCGTGATTCGGCGAACGTGGAAGCCTCCGTGTGATTTCCCGCCTAGCCTGACTACTCTGCCTGTTTTCGGGGTGTTTGTGCAAGTTTTTTTTGCCCTTTCGGAGCTGGATTATCATGGATTCTGGTGGAAGTGAAGAGATCGGCAAGAGATCGGTCCCGAGACGTCGACGACATCGTGAACAGAAGCAATGTCGACGCCGACGAAGCAAGAATGTGCCACTGCCCGAATTTCAATAAAGTTTTTTTCAAGAATACCGCATTGAATTCCATGTCTCAATTCGAAATGAGCCAAATCCAAAGTTATCATGCTAATAATAGTAAAATCCCTGCATATTTTTTAATTGATTGTGGCCAGAAACTTCCCCTAGCCGACATGTAAAACATATCATAGAATAGCTTTGACAGCGTTGTATTTAGTTTGCATAGCAAATTTTTGCCGTTTTCTCAAATTCTCTTTGGATGGATTTGACCCATTTAAAAAAAAAACGCCTCATACATACTTACACATATACGGTGAATGGCGACGGCGACGGTAAATTCAGCCGAGGCTGTCCATATTGCTATGGCAATAAAAGAGTGTTCCACACTCGCCGTCATGGCTACTGGTGGTGCTGATTGACGCTCCTACGTTTAAATGTTCTTATATACCCTATAAAGTGGAGGGGTGGGGGGGAGGGTGGCCACCGCGGTAGCTCAGTTGGTAGAGCATCGGACGCATTATTCGAATGTCGCAGATTCGGTCCCTGCCAACGGCAAGTTATCTTTTCGTCCACTTTTTATTCTTCATATTTACCTTACATTTACCACTAATACCATCCCGTATACTTTCCTTGGCATTAGTGTCTGTTAGTGCTCAACAATATTGTATATTATAGGCCAGTAACTTTGCGTGTGGTGGTGCTTGCTGTAATCACCTTGTTTTAAATAACTGTCTTTTTAGCGGAGATGATGTTATGTAATGAATATGAGCGTCCCACCGTAGGTCATGTGACAGAATGACCCCTAGATACTTATGTTGCGTGACTTCTGAAAGGTTAGTCAGGGCTTAAAGTATCCAGTCGCCCTTCATTGAAGGGGGGGGGCTGCCCGCTTAGGGCGGCGACATATATATACATATATATATATATATATATATATATATATATATATATATATATATATATATATATATATATTGAAAAACGCAGGAAGACTTCACCAGGCAGGGACAGCAGCAGCGTTTATTCCGCGATGTCTGCCTCGGCTCAGAAGAGCAACCAACCAACCCAATGGCGATGATGATGGATATGTACAAGTGAGAACGATGAAGTACGATAAATGTGTTTACACTAATTTCCCCACCTATTCGAAGCGGCATGCCTGGCCGCAACTCAAAGATCAGCTGAACGAGTAATGAAAGGCTTCATGCGTGACACGTGAACAATTTCTGTGCAGCGACGACGGTGGTCAGTGACGGAGTGAAGCGGGGTGACGAGATAGGTCACTGGGGAAGTTCGTCGTAGAACGGTGTATGGGCCAACGTACCGGTGAAGAAATTTCTCGCAGAGCCCTGACGCTCGAGTCGGGGTCCATAGTAAGACCTTATCTCCGGAATGAAATGTCACGTCGCGTCTTTTGCTATCGCAGCGACGTTTTCGTTCTTCTTGAGTGGCTTCCGTGTTGCGCCGAGCAATTTCACGGCATTGCGCGAGACGGAGCTGGACCAAAAGAGAATGCCGTGTCGAAGACTGATGATGCAGATCGTCCATACACAAGGAAGAAAGGGCTGTAGCCGTTAGATCTTTGTGTCGCGGTATTATGTGCGAAGGTGACAAATGGCAAAATATTGTCCCAGTTTTTGTGATCCGTACGTAGGTACATGGAGATCATGTCAGAGAGCGTTCGGTCAAAGCGCTCAGTAAGACCGTTCGTCTGTGGGTGGTACGTAGAAGTGGTTTTATGCGTCGTTCTACAGGCCCGTAGGACTTCCTCGAGGACGTGCGAAATGAAGGCTTCGCCCCGGTCACCCAGAAGAACGCGAGGAGCTCCATGGCGCAAGACGATGGACTGCAAGAAAAAGTCGGCGACTTCTGTAGCAGTACCGGACCGAAGAGACGCAGTCTCGGCGTATCTTGTCAAATGATCGACTGCAGTTACGATCCAACGGTGACCGTTAGACGTCAACGGCAAGGGACCATACAAGTCGATTCCGACAAATTCAAAAGGTGTTGTCGGACAGGGAAGAGGCTGCAGAAAACCGGCGGGTGGGGACGTGGACCGCTTACGGTGCTGACATGACGCGCACGAGCCCACGTATTTGGCTACCGACGTGGACAAGCCGGGCCAGAAACAGCGGGTCCTGATGCGGTCGTAGGTCTTTCGAAAACCTAGATGACCAGCAGCAATGTCATCGTGAAATGCTTCTAGAACGCGAAGACGAAGGCAGCGGGGAAGGACCGGCACCCACTTGTTACCCGTGGGATGATAAATATAGCGTTCGAGCACACCGTCGTCGAGGCGGAATTGTCTAAGCTGGCGTCTCAAGCGGCTGTTAGGTGGTTTAGTGATGCCCCGAAGGTAGTCAAGGAAAGTTCGACAGTAGGAGTCGGCCCGCTGAAGTGAACGGAAACCGGCTTGCGAAGAAGGTTGGATTTGGTCCAGTGAGGTGATCGACAGGTGTCGTGAGGCAGGCGGGATGTCGGAGCTCTCAGGAGGCGATGCGGAGGACGTATTGTGAAGAGTGAGTGAAAGTGGGCATCGGGACAGCGCGTCGGCATCATGATGACATTTGCCAGACTTATATGTGATGGTAAAGTCATACTCTTGCAAGCGCAGGACCCAGCGCCCTAGACGTGCTGACATATTCTTCATCGAGGACAACCAACACAGTGCGTGATGGTCTGTGACGATAGTGAAGTGCCGACCGTAGAGGTACGGGCGGAATTTCTGTATCGACCAGACAATAGCCAGGCATTCCTGCTCCGTGATCGTGTAGTTCCTCTCCGCTGTCGACAGAGTCCGGCTGGCGTATGCCACAACCTGCTCTTTAGAGGCGGCATCACGCTGCAAACGTACTGCTCCAATACCTTGCGCGCTTGCGTCAGTGTGGAGGATAGTAGGCGCGCTCTTGTCAAAGTGGCGAAGCACTGGCCCGGAAGTCAGGCGTTCTTTAAGGACTTCAAATGCGATCTCGCAGTCGTCGGACCAAGCGAAAGGAGCACCAGCGACTAATAGCTTATTTAGGGGAGCCGCTATAGTCGCGAAGTTGCGTATAAAGCGGCGAAAGTATGACGCCAGGCCAAGAAAACTGCGCAACGTCTTTTGGGTGGAAGGCCGAGGAAACTGCAATACAGCGGCTATCTTGTCGGGATCTGGCCGGACTCCGTCTTTGGAAACGACGTGACCGAGGACTTTCATACTTTTGCTGGAAAACATGCACTTTTTGGTATTTATCTGAAGGCCAGCGTTTGAAAGGCACTGAAGTACTTCGTCTAATCGTTGAAGGTGTTGGGCAAAGGTAGATGAGAACACAACAATATCATCTAAATAACAGAGGCATGTCTTCCATTTTAGGCCACGAAGAACAGTATCTATCATTCGCTCAAATGTTGCCGGAGCGTTGCACAGGCCAAATGGCATTACTTTAAATTCGTAGAGTCCATCCGGCGTAGCAAAGGCGGTTTTTTCTTTGTCAGCCTCATTCATAGGGATTCGCTAATACCCCGATCGTAGGTCCAGACTGGAAAAATACTGCGCTCCTTGTAGTGTGTCCAAGGCGTCATCTATTCGAGGGATAGGATATACATCCTTGCGCGTGATCTTATTCAGCGCTCGATAATCAACGCAGAAACGAACGGAGCCATCTTTTTTCTTCACTAAGACGACCGGAGAAGCCCAGGAACTGGAAGATGGCCGTATTATCTTGCGTGATAGCATATCATCAACTTGTTCTTCAATGACTTTTCTTTCCGATTTTGAGACACGATAAGGCCGACGGCGTATAACACCAGAACCATCCGTTTCAATGCAGTGTACGGCCACGGGAGTCTGACTCAGTGTCGTGGCACAGCTATCGAAGCAGGCCTTATGCTTAGCCAAAAGCGCCAATAACGCTGTGGATTGTGCAGAGGTTAGATCGGAGCCGATTACTGCTCGGGGATGACTGTATCGTCGCTACAGTCATCCCCTTGGGCAACATCATAGATTCTGCCGCTGTGTTGCAAATGGGCAGAAGCGCGCGGCCATGGGACAACCACAGGAGACAGGAGGCGACGAGAATTCCACGAGAGGTGCAGCGAGGAGCAGGGGCAACTAGGGCGTCACCATCGGCTACTTGGCTAGATGCAACAGCTACCACGTGTTCATGACCAGGGCGCAAAACACAGTCTTCAGCGACAGCCAAGTTGAAGATCAATGAAGGCGGGGCTGACATAGATGCATCCGATGTATCCGTGATGTGAACGACGTGTTCTTTACATGATATGACAGCGGAGGCAGAATGTAGGAAGTCCCAACCCATGATAAGCTCATGAACGCACGTGCGTAGCACAATCATCTCGATGTGGTGACGTATGCCGTCGATGAAAACGCGAGCCGTACACTGTCCATCAGGTTGGATGAGTACGTTATTTGCACCACGCAACACAGGTCCTACATAAGGTGTTCTGACTTTACGGAGCCGCGAGCACAAGTCACTACGTATAACAGAAGTAGCGGCACCGGTATCAACAAGCGCTTGCACAGGAACACCTTCAATAGTCACTGACAACAGGTTAGCCGGGGAAACGGGAGGCATTTTTGATGATCGACGGGACGCAGTTTTCCCTCCAAAAACTGCAATCCTTAGTTTTCCGAATGTTGTTCAAGAGTGCGGGAGAGGGGGCGAAGCGGCGATGCCGAGCGGCGGTAGGGTGATGGAGAGCGTCGTCTGGAGGAGCGGTAGTCCTGATGTTGACGCGGGGACGCGGGAGGAGACGGAGAGCGGTACTGCGTGAATGGGTAGGAGTCTGGACCAAAATGATCGGGTCTTCGAAACCGGTCCCGCTCGAACTCAGCATAGCCTCGTCGTTCATCCTACTGGCGGCGACGGCAGTAACGGGATATGTGGCCTCGGATACCGCAGTAAAAACAAACAGGACGGGACGGACGCCACTGAGGAGACGAGGGTGGAGAAGGTACCGCACCTCGCACAGAAGCCAAATGGCCACAAGTAATGTCAGCAGGCCCAGATGTGACCGCAGCAGGCGGAATTGCAGCTATATCGGCATATGTGGGCATCAGTGTTTGAGCAACTGATGCTGTCGGTGTCGTCAGGGAGGCCACATCAGCGTATGTGGGCAGCGGGCTTGCTGGTGGAGCGACCGGCGCTGTCGGTGTTGTCATGGCCGCCAACTCATGCTTCGCAAGATTCCGCAGGTCGAACGGTGCGGGTGGAGTTGAGACGGCAGTGGGCCGCTGCTGTCCCAGGTCTCGAAGTTCTTCACGGATGATGGCGCGGATAATAGCTTTCAAATCAGAGGGAGGCATAAGGCGAGGGACGCTGTCTTGTTGAAGGCGGAGGGACTGCAACTGGCATGTGGAAATGATGTTTTCAACCGTAGTTGGACTGTTAACAGCCAAGGCGTTGAACGCAATCGTGCCAATTCATTTAAGGATGTGGCGAACGCGCTCGGCTTCCGTCATATCGCTGTTCGCACGGCGACAGGGGGCCAAAACATCCTCGATATATGAAGTGTATGTCTCGTGTGCAAGTTGAACCCGCGTAGCCAGCTTCTGTTTGGCGGTTTCGGAGCGACCTGATGAGCATCCGAAGATTTGTCGCAGCTTGGTGGCAAAGGTCAACCAATCGACGAAGTCAGTTTCGTGGTTGAAATACCACGTTTTGGCAACGCCGGTCAGGTAGAATATATCGAAAGAATGCTCCTGGCTATTGGTGTAATTATATGAAAGAAAACTAGTCACAGTGAAAAACATAATATTTATTCTGAGCTTTCGGCCGGGGACCAGCCTTTATCAAAGAATGCCTTCGTACATGGCGTACGGGTTTCAGTGCAGATTTTGTCAATACTATGAGGTCTTGGTAGGGCAGACGTTTATTTGGCCCGAAGACCCGGCAGCGAACAGGCACGACCAACCCACACTGATGATGATGATACACGACGAAGATGAGGATGCATAACCAATTGCATCATGATGATGATAATGTACACATGAAGAAGATGTGCATAATAAATGCCCACACTAATTCCCCCCACGTGAAAGCGGCCAGCCTGGCCGCTGGAGGTCAAGGAGAGGAGGAACGTCGTATGAAGGGCTTGATGCGGGAGACGTGAACAATCTTGGTAGTACGGTAACGGCGGTCTGCTGGGGTTACAAGTGGCGTCACGCGATAATTCACAGGTGAAGTCTGTTCCAGAACTGTGTACGGCCCGATAAACCGTGGCTGAAACTTCTCACACAAACCAGGTGTGCGAAGAGGCGTCAAGAGCAGGACCTCGTCACCGGGTCGGAAAGAGACAGCACGATGCGCTTCATCATAAACAATCTTCCTGTCTTGCTGTCTGGCTTCGGTATTCAGGCGAGCACGCTGGCGGCACTGGGCGAGTCGTGAAACGTATTCCTCGGCAGAGGATGGCGACGGATTTACGTTGGAGGTAAAGAAAGAAACGTCCAGAAGGGAAGTAGGGGAACGTCCGTAAACCAGGTAAAACGGTGAATAGCCGGTTGTCCGCTGAATGGCTGTGTTATAGGCCAAAGTGACGAATGGTAAAATCGCGTTCCAGTTTTTGTGGTCTGGTTGAATATAGGCGGAGATCATATCGGCAAGTGTGCGATGAAATCGCTCGGTCAGGCCGTTAGTCTGAGGATGGTAGCTGGAAGCGGTCTTGTGAGTGGTGCCGGAGGATCGGAGAAGTTCATTCAATAGTTGAGAGAGGAAAGCCTTTCTACGGTCACTGATCAGAACACGCGGAGCACCATGGCGGAGTATAATGGCTTGGAGAACGAAATCGGCAACTTCAGAAGCAGAACCAGTAGCCACAGAAGATGTCTCAGCGTAGCGGGTCAAATGGTCCACAGCTGTCACGATCCATCGTTTGCCGGCGGCAGTGACTGGAAGGGGGCCGAAAAGATTGACACCTACAACTTCAAATGGTGTCGCGGGACACGGAAGAGGCTTCAGTTTACCGGCAGGACCAGATGTCGGGAGTTTTCGACTCTGACAGATAGTGCAGGACCCGACGTACCTGGCTACGCTAGTAGTAATGCCAGGCCAGTAAAAACGACTTCTAAGGCGGTCGTAGGTTTTATGAAAACCGAGATGACCTGCAGTCGGATCATCGTGGAAGGCTGTGAGGACGTGAGAGCGGAGAGAGCGAGGTAGAACGGCCACCCAGCGCTGACCGTCAGGATGGTAAATTCGGCGGTACAGCACGGAGTTGTCGAGCTTAAATTGCGAGAGTTGGCGACGTAGCCGCGCGTTAAGTGGACAGGAAGTTCCAGAGAGATGGCCCATGATCCGTCGACAGTACGGGTCAGCCAGCTGGCGAGAGGCAAATTCTTGGTCGTTGTCCGGAGGCAGGTGGTCTATAGAGGCCAGAGAGGGGACCGATGTAAAAGTGGGCTCGCAGTGTTTGGTATGCGAGGAGGTTGCGGAAGCGCCGAGCGAGGCCGTAGGTAGCGGGCAGCGAGAAAGAGCGTCGGCGTCTTGATGTTTTTTGCCACACTTGTAGATGATATCGAACTCATACTCCTGAAGACGCAGAATCCAGCGACCGAGGCGTCCCGATAAGTTCTTGAGTGTGGAAAGCCAACATAACGCGTGGTGGTCAGTGACAATAGTAAAATGACGGCCGTGCAGATAAGGACGAAATTTCTGCACCGACCAGATGACGGCAAGACATTCCTGCTCGGTGATCGTGTAGTTCCTCTCGGCTGGAGAGAGTACGCGGCTGGCGTATGCAACGACTCGCTCTCGCGAAGAGTTGTCGCGCTGCAGAAGAGCGGCGCCTAAACCGCGGCCGCTAGCGTCTGTGTGCAGGAGAGTCGGAGCGGCCTCGTCAAAATGGGAAAGAACAGGATCGGTCGTGAGGGCATCCTTCAACATGTCAAAAGCCGATTCACATTCCTGAGACCACTCAAAGGGCGTACCGGAGACAAGTAGCTTGTGTAGTGGTGCAGCTATGGAGGCAAAGTTTCGTATAAATCGACGAAAGTAAGACGCGAGGCCAAGGAAACTTCGCAAGTCTTTAGGTTTCTCAGGGCGAGGAAAGCGAAGCACAGCAGCGGTTTTGTCGGGGTCAGGGCGTATTCCGTCCTTGCTCACGACATGACCGAGGACTTTAATGGACTTGCTGGCGAAATGGCATTTCTTGGTGTTAATTTGAAGACCAGCGCCCGCAAGGCACGTCAGAACTTCATCAAAGCGTTGCAGGTGTTGAGAAAACGTTGATGAAAAGACAACAATGTCATCTAGGTAGCACAGGCAAGTCTTCCATTTCAGGCCACGCAGCACGGTGTCAATCATACGCTCAAAAGTCGCGGGTGCGTTGCATAGCCCGAAAGGCATCACGTTGAACTCATATAGGCCGTCCGGAGTGGCAAACGCTGTTTTTTCTTTGTCATCTTCGTGCATGGGGATTTGCCAGTAGCCGGAACGCAAGTCGAGGCTCGAAAAGTATTCCGCGCCTTGTAGGGAATCAACGGCGTCGTCAATCCGTGGCATAGGGTATACGTCCTTCCTAGTGATATTATTGAGCGCCCGGTAATCTACGCAAAAGCCTACGGAACCATCCTTTTTCCGCACCACAACAACGGGAGACGACCAAGGGCTGGCTGAGGGGCGGATTATGTCCCGTTGCAGCATGTCGGCTACGTTTTCTTCGATGATTTTTCGCTCGGCTAGAGACACGCGGTATGGGCGGCGGTGCACAATCGTTGTTCCGTCGTTCTGAATGCGATGTGCTGCAGCGGTAGTTTGGCCCAAGGTGGACGAATAGGCATCGAAAGAGGTTGCGTGCTTGTTCAACAAAGCAACCAGCTGCTGCTTCTGCGCATCTGTCAAGTCACTGCTGATGACTGCTGTAAGGGCGGAGGAAGAAGTACGATCAGCAGTAGAGTGGCCTTAGGAGCAGACAGGCGTAAGGGGCACGACGCATACAGGCTCCGGATCGGCAACGCAGGCTACCGTGGTGCCCCGCGGAAGTAAAATCTTTTCCTATGTTGCGTTCGTGGCGGCGACGAGAGCTGAACCATTGTGGAAGCGAACGACACCCGATGCAAGAGCTATGCCTTTACTAAGGCAGCGGGGTGACGGGGTGACGAATACGTCACCAGAGTCGACGTCGTTGGACACAACCGTTACGGTTCGCTGTTCACGTGGTGGCAGCTCGGTATCTGCAGCAGCGACGAGGCGAAGTGGCTTGTAGATGTCGTCGCCGAGCGAGTAGTCTGTGCCGGTAAGGTGGACGACACGTTGGCCACAACAAATAGCCGCGGAAGCAGACGACAGAAAATCCCATCCTAAAATGAGTTGGTGAGAGCACGGGTACAGCACAGCGAACTCTATGTGGTGAAGAATGTCATCGATTAGCACGCGGGCAGTACACAGAGCGGAAGGGCGAATTGTGTTCCCCTGGGCTGCAACCAGTGTAGGTCCATCGTAAGGCGTCATCACTTTCCTGAGACGGGCACACAAATCAGCACGAAGAACAGAAAACCTAGCACCAGTGTCCACCAAGGCATCGACGTGCACTCCTTCAACTATTACAGAAATCATATTGCAAGGGCGTGCTGGAGGAATTTGAGTCCTGTGTGTGAATGCAGTTTTTCCTCCAAAAACTGCATCGCTTAGTTTTCCGGACGGTGGTCAGAGGTGAGGGAGGCAGGCCGAAGCGGAGACGAGGAGCGACGGAAGGGCGAAGGTGAACGGCGTCTGGTTGGCCGATAACTATTGCGCACTTCACTCGATGCGGGCGGAGATGGTGATCGACGCGGAGGTGACGAATAACGGCGGCCTTGGTAAAAGGCTCCTCCGGGGAAGTCACGCTCGCACATGTCGTATCCTCGACGCTCATCCTGCTGGCGCTTGCGGCAAAAGCGTGAGATGTGGCCGCGATAGCCGCAATAGTAGCACGTAGGGCGAGATGATCGCCAAGGCGGGTAGTAGGCAGGGTTTGGGGCACCGGGCGATAGCGCAGTCAGATGGGCAGAGGAGGGCTCAGCCGGCGGTGACGGGAAGCTCGCAGGGGCGCGGCAGCAACCGACGCGTATGTTGATGGCTGCAACGTCGAGTTGGCGTTCCCTAGAGGTGTGGCAGCAACTTGCGCGAATGTTGGTAAGAGGCGAGACGCAGCGGGTTGAATGTGCGCCGAGTGAGTCAAGGACGCTAGCTCCTCCCTGATGACATTACGCAAGGCCGTGCCGGAAGGCTGACTGGGACACAGTGTAGGCACTGAGAATCCCATGGATCGCAATTCGTCACGTATCAGTGCCCTTATCATGCCTCGTAGGTCTGCGTCCGTAGTAGAACGTGTTTCGTCACTGTCCGGTGGGAGGCGAACAGACTCGAGTTCGTCGAGGCGCTGACACGTTGTGACAACTTCAGCAACGGTAGCCGGATTCTTGATGGCAAGAGCATTGAATGCGACAGTTGTAATGCCCTTGAGAATGTGGCGTACCCTGTCCGACTCTGACATTGATGGATTGACACGTCGGCAGAGCGCAAGAACATCCTCGATGTAGGACGTGTACGACTCGCCGAGATGTTGTTTCCGAGCCTCGAGGGTTTTCTTGGCGAGAGCCGACCGAACGGCCGGTGTGCCAAAGAATTGGCGCAGCTGTTCTTTGAAGGTAGCCCAGTCGGGGATGTCAATCAGGTGGTTGAAGAACCACGTCTTCGCCACACCGGTAAGGTAGAAGGAGAACTGACACGCTCGAAATCGTCCAGCCAGTCCTCCACATCTTCTCCGCGCAGACCAGCGAAGAGATGGGGTTCGCGCTGGGGGCTGTTTACGACGTGTGAAGGCGTAGCTTGCGTGCCAGAGTGGGGACGGCAGCAGCAGCGACCTGCTCGTGCTGTGACATATTGCTGCACAGCTGGCGCAAACGGCGACCTGAGCGAAGCTTCAGGAGGTAGAGCGGACGAGTAGAGGACGGGGGATCCAGAAGCAACCTCCACCACGTATGAGGTCTTGGTAGGGCAGACGTTTATTTGGCCCGAAGACCCGGCAGCGAACAGGCACGACCAACCCACACTGATGATGATGATACACGACGAAGATGAGGATGCATAACCAAATGCATCATGATGATGATAATGTACACATGATGAAGATGTGCATAATAAATGCCCACAATACATAGATGTAGACACACCATCGTGATTCGTTGGACCATGACATGGGAGGGGCCAGAACAACAACAGCAAACAAATCCCAGGGAGAGAGCGACACGCATACAATGTGACACTCACAGCATTGCACTCTGTGAAGAGTAGAGTATAGGCGGGGTCAGAACATACACGAAATAAATAACAAACAGCGAAACGAACCTATGTGTGTGGTTCGGATATATATATGTATATATATATATATATATATATATATATATATATATATATATATATATATATGTGTGTGTGTGTGTGTGTGTGTGTATGTGCTGGTCACGTGTTCTTTTTGTATGTCGAGGGCTTTCTTCGCAGCTTGGAAAATGGTACACGTGACACTTTCTTCATTGCATATAATGCACCGGGGGGTGGGAAGACGCTCTCAAACTAGCAAATCCCATTTCTCGCCTAAAATCAATATTTAGAAATTTAGTTGAATAACCCATTTTAGCAAATTAATAATTACAAAAAAAAATCTGCAGTGCGCAAGGTGGCTGTCAGCAATATGCAACTGATTTGACTCCACTGCCTGTAATATTGTATAATTTAATCCTTCGCACAATTCAGCTGAAACGCCTGATGCGTGCGCGCGCCTGTGTGTGTGTGCTTGCGTGTGTGTGTGTGTGTGTGTGTGTGTGTGTGTTTGTGTGTGTGTGTGTGTGTGTGTGTGTGTGTGTGCGTGCGTGTGTGTGTGTGCGTGCGTGTGTAGTCGCCATTCTGACAGGCCACAGATATTTTGTCTGGGACGATCACAGTGTAGAGAAGGTGCCAACTGTCTCTAGAACAAAAGAAGCGCATACGAAGGTTATACAAATGAAGTTATTATTCGTAGCATATTTCCAGCATTTATTCAATGTGCCGATGGAATCAAGCACTAAAACCATTGGTGTGTGGATACGATTTTTTAAAAATACCTCGGGATGTATATCATTACAGTATGAGGGCAAGTAGAAAAAGCGATTTTTTTCAAAGCGCCATCATTTAGGTTTGGTTTCCTTATATGTACATTTTATCGCCCATCATTTTGCTTCATAAAGCATCTGTTTACGCAGTTTCTTCCTAAAGAAACAAGCAAAAATTTCAGACCACGCGTCATCTACGAAACCGAAACTGAAAGTGCCAGTTTGTGTGGATCAGAATATTAGCTAGATCCGTAATATTTTGCTGGTTATTTAACAATCATATATCAAGTGCGAGCATGTAATAATGCTCTAATAGCATTGTCAACACATAACGTTTTATCATAATAGTTGTACATCAACGAGATGGACCTGAAGCATCGTACATGTGTTCTTTAAGATCAAGGACCAGTACATGCCTGTCAGTAATCAAATTTGCTTTGTATGACGCTGTGTGTTATTTCAGTAATGGCACCAGAAGCACATTTGATATTTTGAAGCAAGTTGGCATATCCAGCCTGGCCTCTATACTGCTAATGCTTGCCTCACAAATGATTGGCACCGCATCGCGAAAACCTTCCATCCCAGCACTGATGCTGCAGAGCGGGCTAAAAAACATGGCGAACTGCCGCTCGAGCAAAGACAGAGGAGAGCAAGGTCCAGGATCGAACTAGCTACAAATATCAAGGATTTTAGCGCTCCTGATCATCTTTTTTTAGCGCTGCAACTGCTTCAAATTTTTTTGTTGATTTTCCCAGAGCTGATACTTTTTGCATTTTTCCGTACGCGAAGGATAACTTTCTGCTAAACATTTTTTTATTCAAACATAGCACACTTCTTCATCACATTAGTAGGCGTTCAATTAACTTTAATAGGCGAAATCGTGCAAAAAGAAAAAAAAATATGGCTGCCTGTTACACGCAGGTGCCCTTAGTGATAGTGCATATTTTTTGGTTACTTAATCACTATGTGTTTAATACTTATCTGATCTCATTTGTTTGGTTTGATTGCACGGAACACAGCTTCTATTAAACCGCTACAAAAATTAGGTTTTTATTGAGATTAATTTGTGTTAGGAGTGCTCGCGTGAGGCCCATTTCTAATGAAATTTTCAATTGTGAAAAATAACCAAAAATATCATAATATCTGGTGTTTAACGTCCCAAAACTACGATATGATTATGGGAGACGCCGTAGTGGAGGGCTCCGCAAATTTCGACCACGTCGGGTCTTTTAACGTGCACCTAAACCTAAGTATTCGGGCCTGAAACGTTTTCGCCTCCATCGGAAATGCAGCCGCCGCGGCCGGGATTCGATCCCGCGACCTTCGTGATAACAAAAAATAGGACTTGCATTGTAATGCTCACATTTGCTAAAAAGGTGTGCTTTATAATGTGGTCTCTAGTGCTTATCACTTTTAAAACCATTTTTCTCAACTCTTGGCCTCATAACTTAAAGATATATGAGGTGAAAGCAGATAATTCTAGCTCTCTAGCTGCAACGCAAAACATACATTAGTTGACTGACTGCACTGAGAACCCCAGGCACCACAGCACTATATTTCTTTCACGCCTACTTGCATAAAAAATAGGCAAAATGCATGTGTCCTTGCCATTATACCAGGCTGGTAATGCACAACTAAAGGAATGAAAATTGACTGGTAACCCGCTGAGACCAATGAGAACCTTCACTGATTCATGACGAGGTAGCTCCACGCTCAGGTGCCTCGTGAAACAGTATGCTGTGCCCAGGAGCTTACTCGAGCAGGGAGCTAGCCTGTGGTGTGCAGTGCCTCAGGGAACTGCATTCAGCTCTACGAGAATACGTGTTTAGTCAACCAAATATTCGCGATTCAATCATCATTCGGACAATTAAGGAGTTATAATTTCCCCGCACAAATTACTACTGGTAAACAAAATAAGCACCAGCGCTTATCAAATGGGCTTACGAAAGGGGGGGGGGGCGGGCACTTTAAAAAATGGAGAGGGGCCGCCCCCCACCCGGACCCCTCTGACTTTAAGACCTGAGGGTAGCTGAATTGGTGACGCCATTGAATTCGAATGAATGCTGTTTTTCTATTTATGCATAAGAGCGCGGAGTTTTTTTCCTTGATGTTCATTTGCCAGTCACTGTACCAAGCTCAAACCGCCTCTAGGGCCGTGTTTAAGGCGATGTGGTCATCGTGTGAGTTGATATTTTGTACGGGATGCAGTCACCTGCAAATAACCTGCATCCAACATTAACAGATGAAGGCAGATCATTAATACAAAGTAACAATATTACCGGCGCCAAAACGCTGCCTTGCGCTACGCCAGAGGTCACCGGTACGATTGAAGATGGGACATGGATCATTTCCACGAACTGTGACCTGTCTCCGAGGAAGTTAGTAATCCAGTCAAGAATTTGGCCCTTGCCTAGAGTAAGTGGGAGTTTCATGATGAGTTTGCTATGCGACACCCGATCAAATGCTTTGGAGAAATCTAGGAGAATAAGATCAACTTGTTTTTGATGATCGATTCTTAATGAGGCGTCATGGACCATTTCAATGAGTTCTGTTACTGTATACATGCCCTGGCGGAAGCCGTGTTAAAAAGGGGATAGCATTTTGTGTTTTTCAAAGTGTTCCGTTATGTGCTTTAAGCTTATGTGTTCGATCAGTTTACGAACCGTACATGTTAATGAGATGGGCCGATAATTGGAAGGTTCGCTTTTATTTCCGAACTTATGTATAAAAATGTCTTGCTGTTTTTCAATTTCTTGGTAGGGTACGCAAGGACAATGATCGATTAAAAAGCAGGCACAGGTATTTGGATATCAACTCGGCATGAGCTTTTAAAAAAGTGTTAGGTACGTTGTCCGGGCCGGAAGTTTTTTTGCCATCCAACTTCAATAGTAAGTTAGGCTCCCGCTTCTGATACGAATAATACGAATAGATTTCTCGTCTCTAATTTCTACCTGAAGATGTTTTCCGTCATCAACTGTAAAAATTGATCGGGAATAGCTATTTAATGCATTTGCGGTATAGAAATTTTCTTCAGGCGTTTCTTGGGTCATTTTACGGACCTTGGGATTTATGTATTGCCAAATGTGGCACTTGTACGCGCTGCCCCACTAACAAAGCTCGAGGGCACCACTGTACAACCATTGTACCAGATGGCACAGAAATGTGAAACTTGAGAAAACTTCTGAAATCTGTTTGCGAAATTTTAGTTGTCCATCGATATAGACAGGGATAAATGTAGCAGTCGCAAGTCGAAAAGGAGTGGGAAGGTCAGGGTTAGCTGAGGTGAAAATTGTAGTCGTCTTTGAGAACGGAAAATGTAAATGTATGGATTAAAATCAAATAATTATTGTGACACCAATCAGCAATGCACTGTTTGCTTATTTCTTAACAATGATAAAAATGCATCCGTGTCTGGGACAGTGGTGCATTTAGCGTATAACATGCACTGTGAGGGTGAGGCGTGTTGGGGAAGGTCAAGTATATAGCGAATAAATAATGATGGTTCCAAGATGGAGGCTTGTGGAACACCACCTTCATTAATTATTTTACTGTCTGAAAACTTGCGAGATAAAGAAACTGTTAGCTTCTGTCTCACAAATAGTTTCCCAAAAATAATAACGCTGGACATGTTATTGCTCACGCTTCTAACTTGTTTAGTGACATATATGCCCTTATTAATTGTATCAAAAGCCTCAGAGAAATCAAAGAATACGGAACCAACAACAACGTCTTTGTAAATGGAATTCCTAATGTTATCTGTTAATTAGATTACCTTGAGGAGGTTTAACTGCCAGAACGGAAGCCGAATTGGCATTTGTTCAGGAGATGTTTTTTTCAGGAAACTATTCAGGCGATTATTTCGCTGACAGATAACGTACATACCACGAGAAATAATATGCGTGTATGTACCACAGCTGGTTGACAGTCTTTATCACACTGGAAGAGCAGAAAGAGACATTGAAAATGATTCAGACACTTTGCGTCGAGTTTGAAGGGAAGCTGAAGCACTTAAAAATGACTTTAAATGTGTAAGCATAGTTTCGTGTCTGCTCAATTCGCCAAAGCTATGAACGATGACGTATTTTCGGTTGCTTCGTTTCCACGCCGAAACATTCGGCGCCTTTGCGCATGCGGAGCAAGACGAACTTTTGTTTCGCGTATTTTAAAGCTCGTCCTGCCACAACAGCGAAAAAAACACGCCATCGTCGACAATAAATTTGGTCCTTGTTAACAACAGAATTTTAACAGCGAAGCTCTTTAGGTTGTGCATAACTTGTGATCCGGCGTAAAAACTGTCACCACTATGAACCGGCACCTGCTCGCATCAATGTACTTATAGTAAAACTGTTAAAGCTGTCGGTAACTTGTGCCCCGTCGCGCAAACTTCTCGGGCGGGACTGGGCAAAACTAACAACCATGCTCAGCAGCTGCGAGTGTCAAACGAAAAAAGAAACACGCGAGAAAGAGACAAGCCAAAATAGAGAGCAAGGAAGACAGTGAAAGACAGCAGCCATAGGCAGAAAGACGAAGAGAAAAATAGAGAGAAATTATGGAAATAAAGACTAAGAAAGTGAAAAGACAGAAAAAATCGGCAGATCTCACGCGTTGTGGGAATCTGCTTCATGCGAAGCAGTCAGCGAGTAATTCTATGCTGTATTTTTAAAGCTTTGAGCCAAGCGTGACGAGATGGTTCAATATGTTCTTGTATGTGTAGTAGCTGTATGCACATCGCGGGCTTATTAGGCACGTCGACAACGCTGGCGTTTAAAAGGTAACTTTTGGTGCGACGTAACCTCAGGCCTCACGTTAGAGTACATACGTTAGTATTAACGCAACAAAGTGCACTTTATGGTGCAATCATGTAAATATTATACGTAACTTTAATTTTTGTATTCCTCCGGGGTCGAGCAACGCTTCAATATAGCTTACTGAATGATAGAAATACAAATGTAATGTTTATTAGACTGCTATAAAAGGCGAGCCTAGACTGGAACCACAGACGTTAATCTGATGTGACGTCTGATTGTAGGAGTACATATGTAGTGTTTATTGCTTTCTTGTAAAATTCGAAAGCCAGAACCACAACCACACTTCATTTTGTACCGGCATAACGCCGTATAGGCTGTTTTTCCAAACCAGTTTATAGACCTGGCGTGGCTCTGTGGCAGAATACATGATTACCACGCAGAATGCTTGGGGTCGATTCCTGCTGGGGTCCTAATTTTTATTCTTCCATTTCGTTGGGTCAACGCTGCCGTTGTCGCTTTTTCTTAACGCTCTCACATTTAAATTACCGATGCCTGTTCTCGCCACTCCTGGTAGATATAAACTGCCAATCAAGTGCGGCGCGTACCAGTGCACCGCGGCCCATGGTAAACAGGATTTTCACGTTCTTCATGTCATGACCCGACACCCATATTCGTCAAATCCTCTTACCCCCTCATGCCAATTTTGGTCGACAGCAAGTCAAGGAGGCGGTCATGACATTACCCAGACGTAGGCGGCTAGATAGATAACAGATAGATAGATAGATAGTGCAGTGAATAGACGAATGTATAAGAGAAATTGTGTTTGTGAACATTCTGTGGGATTTTGAGGACTTTTGTGCGACTATGAAGACGACGGAGAAAAGCTACACAAGCCACCGCCGGACCACCGCGCACCACCCTCAGGCCAACGGCCTGACAGGGCGTCTAAATAAGACCATCGCCGACACGCTGGCCATGTACGTCGACGTCGAACACAAGATGTGGGACGCCATCTTTCCGTACGTGACCTTCGCGTGGAACACGGCCGTACAAGAAACGACGCATATGACGCCATACAAGTTGGTCTACGGACGGAGCCCGTAGACCAACGCGGCTGTCAGCAGACGGCTGACAGCCGCGTCTACAACCTTCGACAACGCCACATGGAATACCAACCCGGTGGCCGTGTATGGGTGTGGACGCCAATACGCCGACGGGGACTTAGTGAGAACCTTCTCGACGATACTTCGCACCGTACAGGCTACTTCGACGCCTCGGCGCCCACGACTACGAGGTTGTCCCTCACGGCATAGCGAACTCAGCGCCGCCGTGCGCGACCTGAAGTCATCCATGTCGTGCGCTTCAAGTCATATTACGCGCGTTAGTGAATCTGAGGACTGCACTTTTGCTTTATTATTTTACTTTCTTGCTTGGGCGTATTGTTCATTGTACTATCTTGCTTGTGCTTATTTTTTATTGTACTATCTTGCTTCATTGTTGTTATTTATTGTTACATCCATCGGCGCCCACCCGTGTTCTGTTTTAAGCATCGGGACAATGTTCTTTTTTTTTCAGAGGGGAGCATTGTCGCGTGCGTTTCTCATAAATCACTTTTGCTGTATTCGGTTTTCGCCCACAAAGACTGTCAGCGACTCTCAGCGCAAACCGCCCCTCATTGCTCGAGAAGCTTTGCTGTTATTGTAGATGGTTTTGTTAAGATTGCGCGCAAGACGCGAACACTCGAGCTTATTGTAGAGCATGCGCGACAACCAGCGATAACGCTGGAATATCCCACGGCGCATGTATAAATGCCGACGCGCTTCACCACTTGTCATTTGATCGACGGGCGACGCCCTGTTCGCTGCTATCAGTGCACAGCGTGTATTGTTGTAGTTTCCATTTCCCGGCCACAAGTTCGGCCAAATAAACAGTTTCATCTTGAACACGCAGGCTGCTGTCTTCGTCGACGTCACGACCACATGACAATATAGTGGAAACAATAGTGCACAAAGTGGAAATTATAGTGGTCGTGGTGGAAACTGTGGTGTTCTTAATGGCTGATGATAGTGACAGTGGTAAAATGGTTACAGATGATGGTGATGGTGGTAAACTTCTTTTTGTGTAAAGTGGAAAATGCTGGCGATGCTAAACACGTTTTGGTGGATGGCTTGGTGAACAAGCTGGGTGAAGGTGGCGTGATGGAAGCATGGTGGATGATGATGGCATGATGGAAACGCACATGACATCATGCGAAATCAATATCGTTTGTAATGTTTTCCTGTTGAATTTGCAAAAAAATGTGTCTACAGTGCAAAGAAGCCAACGCCGATTATTATGCTTTCTAATGCGCTTTTTTTTACTCATTCAGCGTCAGTAACCGCCTCAAGTTTTGCGGGGCACAGCCGCCGTGAAATTTTACATTTTGCACACGCACTTATAATAAATTATTAGTAATACGCTTAAGCTCCGAGAACTTTCTATCTACTTCGACTACCTGTTTGCGATATTTAAGGTAACTTTTTATTAAGTCCACTGGATGACCACGAATTCCATAACATTGTAACTTTTCAAACAACGTAGAATGCTGAATGTTATCAAAGGCCTTACTGAAATCAACAAACATAAAGAGAATGGCATGTCTGTTTTCAAACTCAGATAATATTAACTCCTTTGGCTCTATTAATGCCATTTCCGTTGATCGGTGTTTTCTGAAACCAAACTGAGTTGGGGAAATCACGTTGTGTTTTTCTAAGAATTGGTACAGTTGACGATGCATAAGTTTTTCTAACCCTTTCGAAAATACTGGCAGAATAGATAAGGGTCTGTAGTTTCAGATATCATTTTTGTCGCGTTTTTTAAACAAAACACTAACTTTTGCTATCTGCATTCTTTCGGGAAACATTGCACTTGACAAACAGAGATTGAATATGTAAGTGATAAAAGGGACAAGGATATCTAGGGCATATTTAATGGGTCTAATCAGCATACCATCAACATCACGAGATGAAGTGTTTCTAAAAAACGGAATAAACATCTTCGTCCACTACAGGCTCACAAAATATGGAGGATGAGTTCTGATCAGGTAGAAATTGAATAAAATCACTAGACACTTCATTATGTGTATTATTGACTAAGTATTCATTGAATATATTTGCAAGTTCAGCTCCTGATACGTTGCGCCCGTTGATAGTCAGATTCCCTACACTTCCCCGTGTTCTATCCCGGTTCAGAAATAAGTTCAGCTTTGTCCATAAGGCGTGAGTCTTGTCGGCGCTGGCTTCTATTTCAGTATGTCTGTAGTGCGATCTGCGCTTGCTAATTTCCTTATTTACCCGTTTCCGGAAACCCTATACTCTTTTAAAATATCAGAATTTCTATTTACAAGAAACTTGTGATAAAGTTCATTTTTATGTTTAATTTTGTTAAGCGAATCCCTGGTCATCCATGGCTTACGGGTTTTCTTATTCAAACGAACTTGTTTTTCGGCAAACAGCGTTTGCAAATATCTAAGATTTTGTCTAAGAATGTATTGTAGGCTTGCTCTACGTTTTTTATCGAAAGGATCTCAGTAAGGCTACTACTAAGCAATTCATTTCTAAAAGCTTCTAGGCTAGATTCAGAGATATCTTGGATAGTTACCGTTTGTATTTTACGTTCTCGCAAGGTGCTTTTTTAATAAAGAGGATGATAGGAAGATGGTCGCTGATATCCTCAGACAAAACGCCTGCAAAGATGTAATTATCGTTGACATTTGTAATGAACATATCTAGTAAAGTTGCACTGTTTACTGTAATCTTGGTCGGTGAACTAATAGCATTTTTAAAGCCATTTCAGACAATAATTGCATTCATAGTTTGTTGTCGTGCAGAGTTGCATAACATATCAATGTTAAAGTCCCCTCCCGATACCAAAAAATACGCATTGTCTGAAGAAAAACGTAAAAGCTTCTCACAGAAACAAAAGAAGCCGTCAAGCTTTCTGTCTGGTGACTTATAACACACGGAAAAAAGATATTTACCGCATCGAACTGTAAGAATTTCAAAATCATCCCATGTAACACAAAATTCAGGAAGCAGTTCACATTGCGTGCCTTCCTTCAACAGCAACATGGCACCTCCCCCACGGCGCGATGGGCGATTTAAACAATAAGACTGATAAGAATTGAAAAGGAGCGCCTCATCCTTATCTTTGCGTCAAGTTTCAGTAAGTAGTATGGCATCAAACAAGAATGAAAATGCATGGGTGAAAATTTGAAGGTCGTCTAGTTTATTTTTAAGAGAACGAACATTTAAATGCAAACATGTCAAAGATTTTTTGTGTTCAGTGCAGCCGATAACATTTAGTTTTTGCGAAAGAAGTACAGGATTACTTGTTTCATCCATCACGAGAAGATTTGCAACTGTTCGCAGTTGACCAGAACAACATTATGCGGGAAAGTCGTTCGCGTTTCGCACAAGGATAGCGCGCTCGCCATTGACCCTGCGCACGAAGACCTTTCCGTTTCTGTGCCACGCATACTGAAAGCCAAACGCCATTGTCTTTTGCCCATTCTTTCCCGACATTAAGCAACTGTCTGTTGTGACTGGTCAAGTTTTCCAACACGGTCACTCTACAATTATTTTCTCTCAATTTGTGCGGGTTTTCCAGCCACTGGTCCCTAACTGCCTGTCTGGTGTACCTCACGATTATGCCTGGTATTTTTCCTGGTCTCGCTTGCAAGCGATGGATAGCCGCAACTTCTAGTTCTGAGAGTTTTGGTAGACTCATCACGTCAGTCAAGTTGTTCACCTTCTGCAGTAGGTTCTCACTTCCAGTTACCTGGATTCCGTGAAATTCCAAATTTAGCTTTCTGTTTCGCCACTCAAGGTCATTCAGTTCCGTTTGCAGCACGTTGTTCTCATAGGAACTTTTTTACATTGCGTTTTAATGGCGTCGATTCGCTTTTGAATGCCCTTAGTCTGCGCACAGTTGCAATCACTCGTACGTACGCTGTGCCGCCGCTGCTGTCGACCAAGTTTATATTCGCGATGTGTTGCTGTATTGTGGCGTTTACAAGTCGAGAGATCTCGGTGTGAACAGCGACATTAACTGTATTATATTGTCGCGCATTTGCCGAGAAGTAAATGAGCCCTTCCAGCAGGGAGACCAGAAAACAGCTGCCGCTTGATCCCGCCACGCTAGAAACGCAACTCTGCCAATTCTTGCACACTCACTTACCTCAGCAGCCCTTTACGTAACAGTGAAAATACATGCGAAGCTAAAATACACAAATTGTTCTCTTCCGCCTGCGTCGAGATCAGCCCCACCAAATATGACTTCCACCACCATATTCCACCGCCATAATTCCCACCAATGGTTAGGCTTAGAGTACCGAACGAGTCCGTCTACGTGTCATCGGCTTTCTGGGTTTCAGGATACACAATTCAGACGAGTACGAATGACTTTACAGCACTGCTGTGGCTGTGAAGAAGCACGTAAAGGCCAGCCAGCGAGAGCAGACGACAGAGCGGCCGATCGCTGGAGGCAGAGGAAGAAGAAACAGCTCGTGCTTCAGAGGAGAAGAAGGGCTCACGCAGGCTAGTCACTCTTAGAAGACGGTCGGAAGAGGCCGGAGGTCTACCGAACCCGCATCGACGAGCGGGGTTCGCGCACAGAGGCGCCTGTCTTCGGGACAGCGAGCGCCTCACGTTCTTCAAGTCGCCAGATCTGTTCGTGACCTCCTGTGTCGGGGAACCCGCATCTACGCGCGTGGTTCATCCTGCCAGGCACATCCTGCACGAAATAAAAGATAGGATATGAAGGGTGCAAACGCGTTAGCATGCATGAGGTATGTACTACGTGCATATGTGCTACGTTCTCCTGGTTATCTCCAGTTTATTCTCTCCTGCAGCAAGTTTACGTTCGTCATTCCACACGAAAGTAAGTTAAGCGTCTTTTGTCACGATGAAGTGCGCGCAGGATGTGTTCCTCAAACAGCCGCGGAAGTGCGGACCAATGCGGTGACAAACCAGCTGAAAGGATATACACAAAATCCACGTTTCACAACACACAGACTAACAAACGCGTTCTCTGTGTGATGAGTCGCTGCAGTATTATATTGAAGTGACGCAGTATTAAATATTGCCCAAATTTCCGCAATTTTAGCTAATAGTGGCCAAAATATCACGCGCGTAGCAGACGCTCGCAGCTTTGACGCGGCTTCCGCCGCGGAGAAAGCCTACGGGTCCGGCACGGCAGCGCCGCGGCGCAGAAGTTCACCGCAAAATGCCCTCGCTCCTCCCATGTATTCGCGCGGCGCTTTGGACACTCCCCCTATTCTAGGTCACTCTACGCGGTGTGCCGACGTCACGCTGTTCGGGGGGCTGCTCGTCACTAAGGGACCCACGTCGCCGTGGCCGCGGCTGGCGCATGATGCGAGCGATGCTTAACCCCAAGGTGCCACGCTACCCTGTGCTGGCCATCGCTGTGGGGCGTGGCATTAGGAAATGGACTTGCCGAACTCATTGCCTCCTCCCTCGTGTCTGCTGCGGCCGCTGCCCCGGGTGCAGCTGTGCGCGCCGCGAGCTACACTGCACCACCCCTACCACCCCCTGTGCCGAATCTCGCGGCAGACATTCGCTCGCTCTGCGAGGAGGATTTCACTCTCTTCGAGCTCGAGCGTGTTCTCCTGCGAAAGAAAAAACGCAGAGCACATGACCCGGATGGAATAACCCATCATCTCTTGCGTAATCTCGACGCTTCCAAGCGCCCCATCCTGTTGGAGGCCTATAACCGGGTGTTCGCAAGTGGATCCCTTCCTGCCTAGTGGCGCACGGCAACTGTCATCCCAGTCCTCAACCGACGCAAGTCGTCCCGTGCGATCAAATCGTATCGGCCCATTTCTCTCACCTCATTAGCTGGGAAAACAATGGAGGAAATGGCCCTTCATCGACTGCACTGGATCGCGGATGCACGCAACGTCTTCACCCCCATGCAGTGCGGTTTCCGACAGCATCGTGCGACGGCCGATTGCCTGGCAGCCGTTGTCAGCACACTTAAGCAGGCTCTCCACGACAAGGAGATGGCCATCCTCTTGCTTCTCAATGTCGAGTCGGCGCTCGACTCGCTGCCCTATGCTTCCATCGTCGGTGCTGTGCGCTCCCTGGGCGTCGAGGGCAGGCTTCTCGATTATGTTCGGGCCTTCCTTGCAGACCGGACGTTTGCCGTGCGCGTTGGAGGGGTGACCAGTTCACCGCGTTCCATCCACACTGGTGTGCCGCAGGGCAGTGTTCTCAGCCCATTTCTTTTCAACTTGGTGCTTGCACCACTCTTGAAGTGCCTCCCTGAAACGGCGATTCTCCCAGTGCGCGCTGTTATTTACGCGGACGACATCGCCCTCTACGTGCGCGGTCCTACTCGGAGGTGCTCTGAGGTCCGCGGGCGGATGCAGATGGCTCTGCAGTGCGTGGCGAACTTTATCAGTGACATTGGCCTCACAATATCCGCAAGGAAAACCGAGGCCCTCGTTGTTCACCCTCGTGCTGCAGCCCGTCGCCACTTCCCGTGCCTTCAGCTCGACGGTGCGAGTATCTCTTGGCAAACGAGTGTCCGATACCTCTGGCTAACAATTGATAATCGTCTACGGTGGTTCCCCGCGGTGTGGCGCATTCGGCAGGATGCTTGCCGCGTTGAGTCTTGTGTCCGTCGACTCCTCGCACGCGGCAACGGATGCCCTCCCGCCTTCGCGTGCACCATATACGAAGCAATGGCCCTTTCCGTTGTGCACTACGCTCTCCCTCTCTGCACCCTTCAGGCGCCACAGTAGAGTGCAATCTACCGGGATCATCGGCGAGTGATCCGAATGTGCCACGGCATCCCTCGTCATACTCGTGTGGCCGAGACTCTGGTAGAAACTCGCAAGTGGCCTGCGTCGCTTACAGCGGATCTGCGCGCCCTGTGTCATGTGGAGCGCCTACATCGTGCACCCGGCGTCGGTCCTCTACTCGCCCCACTTCGTGCTGTCTCAAACATTCAAGTCGGTCGAATCATCGACCTTTACGACAGTCGTCTTGTCGACGAGCCTGCCCCGTGTGCGCGCTGGCCCCCACCACACCGGCGAGCGCCCCTCAGTGTTTACTTTGAACTGCCGGGCATACGTTCAAAGCGCAACACACCACACAGTCCATCGCTCAGGAGGCTGCGGCCAGGATGCACGACACAGCCTCCTGAGCAGAACACAAGTCTATCCAGATGGCTCTGTGCTACGAGACCATTAAGCTGCGGCCGCCTGCATTGCCCCTGAGCTCGGCAAAGGTCTGCAGAGCCGCCTCAGCTTCTGTGCCTCCTCGACTACCGCAGAACGCGTTGTCTTGCAGCTAGCTGCTGACCTCCTTCCTGAGTCACCTACCATCAAGAACGCTGCGATTTATTGTGAGTCAAGATCAGCTCCGCGACATCTCATGAAGGAGGAACGCCGCCCGCCATTTTCACAGCGTGTTGCGCACAGCCTGCGGTCAATTCAGGAGCACGGCTGTGATGTTGTGCTCCACTGGCTTCCCTCCCATGTTGGCATCGCGTGAAATGAGGCTGCCGACAATCTGGCTGAACAGGCGCATTCTCCCGCGGCCCCAGTGACACCATACGCCAACTCTTTCGATTGCGCGATGTAATTTTAGGCGAGAATTGCAGCGCGACCACCCAGACGAGCTGGTTGCCGATGGACGCCCCCTCCTCTTCTTCCCATGGCTGGTTTCTCCCGGCGAGATCGCGCCCTCCTCTTTTCCCTGCGGACTGGCTCGGCATGGACGGGGGAACGAAAACAGCGGCTGCGGGGAGCTCCTTCGTCAGCTTGCATCGACTGCGGCGCTGTTGAAACACTTTTTCACCTGCTGTGCGAGTGCCCCACATCTGCCTGTGGAACGAAGCAGCCAGCCGCCCGCTACCGCCTTCTCGGCCTGCCCTGTGAGACTCTCGAGGACATCCTCTTTCCCACCGGCTGCAGGGATCGCCGCCGTAATGTCCTTGCCTCCCTTCTCTCCTTCATCGACGCTGCCGGCCTCGGCGAGCGGCTCTAAACCCAACACGCCACGTAGTATAGTTCCTCCCTGGCCTTACCTTCCCGCAAGCTCTCCTTTTGTGTCTTTCCTCCCCTCTGTCTCCTTTTCATCCCCTTTCCCCGTGTGTGTACCGGTTGGGGTGTCCTCTTCGAGAGTCAGTTATCGTACACACCAAACCCCACTTCTTATTTCTGAACAGAATCACCTATGCCGAAATTCTCTCCTGCGCAACGCCGCGATGAGCGCCAGCGCATGCGCGTCCCCTCCCCCTCTCTCTCCCCTCCTACGCTGCCCCCCTCTCGCGCGCCTTCCCACCGCGTTCCCCGTTCGCCCTGTGAGAATGGCCAGGCTAAAGAGAAGGCAAGACGCGCGTAGCGTTCCTCTTCGCGTTCCACGACGCGAAGTCGGTAGCATGCCCAACAAACGCCAACAGAACGCGATCGTGCAAGTGCTCCGGCTTCGCATCGCCTCATGGTCCCCTTTAGCGGGAATTGGTGTATTTTTTTCTTGTGAGCGGTGTCCGCACAAGAAGCGATGAGCATCGATGGGACGCGCTTCCAGAAACGCCTCAGGTCACCAACCGCCGCGGGTCGCACTCGCCGACACTTCTCTGATTCGTATGCGAGAACATAGACTTGTCAGTTCGTACGCCTTACTGAACCAATATGATGGCATGTTTTCCCCGCGCACTGCACTCGGTTTTGGCGCTGTTGTTATGTAGTGGTATATAATATTACAGCGTCAGATCAGCGCGCTGGCACGGCCGCGCTGTACGTTGCGCGAAAAAAAACATCACAATACTCAATTGTACGCGCGTACTTATTGCATGAGATTAGACTCGACATAAGGCCTCTGCACATGTCGTCCTTTGAAAAAAGTGAGAGAGAGAGAGAAATAGATGAAAAGGAAGAGGCAGGGAGGTTAATCTGGTGCGAGTGACAGGTTTGCTACCCTGCACAGGGGTGGGGATATAGGGGTCGAAAAGAGGACAGAGAGAGAGTGAGATAAAATAAAAATAAAACTAAGAACACCGCACGCATGCACACACATGCAGGACGTCCTATCAGAGCCGTTCTGAAAGACCGGTTGAACGCAGAAAGAGCATTAGCGCCTGCACAGCCTTCTTCTGTGACGTTAAGTTCTGTCGGTGGCACAGGATTCTTTCTTCCGAAAGAGTTCGGTCGTTCATTTTAGCAAGCGCGTTGCAAAGCGTCTCTCCCTGCGGACAGTACTGCGGACAGTCGCACAGAATATGCTGAATCGTTTCATCACTTCCGCAGTGGTCACAAGCTGCGGTGTCGGCGAGAAACGGCTATTAAACTTGGCAGTAACAGCCGGTAAACTATACCTGCTCCTCGGTCTACCCTCATATTTTTTAGTCACGCTGTGAATTATAAATTATAAATTATAAATGGCACGCCATTATCGGCGTGCCATTCGTTACCGTCAGTAATTAGTTTGCGTTTAATAACCATGCAAATTTTAGTAAGAGCTGAAGATTGCGTCTCTCTCGAGTATGAGACGTACAAAGCTGAAGCCACACAAGCAATAGTAGGTGGACTAGTCATTCAAGAAAAAGCAGAACGTGTGTCAGCGTGGCGTGGTGGTAAAGAACTCAGCTCAGGATACGAAGGTGACACATTCGACTACCAGGGGCGGATGTTGTTTTAGGGGCGGAGCTCCTTATAGCATCACTTCGTGGGTCATCGCTCCATCCGGCGTTCCCCCGCCGTCGCGTCTCCCGTATTATTCAATAGATGGCGCTGTCCCATAAAGAGGTCAAGTAATTATTACTGTCTCATGTCTGAAGGAATTTATCACAAACTGAGAGAAATGAGAATAGACGAGGAAGGGATTAAAAGCTTGGGTAGTGATCATAAACAAATAACATTACAAATGGAATATAAAACTGGAAATGAGAGCATAGAATCAAAGTCTGGCACCTCGTATTTAAATGACAAACAAATAATAAATATAGCCACAAGAGTCGAGGAAGAAGTAGGCAAAATACCAGGCAAGGACTGGGAGTACAGTGAGCTATTAGATCTAATGACGAAAGAGATAGGGAGAGAGAAGAAAACTATTTGCTGGAAAGGAAGGAGAAAGCCAAATAGTTGGTGGAACAAGGAAATCCGGGAAGCGATCGAGAAGCGGCGTGAGTCATCGCGGAATCATAGAAGGGCAAAAACGGACAAGTGACCGCAGGACGAAGTCAACGAAATATGGGAAATATATCTCGAGCAAAAATCCATTGTACAGAAATTGGTCGAGGCAAAAATTAGAGGGAAAAGTGAACGCTGGGTGACAGAGATTCACGAAAAAAAGGAGGCCGCACCTAGGATAATTTGGAGCCACATAAATACTCTATTTAGGAAGTCTGTCACAAATCAATAACATATTCTAGATGAAGGACTAAATCATTTGGAAGGGTACTAAGCGCTAGGTTACATTCGAAAGGTAACAGTCGATTCGTTTAAAAAGAGCGTCCAGGGGATTTCCCCGGTGAGTAAAAGTGTGGCGGAGAGAGCAACTGAGGAAGATCTAGTGCTGGATAATTTCAATTGGAAAAAAGGCTGAAAGAAAAATTCCAAAGCGCACTGCCGCGGGTTTAGATGGGATTCCCGTTAGCCTCATTAACGAACTAGGAAATAGCACTAAAGAAGCACTGCTGAAAGCTGTAGCAAAATGCTTAAAGGACAGGCAAATACCGGATAGTTGCCGAAAAGGTAGAATGAACTTAATATATAAAGCAAGGGAGAAAAGGATAACATTCCCTCGTATAGACCACTAACCATTACATCGGTACTATACAGGTTGGCGATGCAAGCAGTAAAATTGAAAATAGAAAAGTGGGCAGAACACAACGATATTTTGGGACAACTCAAGAATGGATTTCGAGTCGACAGGCGGTTAGACGATAACCTGTTTGTTCTCACTCAGTGTATAGGCCTCCCAAGCAACGCTTAGCGGCGCTGCTGCTCTTGACAGGCAGCGCCATCTCTGGCAGAAAAAGAGAAACTGGGGCGTGATCAGCGAGTGCTTTCCCCGCTCTCCCTTCTCGCCACCGCGTTGCCGCTCGCTTCCGTGCACGTGCAGAGCTCTCGCGGTGCACTTGCGGCGTCTCACAATGTACCGCGTGCAGTGCGGCTTGAAAAGGATCTTCAAGCTTGACTGGCACTTCCGCAAAGCGAACTTGATAAAATTAGGAAAGCTCGTCAATCACGTTAACGGTGAAGAGCAGACGATCGACGACAACCACGCCCGACTCAAAGCGAAATGCATTTCCCAAGTCGCGATTACACCGTGTAGGACGTATACCTCGAGGTAAGTCTCATTCTGTCACGTTAAAGATGAATAATGGTCCACGTGCACTCCGAAATGAAGCCGTACACGCTATCGATGTTCTGCGGCGTGGACTACGAATCATATGATTGTTGTTTTGATATGGCATGCTTACAGTAGCAGCCGTGTACTTTCGTGAACAAACGTTTGCGGCGTGCGAAAAAAAGATTATACGGTCATAGCACTGCTTCCTGAGAAGGTTAGAGTCAAGTCCTCCGTGCCGCTGGAGAATCACCCGCCGATTAAGACGCGAGGCAGCTAGCTGAGCTTCAACCACTGTGAAGCAAGATGAACTGCTCGCCTCGTTTTTTCGGCTCTCGCGTCATGCTTGCAGTCTCTTTTTATGATATCGACTTGACAGGCGTATAAAACCTGTTGCGTGAACGCGGCTAGAAAATCGCACAAAGTCAGAAGGTGGTTAATTCAAGGTTGCAATTGCAAAGCATGTATGAAGTGCCAGTTACATTTAGCGGCTTAAATATATATCACCCTAATAAAGTGACAAAAACAAAGCAAACCTGCAGAACGATGTCAAAGCTTGCTGCAAATGCACAGACGTCCGTTCCGGCGTGATAAAGCAGCCTTCCCGACGCTTGAAATGCAGGCGCCGAACTTCTGACGATGTGCCGAGTTCAGTTGAATTCAACCAACCGCGCAATGCTAATGGTATAACGCGAATGTGAACGTTCAACAATGACTGGTAGGTCTCACGAACACGGGGAATCAAAACACAAAGTTGCTTCACCTACAACCGTAACTGGACTTTAACAATGCGAGAAGACAGCGAGCAATCATTACTGTATTGGCTGCGTGCATGCGCCCCGTTACTTACCGATTCAGGTAGTCGGAACGAACGAAAGCGATGAACTCCGACAGCCAAAATAGAAGGCGAGACAGCGCTGTCAGCTATCCACGCTTGCCGCCTTTATTTCTCGTGCGACACGCCCGGGAACCGATACAGTTTAACACGTGAATCGTGTGCCTTGTCTGCACTGTTGTGACTGGCCACTAAACCGCAATACTTCGGACCACGCTTGCGCTTCCGCGGGGTCGCTTCTGCCATCGTGGAAATGCGCAGCTTCGCACAGCAAGCCTCTCGGTTCAACGTGCCGAGCTGACGGCCCCACAGTTACCCGCACCGAGAGAAGAACGCGAGCGCACGTGCGTTACCGCTACCGTGAAAGGGGCTGAGTCGGCCGCGCGACCGTTGAGTGTTGTCCGACAGAGCCGCAGCGCGGCTGGCGCGGCGCTGTCGTCGCGCCGCAAACTTGAGCTTGGGTTCCCTATAGAAATATCTAAAATAGAAAACAGGCCCTTGTACATGGCTTTTCTGGACATCACTGGGGCGTACGACAAGGTTAATCAGGAAATTTTGTGGATATATTGAGAGGAATGGGCATAGGCGACGACTGTATACAGCTTTTGAGGGAGATATACCGAGAAAATACAGTTTGCATAGAATGGGAAGGAATGAGTAGCAAAGAGAACGTTGAGATTAGCAAGGGGCTGGGACAGGGATGCCCTTTGTCCCCGCTGTTATTCATTCTCTACATGGCGAATATGAAAAAAGCGCTAGAAGGTAGCAACTTTGGTTTTAATCTGTCACACAAACTTGGCGGCGTGATGATTGAGCAGAAGCTTCCAGGATTATTTTATGGTGACGATATTGTCTTATTTGCTGACAGGCGAGAGGATATACAACAGCTGGCGGATATATGCGGAAGGGAAGAGGAAGCTCTAGGACTAGGATTTAGTGTAACCGAATATGGATTGATAGTATTCAATGACCCTTGTGATCAGGCGGTGTCAATACAGGGCCAAGAAATACCGAGGGTGAGCGAATGCAAGTACCTCGAAGTATGGATAAATGAGGGTGACAGGTACATGGAGGTACAGGAAAAAGCCTCGGCAGCAAAGGGAAAGAGGAATGCTGTAATAATGAAGCACAGAACATTGTGGGGATACAATAGGTACGAGGTGCTTTGAGGGGCGCGGAAAGGTGTAATTGTTCCGGGGCTTACTTTTGGGAACTCAGTGGTGTGCATATGGGCAGAGGTGCAATCGGGAATGGATATAAATCAAAGGACTGTGGGACGCCTCGCGTTGGGTGCCCACGGGAAGACGGCAAATGAGGCTATAAACGGCGATATGGGAAGGGCAGGTTTTGAGGCGAGGGAGGCTCAGAGCAAAATAAGGTTCAAAGAAAGGCTAAGGAATATGAAGGAGAGTAGATTGGCAGAGAAGGTGTTCCGTTACTTGTACAGGAAGAGCGTGGACACACAGTGGAGAAAAAGAACTAGGAGGCTCACTAGTAAATATACGGCTCGTAGTGTAAGCAGTATGTCAACAAAGAGCGTTAAGCGAAAAGTCAGAGGCGGATAGGATTTACTGGATGGCAGCTATGGAGAAAAAACCGGCTTTGAGTAACTACCGAAAGGGCAAAAATGAAATAAGGAGGGAGGCATTTTTACGACACTTCAATGGGAAGCGCTTTACTGTTTGAAGCGAGATTGGGTTGCGTTAGAACAGGTAGTTATAAAGCGAGATTCAGTAACGAAGAAGAACAATGTACATGCTGCGGGGGAACTAAGGAAACGATGGAACATGTACTGATTGAATGTGGCGATATTCACCCAGGTGTACGTTTGGGCACGAGCCTACATGACGCCTTGGGTTTTAGAGACAATGGAAAGCTGAACACACCCGCGATTTAAATAAGTAAGAGACGGTTAGAGTATTGGTGGCAGAAAACTAGAGAGAAAGGACAAAAATAAATATTGAAAAATAAAACAGCACATTCTGCCGTAAAGGGCAGAGAACGGAACTGAAAACAACTTAAGTTTTTTTTTTCTTTTGGAGTAAAATAGTTTTAATTGAAGTAAAGACACTAGGCCAATGCTAAGAAAAAGAAAAGTAAAGTTTTTTTTTGTCGAGCCTGGTGGCACACTTGTCACCGCCCCGTTATAAAGGAAACGCTCATAGCATCCATCAATCCACCGAATGCAAACTGCAGTTGGGTGACGATATACTAGACGGCGCTGTCCCATACAGATAGCAAAAAGATCAAATAAAATAAAATACAAAAAATGAAAAAATAATATTAAAAATAAGTAAAATAAAAAATAAAATAAAGAAAGAAAATAAAAACAAAATAAATAAAAATAAAAATAAAAAACATAAAAGAACAAATAAAAACAACAAAAGGAGAAAAAAATGCAAAATGAAGAATAAACAAAGCGGCGTATCGCTTTGATTACTGCTGGGCGAAACCACTGAACATTTCACGGTTTAACCATGATTGCTTCAGGAGTTTCACCCAAGCTCTTCATCATTCACCCGTGGATATGCTGTAATTGTTTTTTTTTGTATCCGGATTTGTTTACCCTTATTTGTGCTAATGCTTTCTACATCGCCTTCTATACAATTATTTATGTGTGACGGCTAGGCACGATGGTCCTGACGCTGTAGAGCCGTTTCACGCTCCGCTATTCTCCAGCCTTCATCATACACCAGCATCCAGCACACCATATGCCACTATCTTCCAGCACCATAATCCACCATAATGATGGATGATGGAATCCACCATTCCACATGATAGCTAAATTTTTAATAGGGAAAGAAAGAAGGAAAGAAAAAAAAGAAAGAACGAAAGAATGAAAGACAGGAAGAAAGAAAGAAAGAAAGAAAGAAGGAAGGAAAAAAGAAAGAAAGAGAGAAAGAAAGAAGGAAAGAGAGAGAGAAAGAAAGAAAGGTAGAAAGAAAGAAAGAAAGAAAGAAAGAAAGAAAGAAAGAAAGAAAGAAAGAAAGAAAGAAAGAAAGAAAGAAAGAAATCTAGTATGTCAGGCACACACGCGCCAAGCTTCGCTTGACCCATTACGTGGCTTCGCTTGACCCATCGCTTCGCTTTACCTATCCCCCCATCGAAGTCAAGCTTCGCTTGACTTGACTGCGACGATGCTATCCGTGTGCAGGTCGACTTCCCTGATTTGAAGCGGGGCAAATGTGCGAAGTCTTGCCGTGTCCACATATTCAGACTGGTAAAATTGGCAGCCTCTTCAACTGCTGTAGATCTTAAAGAAAATTGAGTGCTTCGCCGCAATGGCGAAGAACTCAATGGCACAGGAACAAATTGTAATGTTATATGAAGTAAGACTAGCAGTTAACACTTTTTGAACTCGATCTGGCATAACTCAACGAAACAGTAGAGTAGGGCAGCCCCGCTGCTCTCGGGAGCAAGGAGGTGTTCGTGCCGTCTGTCGTCTCAACGCGAAGTAAGCAATGAGAGCCCAGTACGAACCTGTCGAGGTAGCGCGCGGGCCAGCACTCACGACCGTGCCCTTATGATGAATGTTAAGAAGAGAAAAATAACAATAAGACGTCACACAATGTGAATTGGGCAACAAGTCTGTGGCTTAAAGCTTCCCAGCCAGCTCTGTGATCAGCTATATTCCTTCATCATCAGCTTCAACATCAAGAAAGTGCACGTAATGCTTTCCAGATGCGTAGCGGGTACCGCGCTTATCTGCAGAACGACGAATGGTGGCATAGCGGGTGCTTTGCTGCTCTACAAAATTTATCATTATGATTAATGGCGTAGTGGACACCTTGCAGTTGTACTAGTTGCCACAAGCTAGATTAAAACGAGCTGAATCAAAGTAGCGCGAACAAACGTAGCACGAGACGAAGAAGGCTACTGCACAAGCGCATACTGAACTTTTATGAGAAAGCACAAAAATATATAGGAAGCGCAACCCACATGTTCACCCCGAATAGAACCAAAAATCTCAGAGGCCGTATTCACAAAACTCACCTAACCAGCAAATTGTCGCGTAAGAATAATTTTGTCGCGTAAGTCGTTTCTCGAAGCGAAAAAAAACGTCCTAAGTGGCCATTGTTGTCACATCGGTCGCTGCGGTAAAGCGCGCCGCGACTATCCGGGAACATGCCAACGATGGTGATGCAGTTGCTATGTTCAGTGACGTCACCGAACAAGTGTTTTAAGTGGATTCATGAAGCAAAAAAATTGCGCAAGAACAGCGTGGCTACGAAGCAATCCTAAGAGTGGTCCGGACAACACTTACGAACAATATGACTGCTGCTTAGAACATGCAACCGCGGCGCGTATCTGGTTGTCGTGGCTGATTTTAAGCTAATTCAAGGCCACGTAAGGCTGCTTGATGATTGGTGGTACTTTTTAATTTATTTCGGTGCTTTGAGGTTCGTGTGTTGTTTCGCTTGTACGCAATGCATAGTGTTGACACACGCAGTCGCCGAATAAGCTCAGAGTCGCAGTAATTAAAGAAGCCTATTGGGTGTCAATGGTGAAAAATTATGCATGCAAAGGCTTGTGGTTCGACTAAAAACAAATTCCTACATGAATGGTCCATTGAATGGAAAGCGGCGTGGTTATTTGGTCAACATTTTTTGTTGTGTTGTTGTGTTGCGTCCTGCTTCCTTTAAATACGTCCAACTTATCATGATGTACGACAGCATTGGTCGAAATTACAACCAGAGGTTCAGAGGAGGTACATCAGCTGCACGCTATTGGAACTAAAATTCTGCGGAGTACTTCAGTTAGCCGCCATTTAGCTAGCTCGACTGGTTTTAACTGGCCCATAGGCACGATGTCCGAGATGCAGCTGTCGCTATGCACTTTCGGCCGATCCAGATCGGGCTCGTACATTGCAAATCACAGCATATCATAGATCTGCGTGAATATGTATAAAATCACAAACAAATTCACTGTTCGGAAACCGAAACCTTCACTGTTCGGAAACCGAAACGGAACGCGTTTATATAGCAAGCAGTCAGAAAGAAATGGCTCCAGTAATTTGAAAGGACATCGACAATGCGAATGCTCACAATTCTCGAGTATAAACAAACATATGCTGAATTCATGATCATTATATTATTAACTGCCATTTAACTTGGCGTGAGATGATCAATAAAGGTGGTTTCACCCAGTCATATATGTGTTTTGTGCTCAAAAGCGTCAGCTTGACCTGGAAATCATCGCGTAGCCAAGGCGAAACCGCCGCTGCAGGCTGCTATTGTAGCAGACGACAGACGCTAGCAGACGACGGCTTGGGCGAGAGGCACAGCTTGTGATTAGTTCGGAAGCAGTACTCTCGACATCAGGTCATCTTATGACTTTGACTAAACACTTCCTTCATCGCTAGCTCATTTCATGTTCGTCATATTTAAACATGCAAGACATTTTTATCTCGCCGTGAAAAGTGCGCAACAGCTTTCTTGAGCTCTCTTAGCGCTTGCCCCTGCTGCGCAATTTGCGAAAACAACATGACGTCATAAAGTGCATGTGCCGGTGCCGTTTTTTGCAAACCCTTCTCGCTTGAGTTCCTTCAGCGTTCGACTGCGTATGGTCTGAATACATTTGCTTTTTCGGTGAGCGAAAGCCGTGTGAAGACTGATGGCAGTGTCTCTTGGTGTGCGGTGAAGCGTAGCGAAGCCTGTACCTCGGTGTGTTTATGAAGCGGGGATCGGCGCCTGGGTACCGACAGTAACTGGAACTCGAGGAAGGAAGGAAGGAAGGAAGGAAACAGAAAAAGGAGAAGGCAGGGAGGTTAACCAGAAACACTTCCGGTTGGCTACCCTACACTGGGGGGTCGGGAAAGGGGAATAGAAAGACGAGAAATAGAGAAGAGGAAAGAGAAAAAAAAGAGAGAGAGAGAGAGAGAGAGAAGAGATGCAGTGCATTCATTACAGCGTGCGGAATTGCACCGCAAGTCAGAGGCGTTCGCATAAGCCCGTCGTTCTCAAAAAAAAAAGCCGCACCTCCCCGAAGGGGATCGTGAGGAAATGCCAATGCATTTGGGTGCACCCTATGAGTGTGCGATTAATTATAAAGAGAGACGAGAGTGTGCACGTAGAGGCGTAATGCTCGAGTTGCATTGTGTTACACTTCGTCCTAGTTGTATCGTTGCCGGGAGAGATCCGACTTCGCCGATTTCCATCGCTATCAAGACACCAAAGCGCGCGCTCCCTGCATGATATATAGGTTCGAGCGCTACCCAGATAATGGTAAACATGACAAGAGTACACTTGGGCATTCTTGGAAACATTTGGGCATTCTTGGAAACTTCCTTCAATAAACTTAGTTGTGAGTTCGCGCCCGTTTGTCTTCTCGCCTTTCGTTTCCGTCTTTTGTGCGCGCGCCGAAATGTTTCCAAGAATGTCCTCAAACCAACTCGCCCAGCTCTCCATACTGTTACAGTACACTTGGGGTGGTGTTTCGCATTTTTTACGTGCTTTTGTTATGCGCCCTATGCACCACTAAGTCAAAAGCTCACAAGGAAATACTTAGCAGCATCTCAATTTTGTATTTATTTCGTGTTATGACAAAATGTCTGCAATAAGGATAGTCAAGTGCGAATCTTCGGTAAGGCGTTCATTTTTATGTATACAGAAATCTTAGTGGACTTCTTTTTTGTGTGATTTTCAGGAATACACTTCTGGCAAAGCAGCAAGTGCTGCTTGCCCACCAGTCTGTGTTGAAGACAAGTGTATTGTGGGCATGAGTGTCGGCAGGATTTTGTCTTGCGGGTGCAAGGCGGTGTAACGTGTCGGCCTGGTGAGCAGGAGGCATTGGTGTAGCTTGAGTAGGGTCAAGTGCTGGTGTGTCTTGAGGGGGACAGGTGCACTTTGTGCAAACCCCTGCCGACGCCCATCATTGTGGGAACTCCCTGATGTGCCTCACTTTACACTATGTCGAACAGCTCCTGCATCTTACCATATTTGGGCCAACACTGGTATTGATGCAGAGCGTTATTGCATGCAGAGCGTGGTTGCACGCGCAATACTGCGTGCAACCTTTCTGATATCGTGTGCATTTGAAAATTTCGCATTGTTTAGAAAGACGCTGAGTGGACCCAGTGTTATTCATCAAACATGTCTTAACAGGGGCAGTTGGGCGAGTTGGTGTATATTTATAGTTAAAGAGAGTGCAAAAAAAATCATAGCACAGAGATATGAAGATGACAGGATGATGCGCTACTAGCAACTGAAGTTTAGTTGAAACCACAGAAAGATGTAAGCCCACACTACGAAGAAATTACAAGATTAACAATCAAACATCCAATAAGAAATGAAGGCCGCAGACAGGACAATGCGCTACTGGCAACTGAAGTGTAATCAATACAATAGAAATATATCAACACGTGACTAAAAAAGCGAAGCAAATGTTCAACTTAATTTGTTAGTAGTGTGTCGTTCTGTCCCCTTCGTTGCTATGTGTTGTGATTTCGTTTTCACGTTTTCCTTACCTATGAACTCAACTCTTGACTGTTTTACAACCTCTATACATGTGTGGTCAATTTTTATTATTCATCCTCATGACATTTCATGTCCTAGGATCCAATGAGCAAAGCAACCAGTCACTATTGATAGGACTTTTTTATTTAGTGCATGTCATTGCCTAATTCCAAGTTGACGTTGCAGCCATGGTGTTTGGATGATTTTCAATGTGGTAATTATGCATAAGCCATCAAGTGAGGAATTAAGGATGAACTTTTGAGTTACAGGTGGCACTAGCTGGCATAAAAACATTGAAACATAGCTGTACGTGTTATGCATATTAGAGGTATTGGTACATTGCAGTCATATGATTATGGCGACAAGTTCCCAAGCACACTTCCAGAAATTTACGATGGCTTCCAGGAATCTGTGAGTAAATATGTACAGCAACATCTGAAGGCAACCTTGTAATATTGTGAGCATTGCTGAATGCTTTTATGCATCTTGGTAAGTGGACCTACACCCAACACCACATACCTATTTTGGGCTTTTTTGTAGGAAACTCAACTACAAAATCATGCGCGAAATGTTTTGATGCCATAGGGCAAACTAATGCAATAAAAAACTGTACAACTGCCTGTCTACACGGTTTCATATTTCCCAAAATGATGCTAGCCTTATTGTACTAATTTAGATGCCTTCGTGTGTAGGCTGACACCAAGTTCCATGGGTAGCTTATTTTTTTGGTTTGTACTTACATTCTGGCACGGCGAAGTGCACAGGTTAGTGTGCATAATGATGAGATTTTACACCCTACTTTCGTATTGCTTTACTGCTGTGAATTATGTATAGTGCTTAGGCTCTACTGTATATGCTGTTCCACGTGTTCAGCTTTGGGACCCAATGGGCATTGAAACTCCCTCGGACAGCCGAATAAAATTCGAACGTCCACGTCCTAAGCAGTTGTCCAGGGGACATCCGATGGATACCTACGTCGGATTAAATTTTTACGTCCATTTGGTTTTCTCCAGCGGACGACCTCGGGACATATTGCGCACGACATATTGTTAGTCGCGTACGAGTCGCTTTATTTTCGAGCTTCATGGTTTTCGGTACTTATGAATCAAAGATATGTCTTTGAGGGCCATCACGCGCGTGATAGGTCGACTTTTCAAGAGAAGGTGTGATGTGCATAATTCATGACGCTTTTCAAGTACTTATAATTACAGCAGCCAAGCATATTTTCAAAAACACTTCAGCCATCACTTACCGCGCAGAAAGCGCGCCGCACCCGGGAAAACCCCACACGCTGCCAGTATATGGCCACCACGGGTGTTTATTGGAAGCTGCAATCAACGTCATGGTTTGCGTTATGCTTTAAATAATTTTTATTGGCGCGCAGCAAGGGAACAAAGGCGGCGAATCCGCCTCCCCCGTAATATATATTGTGAGGATCCAAGTTCGTGGACCGCTTAATAAATTTATTCTGGAAGAATTAAGGAAAATAAATTTTAAGTAAATGTCTTTTTTTTATAAATAATTGACGATATGATGTGCTAAGTCACGCCGAGGCAGCGACGCCCTTTAAAACAAAACCCAAATTTTGAAGCCACAAATTTTACTCGATCGCTGCAAGCGACGAAGCCACTACGGTTTATCTGCGGTTGCCACGCGCATTTTTCCCCCTCCATGGCCACGCGGTTGCCACGGAATCACGTGAACGCGCTGCGGTTTGATTTTTTGAAACATGGCGTCGATGACGTATTTGCCTGCCACCGAATAAAACAAGTAGATACTACAGCATAAAGATCTGCGCAATTTTCCGTTTTGTGTTTTTTTAGTTTGATATCTGTTTTTTTTTGTAAGCGTTACAAGTGTTACAAGCGCAACAATAGCAATGGTGTAAATGTTTACACCAGTTGCGAAGCTGCGTTCCAACACCCAAACATATCCATGCCTAATCTTGTAATTTGCAGATTGTCGCGTCATCTAGAAGCAGCAATAATAAACATTAAAAATTACATTGTCGTTTTTGGGGGCATTTTTTCAAAGTTATTTTACCTCGCAGGTAGCGCTAACGTCGTCACAAACGTTCATAAGTTTTGAGTTTTGCCATTCGGAAATCTGCCTTCACGACGGCAGCGACGGTTGGTCGTTTGCGCATGCGTTCATGAGAAAAAGGCGCGCGTTTTCAGTAGTTACAGGCGCCATTCATGGTTGCGAAGTTGTCAGAAGTTGTTGCATATGCGGTGTGGTTGTACGAGGTTTGCAAGTTCAACGTCTTCTTGGATACACACCTGCGCGGCTGGGTTCGCCTTGCAATAAAAGGTAAGTTCAAGCGCGCTTCGTTTTTAGAGCACTCACGTACAAGTGCTTTCAGGTTTGGTGTTTATCGAGAAGTGCCTGCATGCGCATGCACGCGTTCGCTGTCGCATCCTCGTGTGTGATGAGGGCTGTTGCTCGCTCTTAATACACGTTCGGCACGCGGACAGCATGATGCAAACTAAGCAAGAAATCCCGCAAGAGATTCGCTGAAGAGAAAGCAGCGCGGGAGACTAAAAACACTGTCCACCTTCTCGATTCTCTGCGTTCTGAGCAGGACTGTTCTACGACCAATCCATATTTTGAATCGCAGACCTTGAGCAATCTGCCGGAAACGGTACCTCGTGTGAACGTGAGCGAAATCGTTCACAGTCAAACTCATCACTCTTCAGAATCTGGCGGACTTTTAGAAGACTCTACATTTTGTGACGGCGATTCCGCCGGGCTACCGAGGCTCAGTGCAGGTGGCTTTTCACTTCGTGAGTCCAGTCCCGATTTGCCTAGAGTGTCATCGGGTTCTGATGTGGTAACTCCAGAGAAAAGTTCTCGAGATGCCCTGCGCCAATGGGCAGTTGAACACAATATTAAAAGGAACGCCCTTACTGGGCTATTGAAGCTTCTGAAATCCCAAGCAGAGCTTTCTCAGCTTGATCTTCCCCGCGACGCGCGTACCCTACTGGGAACACCGTTTACGAAAAGCAAATATCCGGTAACAGTTCTTCAGCCAGGTGAATATTGTCATTTTGGTCTTGCTGCAGGTTTGCGGCACTCTCTCAGAGCCGTAAAGCAACTCCCAGGCGTTGTTTCAGTTACAGTGAATGTGGATGGTTTACCGCTTGCAAAGAGCTCCAAAATGCAGCTGTGGCCGATTCAGTGCCAAGTCAGCAACTGTGACGGTGATCCCTCACCATTTCTAATTGGTGCTTATACAGGGCCTTCGAAGCCACTTTCCTCAAATGACTTCCTAAGACCTTTCGTCGACGAACTGCAGCATTTGTTGCCATATGGGCTTGTTGTCAACAGCCAAAAGATTGAGCTGAGACTGAAGGCACTTGTGTGTGATGCTCCAGCACGTTGTTTCATAATGATGTCAAAAGGACACAGTGGCTACAGTGGGTGCCCGAAGTGCACTGTCGAAGGCTCATACGTTGAAGGCAAAGTTGTGTTTCTTGATTCAGACAGCCCTCTGCGCACTGATGAAAGCTTCAGGGAACAGCACGATCCCGGTCATCATCGTGGAGCCTCTATTCTCCTTGAGCTACCCATTGATACAGTACGTAACGTTCCTCTGGATTACATGCATGTTGTCCTTCTGGGTGTTGTGAAAAAGCTTGTGATCTTATGGGTATCAGGACCTTTGAATGTTAGACTGGGTCCACAGTCTCGTCTCAAGTTTTCTGAAGAAAGCAGCACCTTGCGTGCACATATTCCACGTGAATTTCCGCGGCAACCACGATGACTTGATGACGTAGACCGTTGGAAGGCAGTAGAATTCCGCCTTCTTTTGTTCTACACTGGGCCAGTTCTACTCAAACGCATCCTTCCAGAGAACCTCTATGCAAATTTCTTGTTCCTCCATGCAGCGCTTTCAATTTTAGCCAACAATCACTTGTGTTGTCGCTATGCGGACTATGCAAAGGCTCTTCTGAAGCATTTGTTAACGCTTTTGCTCATTGCAATGGTAAAAGCCATGTGTCTTTTAATGTGCACTGCCTGTTGCACCTTCCTGATGATGTAAAGTATCACGGTGCAGTGGATTGCTTCAGTGCGTTCCCTTTCGAAAACAACATGAAGCAACTAAAAAAGTTGCTTCGCAGGCACGGGAAGCCCTTGCAGCAACTTGGAAAGCGGCTAACTGAAGAGTGGTCAAGCACTGGTGAAAAGATTTGCGTGGAAAGTGATGCTTTCACACCAAGTTGCCCTCATGAGAATGGCCCACTGCCTTCCATGTGCTGTGTGCCATGTTTTCAAACAGTGAAATGTTCAAACTTCATGCTGAGCTTAGACGAGCAAGACAACTGCTGTATGATTGATGGGCACATTATTATAATAAGAAACATCGCCAGCTTGAAGTCCACCCAGGAACTATGTGCTGTCGGCCAAGAGTTTCTTCTAAAGGAAGATCTTTATGCAGTGCCTCTTCAGTCTTCGAGACTGGGCATATACATTGTTTCAAATCTGTCAGAACTGAAAGTGTGGCGTCTGCATAACGTCCGAAAAATGGTCAGGCTTCCATGAAGGAACCAGTCTGTGGTCATTCCAGAGTTACATTCAATCTAACCTGTGTTCTTTAGAAGTTCCATTAATAATAGGTGGGGTTTTGCGTTCCAAAACCACGATATGATTATGAGAAAGGCCGTAGTGGAGGGCTTCGGAAATTTCGACCATCTGGTGTTCTTTAACGTGCACTGACATCGCTCAGTACACTAGCCTCTACCATTTCGCCTCCATTGAAATGCAAACGCCCCGGCAGAGATCGAACCCGCAACCTTCGGGTCACCAGGGTCATTAGCCACTGATTCACCATAGTGGATAGAAGTTTGTCTTTCGGAATTTAGCCAACTGTGTTGTATACTGCAAGCTTTGTTCCATTGTTTTGCCACGAGCCTTGTGTTGTACTGCAACATGCCAAGCTGTGCTTTGGTGAGCATGATCATTTTTTTATTGACATGAACTACCTGCACTTTGATTTTAGCTGTTAATTCTTTAGGGCATTACTTTTAGCTGCTATGGAGCCTTGAAATGTGCAAGCATTTGTGGACGTATGAAAACAGTTTCGTTTATTTGGCAAAGCTCTAGGCAGTTTAGCCTAGAAGGTGTGGTACAGCTACGCAGATTAAAAAAATTCTCACCTGTCAAACATGCCCAGTCATCTTGACAGGCAAAAGAACATTCATGTTAAAATTCTAGAGTCAGACACAATGAGACCGCAATATTTATATATCTCCGCTAAAATGGGAAACACGGCATTTAATAGAGGCAATAGTTGGGGATTATTGCTCTTAGCATGAGTACTAGTTTCCAAATAACGAAGCACCTAATATAGCTGTGTAATGCCGCCACTGCCTGACCATCAGTCTATAGTTATCCGCACTGGCAACTTTCAAGACCTGGCATAACTCAGCGTGATCTTTAATATAAATTATATTCACTGCTCTGAATTCATTGTAAGTTATAAGGAACTTATTTCACTGAAGAAATGTTGATTAAATAATTGTGTTTGTAGTGACTGTGGCAGACAGGTAATTTTTTAACTCAGTCAAATTAATTTATTTTAGATCTTTCCTAGTACGAAATTCTGGGTGTTTTTCCACATTATAGCGGTAGTACTATTGAAATTTTAAATTGGTTAGTGTATTTCACTTTGTTGAAGCATGTGTTCTTTCTTCAGATGAATTACGCCCTTGTGGAATTCACAAAAACGAAAACTGTGGCAGTTGTTCCGACAATATGGATCTTGCATAACAAGTGCTGGTGGCCAACTCATGTCAGTGCTGAAAGGCTTGTGTTCATGGTGAAGAAATCACGCCCTAGGGAGTCGACATGGGGCAAGTTCAAAATTTCAGCAATAGGATTATCCGGTAAGTGCTGCGTTTAGATATGTTGATTTCTTCAGAACAGAATTAGAGCTGAAACTTGACCTTACTAAGACCATTGCACTATAATTTCTTGTTCAGCTACATACGACCATGTACGCAAAAACCTGGACAAAAGCCAGTATACATCGGACCTGAGTAGTGGCCCTGACAGGGGCCGGAAAAGGCATCGTCGGGCGCCATTGGTGTATACGGAATCCGAAGAAAGTGAATCGGAGCATTCTCAGCATGCTTCGAAAAAGCTGCACGCACCGGTAGTACCAGAAGACTTTCCTCAGGGTGAGTTAAATGTTTCCACTACTGCCGTGCAGTGGAAATATTTACAGCTTCTGTAATAAACTGTAATGATCAGTTTGTTCATATGACTTAAAAATTGCTTGTACCGTATAATTGCTTTCTTTTCTGACATCTGTGAATGTGTCTCTTGTTTTGTCCACCTGTGCAAGAGTGCTTTGTAGGGCCACAGTGCCAATCAGGTGGCATGAACCACATTCAGTACCAGTGCAACTGTTGCTACTGTAGTGATTGTGCGGTTGAAGCACTCTCATGACAGCAAGTGGGATAGGCAGGAGAAAGTGCCTCAGACAGGCCAGCTCTCGTTTTGATAGGAGGACCTATTTTTGTCAAAGGCGCCTTGCCATCCTTGGTTCGTTAGTTGTTGGTTTTAAGGGGGTTAGTGTTGACGTCATTGCCAGTGGTGGCACGTGGCGCAGTTGGTACCCAAGTGCACAGTGATATAGACGCCGCTGCTGGCGCCTTACGACGGCCGCCCGGTGCCATAGGCACCGGGCGGCCGTCGTAATGCGCCAGCAGCGCCGCAAGTGGTGACAGAGACAGCACTGGCATGTGAAGCAGACAACGCGGAGTAGGCTCCGTTACGTTGGGGACCGTATTCGAAGAGAAGCGGCCGCGTTTTTTGTTGAACCATCCGAAGCTGCACGCTGTTGCGTTTGCCATTTGGCGCGCAAGCCAAACAGAAGCGGCAGCAACAGTGTACTTTTGAACAATGCACGTAGCGTTCAACTGTCGAACATGTGTTCAGATAACAGGGTCCGGCGCCGGGCTTCTGGGAGACTCCCCCGCAGTCGTTTGCGGTCGTGGGCGTGTTTAATGATCGCCAAGTCGCCTAGAAAGGGTGACACGTTTGTTTCCCTTTCATGTCTTCCCACCGAGGAGCGCCGTAGGAAAATCAAACGAATCTTCGTGGGGTACTATGCTTTTAGGCGTTTGTTTTCTTTCGGAGGCGGACCAGAAGGGGCATGATGCCTCCTTCCTTCCGGGACTGCAAATGAGGCAGGCCAGATTGGCGACACGTGGTAAAATAAACATCTTTGCATTTTAACTGCCAAACTCTCTGTTCCTCACTGTTGTGTGGAGGGCCCTTGGCGGGAAGGCGAGTCCTGACAGTGCAAGTGCACGCATGGCGCTGCCAGTTATCTTGTGCTGCGGTTTTAAAGGCTTGACCAGCTGCGTGCGCGTTTTCGTGGTCTGCTCTGGAGAAGGGTTGCCGATTGCACAAAGCAGGTCACATGAATGATATTACGGAATACATTGCCACGCCCACTTCTTGTTTTATTTTGGATTATTCGGGTTTGACCAGCAAGGACGTTTATCAACGATCGACGCTGTCCGCAAAGCAGTGTTCGAGAAGCTTCTCGAGATTAGTAGATCGTTTTGTTAAGATTGCGCGCCGCCCGTCTTTGTCGAGAGATAATGCCGCCACCAGCGATATTGCTGGAAAGTTCGATAGCGCCTGTATAAAAACCGACGCGCTTGACCGCTTGTCAGTTGATCGACGGACGACGCCCTGTTCGCCGCTCTCATTGTACAGCGTGTATTGCTGTAGTTCTAGTTCTCAGTTTCTCGGCCACAAGTTCGGCCAAATAAACAGTTTCATCTCGGACGTGCGGACTGTTGTCTTCGTCGACGTCACGACCACGTGACATCTGGTGGAGGTGCTGCTTCTTCCATGATCCGGACGCCCCCGCGAAGCGCTGACCCAAGCCCAAGCCGCGAGGAGGACGACGGCAAAGAAAACCCGGATCGTCGAGCAAGCCGCAGGCAACAAGGTCTACCGCCAGAGCACGGGCATCTACCTGAAAAGACCCGGCAAACAAAGATCCTGACCTCGACCACAGCGACGATGGCAGACGCTGTGCCGCCCGCACCGATCCTTCTCCGGACGCCCAAGGAGCCGCCAACCTTCCGCGGATCGTCGTTCGAAGACCCGGAAAGCTGGCTCGAAGCCTACGACCGAGTCGCCGATTTTAATGCCTGGACCAGCGAAGACAAGCTACGGCATGTCTATTTCGCTTTGGAAGACGCCGCTCGTACCTGGTTCGAGAACCAAGAGCGAGCCCTGACAACGTGGGACATATTTCGCGCCAGGTTCCTCGCCACGTTCACGAGCGTCGTTCGCAAAGAGAGGGCTGAGGCTCTGCTCGAGACCCGCGTGCAGATGCCGAAAGAAAACGTGGCGCTCTTCGCTCAAGAAATGGCCCGGCTGTTCCGCCACGCTGACCCCAATATGCCTGAAGAGAAGAAGGTTCGTTTCCTCATGCGAGGAGTAAAGGAACAGCTCTTCGCTGGACTTATGAGGAATCCACCGAATACCGTCCAGGAATTCGTCTCAGAAGCCACGACCATCGAGAAGACGCTAGAAATGCGCACCCTCCAATACAATCGCCGATCAATCCAAGACAGCCCCGCTGTTCATGCGCTCGGCTCCGACGACCTGCGCGAAACAATCCGAGCGATCGTGCGAGAGGAACTGCGCAAGCTGTTACCCTCACCCCAGCCTCAAGTGGACTCCATCGCAGACGTCGTTCAAGAAGAAATCCAGCAATCGCTGGGCACCCTTGAACCGCCACAGCCTCAGCCGCAAGCCTTGAGCTATGCTGCTGCAGCCCGACGCTACGCTCCCCCGCCGCGCCCGCGTCAAGACACCGCATCGACGCAGTTCCGTCGCCAGACACCGCCGGAATCATCGACGCCCTACCGCCCACCTGGCGGCCAGCACTACACCCCGAGGAAGACCGACGTTTGGCACGCCCCTGACAACCGCCCGCTCTTCTACCACTGCGGGGAGGCCGGCCACACGTACCGCCGCTGCCAGTACCGACAGATTGGGCTACGCGGATTCGCCGTGAACGCGCCGCGCCCGCAGCCAGGCGAACGGCCTCGCGACATCGACGACTACCTCACGGGAACACAGTGGCAACAACGACGACCTTCCCGCTCGCCGTCGCCCGGCCGCTACATGTCACCGCACCGCCGGCAGTACACTGGCCCAAACCGGGTCGGTCGCCTAGCCCGTATCCGGAAAACTAAGGGCAGCAACCGGTGGAGGTGCGGTTGCTGAACGACGAAACGTTGAAGATCCTCCGCCGTCGACGGCGACGCCGCGACGAAGTTCCGAGCCCCCGCCGCACGCCGAACGACGTCCTGAAGACGAAATCTTGCGACCCGTGGAAGCAGACCTGACGATGCAACGCGGAAGCCGAGGTGCAAACTGACGTAGCCGTGACCCGACGCCGCGACGTACACGCAACGCAAGACGGCGGACTAGCGACCTCGACGTACTATTCGACGGACACAACGTTACCGCTCTCGTCGACACTGGGGCCGACTATTCCGTCGTCAGTGGGTCATTCGCCGCGAAGTTGAAGAAAGTTAGGACTGCTTAGAAAGGTCCTGAAATCCGCACCGCTGGAGGTCATTTGATAACGCCGGCTGGAGTCTGCACAGCAAGAGTCAGCATCAGTGACCGAACCTATCCTGCGAGCTTTCTTATCATGCAGCACTGTTCCAGGGACGTGATACTTGGAATGGACTTCCTAAGTGAACACGGTGCCGTAATAGACCTGAGATCTGAGTCGATAACACTAACCTCAGAAAGAGCGCTGCCGCCACACACGACGCCAGGAAAGCCCGTATTGAATGTGATAGAAGAGCACGTCACCATTCCGCCTCTCTCCAGCGTCATCATTTCCGTCGGCACCGAAGAACACGCAGACCTTGAAGGTGTCATCGAGGGCGATCAGCACCTACTTCTCAACCGTCAGATTTGCGTCGCAAGAGGCATAGCCGAGCTGCGTGATGGCAAAGCAAAGGTAGTGCTGACAAATTTCAGCCACGATATAGGCACCTCAACATTGGTACGACGGTCGCCTACATCCACGAATTCGTCGAATCCAGCAATGCTCTCGCCCTCTTCGTTGCTACTGAATCTGCTTCGACGAATTGACAAAACCAACCAGATTTCGACGTCAACCCGAGCCTCCCGAAGCACGAGCAAGACCAGCTAAAAGCCCTGCTCCTACAATTCAAAGACTGCTTCTCGTCGTCGTCAAGAATTCGACAGACCCCAGTCGCGAAACATCGCATCATAACAGAAGAAAGTGCCCGACCAATCCGTCAGAGCCCGTACCGAGTTTCGACGCGAGAACGCGAGGCCGTCAAGAAACAGGTCGACGAAATGCTACGCGACGACATCATCCATCCGTCCAAGAGTCCGTGGGCGTCACCTGTGGTGTTAGTGAGGAAGAAGGATGGAACCCTACGTTTTTGCATCGACTATCGTCGCCTGAACAAGGTCATGAAGAAGGACGTGTACCCTCTCCCACGAATAGACGACGCCCTAGATCGACTCCACAACGCCAAGTACTTTTCGTCGATGGACCTCAAGACCGGCCACTGGCAAATCGAAGTCGACGAGAGAGACCGAGAAAAGACTGCCTTCATAACACCGGACGGCCTGTTCGAGTTCAAGGTCATGCCCTTTGGTCTTTGCTCGGCGCCCGCGTCTTTCCAACGCATTATGGATACAGTCCTGGCCGGCTTGAAGTGGCAGACGTGCCTTGTGTACTAGGACGACGTCGTTGTGTTTTCCTCAAACTTCGACGAACACCTTCGACGCCTTGAAGCTGTACTTCAAGCAATCAAGACCTCCGGCCTCACCCTGAAGCCTGAAAAGTGCCGCTTCGCGTACGACGAGCTCTTGTTTTTGGGTCACGTAATCAGCAAGAATGTTGTTCGCCCGGACCCGCGGAAAACAGCTGCCATCGCTGCCTTCCCGCCACCCACCGATAAGAAGGCCGTACGCCATTTTCTCGGCTTGTGCGCCTACTACAGACGCTTCGTCAATGAATTTTCACGAATAGCCCAGCCACTAACGCACCTGACGAAAACCGACGTGCCATTCAAGTGCGAAACGGCGCAAATCGAGGCATTTCAAGAACTTAAACGACGCCTTCAGATGCCTCCAATACTAGCGCATTTCGACGAAGACGCCGATACGGAAATCCACACCGACGCAAGCAGCCTAGGACTTGGCGCCGTCCTCGTGCAGAAGACTGACGGGCTGGAGAGGGTCATCAGTTATGCTAGGCGGTCGCTATCAAAGGCAGAAATCAACTATTCCACAACGGAAAAAGAGTGCCTGGCCATCGTCTGGGCTACATCGAAGTTTCGCCCCTACCTCTACGGCCGGCCCTTCAAAGTTGTGAGCGACCACCACGCCTTGTGTTGGCTAGCTAACTTGAAGGACCCTTCCGGTCGCCTCGCACGGTGGAGCCTACGACTGCAAGAATTTGACATTCACGTCGTTTACAAGTCCGGAAGAAAACACTCTGACGCCGACTGCCTGTCTCGTGCCCCCGTGGACCCGCCGCCGCAAGACGGCCAGGATGATGACTACTTCTTGGGAACTATAAGTGCCGACGACTTCGCTGAACAACAGCGATCCGACCCGGAACTCAGAGGCCTTATGGAATACCTCGAGGGCAAGAACGCCGTCGTTCCGAAAGTGTTCAAGCGAGCACTGGCGTCGTTTTTCTTACGCAACGGCGTTCTCCAAAAGAAGAACTTCTCGCCACATCGAGCCAAGTACCTTCTCGTGGTGCCTCCAGAATTGCGACCAGAAGTCCTTGAGGCCCTGCACGACGACCCGACAGCAGGACACCTCGGTGTTTCCCGAACGCTGGCAAGAGTACAGGAAAAGTACTACTGGCCGCCCCTTGCCGCCGACGTCACTCGCTACGTAAGGACATGCCGAGACTGTCAGCGACGCAAGACACCGCCAACAAGAGCATGCGGGCTTTCTTCAGCCGATCGAGCCACCTCGGCGACCGTTCCAGCATATCGGGATGGACCTCCTGGGGCCGTTCCCAACGTCGACTAGCGGTAATAAGTGAATCGTCGTAGCTACCGACTACCTGACCCGCTACGCCGAAACAAGGGCCCTACCTAGAGGCAGTGCTGCCGAGGTAGCGAAGTTCTTTGTTGAAGACATCGTTCTGCGTCATGGCGCCCCAGAGGTCCTCATCACGGACAGAGGTACGGCGTTTACAGCGGAGCTAACTCAGGCGATCTTGAGGCACAGCCAGACAAGCCACCGCCAGACCACTGCCTACCACCCTCAAACCAATGGCCTCACCGAGCGGCTAAATAAGACCATCGCCGACATGCTGGCCATGTACGTTGACGTCGAGCACAAGACGTGGTATGCCATCCTTCCTTACGTGACCTTCGCATACAACACCGCTGTGCAAGAAACGACGCAGATGACGCCGCACAAGTTGGTCTACGGACGGAGCCCGGCAACGACGCTCGACGCCATGTTACCAAACGTGACCGACGAGGAAAACATCGACGTGATCACCTACTTACAACGTGCCGAAGAAGCTCGACAGCTCGCCCGCGTGCGCATCAAGACCCAGCAGTACACTGACAGCCGTCGCTACAATCTTCGACGACGCTTCGTGGAATACCAGCCCGGCGACCGTGTTTGGGTCTGGACGCCTATACGCCGACGTGGGCTAAGCGAAAACTCCTTCGGCGATATTTCGGGCCATACAAGGGTCTTCGACGCCTCGGCGCTCTTGACTACGAGGTCATCCCGGACGTCATTACGAACTCCCAGCGACGCCGCGCACGACTTGAAGTCGTCCATGCCGTGCGCCTTCAGCCGTTTTTTGCGCGTTAGCGAACCTGGGGACTCTACTTTTCCTTTGTTATTGTAATTTATTTATGTATGTACTTGTTTTTTTTCTGTCTACTTTGTTCTTTCACAAGCATCGGGGCCATGCTCTTTTCAGGGGGGGGGGGGGCAATGCCACGCCAAATTCTTGTTTTATTTTGAATTATTCGGGTTTGACCAGCAAGCACGTTTATCAACGATCGACGCTGTCCGCAAAGCAGTGTTCGAGAAGCTTCTCGAGATTAGTAGATCGTTTTGTTAAGATTGCGCGCCGCCCGTCTTTGTCGAGAGATAATGCCGCCACCAGCGATATTGCTGGAAAGTTCGATAGCGCCTGTATAAAAACCGACGCGCTTGACCGCTTGTCAGTTGATCGACGGACGACGCCCTGTTCGCCGCTCTCATTGTACAGCGTGTATTGCTGTAGTTCTAGTTCTCATTTTCCGGCCACAAGTTCGGCCAAATAAACAGTTTCATCTCGGACGTGCGGACTGTTGTCTTCGTCGACGTCACGACCACGTGACAATATAACGGAGACGAGTGCAAATTGTGTTGCAAGTGCGCCCCGCAGACAAAACTTAACGCGATAAGCTACGATGTGGAGCTAGATATAAGTAGCACCTTTTCTATTTTTCCAATACTTTGCTATTCTGTCTACACGTTAACATTATCTCCTAACATTTAAAAAAGGAGTGCCTATGTGTCCCATTCGCTTTTCGTCTTTCTTTACGAGATATAGTTGTACTTGCACTCTCCTGTTACCGTTTTGTTTTCTTTTCGATGCTTCACCGTTCGTAATATTGTAACAGCTATGGTAATTTTCAGTCTGTATTTCATGTAGCCTGATGCAACGTAGGCCGTCATTGGAGGCCGGTGCACAAGCAAGGCCGGCGTCGACAGCGATTGCAAACTGGAACCGATCGGAGTTCGTGTACTCTTCAGCTTTATTCATGTTTGCATGTTTCTGCAGCCTACAGCACAACATGTCTGCTCAGACTTGGTTCCAGAGGGCATTTCGGTAGGGGTGTGCAAATATGTGAAAATTTCGAATAACGAATCTAATAGTGTGCTGTTTGATTGGGTACTCGAATCGAATAGTGCATATTCTATATACCGAATATTTTTCGAATGATCAGCAATGACAAAAAATGCCCGAAGAACGAGATGTGAGAACAGCGAGGGGTAACTTTTCTTGTTTTCATCGCCGAATTGCCCAGATGCATGCAGCCCATGTACTTACAGGACTATCGAAGCTATATTGATCACAGGATGATGGCGCTTTTGCTTAAAACACCAATGTCGCCAATGTGACAATGTCATCAATCCAGACATGACGTGACATCAATGCACTAGCATGACATTCATGATAATATTAAGTCATGACACTTGCTTAACATTAATGAATAAGTTTTATTTAAAAGCTGTTGACAAAGTACCACCTCGAAAACTGTAGTCACTTCTGTATTTCAGCCAGCAGTTACACAATATTTCGAAGGCTCTGTAGTTTCTACTGTATACGCGCGTGCCTCAGCTTAAATAATTGCAGTATTTTTTCTCGGTTAAAAGTAATCGTAACCTTCCTTTGTTAAAGCTTGTGAATACTCATTTCAAATAAAATGTTGTGGAATTCTTGGGCTGTTTTGAAAATTGTTACCTTACCAGCCTAGAGCTGCTTTGAAAATGGTTGTCTTACTATTCGAACAGTATTCGATTTGTATTCGTATCCAATTTGCGGTCATCACTGTTTGATTCGTATTAGATTCGGTTCTAAAACTCGCTATTCGCACACCTTACATTTCAGCAGCACAAGACACAAGCGACGAGAACAGTGAAGCTCAGCCAACATTCAGCCCCGCGGTCCTGCAGCAAGCGCCTGCCCCTTTCCGGTAGCCACATGCCATTAGTTCAGCGCTTCCACCGATAGAGGCGCTGCCAGTCCAAGCTCGCCCCGCGCCCGGTGCCTATAGGACATGGGTGCTGTTGGTACCCACAGCGACATGCGCCTCCACAAGACATCACGTCCACACTAACCCCCTTAAAACTAACACACCAAAGTTGACAAGGCACCTTTGACAGATATATGTCCTCCTATCGAAACATGAGCCAGCCGTCTGAGGCACTTTCTCCTGTTCATTCTGCTTGTCCCATTACGTGTTTCCATCTGTAGGCTCCTTTCTTGATTTCGGAATTTCTTATATCAGCAAGAACAAGTTTCATTAAACACATTGAATGAATGGCGCCATCTACTCGGGAAACTTGAAGATGTGGCATTTTAGCAGACACAAATTTTAGACTAATTTCTTGGTTATTGCATAACAAGGCCATGTCCCTTTTGTGTTATGCGTTGTAATGCATGCAATGTTTTGGTTCTTAGGCCTGGCCTCAGTTGGTGAAGCATCTTCAGACCCCCAAAGAGACCACGACCGATCAGTTACAAGCGAAGCATCTGCTTCATCATCTAGTCCAGCGCACGCTTCAACTCACCAAGCATTCGAAGATGCTGTGAACACAGGTATGGAACACATGCGATGTGCTAATGTACATTATTCATGCGGGCTTAATTTTTAGTTAGGTAGTAGCTTGAATAAGCTGCATTTTTTTATTTAAAAAAAAAACCCAGATCCTCTCGTGTCGAGAGTATCACATGGGTAGGGGAGGGTGGAGGGGAGCGTTAGTTTGCCGTTTGTCAAAGCTAAACTTAGTACACCTTCTTGAACCAAGCCTGGAATGGGAACATTTAAAAAGTGTCTGAAATTTTATTTTAAAATATTGGTACGCACACATTTGTAGTGCAAAACTACAACGAAATCCTTACAGAATTCTCTTGAACTAAAGCTACCCATAGTCGAATACAACTTAAGAAGTCCAGAGAGGACCCGCCCAGGCGACAAGCACGGCAGCTGGTTGCCTCCGCGACTGGAGAAGTAGTTCCGCTCATGCACTGGATAGTGTCCTCCGAAGGCGGGATCGCTTGCCGTCCGGCTCACGACGTCAGACCGGAGTGTGCGCCCATTGGTGGAGGTTTGTGTGCATCTGCCTTTGAGGAGGAAATGCCGCGTACTTATAAAGTTGTATCCGACTGTAGTTTACGAAAAGTTCCTCCTGGTCCGGGGATCGAACTGAGTACCAACACTGATTTGGGGCACTCACTGTGAATTGGCAGCGTGAAAGAAAATTAACACACAGCTTCAACCACATATATGCCGAATGCGGCAAAACAGCCCTGAAGAATTTTGCTGCATCTATTTGTAAAAGAGAAAGTTCTTGGAATGTAAAGCTCCACTTTCTCAGAAATGCGTATGCATTTCCTTGTAGCTTTGTGCTGCAACAGGGTGGACGTCAGTTTATTCTTTAAGAGTTAAACCAAATGCGTGCGATTTTCAAGCTACAAGTGACGGGATTTGCTGTTTCGGAGGCCACCCATCGCCGTCGCTTGTTGCGTTTTCTGGTAATATAGAAAAAAAGATTGCTTGTTGGCCTAGAAGTCAGCATGATTTTCTGGTTAATCTTGCTTTTGGTGCTTTGTTTTGGTTTTTCTTGCTACAATGTGAACATCGTCAGCTTGCGCAGGGTTGCCAGGTTTGGCTACTTTTTTTAGGCCAGAGGTGGCATAAACGTCTTGGCTAATTTTCAGCTACTGTCTCGCTGCCTTGATATGAGCCACATAATCAATATCTGGTGGCTCTGCGGCCGCTGATGTTGGAAAATGCAGTATGCCCTCCTCCCCCCCACACACACACCATGGGGTTCAGAGCATATGCTACTGTAGCTGTTAAACAAAACATTACAAAAAAAGTCGTGAAATGTTTTTGTGGTTTTCTTACCTCATGTAAGACAACAATAAGTTTAGGATGCTGTAGTTTACTTTTAGCTTTTTTTGTAATTAATTTACATGCATCCAATAGTTTTAATAGCCATTTTCTCGCTCATACTTTTCAGTGTCACAAACATGTGGTTTCTACACGCTGCAGTGTGGCAGAGCCTGTTTGTCACGCCACTTGTCGCCATCACTCGAAAATTTGGGGAATTCTGCAGAGCTGTCTCACAAAATTTTATTAAGCATTCTGTTTAGGTTTGTGCATGCAGTTCACTCTGCAGACATCATTTAAAAGGAGTTGCTATACAGGAAGTTTGCATGTTTGCCCCTTTTTTTTCTCATTTGTCACCCCACGCCTCACAAACATGGTGATCACTGTTTGCTTGCCATTATCTTGTTTCGAGCGTAGGCAAGGATGTGTTATAGTCATTGTTGTAGTTCATATATTGATTACGATTTCATCTATAATGGTTTCTCTCTTCATTTTTTCATTCAGACACCGTGCGTGCATTTATCCGCCGGTGCGCTCCGCCGGCGAGCGGCTGCATGCTCGGCGTTCCGAAATATTCTGGGAGCACCTGTACGTCAGTATTATCCAAACGAAGTGCACTTTACGTTGTCAGGATGTGAATTTCATGCATAACTTACGTTAGCATATTCCTCCGGGGGTTGAGCAACACTTGAATAGAGCTTGCTGAATCATAGGAAGACAGATGTAATGTTCATTGGACTGCTATAGAAGTGGAACCAAAACTGGAACCGCACTTATCATTAACCCGACAAGATGCCTGTATCATAGTACATATTCAATGTTTATTGCTTTGTTACAAAATTAGATCGCCAGAACTGCAACTACAATTAACGTTACATCGACATTACGCCTGCATAGGTTCTTCTTTCAAATCACTTTCAAGCCCAGGCGTTGCTGTGCGATAGAATACCTGACTGCCACACAGAATGCTTGGGTGCGATTCCTGCTGCAATCCTGATTTTTATTATTTGTATTCGTCGGGTCAATGTCACTGATGTCAGCTTTTCTTATAAAGCTCTCACATTTAAATTGCCAGTGTCTGTCCTCACCGTTCCTGGACAGATATAAACTGTCAATCGCCTGTGGCGCATACCGTGGCCCGTGGTATACCGGTGTATGTGCCACACATGTCTGGTAGAGAGAGTTTGACCATGTACGCCACAAGATTGTCGTGTTAGTCACGTCATGACCGTACAGTTGTATTCGTCAAACCCTCTTACTCTGCCATACCAATTTTGGTCTGTAGCAAGCTAGGGAGGTGACCACAAGAGCACCCAGACGTAGGCGCCTGGACAAATATAGATACATAGATAGCAACACTCAAAGTGCCTGCAGTTCGCTAAGAAATGCTTTGCATTAAATAAATTCTTTCCACAGAGTTAAATTAGTTGCTTAAATTGGTGCAGTTCTTTATTACAGGGTATGCAATTCTTCAGTTTCAGATTTTGAGCAGAACACAACGCGGCTGCTGAACATCATTCGATACATGCTGCAGCAACAGGGAGAAGTACTGAACACGATTGTTAAGACACTGTCATCTCTCTCAGTGGCGCCTTGTGCAGCCCCCGTTATTGATCAGCCCTTTAGCAGCTTGGAAGAGCTCCTTGCATTTGATGAAAAATTGGACAACGAAGCATCAAACGCCTTGGTAGGTTTACATGTCTTGTCTACCTTGTTTTGCATCAGTTTGTTGCCATGAGTGATTTTGGATGCACACTACTTTCTAATACATGATAGAACGTATTCAAAATTTTCCAAATTGCTTCACTTGACTTTTTTGTTTTGCTCTCAGTTCTTCAATTGTATATTTTTTTGCATCTGTTGCACTTGTGCAGGTTAACGATTTCGTGCAGCTAGGGGGAAGTGACGGGAACTGGGCAACAAAACGAATACTGGCGTACTGCATGACAGATGAGGTGGCTGCCCAGTTTTCGTGGATGGGACGCAAAGGAAAACGGAGTTTCTCAGCCCTCAAGATTGCCAAAGTAGTCAAAGGTAAGTAGCAATAGTTATTTGAAACATTTCTGATATCTGGTACGTTTCATTGCAGTTGCATACACAGTCTGCATTTGCTGTAGACATACCACTCAGTGTGCATCTTGAATAATTTTTATGCCTCGTATATGCTGGAGAGCATTTACCAGATGTGTTAGGCGCAGCAACTCTAGCTGCACTTTGATGAATTTGGGTCCTGTATGAAAACATCTTTCAAATGTGTTTTGCTCTGTGGCGAGTCGCTGATGTGCACTTGTGTTAAAGGGGCCCTGCAACACCTTTCTTAGTTATATTGGAATAGTCTCATTATTGACGTATGACTCTTCACGAGTCATAAGCCGCAAAAATTTTTCGAATCCGTCAAGTCTAAGTGGTGTTACCAAATTATTGAGATCACGTTCCGCAGCTTTCTCCCTCAACTCAACGCCGCGCGCGCGCGGAAAGCTAGGCAGCGAGTCGAGGGAGGCAGCGCAGAGGAGCGAGGCTCCGCCCAAGAGCGCCGGCGGAGTTTTTATCTTCATTTTTTTCTCTCTGACGTCTGGGCGCAACCACGTGGTCTGTGCCGCCACTTCCGGTCGGCTTGCGTCGTTCTCGTCGAGCGGAGCCGATATCGCGTGTGCTTGAAAACTGCGCGTCGGTTTGGTAATGTTGGGTGTGCACCTCGAACGCCGTAGTGTTTTCATCGCTCTGCCAACCATGGAAGCAAACCTGCGCGCTCGTTTGGAACGAATGACAGCTGAGATCGGTTTTGGCCCATACTCCGATACACCGCCTCGTAAGACGGCACTCGCAGACGACCCCGAAGCGCCGCCATTACCGGACGCCAGCATTGTTATCGGAGACACGCTGCGCCCGTGCCTCGGTCGGTCGTGAGAACGTGCCGACGATGCAGTTCTCAGCTGACGAGGCAACACTCGAACGGCTGCCACTCTCAACGGCAACCGGCGATGGTCAAAAGCACAGAAATATTCACGTTTTCGGCACTACGCATGGCGAAGAAAACGGAACCACGCAACTACGAGCAGACGAGCTGTCGGTGAGACCGGCAGTGCAAATATCAATGTTTGTTCGGTGTTTTTAACGCGATAACAGAATATAAACATACATATTATCTACTTATTGAACTCAAAATTACCAACGAAAGTAATAATGAGGGTGTTATCGTGATTATAACATCAGCCAATGGTGGAACTGCCGACAATCGCGTCATATTTAGCGGACTAATACATCATTTGTCGAGAGAAGAGGGAGCGATTTTCAGCTGATTTTGAGAATTTATTGTAAATTCCAGGCCGTGCGCATCGCTGTAACATTTGGCTCGCGTGTTCTCGGGAGCCTCGACTACCGATCGGCAGCGCTTTTTGAGCATGCTCGAAAAGTGTTGCAGGGCCCCTTTAAGGATTAGGCGAAGTGGTGCAGCACTTGAAAGCGAGCACTCTGTTCCTTTTTTTTTAGCTGGCTCAGCTGTTGCTTCCTTTTCTGCTTGCACAGTACCAGTCTGAAAGTAGCTGAAGTTATTCTTAAATAGCTTTAAAAAAGGACTTCTAGTGCATGGATGTTTGCTGATGTGAAGCTTCAAGCTTGCACAGACAAGCAAGTTGAGGTGAAGCAATCAGATAAAGCACTAGTGGCCAAAGCTGTGGTTGTCATTTTCTAAAGCTACATGTAAACATATAACTGCAGTCCCTTACCATGCCCACAGCTTCTTGGCAATGCTGTATGTGCTGGTGTCCCAGCAATTAGACATTAAGTAACTAACTGGCAGACATATTACAGTGCCACATTAGAGTAGAAGGGTAGGAATAGGGAGAAGTTTTAAGTTGTGCTCTAAAAATGTACATTCAGTTGCGGCAAGCAAGGCCCCTAATAGCACCCCAGTCATCATCGAGGCTGCTGTAAAATCCTGGCTGCGGCATGCACCCGAGCGTCTAGTGCCCAAACCACGAAAGCAGCGTTCTGGAAGTGAAGTCCATCAAACTGCAGGTGATTTTTTCTGTGCAGCATGATAAGACGCGCGAGGTCCACACTTGCCGTTTTTGATTTCATGAAGTGCTGGTGCGAAGTTGGCACTTTCTTGTTGGAGGACCAGTGAAAGTTGCATTTGTGCTGGTCAGGTGCAGTGGTTCTGTTGTAAGATCACTTGAACAAGCCAGCAACGCTTTGACCACGTCACGTTTACATTAAAGCGATCAACAGCTTTGCTCACGCACATAGTGGGAGCATTCCATGACACTGTATAGGATCATCCTATTGCAGTTACAATGCCAGTACAGTGGGACACTGCATGTTTTATGTAATGTCGAAGCCATTTTATGCTCTACGATCTAAATTGACGTGCCTGCGGGAGCGGCTAGTCATCAACAAGTGGTTTGTAGTGGCCATCAACTCTTTCTTCAGATGGGTCTGGCCAAGCCAAAGCACGCTCATATTTATTGGCATTAATATTGCTCGTGAAGGTAAAGTTACACCACGCACACACAAGAAGTCCCATGAAGGAAAGATACGATGCACGCAAGCACTGTGTGTTCGCACTGCAAGTTTACCCTCAGAATTATGTGTCAACTATGCCTGTCTAAAATTTTGTTGGTATTGCTCCTGAAGCTGCCAGCCTTACTTCGCATAACATTCCTGTTTGTTGCTACAGTAAAATCTCGTTAATTGGAACTACAAAATTGCTCGAATTGGCGAGCAGGAGCTAGGATGAATGGGCATATCACACCATACTGTGCAGGCAGAACCCAAAGAAGCCACCCCTAAACTCAGTATTGCGAACTTAACGGTTCTACATGGTTGTGGCAGGTGAATTTGTAAATTATGTTCATGGAACTCAAACCGCGAACAATCGATCAATCATTGATATGCCAGAAGCAGGCACCGACATGCATTCATGAAAGCAGTGAGCCCTAATGTGAAATATATGATGCAATTTATGCTCCAAAACACGTTTATTCACATGACAAAGTTAACACAATCAAAATTATACATAATTAGTAATTTGCATTTGCTTGCATTTCTTCTGTCGTGACTTTAGAGCATCGTTTGCAGCTTGCCGAAAAGCTCCAGTGCAGCATCCAAATTCTCATCTGCTGAGAAAGGCTGCTGTTTCGTTGTTTTGCATCTCGAGTAAATTTGATTTGGTTTGGTTTTGCAACACATTGTGATCACTTTGAGGCTTGAGCCCACTTCTGCGTTGAGCAATGAAAATGAGGGGCTCTCAGTTTGAATTAACTGTTGTGTATACCAACGAGTTCGAATTATCGGGAGTTTTTCTAGATAGAATTACAAAGGGCTCTGCCGGCACCAGGGCATCAGTTCGAATTACCTGTAAGTTCAAATTAATGGCCTTTTCCTGTGTTACATTTATTTTTTTGCCATTATTGTGAAACTCACTTTTTTGACTCAAACGTCTGTGAACCTCCTTTGAAACACTTAGGCGTGTTTTGAACGTGCACTGGAACTGCACAGTAGTACATTGAAATATGACTGCCGTGCCTGGAATTAAACCCTAGTTTTGGAGTTCAGTAGCTGGTGCAGAATGCTGATTACTACTTAATTCAATGCTCCTAAGCATTCTGTTCAAGGCCTGTAAGCCACGTACGGCAGAGTCCCGGAGGGTATGACAAGTAACTAGATGCTCATGTTCTTTAAGCTGCATTAAGCCTCAGTTTTTCCTCACCTGAGTAAAAAAAAGGCACTGTTAAAGGGTCATTCACCATTATTTGTATGCTGTTCTATGCTTAGTCATGTTTGTTTGTTTTTTTTCTCCTTTGAATGATAGTAATTTGTGACACTTGTGTGACGTTCCAGATTCCGAGTGAGAACAAGGTGTGGAAGAAGGCAGCAGGAGTCTGGAGTATGACTTTTATGTTTTCAGGGAGCAGTTCAGCTCCAGCTGAATAGAATTCAAGTATCACACTTCATCATGTGCTGGGCAGTTCTCAACAAAGAACACAGCCTTTCGACCTCTCCTAGTGAACGCAGCGTCCCTTTGTCTCAATCGGGTTTCAAGACCGGCCTGCGTCATCCACGTCTTGGTATGCTGGCAGTCCTTTGACACCGTACAACGCTCGGGGTCTCTTTGCTTTCCCGATAACAAGACTCAACTTTTCGGACCTGTCCGCACGTTGGCTACCACCAGGACAGTGACATGGTCATTGTTGTGCTCTCCACCTGTGAACTTTTCAACATTTTATGTTTACTTCAAGAAAGCAGTCGTAAGGCTGTTGGTGTGTTACAAGTCAGTGCCACACAAAGTTCATGTTTAGCCTTTCTGCGTCACTTCCACTTTTATTTGTTGCAAACGTCCCTTCTAGTCATTTTACCACCTCTCGGGGTACGTGCTTGATAGCAGTAAGAACAGTCTGCTTTTTTCTATTCATGTGTACTATTGTATTTATTTTCTTTCAGTCGGCGTAGATTTTAGGTAATATAACGTGATAGCCTCACTGTTTCAGGTCGTATTTACATATTGTTATGAGTTTTTCCTGAATAAGCAGTAGTGTATTGAAGTGCCTTGCAAGATTGTCACGTTTCTAAGCAGTGGTGTATTGAAGTGCCTTGCAAGATTTCACGTTTCAGCCTCTGTTTCTGTAGTTTTGCTCGTGTGTGCAACCCAAAAAAGGATAGCCTGCCACCACAACAGTGACATGGTCATTGCTGTGCTTTGCTGCTCTGCACTTTTTGAACTTTTTTACTTTTGTTTTTGAAAAGGAAGAAGTGGTAGGGGCTGCTGGTGTGGTGCAAGTGAGTGCCACACATAGTTCATGTTTAGCCTTTCTTTTTCGCTTGAATATTTATTTGTTGCAAACATTATCTTCCTTCTAGACATTTTACCGCCTTTCGGGGTGCTTGCTGCAGTTCTTTCACTATGTTATGCGAGTATCTTTTTGAGCCATGTTTACCAAAACAAGCTTCTATGACTCTGTATGGCTACGTTTATAGTAGTATTCTTTCACGAAGCCTCTAAAAATTAAGAAGTAACATCATGTCTTTTATTTGATGGAGCATTTCGAGATTACACTTTTTGCTCACGAGGGTTAAGGTGCGTTATAGTACTCTAGTGAAAGACCTGCAGCATCCTTTGAGAGTACACAAGTTATGCCTAATCCTGCCCAGCTTAATGTGTTTTTCCTGATTTGAGCAGTATATATTGATGCTTTCAAGAACCACTGCAGAATAAACGTTAGAAACGCATCAAGATTGGCAGGACCAGCTACAGCCCTCAATGTACTTTGAAAGCACGCCTCAGTTCTTTCATATAATAGATGTTATTTCCTTATATTCTGTGATCCTGCAAATGTTTTGCTAGTGCGGCCAAAACTGTCACCTTCATCCTTAAGTATCTGTGTTCTGATTTTGTTGACAATTACTGTAATGCAGAATTCTTGAATTTTGTAGGTTTTCAAAATGTTTTTGTCAGGTAGACACATCTGTGTTTCATGATATTTGGCACTTGCATTATAGCAGTTCTCAAGTCATTTGAAACATGTCCTTTTGAATAAACAAATAAATGTGACAATTTTTGTTGGTCCGTTTCATGGAAATGTATACTCGTATTTTAATCTGTGTCATAGTGCATGCTGTCTTTTCGCTGTGAAAAGTGTGAATTCTAGAGAGGGTGAATCACCAACTGCGGAATGATGCAAAGTCTAACTATATTTGGTAAGTTTTCATGGCAGAGGGGAAGTGGCGTGCAAACATGGACACAGGGAATGAGACAACACAAACACCATTTGTGTTAGTCTTAATTCTTTGTTCCCGTGGTTGTGTTTGCGCGCCGCCCTTCTGCCAGCTGCGCAAATCGTGCATATTAGAATTAAAAATGAACGTCCCACTAGGTGTCCTTTAATGGTCCGTGGTTAACCCACTGGATGTCTGGTGGAGATTGGGCAATGAAAACATAAATACAATAAAATGAGCTCCTGTGTCCGTCGGACATCCGCATATCCGCCCTAGACATCCGCGGGACACTTACTGGACTGCCAATTAGTATGCGCCTTACAGTCCTGCGGATGTCCGCTGTACGCCTATCGGCTATTCGCAGATCTCCACTGGACGACCAAGACATCCAGAAGTGGACATCCACTGGACGCCCGCCGGAGTTTAAATGCCCAATGAGGAGTACGTTCCGTGCACGACGATGGAAATATATACCTATATCCTTACATTGACACGAGAACTGCTGCTGTTTTCATTCCAATAAAATGTTGCAACCACTGGTTCTTGTATCAATTGAAGTATGACTATTTGATATGAATTTGTGATTGCAAAACAAATTGCTGAAACACTGCCTGCTCAATGTAACTGCTTCTGTTTTATTACCAAACACATTGAACAGATCATTCATAGATTACGACAAATTCTAGAAGATAGGCAACAGAAAGTTAGACAGAAAGTCATCACTGCGTTCTAATGTACATTGGGTGATCTTTAATCAATACTAGCATAATATTAGGTAGCTGTTGTATAAATAAAGTTTAACATAGTGTGCAGGTGGACGAGGGAGTGCACATATGATAGGTTTTTCCAGTTTTCTAGATATTTGCTACAGTCGTCGTCTTTCTCTGTTACGATTGTGAAATTCTGAATTGCAAACAAGCCATTTTCTCTGCTGCTGTGATGAAGTAATTCAACAGAACCATATTTTCTCAAGAACAGCTGTTCCACTAAGGAAGAGGGTAATGCTTTTTTTAATGGGTGCTGCATTATCTGTCTGAGGGTAGGGCCAAGTACACATGGACGTTCACAAGAGAGAAGTGCAAGTACATAAACTAGTTTGTTTTGTGGGAGACCTGTCACTGGTAAACTGGGGAAGTTGTCCTTGACCTTGGGGCACGCGTTAGGCATTCGCTTTAACGAGGTGGCGTGATGCTTAATGAAAAAAGCTAATTAGTAAAAAATGTAGGTAGTATTCGAATATGAAAGCAAATAAATACTCCATATGCGTTATAGAGAATCACTGAATGCCGTGCTAAAGCGTGCATTGCGAATAAGCGCTAATTGCGGAAATAGATAAGCGTTCAGCTGCTCAGAAAGCGCTGCTGCCCCTAGCTGCGTGCAGCTCGCGGCTGTACTCGCGCATTCAACGCACTTTACGTAGGCGCGTTACAATGTCCTTGTATCTTTGGAATTTTCTGCGTGTGTAATTTTCATATACGAACGCAGGCGGCCTTCGAACAGTTCTGAACGCGTTTCCGGCTCTAGACGCGTTCAGCTCGCGGCGGCAGTAATAACGAGAATTGCTCCACAGCGTACGCTCATGGAATGCGCATACGTTTGGTCATCTGAAGATACCTTTGTCGCGCTGGTATTCGCGAATTTCGGGCGAGCGAAGCATTGTCGATATATAGAGAAGCACTCGAGCGGGCACACGTTTATCATTTTTCCAAAGGCACGACACGAAAAACCGACGAATTCGGAGCCGTAGGTGTTTACGTCGGCCTGTATGACGCCGCACAAGTTAGGTATCGATCTTTCTCAAGCGCAAACACACGCCAATGGTACAAGAATAGAAATTCGGAGTTCCGCCGACGGATTACCAGCTGCTGTGTACATACATTGGTACTTATACAAGCCCATGAAAAATGCATGCGAGCAAGCGGTGGCGCTGTAGTGTAATGGTTATGGTGTTTGTTGCAGTGCGTGTGGTCGCGAGTTCGATTCCTGTGTTGTGCGTACTTGTATGTAAATGTTGTAACTGTGCATAAATACATTGATGTATATTTTCTAACATGTCCTAGTGATAAATAATGGCATTGTTTGTGGGACGCTAATATAGCGCTTGAAATTTTTTTCTCGCGACCGCTGTGGGGCCGGCTTTATACGCAGGCTTTAAAAGCTCTTGAAAGATGCAGAAAAAGTCCCAATGCGCTCCGTTCAAGCCCCCGAAATGAGTTCAATAGAAGCACCAAAAATACGTTGTAAAGACTCTGTTAGTTCCATGCAATCACTCCCTTAACAAAGGATGTAAATAAAACCTCCTTTTGAAAGGGGCATTTGCGTAGTACCTTTAAGATGCACGTTATGCGTCGAGCCCGAAACTCCCTAAAAGGCTCAAACCCGTTTGCAGTGTATTTATCTTTCTTGTGATAGCCGTAATCCGAACGTCATAATGTGTGAAACCGAAATCACGCGCCTACACATTCTGCTGTAAATGTGGCTGTTTCGGCAGTACGTCTTGACTGTTCTGCGGTGGAAACTTGGAGTTGTACCTGGCAGCAACAGCACGTGGCCTACACGCTTCGCTCAGGACAGAACACACTTTTCGCTGGTGACTTGCCTTGGAAGAAGTCGCAGACCAGCACCTGCTAACTACAGGTTTTCGAGTTCATCTGTCCTCTCGATGTGCTCGGCACTGGAGCCTTGACTACAGTGGCGCACGGCGAAGTCTCACGCTTCACCGGTGCACGTAACACGTCTTTCTAGCCTTGAATTTATACGTCAACGGCAGCTTGCAGTCCACAGACGTCTTTCGCCTGTGGGCCACAGAGCACATTCGATCCCTGATGACGCTGACGGCTTCTAATATCCTTGTGCCGTCGGTTAGTTGAACTTGCGCAACTAATTTGGCTGGTGTTCGTGTAGTTCATAACGTTCGTTTGTTTTTCATCCCAACACATGTAATATTACCCCATGTTAAGTTCCAGTACGAAAAATGTACTACTACCGCCTATATACACATATATATGTCCAATATGCATATATTGGAATATGGGCACGTACACCACCGGTTTTAACATTTGGCTTAAGCAGGCTTTTACCTGATTAGTGAGAAGAGCCTGTCTATTTACCATGCTTGATAGTTGAGAGATAAATATTTTATGCGAATTTGCTTACCAGCAGCCATGTAGTACTTTTTCAGGAATTTCTTTTATTTTGCAAAATTACTTGTATAGAAGATTACAGCTGTGGCAGTACTATACTTTACCAGGACATATATATTACAGTATGTAAAGCTTACATGGGGCTGAGGTTAGTTTCAAAGTGAATGTAGCACATTTGATAAGCTTTGACTAAGTGAAAGCTTTGTGTTACTGTCAAATATGTATTACGAGTGCTTTTATTGGTGTTTTTTTTAATATATCCTGTTTTGCCTCTTCACAGATGGCAGACTTTCGTAAGGTCCTGCGATCCATCGATTGCCCACGCTGGCAAATGAAGCCTCCTCATGACTTGGAACACCTGTAGAGAAATAGGAATGACTAGTCCTTCCTAGATGTACAAATCTTTTGCAACGGTGGTGGTGTCATCATCCAGCCGACCTCGAAGTGGCCTGGAAGCACGCATGGTAGTCTCCTCTGGATGGACTGTGCTCTCCGTGGGAGCTTCGAGGGCAGAAATCTACCTAATGGCTGGCTGCCAGGCTAGTTATTTTTTTTAAATACAGATGGTTATGTAAACACCAGTTAATGCACACACCTTCACAACCCGGACATAGTTAATAACAGTGGATGCTTGTATTATTTTACACAATGATACTTGGACACTTAAGAAGAATCAAATGACCAGAGAATGGACAATGTCGAAAGTGTAAAGTATGCAACTTATGAATTTAACTTCATATATGTGAGACTTAAAAGTAGTGCTTTTTAAACAGCACAAATACCTTTATTCCTCATTGAACTCTACAGCTCGTGATTCGCTCAGTGTATGAAGTGATGTGCATGAAAATAGCAAGTGGGTGAAAATCGCAAAGTAGGTAAAATTCGTTCGAACATGCAGGAACAAAGAGCTGTAGTTCCAGCCTCAGGCCACACAAGAGCATAACAGGTGCTTTTTACCTGCTGTAGCTTAATTTTTTTCAGTGTTGCGCCGCGTTGCATAAAGCATAGCACAGTTGCATAATGGCGCGTTTATATTTACAAATCGTATGTGACCTGAATACACCCTTCCTGGTCTCTAAAGGTGACTCTCGGTATGCCTGCGAGTCATGGCTGCTCACCCTCATGTCCGTCATGTCCGTGGATGGCCCAGCTGAGCAGCAGTGCAGTGCAGCTTCCACCCATGCAAGAGAAGTCGTACAGCGCACCTTTGGTGTTCTGCGCAGGACACAGCATATCTGTCCGGCATGGCATTTCCATCAATAATAATGATGGTCAGTGTTTTTGGTAGCCGTAAGAGCCTATTAACATGCATTTGCGGATTATTAGTGTTTGTTGCTTAAAATCATTTCTCCTATTAATGTGCAATTTTTCCAAAGCGTACTTTTCTTACAAACATTTATTGCGAGCAAGAAAAACATTCATAATCTGCAAATCATTTGTGTTTTCTTGTCTTCTAAATTTCCCCTGCACACTGTAAGATGAGGTGGCTGTGTTAAATATGTTCAAAGTAGCGAACATTAGATGTTGTCTTGTAACAAAGCGTAACATGAGTAGTATAGTGAACACATTTTTGGCCGGCTTCTTGCACTTAATGTAAAGTCTAAATAGAAGATACTTTATTATCTTATGCCTCACTATTAGGCAGAAGTTTGTCGCCTTCAAAATGAATATCCTAGTCATACATTTATATCATAAAATATTTTTTCAGTCTATTGTGTTGGTGTTTCAATGTTGATACTTCTTTCTTGTTTTCTTATTATTTCTTAATACTTGTCATCGGCTTCTGAAAATACGGCAGCAAGCATTTTGAGCACATATTTATCGACTGTACACTTTTAGACATAGTGCGGTTGTAAAATAATTTGTATTTTTCTACGTTCCAGCAGTATCATGGTATCAGGTGCCCCATGGTCATGTACAGCGTATCTCGAACAGAACACACAGGGCCGACAAGTAGAGAGCGACCACCAGTGACTGTGCCCTGCTGTTCAAAGTGCACGTCAGCAGAAATATTGGATTTTGATGGCTGGAACAGTTCGAATTGTATGGTGACAATACGCATAGCGGCAGTTCAATTTTTGAGCAGTGCATCACTCAACAGTTCCTTGAACTTGATGATTCAAGATTAATTAAATTCTGTGTTCATTGCACCAAACCATGACATTAACTTAAAGCACGCTATACTGGTAGCGTGCCAATTAATTTCACTTATCTGAAGTGCGTAAATCACGTAACATACACGTAAAGCAAAGTGCGCGCATGTATATGCATTTCCCTGCCATTGGAAACAGCAGCCATGGTCGGCAATGAAACCGCGTTGCCACGCTTGGTAGTGCAAGAATGAAAGCCATTGAAGCGGGTAATTTCGCGCTTGCTCCATTTAGTCGTTCAGGATACGGGCATTAGTATAACACGCATGATGTTATGTAGATGTAAGTCCATGGAATGCTTTCGTGGAAGAGGAGCGTGGCTATTCCTATTATATCCAACACCAGGCTTTAGCACCTGTTTAATGTTATCCCATTGCCTGCTGTCCCCTTCAACAGTCAACCTCGCTAACATTTTTCATACTGTGTCTGCTGCCATAGGTTTCTTCATAATGTAATTGTATACGCTGCAAATAGTGGCAGCTCTATGTAAATCTATGCAGCTTTCCTCATATTACTGCTGAAAGCATTTATTGCATTTTGTATTGTATCAATACCATACACTTACTCATGTCTTTTTATGCATCGGTCCCATGGTTTAGCCAAAAGAGGGCTGCTGGTGTGCCCTAATCTTGAAGGTGGTGACTTCGAACGAATTTCAAGGTGGATGTAACGATCTGCTGATTACCACTATTATTATATTCAGATAAGTTGTGAAAGCTCCATGAAAAGGTATTCAACATTATCTAAACTGTTGAAGGTAAATGTTCTTAAGTTTTTGTATTGTGGTCCATGTTTTTTCCACCTGAAACATAATTACTTTGTAGGAGCACATTATAAACTGTGATTCTACACATTTGTACAGTAAACGTTGCAGCTGAGGCCAGCAGTACTATACATACAGGGCACTGAAGCATCACATCATACACATAGTCACAGTTCTTGCCCAGCAATGCACTGAAGTTTTTCCAAACTGAATAAGAGACTGCTGCATAGGAAGTCGGCACTTACGCACACTTTGACACCTTTTTTGAGGAGTGATTCCGGGAAAAGCAATGGGGTTTTGATATGTCAACGACATGATTGCTTGCACCGAGGAACTTAGTAGCAGAGAATCATTGTATTTATGTACTGTCCAGAATTTGTCGGCGCTGCGCCACTTTTTCAGCCCAAGTCACCCAACATGGCTAGTTATTGTCAATGTGCCGGGCTATGTAAATACATTTTTGTCATATTGCATACATGTGCCAAATTGTGATGCACTGTAATGTTTCTTGGCACCGCATTGTCAGCGGCTTTCTTCTGAGATGTTGTCGTTGGCTGCCACTCATAAAAATGTGTAAAAATTGGTAGTGAGTGGGCAGCAGCAGAAACTATGCATCAAACTGTTACAAGAGGGTTCGAGAAATGCCGAGTTGGCAAACAGCAGTGGTGAGGCATTACTCTAGTGAGTTACTGCCTTTAAGCTCCATGTGTTCAAGAGTGAGCGTATCAGCATTCTTGGTTTATAGCAGTTCATCCTATTAACTACACCTCAATGTATGTATGTATTTATGTATGTATGTATGTATGTATGTATGTATGTATGTATGTATGTATGTATGTATGTATGTATGTATGTATGTATGTATGTATGTGTGTGTGTATGTATGTATGAGCATAATCTTTAAAAAAAAAAGCTTGTTTTTTTAGTGTGACTTTTCTAGGAATCTTCCTTATTTTCTTTCTAGTTCTCCTTTTTCTGCCTCGTTTTTATTCATCGAGTGTGTTTTCTGCTGCGAAAAAATGAATGTAACCTTACATAAAATGTAAGCATTCAAAGAAGGTGTTTCAGTTTACAACGTACAGTCCTCAGCAAGAACTTGGGAACTGCGGAACCACCCAGCAAAAATAACTTTATAGCGCAGCTTACCTGTGTAACATTGCTTCCACACATTGCGTTTGTCTAATATGTACAGTTGCGTCCATTCTTATTACGATTACGGCGCCGCGTGGCTGCGCTCCGCGGGGCGCTAGCGCTAACAGTACGGCCGCGCATCGAAGCTGATCGGCACAGGCGCGCAAGAGCTTGGAGGCAGGGCTTCGTTTCGATTGAAATTCGCGGGACTGCGCTGTGCGTGTTTTGCCGTGAAGCAAACTTAAGCGCCTGAGAAAGCACAAAGCGTTGCAGGAAAGCGCGCTTCGCTCAGCGCAACGTGTTGTGTAGTTACGGTATTTGAGAATTGAGCGGTCCCTCTTTTTAGGAGCGAAGCTCCTTAGGCTCTCACTATGTCCGTGTCGTCGTCATCGGCGTAGGTCCCCGTCGGACCGAAACACAGGTGTTACATATACCGTACAGAGAGCGTTCATAGCGCGCATATGGTTTAAAAAATTCATCGCCATATCCACGAAGTGAATGTTAGAGGAGCTTGCTCGGAGATGATAGGGTAACCCGCGAATCCTCCGCAGGCATTGTTCTACCATCATATATAGACGTCACGACGTTGTTATATATACATCAGCCCTCTTCGCTTTGGCCTCCCGGGCTCTCACCGCAGGGTCTTAACGGCGAGCTTGAGCTGCAGCTGCGTCGCGAGCCCGCCGCGCTGCTGCCTCTACTGGGGTCACGGAGAAAGAAGTATTTGAGGAGGAGAATCTCTAGACAGTGGCAGCGCGCGATGGCGGCGCGATAGCGTAACGGCGGAATGCGGTTTACGCCGAAGCACCACAGATGACGCTTCCGGCCTGTTGCCATCTTTTACATGCTCTTCTATGGACGCGACGCATAAAAATCGTAATAGCGCCTCATACAATGTAATATTTCTAAGATTTCTGTCTGTAACATCAATCGGTATATATGACAGATATTTTAGCTGCAGTTACTAATCGATACTGCCAGAATTATAGGACGTACAGCGCTTGGAACTAACTGTTTGTAGTGGTCCCTGAGCAGACGACGTCTTCCGCCGCATGCACGCGCCTCTCGGTCCTCGCTCGCATTTTGTGCGTGCGCATGCGTAGGTGGTCTTGGGAGGGAAAGTTCCCTTCGCGATTTCCAGGTTTTCTTTCTCTGTAGCGCTCTCAGTGGCTTCCGCGCTTTGCGCCGGCGGCGCCGTCTCCTTGATGTTCGCGCGCGCTTTTCAAGCCGCGACAAAGGAGAGTGCTTTGCAGATTTCGACCAGTGTTTCCTCAGGATTGGGCGGAAATGTATCGGGCCAACTGCAGCAGTGGGGACGCGCCCTGCAACGAGAAGGTAATTACCTTCAAAGTTCATTGTGACCCAGTGAGGTTAGAAGCGTGGGCTCGCTCCATATAAAGAAAAGACCGACAGCTGACGCCTCGTGACAACGTTTGCGAGAAGTAGTTCTCGGACAGGGACATAAACAGGCGCCGCTATTATGGCGAGCTTGGTGGCGATGTTCTCCTTGACAAACCGAAACGGCCAGTGTTGTTACGAGACGCCGTGCCTTCTATCTTTCCGCGCGCTGTCCCAGCTACTTGTCTGCTGTTCTCAAGAAAAAAAGACAACGTGAAATTTCGACCACCTGGGGTTTTGTTACGTGCACCTAAATGCAAGCACACGGGCCTTTAGCATTTCGCCTCCATTTAAATGCGGCCGCCGCAACAACCTAAATCTAAATTGATGGCATATGGTGTATGTCCCATCATTCGTTTAAATAAACTATGCGTAACTCATTGAGTTCACGTTATCAAAAATTATAGATTTCGCGTTGTACAAAACATATCACGCCGGTAATTTTCCTGTATGTGACACCATGTTTCTCGTTAATTTATCGAAAAAACTTGGAGTGCGCTTGAGCTTCGCCTTTAAGAGTAGAACGCAATAGCGTAATCGGCCTCCGTACGCATCGCCTACTCAATTGCTAACCTCACCGACGCCGACACGGGTATTTCTGCGAAACGAGCTCTTTAACGGTGTCGCGTTAAGGGGGCACTGACATAAAATTTGAAGATCGAGAGGAGTACTTCATTCGATTGTTCCGTATGCATAAGTATTTTTGACCAAGATTGAATGGCGCCCGCCGCCTGGAAGTTATTATATTTCGAGGACAAAGAGCGTACGAAAGCTCAAAGGGGCTTTCATCATACTGCGACATCGATACTACTGTGACGTGTTCGGTGTGGCGCATACCATCCTGAGTGACGATGCACTAGTAGCGATGACGTCAACGGTTAGAGTGTTTTTATCGTGGCGTCGACTCTACATGCCTGATCTTCGTCGCACCGCTTTGAATGGTTTCAAAAAATTACAAGACGCAAACGACCAAGAAAAGACAGGCGAAAGGAAAGAACAGGATTCGACGTGTGTTCGTCAGTCAGCATATCGGGGAATTGTGTTGTTGGAAGTGCGGAAAAAGCGGAATGAGTGAAGCTATAAAAGTGGAGTAGCGTATAGATAAATATCATGGCTTACATGTAACACGCACGTAACGTTAATAGTGAATTTTAGTTCGTCCGTAGGCTTCGTTGCGCTAGCGTAATACCAGGTTACTGCAGCCGTAACCGTGAGAGGCCGGATAGGTGGGGTCATCTGGCGGCGCAAAGAGAACTTTGCAAGCACAGAATTGCTATTGTAGAAACCTAACCTATTCTATTTCTCCGCTGGTGTGCATTCGCTATGCCGATATTCCATAGACCCCTTTGCGTATACCGGTATGCCGTGCACGCTAAAATTCACTAATACGGCTAATCGAGACAAACAAGCGAGCATGGCCTAAGCCTGCGTCCCCGGGCATCTTCTCGTTGCTGCTTGCAACAGCGTGCATTTTTGAATCGCTGTTTTGCAAAGCGTCGAAGCGAAAATGATTCGCGACGTCACGAATCGCGGCGATTCCAAGTTCCAGAATGTCGTCTTCAACGCTAGTCGACATTTTTGACGGCGATGCTGGTGACAAGGCATGACTGAACGTGTGCGCCTAGCAGACGAAATGTTAGCTGAGCAGCTGAGCCTCACGTCACTCCTTTCTGTAGACAAGTGTCCAGCTGGGGCATGGTCTGCAGGTGGCGCTGCCGGCGCTAAAAAATGGCGGGCTTGCCGGCCGTTTTGAATCGTACTAAATACCGGCGATCTAAATCAATAAAACAGATAGGTATTCGTCCCTCAATGGCATTTTGGGTGGCGAATACCTACTGGGAGGTCGATAACTACTCGGGAATGCAGAAATGTTCACATGCCTAAATTTGATGTCAGTGCTTTTTTTAAAATATGGAGCCGGCGAAGACGCAAAAGACACATCCATTCGGGTGTGAAGCGCGAACGGCGAATCGTCGACGAATGGCCTTGAACCGACGAGCTTCGTTAGAGAGCGCGTGGAGAGGGACGCGCGCATTTTTCCTTCTCCACTAGCGGACTCTCAAGACAGAGGGCGCGTGAGCGCTGTGTCCGATTCCGTGACTTTATTAGGACGCCCAAGCGAGCGCAGTTTCGCCTCCTCAAGAATTCTTGCTCCGTGGGCTGGGGTATTTATGCTGTGGAGCGGCAACGAAGAGTGTTCACTGAGTGAGGTCCCGTCGAAGAGAAAGGAAGCGCGCCAAACGAGAGGCGCGGCCCTTGCGCCGAGCGTGTTGTGCGCCGCCTTGAGCGGCGGCGCGCCATCTAGTGAGCATTCTTGAAATCACCGGAGAGGGCGCAGCTGCGTTTATGACGGGACCGATGAGAACTAGTGTACACGCCGGCCACCACAGACAAGGCGCGAGCATAAGGAGCAAGCTCCTAATAGACCGTACTATGTTCGTCCGACCGCCCGCGCATCTGTCCGTCCCTCCGTCCGTCCGTCCATCCGTCCATCTCTCCATCCGTGCGTCGATGTATACATTAAAATGGTATTATGGTACTGAAAAAAGAGGGACCGCTCAATTCTCAAATACCGTAACAACACAACACGTTGCGCTGAGCGAACCGTGCACTTCATATCCACGTGTGACATCACTAATTAACTGTCACTAATGTGACTTTAACTAGCTTAACCAATACTCATTTTGTTTCGATTATCGTGACATAAATAAACATTCCCTAAGAAATCACTACTGACTTAATTTGTTTCGATTGATGCATAAGCACAGTCACACTATCGCTCGCTTTTGTATCGCTTTTTCGCTCCCACAGATGGTAGTAAGTAATGCGAACGCCACTTTTTTATGCACTCCATGCATCCGATGCCACTCCGTGGAAGCTTTCCATGACGTCTACTGCTCCAGTACCAGTCACAAGAGTATGGCTCTTTTTGCGCAAAGAAATAACGAGGGATGGGGTCCAAGGGAGCCGCTCCTTGCGCTCCCCTGGGCCCCTTCCCTCGTTATATCCTTGCGCAAAAACAGCCATACTTTTGTGGCTTGTACTTCAACATGAACCGATTAGCCCAGCAACGCGTGCTTCTAGACGTCTACTGCGCCAGGGGATCGTCTTCGCTTTCTACTCTATCGCTTCGAGTTCACGCTTTCGCACAAACGGAATGAGAGTCACGCTAACGTCGTCTCTTTTTTTAATCGTGGGAACGCGCAGCACGCGCGCCTCGATTCACGAGGCACGCATGCGTTAATGTCACTTCAGGCTGAGACACATGGACGCCGCTTTTATGTGTGCTCATGCCAACGCCTCAAGCACGATGTGACTGCGCCATATTTTCTGAAAAGCATTAACACATAGAAACCGCCCGACAAATCATTGTCGTTTTACGTGTAGCCCTGTCAAAATGCTGCGGAGAATTGAACCTGTGACATTAATATAACCATATTTGGGGTTTAACGTCCCAGCACCACGATATGATTATGAGATGCGCCGTAGTGGAGGGCTCCGGAAATTTAGACCACCTGGTGTTGTTTAACTTGCACCTAAATCTAATTACACGGGTCTCAAACATTTTCACGTCCATCGAAAATGCAGCCACCACGGCCGGTATTCGATACCGCGACCTTCTGGCCAGCCGTAGAGCGCCATAACCACTAGACCACCGTGGCGGGGCGAACTTGCGACATTACGCTCATGATGCCTTCCTTACAGCTGCTTTATGTTTCTGAACAGCTTTTCCGTAGGCTCAAAAACCGCTCCTATGTCTTGTACAAAGATATACGTAAGAGATGCGACATTTTACGTCTAGCTAAAAACATCCTAAAGGCAACCATTTGTTGAGTGGCTGTGCAGCCTAAAGAAAATGTAACTGAACTGGTTATGGTAGGCAGGGGGAGACGTTTCCGTCACATCTTCAAACCTTGAATGTGCCAATTTATGCGCGGTTTCATAGATGCGCTGCATCTGGAGTGTTGTTCGCCCCCACTTTACGAGATAGCGCACGGATTATTGCTCTATGCCACCAAGCAGTTAGATATTTTTTTGATATGGTCATTGATGAAACGCGAGCGCTTGACTTTGCGCAGGATCCCCGGATACCAGCTGCAAAGCGGCAGCTCGTAAGCGCTGTTGCAGACGCCCGGAACTAGAAGCGCAGGTGCAGTGGAAAACATCGGCTATTATCGTATACTCTCGATGCTATACTCTTAGCGTGCTGCCTTGCTATTATCTGCGCGCACTTCTTTATTTTCTTGTATTTTCATCCGCTTTCGCGTCGCCTCCTTGCCTTTAAAAGTGGCGAGTATATTAAAATTGTACTATTGCTATCGTACTCCCTGGAGGCACGACAATTCTTAGCTAAGAATTGCGTAGGCAACAAAAAGCTTTGCTAATTCGGCCCCAGTTGTCTCAAAATGGTAATTGCCCAACGAGACGATCGGTGAATGGTTTCAACCTATCGCAAAATGTTCGGCTATAATTCTTTATTGTCATCAGCCACAGCACAAACAAAGTGAACATAGTGCCTTACAGATGTTTAGCGAGCACCGCGCTTCTCCGCAGAATGACAAATAATGACACGGTGTGTGATTCCCTACTTCATAAAAATAAGCTTACTTTGGAACCAATATGCGATTTCTGCCATGATCGAACACTATTACATTGCGAGTAATTTGGCTACATCACCATAAAGGCACACGAATACTAATGAATTGCTGGCCGTTTCGGTGCAAATACTACAATATGATTACGAGGTGCGACTAAGTTGGGGACTACGGGTTAAGTTTCACCACGTGGGGTTCATTACCCTGCGCCTAATTCTAAATAAATGGGGGTCGTTGCATATCACCACCATCGAAATGCAGCTGCTGTAGCAAGGAATCGGACTCGCTACGTCGAGCTTAGCAGCGCGACAGCCACACTAATATTTGCGAGCTGCTCCAGAAAAAAAATTCAGAGCTCTTCCCCTATGTGAAGTTGGAAGACCAGAGAAGCTGTTTGTTTCCCCATTTCCCCAACATCGTTATCAGTTACCCCTTGACAACATACTGACTACTACCGTCGGTCAAGCGACGGAATGGCTCAAGTGAATAGACAAGTAAATGGAAGACGTGACGTTAGCATATTTTCTCAAAGACACTTATTTTTGGGATGTGCTGCCTTTAAAAAGGGGGGGGGGGTGCGCATAGCACGTTGGCAACAGGGGCAAAACTTCCTTAACCAGCGAATGGCCACACATCCCGCCCCCGCCCTGCGGCACTTGCTCGGGCTCCCGCTTTCCGATACTCATAGGAAGCACTTGTCTGGGTAGTGACAAACTCGCCGAAGGGCATTTTTGGCTTCGCGGTAATAACCCCCGTATTCTCAAACATGTCTGAACTCGAACTTCGTCCTTCACTTGATTGAGCTGAGCGCTGCGTCGCCGCTCGACTGGAAATGAATCATAAGGTTTCACGAAATGATGCCTGCTATTGCTAACAAGCAGTCCACATTAGAGCACTGCACGGACCAAATTTTACGGCCCGGGCCCGGCCCGGGCCCGCTTTATGAAGCCCGAGCCGAGCCCGGGCCCGTGGTTCCAAGCGCGGGCCCGGCCCGGGCCCGGGCGTACATGACCAAACCCAGCCCGAGCCCGGCCCGCGCCAGTCGTTCCAAGCCCGGGCCCGGCACGGGCCCGGGCGTTCATTACTAAACTAATCCAGGGCGCGCTTCTTCATGATCAGGCCCGAACCGGGCCCGCTAGAGGATATTAGTTGTTGATGATGATTATTAATGATGCCGTGCGCTTTGTAGCGGGTGATCGGACAGAAAATCCGGTGTGTACATACATCGAAATATTGCTTTGCTCACGGTGGTAGCTCAGCGGTTAAGCTGTTTGCTGTTAAGTCCTAGGACGCGGGCGCGATTCCCGCGGCCACGGCGGCCGCAATTTGGTGGGGGGAAATTCAAGAACACCCGTGTATATACTTATCTTTAGGTGCACGTTAGAGAACTCGAGGTGGTCGAAATTGATCCGCTGCCACTACGGCGTGCCTTGTAATCATGTCGTGGTTTTGGCACGTAATACCTAGGAATATAAATGAAATGCATCATATGTGTCAACCTTGTTAGTGCTGTGAATATATATATATATATATATATATATATATATATATATATATATATATATATATATATATATATATATATATATATATATATATATAGCAAAAGCAAGGTGTTGACGCACAAGTGAAAAGAAGCTGTATTTGACGTTTCGGCCGTCGGCCCGGCCTTCGTCAGAACGACACGAGGACACTGGAATGGTCACTTATATGCCAGCGGTCACATTAATTACACAGTGATACAATAGATACTTGCGGAAAACTAAATAATAAATAACAATATATATATATATATATATATATATATATATATATATATATATATATATATTTTTATTTTATTTTATTTATTTTTTATTTTCGATACTGCCAGTCTCATACGAGACCAAAGCAGAAGGGCATCAGTTCTTGGATACACAATACAGTTTTCAGTTTCACGTTTATACAGCGGCATATTTGTCAGAACGTGTAAGAATGGTTGGAGGCAGAAATGCCTGTAGGGGTCTCGAGGCAAAATTCAATAAGTACATTCTGAAAAAGTGGCGTTAATTGTATACAAACACTGAGCAATCGGTACATACTTAAAGACGGCATAGAAGACAGCTCTTATCTAGTAGACAATACAACTCTAGTTGTACACATACACAAGAGCACTGGGAACAATACACCAGAAAAATACACACTTAGGTAACTTTGAACCAGTTCCTGCATCCAGCAAACAAATTCGTTTACGCGCAATTGGACTCGAACATTTATTCCACAAAAAATAACTGCTAGTAAAATGACAATACAACACTAGTTGTACACAAACACAAGAGCGCTGGAAACAATACACCAGAAAAATACACACTTAGGTATCTTTGAACCAGTTACTGCACCCAGCAAAACAAAATTGTTTACGCGCAATTGAACGCGAACATTTATTCCACAAAAATAACCGCTAGAAGAAACGATAATACGGCTCATCAAAAGAGAAAAAGATAACTGGAAAATTATTTGCAGAACATGTCCTCGATTTTTGAGGTGAACTCTGACAATGATTGTATACTGGTAATCGAGGAATCTAGACTATTCCATTCTCTTATTGACAGGGGAAAGAATGAATGCTTGAAGCAATCGTTGTACAAGGTGTATTCTGTAATAGTGAACGCATGTTTGTGTCTTAGTTCTCTGGATTCTGCTAGGGAGATGTATTTTGATGCATCGATGCGGCTGCGGTTATGAAGCAGGTTGTGTAGAAATTTTAATCGTGCCAGTTTTGCTCTTGTCGCTAGCGTAGGAAGACCGCAAGATTCTAAGAGGTTAGTGGGCGAGTCGGTGCGTTTATACTTGTTGTAGATAAACCTTACGGCCTTCCTTTGTACCCGTTCTAACCTTGCGATATGAGTGGCATATTGAGGGAACCAAACAGTGTTGGCGTACTCTAAAATTGGACGAACGAATGTTGTGTAGGTTAAGAGTCTAGTTTGTGTCGGTGCAAGTGGGAGACGCCTTCTTAAGAAAATCAGCTTGCGCAAAGCGGCAGCTGTGACGTTATTTATGTGTGCTTCCCATCTCAGATCGGAAGTTAATGTAACACCGAGATATTTCTGCAGCGTGACTCTTTGTAAAGGTGTGTTGTTTATTGTGTAAGTAAACTCAGAGGGTGCCTTTTTTCTGGTCACCGTCATACAGACCGTTTTTGTTAAGTTTATCGACATTTGCCATTCTTCACACCAGTGAGCAATTTTTTCCAATGAACTATTTAGTGCCTTGTGGTCATCGCTGTCTTTAATTTCCCTGTAAATAACGCAGTCGTCAGCGAAGAGCTTAATTTTGCAGTCTATGTCGGCTGTAATGTCATTTATATAGATAAGAAATAATAATGGCCCAAGGACGGAGCCTTGGGGCACACCCGACTTTACAGAAGCCGTCCCTGATAATGCGCCTTCGTAAACCACAAACTGTTGGCGGTCGCTAATGAAATCTTTTACCCAATTCGTAATCTCTCCACCCCCTATTGTGTTTTCTAGTTTTGAAATCAGTTTGGTATGACAGACACGATCGGACGCTTTCGATAAATCAAGCAGTATTATATCTGTTTGGGAACGGTTATTTATACAAAGGGCAAGATCGTGTACAACTTCAGTAAGCTGGGTTACTGTTGATAACCCTTTCCGAAAGCCGTGCTGGTGGGGAGACAGAAGGTTGTTATTTTCTAGAAAGACAGTTAAATGCTTTAGGATTATATGTTCGAGTATTTTGCATGACGTACTGGTAAGCGATATTGGTCTGAAATTAGAGGGAACAGCTGTATCTCCAGATTTGTGTATTGGAATCACCTTTGCTACTTTCCATTCGGATGGAAGTTTAGCAGTTTGAACAGATTTGCGATATATATTGCCCAGGTATTTACTGCACCACTCTGCATATCGTAACAGAAAATTGTTGGCGATATCATCAGGGCCGCATGCTTTTTTGGGGTCTAAGTTCAGAAGAAGGTTAAAAATACCCTCATCACTTATAACTAATGGTCCAATTGGCTTTGCGACAATCGGAATAATTGTAGGAGTGATACGGTTGTCATGAGTGCAAACAGATTGAAAATAATTATTGAACATATTGGCCTGACTCGTTCTTTCGCTATCGGTTAGAGATGAAGTTGTATATATATATATATATATATATATATATATATATATACCCTATTGCAAAAACCAGCGCCGTTCCAGTACCCCCAGCGTGATATCAGTACGTTTTTTGACACTGGACCGCACTGGGAACACTGGTATACGCTCGATTTCACTGGGACTCCGGTGAAAGCACTGGGAAAGAGCTGGGTCGCACTGGCAGAGCCACTGGCTTTGCCGCTGTGACGCTGGCGCTCACCGGGAAGCGCTGGAGACGCTGGAATTTTCACTGGCGTGCGCTGCCACATACTGGAGCCTGCACTGTTTCTGCCAGTGCCGCGCGCTGCTTTCAGATCGTGCGCGGAGGAATGCTATGGTATCGTTGAATATCGAATGTTTGATTCGATGGTACCGATAGATGCTATCCTAACGGGTCCCAAACATGTGTCACAAATTCTAGCTTGGCAGAGAAAGACGATGAGATGTACGCGCTATTTTCATGATATACGTGATACGATCAACCATGGTCACTGTTAATGTTTCCCTGTCGAATGTTGAGAAAAATATGTTAATAACCAAAAGCAGCCAACACTGATCATTTTGCTTTATAGCACGCTTTTTTATTTATACAGTGTCAATAACGTCGTTAATTTTTGCGGAGCACGTAGCCGCAATGAATACACTTTTTGTGTATGCCGCGCATATATACCAGTTTTGCATCCGTGATGTGTTGCGGTAATGACTTCACATTGTAATGTTTATAAGTCTGGAGGCGTCGGTCTGAACATACAGAGCAAATCGTCACTAAAACACACGGCACTAAAATTAAGCTAGTGTGTCCAATGAGAACGATGGTTCACGCGTCAACAAATGAAGTCACTAGCGGTGGAGGCGTTATAATGAAAGCGGCATACTAACGACGAGCGTCACTTCGTAGAGATGCTTGTTGATGGTCGTCCGTGCATGACCTCCAAGATCCGGCGCGTGATCTCGGAGGTCCTCTGTTTGGAGGTGAACTGTTTGCAACAGACCATCACCTCTGAAATCCGGCGCCCGGACCTCAGAGGACATGGTGTTTTGCTAATACTTGGCGCGTATGGTGACAACGTCGTCCAATAAAGCTGTGAAATCAGCCGCATGTCCACAATTATACGGTGCGATTCGCGAACTGTGACCGCAGAAGTAATTATTTAGGACAATCACAAACGGCAAATCGCGCGCACGCCCATGACCCATGACTGTGGTGAAAGCAGGCGTCTCCGGTAGAAAGCCCTATTACGTTTACAACGGCCACCGCTGCGCGGCTTTCGGTGGTGCGCCTATTAAAGAATTGAGCCCCTATAGGCGCTTCACACCACCTATACTGATAGAGGCCAACAGAGCGTCGGCCGTCAATAATCCCACGTGGAGCAAGATGTGTCGGCCTATATACATGTGGCATAAAACATCAGACCCTTATCGCTGGTGGCAGAGTTAGTTCCAGAATAATATCGACGGTCCATATTTGTGCGCTCAAAAAGTTTCAAAAATTATCTTGAAAGTTTCCTGTGATTAGGGCCCGGCTTACCCAAGGCAGCGTCTACGCGTGCGACGGACTAGTTACATAAGAATATCAAAGAGAAGAGCGCGCCGCATTGACCCCTCTCAAAAAGCATCGTCCGAATGCTCGTAACATAACATGAAAGGGGGAAAAAGAGTAATACACAAATAAAATACAATGATAAAGGAAAAAAATCACTGCATATCCACGGGGTGAATGATGATGAGTAGGGCGAAGCTCCGAAGGTAGGTGGTGGTGGTATCAATTTTATTTGACTAATACCCTTGTCACACGGGAAAGCTTAACCGCTGTTATCCCCAACTGCAGTTAACGGACGTAACCACAGTTACCGTAAACCAGACGGAGGCGCTGTCACACGTTTTCAGCGCTTCCAAGCGTTCTTTAGTTCATACATGGCTGCGTTCGTGCAACACCGCTATTACACCGCCTTGTACAGGGCTTCGCGCTCGATTATGGACGCGTCAGCAGCGTGTTTTGATGCCCGTCTATCAAATAGCGCGAAGCCCTGTTCAATGAACGAACGCTGCTGTGTATCAATCTCGTGAAATGCACACGATATTTTTTCAGCACGGACAAACTGGTACCTCAAAACCGGTAATTTATCTTACCAAATGCGTATCAACGCCTCCATCGTCGCAACGGTCCAGTTGACACGCTTTTGGCTCGATATTTAGCTGGGAGCCGAGCTGCTCGCGTCCGACATGGAGGCAGCCATGTTAGTTTACGGCGCTAACAGGGGTTGCCTACCTCCGTTATGAAAACGGCCGTTAGCGGATTAACTGCGGTTAGGGTTGTCGTGTGACAAGGTACAACAGCCGTTAGACTTAACGGCCGTCGTACTTAATTGTGGTTAGACTACCCGTGTGACAAGGGTATAAGAGTCAACTGTCTGACGCCTGAGGGTGGCTCCACGCGGGAAGCGACTCTTTGGGCCAGGAAACAATGTCCAGCTGTTTCTCCCGGTCGGGAGTTCTGATAAGTTCATCCCATGTTAATTTTGAGGGAGCTGGTAGGAGCAGTTTTGGAGGGGGAAACACCCGCTTCCCCACAAGATGTGATCTTGGGTAGCTTGTGCATTTTGACTACAATTTTGACACTTTGGTTCGAATTCTGCGTTCGTGATAATTGCCAGTATATGAGGACTGGTGAAAGAATGCGTTTGTATGCGGCGTAGGATTGTGGCCTGCGCTTTCGTGAGGTCATCTGATGGAGGGTAAAGCCTCCGTTCGCTCGTGTGGTACTTTGTGACGTCGGTATAAGAGATCAGTGCCTCACCCGGGAAAACAGCGTCCGAGGGTCGCACCTCCCGGTTTGTTAGACCTCGGGATACACGATGCGCCTCCTCATTCTCCAAGTTCCCCGAGTGGGCAGGGACCCACACAAGCTCGACGGTTGCTTCTCCCCAGCCTTTTTTAAGGATCCTTGCCGCAGGGACGGCTACGCTGCCTTTAGCAAAATTTGTTATTGCTCGTTTAGAGTCTCTTATGACCGACCGAGCGGAAGTGCTCGTGATGGCCAGCGCAATGGCAGTTTCTTCCGCCTCCAGAGCGGATGGGACTCTAACAGAAGCAGTGTTTAAGATTCGCCTCTCTCCGGTCACTACAGTCATTGCGTATAGCTGTGCGTTCTGTTTTGCTGCATCTACGTACACTGCAGTTTTGTCGTTCTGATACTTGTCCTGCAGGGCCCTAGCTCTGGCAAACCGCCTTCCATCATGTCTACCTGCTAATATGTTCTTTGGAATTGGCTTCACTACCAAACGACGCCAAATAGCCTGCTGCAATGGGATTCTTCCCGCCAAATTCATGAGGGGGTTTAACCCCAGATTGTGTAATATTTGCCTCCCTACCTCCGTGCGAGATAAACGAGCCTGCTGTGCAATTTTGTGAGCCTCAATAAGCTCCTTCAATGGTATTGTAGATGCCCAAGTTGAGCATTTTTTCAGTGCTGGCATACATAGGGAGCCCTAGAGCCGCCCTATATGCAGTACGTATTGATGCTGTTGATTTCTGCTCTATCCGAAAGGCGTACGTGGCAGTATGGGAAGGAGTATACAGTGCGGCTGACCAGGAAGTCTTCAGTCAGCCGGCATAGATCTCTCTCCATTCCGTGATATGGCGTAGCTACGCGCCTAAGCAGGCCGCATATCTAGCGGGCCGTGGCTTGCCGCCTCGCTATCGGCTCTGAATTGTGTGCATTGTGCTGCACCAGCATTCCTAGGACTATTATCGTTAAGACGGGCGGGACTGCTTCATCCTCCATAATCACCTGTATGGGGGTAACCGCATCTTCCGCTTCCCAGTTTTGGCAGATTTTTTTCTAGTTATTAGTAATTCAGATTTTTTAGGAGAGCATACAAGTACGTTACGCCGGACGAAGCTCTGCACCGTGTCAGCTGCTTTTTGTAGTGCATCTGTGATTTCCCCATCCGATCCACTGTTAGTCAAAATGGTGATATCATACGCGTATATGGAGTGCTTGATAACCGGTATCTTGCCTAGGAGGGAGTGGAGAGTTCGCATGGTGACATTGAACAAGAAGGGCGAGAGGACCGCACCTTGAGGAGTGCCCCTGGTCCCTAAAAAGAACTTTCCACTCGTAACTTTGGCTTTGCATTCCACTCGTAAAAAGGCTTTCCACTCGTAAAAAACTTTTCACTTGTAAAAAGGCTTTGCTAACGTCCAGTCCAAGAATACTGCAGGTAGTTCTAATGGGACCTGGATGGAGAATGTCGTTTTGAATTTGCCATATGATATCCTGTGTGGATAGATTTGGCCTAAAACCGATCATGGTATCCGGAAAGAGCTTCTCTATTTCTACGTATTCATTGAGTCTGTTTTAGATAACGTGCTCCATAACTTTACCTAGACACGAAGTTACAGAAATAGGATGGAGGATTTCCCGATCTAGCTTTTTTGCCTGGCTTGGGTATGAAAATTACTTTAGCGGGCTTCCAATTGGTCGGTCTTGCTCCCTCTTTCCAGTGGTTGTTGGAGAGCTAGTTGACCTGCTTTACAGAGTTGTCGTCTAAATTGCACAGCATTTGATTAGTGATTCTATTTTCACCAGCTGCTGCCGTGCCTTTGATTTGGTTTAGGACTGCCGTAACCTCGGATTCCATAATATCTCTATCGAGTACCTCGTTGTTTTCCCCGGTATAGGTATCTATTGTTGGGAGATCCGTGATAGTGTTAAAGTTGCGTTCCTTCAGCTCTTTAATAAGCGAATCATTGTCTCCTGGAAGGGAGTGCACTACCCTCTGTAGGTTTTTCTGCGATGCTGTTTTGATCTGATTAGGATTGATTAGGTGTTTGAGGAGGAAACACGTATTCTTGCATCCTAGCTGCCCGTTTAAACGATCACACATTTGATGCCAGTGCTCTTTACTGAGTTGTCGGGAGCATTGCTCAATCTCTCTTTCGATGTGAGCGATTCGCTTACGAAGATTTCTGTTGTGTTTGTGCATCAGCCATCGTTTTTGAAGGCTATTCTGTGCTTGCCATAGGTGGACTAGCTTAGCGCCTGGGATCGGACCGTCTTCGTCAGTTTCCACCTCCGTAGTTGCACAATGTGCATCTTGCACGAGGGTGGACACCAGGGTTGCCACTGACTTTCGAGTAAATGTCGCCAAACAACGAGCAGAAAGTCGCCAAAAGTCGCCATTTTTTTAGAAATTTCGCCAAAAAAGTCGCCATTCTAGATGTGTGCGGCATATCCTAGTAATAGCAATTTTTACTGATGTATAGCCCTGTAGAATACAGTGTCATTCAAAGCCCTTAAAGTGTCTTGACATTTCTCAATGCCAGGCGCATCGCCCCTTCACCGTGGGAGCGCTTGGTGCACCTGGTTCTCCGACTAGCAGCAAGATGTGCGCGGAGGCGCAAGTATGAAAGGATAAAACGATCCTGATATTATTAAAACGCTCATGATATTATTTTTTTTAACTTTGGAATAAAGTGAAACCTTGGCGAATATATCATGCAACACTCTACCATGGGGGTGTCATCTGTTACTATAATGCGCGTAACAAAGCTCAATATCAGTAAGTTCTGTCGAAGGCAATATGTTTGCAAGAAACCGTGAAGAGACAATTCTATTTTAAGAAAATTGATGTTTTATTACCGCAGAAAGATGTCAGCGTCCCATAATGGGAACTTTCGGTACTTCTGCTGGAGGCTTGGTTGGCAGGTCATCAACGCATACGCTAACTGCACAAAGAAAGGACACTTCAAATATGTTACCAATTATTCTTGTGACTTGAGCTCAGGACATCGCATGTGGTAGCTTTCTTTTTCTTATATTAACAATAACAGCAAGCGCGCGCACTCAAATAGTAAGGGAACCTGTAATGAATGTTGTCCCTGTTTTCTCATATTACAACACATCAAATATGACACGAGGCATCGTTGCGGCCTCTGCTGAAATAATATTTCAGTAGATCTGAGATACGAGGCCGAAGCTTGGGCTTAGGTGGCCACCTCGCGGTGTGTTCAGGCGTGGACGAAATTGCATTTCTAAGAGACACGCGCTGAGTCTGACGGACGCGTAGCAATGACGCGTTGCAGGAGCAAATCGCGGAGGCCACAGTCATATTGCGTCACTTCCCTTCGCAGCTTCCAGACGAGGACACTACCCCGCCGATAAAGAGCACTGCTGTACGTTGCGAGACGTAAATGTGAAATACAAAAGGCCCATTTGTAAAGCCTCCCCGAATGTCAGACGGGGCGCTATGGAAAGCGTGCTTGTCGTGGACCAAGCGGTCGTGGGTTCGACTTCCGGTGGCAAAACTTTTTTTGCTTCTAGTTCATCTTTGGTGAGCTTGTATTTACTGAACAGTGTGCTGAAATCGTTATGGTGTCGTCGCCAATGTATCTAAGTTCAGATAGTTTCCTCATTTGTTCGTTTTCCGCTAGCTGAAGCAAAATTGATCTTTCTGGTAATATTGATGCCTTTTATGTAGGTCCTATTTTCTTCTCAAGCAACACTGGGTCAGAAAGAATAGGGTAGCTTTTCGACCGGTGTAATTTCACAATGCATGACATGTTCTTCCGGAAGACTAGATTGTACTGCAAAGAGAACTGAGAAATTAGCTCCGCTGCGGCCTCTTTTTAAAGGCCGACCAAAAAGGAAAGACGTATGTGCAGCATAAAAATTCAATTTTTTGCAACAGCACAAACCGCCCTCCGCGATTCCCAAGGAGGCGCGGCGGCAGTTGTAAACAGTTCCTCAACAACGCCAACTCTTCGCCGTGAGCATAACCAAAGACGTGATAACCTTGCTTGGATTAATTTTGAACATTACTTCCTGAATAATTGAGGGTCAGTCGGACACAGGAGAGAGCAGGAAAGAATACATGCAAAACGGAAAGACTAAGAAGGGGAGCGAAAGACAAAACGAGGCGACTGCCAGTTTCACCCTGGCGGGTAAAGAGCGGGGTACCTCTACGCGTACGATGGACTGAAAGGGTGTGTTGCCTCCGCCAGGAGGCCGTAAATGTCTGAGTGCCTCATCACACGGCAGGAAACTCAATAAAACCTTTTACCAACCAATAAAATCAGCGGAATATCGGATATAATTTCCCCCTTACGCGGCTCTGCGAGGGAGATTTCGAAAGGCTCACTCAGCTAGGATCCACGATCACGCAAAATAGCAAACTCCTACTGCTGCAGACGCCCCTGCGGGGTCGTTTGAAAATGATCAATTCTGGCGAATAACTGTGACCATGCATAACATGGTCGTACTAGCGCTAACGCGTTGAATGTCGACGATTTCTCGACCACAAAAGCGTTGGTCCATGATTTATCCATGATTTTATCCTACCATGTTGTTGCTTGTGTCTACGCAACAACATCGTAGGATCCCTGATATTTGAGACAAGTATGGATGACAGGCCAATACGTACACGTGTAACTTGTTTATACTGGTCAACTTGCTGGCTAACTCACACACAGGCAGCAGCGGAAGTCAAACGGGTGAAGTAGATTATGATAACGCGAAGTGATAGATACAACTGAGCATAGAATGACACAAAGTTGAAAACAGGATATTTATAGAGTCTCACTCTTCTATTTGTTATCAAAGTTAAAGCCCAGACTACTAAGTTCATATTGCCACTAGCCTGACCGATCTACCACCAACGCTGATTACAGCCCAGACTGAGGTACCACAATTGCGCAGGTCAATACCTACTGCAACGAAAAAAGAAAAGGGGCCGTGGCATCACTTTATCCCTCAATTGACCGCGGTGGCCAACCAGAGAGTAAGTACTCGTAGGCCACAGCCAACCGGGCCAGGCCTAAACGGAAAACCAGGATATTACAAAAAACAACGGTTTCCTTCTTTCTCATCGACACGTAGTCACGCACAGTGTCAGGCGCACGCGCGCGCTCGAACGGGTCGCTCCATCTAAATGTTTCTTATTTTGTATTGTAGCGAAGCCTTTGAGTTGAGTAAGGGGTTGCGCTCTCTATAGCCTTCTAGTGGGTCGTCCTCTTGGGCTCTTCCCGCTCGCGCTCTGAGCTCGTGTTCTTGCTTGACTGTCGCCATTGAGCATTGTCGCCGACTGCTGTCTAATAAACACCTCAACAAATTGGTGGAGAGTGCTGTGCTCCCATTCGATGCCCCTGGAGCTAAGATCCCGTACCCTACCAACTACCATGCCTCAAGACGCTGCTCAGCAAACGCCTCCTCAAACAACGACCTCCAGCCCCGGTGTCCCCCGCATCCGCGACCCCCCTATCTTCACCGGCGCGGATGGGACCGACGTTGAGGACTGGCTTGCGATGTACGAGCGTGTGAGCGTACCCAATAAATGGGACGAGGCAGGCAAACTCAGGAACTTGGTTTTCTACCTCGCGGGTGTGGCGGGCCTGTGGTATAACAACCACGCCACCGATTTCCCCACGTGGTCTGCTTTCAAGACCGCCATCATCGACGTGTTTGGCCGCCCTGCCCTTCGTAAACAGCAAGCCCAACAACGTTTACGCGAACGAGCTCAGCAGACCGGTGAGTCCTTTACGAGCTACATAGAAGATGTCCTGGACTTGTGCAAGGAAGCCGACGCAGCTATGCCTGAGCCTGACAAGATCCGCAACGTTATCAAAGGCATCGACGACGACGCCTTCACTATGCTGCTCGCCAAGAACCCTCGTACTGTGGCCGAGGTGATCACGCTCTGCAAAAGCTTCGAGGAACTGCGCCGGCAGCGGTTGCTGACCCGTCGACCTGCATCACGCGACGCCGATCTCGCTGGCTTGTCGGCCATTTCTGATCAGTCCGCCTTGCTAGCCGAGATCAAGTCATTTGTGCGCGAGGAAATTGCCCGCCAGTTCTCCCTACTGGCCTTCCCTCAGCAGCAGCATGTTGAACAGCCATCGACCACGCTGCTGCCTCCCTTACGCCGCGCTATTCAGCAGGAAATCGCGGATGTTATGCCGGAATTATGCCGGAATTATACCAGCCCTCTCCGGCGCCTGCACTGCTCAGTTACGCGCAAGTTGTAGCCAGGTCACCCCAAGCGATCTCTGTGGCTGCCCCACTTACTTACGCCGAAGCCGTCGCCAGACCTCAGGCCTTTGAAGCGAGTGTGCCGGCTGCGTTTGCCGACGTCATACCTGGGCCACCAATGCAGCCCATCATGCAGTCGTATCAGCAGACGCCTCGTCCACCGCGTCCTGCGTCATGGATGGGACCTACCCCGACGAATCGATGGCGCACTCCTGACAACCGCCCGATCTGCTTCGCGTGCGGTTGCGCCGGTCATGTTGCCCGCTATTGGAATCGTGTGCAGCCGCCTCGTGTCGGCTCAACCATCACCAGCCAGTCAAGCCGCCCGTATTACGCTTCACCGCCGCCTATGTCACCGTCGTCTCGCTCAGCTCCATCTACACGCCGTTCACCGTCCCCACGACGCCGATCACTGTCACCGATGCGGCCACGTCCGGTCCCACGTGACCAGGAAAACTAGTCGTCGCAGTCCACGAGGCAAGGGCTGCGACGCTGTCGAACTGCGAAAGCCCTCAGAGAAGCCCATCGAACGTGTTAGACGTGTTTGTGGACGGTGTTCGCACATCTAGCCTTATCGACACTGGAGCCGCCGTATCCGTTATTGACGCCAAACTTAGCCGATTACTGCGAAAAGTGACGACGCCACTTCCCGGGCTCTCCCTCCGCACAGCCAGCGCACAAAGTATTCACCCTACAGCGGTGTGCACAGCCCGCGTCATGATTAACGATGCTCTGTACGCCGTCGAATTGATCATAATTCCAGCATGCTCTCACGACGTCATCCTAGGATGGGATTTTCTCTCCCACCACGACGCCGTGATTCATTGCGCACCAGCCGAAATAGAGCTCTCACCATTCTCTGATCTGACGCCGGCTGACTGTCCATCGTCTGTGAGCAAGGTACTCGTCAAAGACGACACCACAGTGCCTGCAAACTCGTCAACGGCGGTGTCCGTCTACTGCGCCAGTCTCTCCGACACCGTTGCACTCCTCTCGCCATCTGACCGTGTTTGCACGAGGAAAGGCTTGCTGGTGCCTTTCGCGACCGTGCAAGTCACTCAGGGCAGCGCGTCAATTTTTGTTATCAACCCATCTCCGTACAGTGTTACGTTGGTGCGAGGAGAATGTCTCGGCAGCGTGGAACCCCTCGAAGACGCACAAGTTATGGACGAACCAGATGACACGCACTGCCCCAACTCCAGTACGCTCAGTGCTGTTACCACGTCTGGTTCATCGCCCGATGACGTATTCGCTTCTTCCATTGCTGACAACCTTACGCCAGTCCAGCGTTCCCAGCTTCTCGGTCTCTTGAAAGAATTTCGCGCTTCTTTCGATGTCGCTCAAACTTCTCTCGGCCGCACGTCCACCGTTACGCATCGCATCGTCACTGGCGCCCAACCGCCCCTGCGGCAACGTCCATATCGCGTATCTCCCACAGAACGCCGCGTAATCAACGAGCAAGTCGACGACATGCTTCGACGCAATGTTATTCGACCATCTAACAGCCCCTGGGCGTCTCCTGTCGTTCTTGTTGCGAAGAAGGACGGTTCTGTGCGGTTCTGTGTGGACTACCGACGACTCAACAAGATCACTCGTAAGGACGTGTATCCACTACCGCGCATAGACGACGCGATTGACAGCCTACAAGGAGCAGAATTCTTTTCATCCATCGATTTGCGCTCAGGGTACTGGCAAGTACCTATGGCTGATGACGCTCGACCGAAGACCGCCTTTGTCACGCCCGACGGCTTGTACGAATTCAACGTCATGCCGTTTGGGCTGTGTAATGCGCCCGCCACCTTCGAGCGCATGATGGATACTATTCTGCGCAACCTGAAATGGCACACGTGCTTGTGCTACCTCGACGACGTCGTTGTGTTTGCTCCAGACTTCTCCACGCATCTTCAACGCCTCCGGCATGTGTTGACGCGTTTGAGCAACGCTGGTCTGCAACTGAATCTAAAGAAGTGCCGATTTGCAGCACGGCAGCTGACAATACTCGGCTACGTCGTGTCCAAGGACGGAATTCTCCCCGATCCAGCCAAGCTTCGGGCCGTGACCGAGTTCCCGAAACCGACGTCCGTCAAAGAACTGCGCAGTTTCGTAGGACTGTGTTCCTACTTTCGGCGCTTCATTCGAAACTTCGCGACTATCATATCGCCGCTAACGAAGCTCCTCGGAAGTAACGGGCCCCTCCATTCGTGGTCGTCAGAGTGCGACGACGCTTTCGCAACGCTCCGTCGTTTGTTGACGTCGCCTGCCATACCACGCCACTACGACCCTACGGCACCTACAGAGGTACACACAGACGCCAGCGGTGTTGGCCTTGGCGCTGTCCTGCGCAGCGCAAACCGGGGTTCCCTGAATATGTCGTGGCATATGCAAGTCGTACGCTTACTAAAGCCGAGACCAATTACACCGCCACCGAAAAGGAATGCCTGGCGATCATCTGGGCCCTTACGAAGTTCCGACCCTATTTGTATGGTCGCCCATTTGATGTCATCACCGACCATCATGCACTATGCTGGTTGTCGTCATTGAAGGATCCCTCAGGCCGCCTCGCCCGCTGCGCTTCGCCTACAGGACTACGACATCCGCGTGCTGTACCGCAACGGACGCCAGCATGCTGACGCCGACGCCCTCTCGCGCTCGCCCTTGCCTGACGATAATACACCATGCTCGTCACGTAACATTATTGTTTCTTTCATCGACGTTCACACCATCGCTACCGAACAGCGCAAGGATAAATGGATCGCCTCGCTGATTGACTTGCTCACTGATCCGTCGGCAACACCAACCACTCGCGCGTTGCGTCGTCAAGCCCACCATTTCGCCATTCGTGACGACCTACTGCACCGACGCAATTACAACGCCGATGGCCGCCAGTGGCTACTTGTGATACCCCGCAGTCTGCGTTCCGAAATATGCGAGTCCTTTTACTCTGATCCACAATGCGCGCACTCTGGGGTATGCAAAACTTACCACCGCATTCGACAACGATACTTCTGGCGAGGGATGTACCACTACGCGCAGAAGTTCGTTCGCTCCTGCCTCGATTGCCAACGCCGAAAACCTTCAACGCACGTGTCACCCTATGGTCTACAACCATTACCTTGCCCTAACCGTCCGTTCGGGCGCGTGGGCATCGACTTGTACGGACCACTTCCTCTGACTTCGGCTGGTAACCGCTGGACCATCGTCGCCGTTGACCATCTAACGCGATACGCCGAAACCGCCGCCCTCCCAGCGGCTACAGCACGCGACGTTGCCTCCTTCCTGCTACACCGATTCATGCTGCGTCACGGTCCACCCCAGGAGCTTCTCAGCGATCGAGGCCGTGTCTTCTTGTCGGAAGTCGTCGAAGCCATTCTCAAAGAGTGCCATGCTGTTCACCGCAAAACTACTGCTCACCACCCGCAGACGAATGGCCTAACCGAACGCTTTAACCGCACGCTCGGCGACATGCTCTCAATGTACGTTGCCGCCGATCACACAAATTGGCATGCCATTCTGCCCTTCGTCACATACGCCTATAATACCGCCCCTCAAAGCACAACTGGGTTTTCACACTTCTTCTTATTGTACGGAAGGCACCCGTCGCACACCATCGACACGATACTCCCATACAAGCCGTATTCAACTGAGTGTGCGCCGATTTCTGACACAGCCAGGCTTGTGGAAGAGTGTCGCGAGCTTGCTAAGACTTTTACAACGCAGGAACAAGAGCGGCAGAAGAGCATTCGCGGTGGCACCACCACTTCTGAGTCCACGTTCCTCCCTGGAGCACTCGTATGGCTCTCGGTCCCTACCACTGCAATTGGCCTCTCTTCAAAACTACTGCCGAAATACGAAGGCCCCTATCGGGTCGTCGAGCGCACATCCCCGGTCAACTACGTGATCGAACCCATCGAACCATCTTCGGACATGCGCCGTCGAGGGCGCGACATAGTCAACGTGGAGCGCCTCAAGGCCTACTATGACCCACTCATAGTGACGAGCTGTTAGGTCGCCAGACGGCTCCCTTTTCGTTCCCGGGGTAATGTAGCGAAGCCTTTGAGTTGAGTAAGGGCTTGCGCTCTCTATAGCCTTCTAGTGGGTCGTCCTCTTGGGCTGTTCCCGCTCGCGCTCTGAGCTCGTGTTCTTGCTTGACTGTCGCCATTGAGCATCGTCGCCGACTGCCGTCTAATAAACACCTCAACAGTATAGCTTTTTCTTGCCACCCGTGCGTGCTTTATATTATTTTTCTTTCACAAGCGCCTAGCGCGCAGCCTTCATAAGGCTTCAAGATCAATATAGGCCCCTCACGCGTCCCCCTTAATCCACCGCCTTCCATGAGAGCACGGGCTGTGGTGCCCTTCCACTCCATGTGATAGAGGACAACCTGTCGCCGGACGTTCCCCCGGGATACACTTTGAGCGGCAACCCCAGCCACTACAGGGCCTACGACCTTCTTGTGAAGAAGGCAGCTGGCCTCGTGCGGCAGGAGCAGGCACAAAAGGCGAGTCTGCCTCGCCTCTAAGCCACCACCACCACTGAAAAATGTCGCACGAGGAAACTGAGAGACGCCTGCAGCCTCCTGCACAATGAAGAGGCCCCGAGCACTCCCAGGCGTACTCGAAAGGCGACGAAAACCTCGGCCTAACAGCGTGCACACCACGGGCGAAAAAAGGGAAGGCAGAGAACGGCAAAAATATCCCTGCTTCCATCGACGTTCCCCCTCAATACGAGGCAATACAGCAGATGGACGCCGCCATTTTCTCGCCGCAGGCATCGTCGGCCACGCCATCTGTCCAATTCCCAAGAAATGCAAGGAATGCAACCAAGGAGAGACCGAGCTGGAGGAAAACCTGTCTTCCGTCCCTCGCCAAGAGAGCTACAGGAACAGCAGTCACGGGTCGCCCTCTCCCTTCTCGTGCTCGCACGTGACCCCGGCCTCCTCTCTCCCGCCCTCTCCACTGCGGAGAGCAGCCCCACCGGTTACCCACCTGCTCCCTCCGCGGCAACTGCCTCCCTACCTGAACAAGCTCGAGAAGCCGCGGCCACCGCAAACAGTCTGGGAGCCCTTTCTCCCCTTGCCCCAACCCTGATGTCACGGCGTCAGCGAAGAAGGGAAGCAAATAGCTGACACAACAAGCAACACAAACACAAGCGAACGGTGAGGCCCCTCAAAAAGGAGCCAGCCCCTCACTCGACCAAGTTGATCCTTGGGCACCACTGAAAAATAGGCAGCAGCCTTCCCCTGCCGCCACCCCCCCCCCCTGGCACCCCTCTGTGCGCCCTTTCTTTAAGCTCCACAGAGTGCCCTTGCAAAACCAAAAACAAAAGCAGGCGCTCAGAATGCTGCTGCGCCTCGCCGCCCCGCACCCCGGGCCAACACCCGCGGACCTGTGGAGACGGTCCCATACCGGCCCAGGAAGAAGAGAAAAAACTTTCGCTCCTACACACAGGAGGCCATCTCCTCGGTCCTGGCCATAGTAGACGGTGTGGTTCACGTCCGTGTCAATTTCCGACACAACGTCAATGCCGCAGGCACGCCCACCGGCTCTCCACTTGGCCCGCTGCTCAGCATCAGCGGCATATGCGGCATCCAGAAGAACTTGCTTTTGGGCGAGTTGGTGCCTTAGTTTGCTGAATATATCGTAACTGGCGCGAAGCTAGAAACATGAAAAGAGAAAAGAGACAAGACGAAAGAGACAGAAGAGCGCCAAACTGCCAGCTGTTTATTACCAGCGTAGGCTGAAAAACAGGTAAACTTCCACACATGGGCAGCGGTGTGGAAAAGTTACCCCAAACGGCATCGCTACGGCATATACGGCATCGCTGTGCGTGGGGGGAAACCGCAAACGACACGTGGAGCGGCATCATCTTCGGTGTTGACGCGGACCTCGGAGAGGAAGAGATCTTGGAGAACATCATATCGAACCTCCATGTGAGCTCATGCTCTCGTTCTAGACACATCATCACCCGCTTTGAGGGCAGCAAACCACTCATCGAGGTTGCCCTCTACAAGCACTGCCGTACCGTCAAACCACGCCGCCCGCAGCCTGCCCAGTGTGGCCACTACCTACGGTACGGCCACGTAGAAGTGGCTTGCACTTTCGACCTCCGCTGCGGGGGTGCCCACGAGCCCGCCGAAAGCACGGCCGCAACACCGACTTGAATATTCTGCGGCGCAAAACACCTGGCCACAGAACCACGCTGCCCTCGCTGGCAGAGGGAGTGCCAACTGGCAGAAGCCCGCACCCAAGACAGGAGAGAGCCGGGACACCAAGAGGCACATCCACAACAGGGCGCCAAGAAGGCCTAAGCCTCGAGCTCCTTCAGGGAGACCCACGCCTCCCAGCCAGTCAAGCAGGGCGTGCTCTTCGATGATATCACCGGCGGTCACTCTGGGATTGACTCACCGGCAACACAAACAGCTCCCACTGATCATTCCACCAGTGATCGGTGCGTGTTGGCGATTGGTGTGCTAGGGGCAGAAGTGCCTGCAGCGCTGGAGTTCCTCCCACCCAACTACCCTGCCTACTCGCTGTGCGCGGCGGCTCTCGCCACACACCAGGCCCTGAAGCAGCGTGGCGAGTAGTCCACACCAGCACTCAAGGCAATGGAATGACCGTTCGCTGCGCCACCGTCATGCTTAGCTAGCGCAGCACCGGTCTCTGCGCGAATTTGACATTCTTGCTCTGCAGGAGACGCACTCCCGCGCGGAGGACCTCTCGCTTCGCGGCTTCCTCGGCTACAGCGGCCCGAAGGTATGCGCGGAGACATCTTTTGGTTTCGTTTGGTTTGGTTTGCTTTATTCAAGGAAAATTGAACAAGATTGCCTTGGGGGACAGGACTAAAGGGTAAGTAAATGCCTGACTTGGTCGTGCCACCCTGGCAGCAAAGCAGAAATATAGCGTAAGTACAGTACGCAGAAAATTACAACATGACGTGTTATCTCATACGGGTGCCATAGTGGAACAGAACTACCAGATATATCACTAAACGCATAGAAATATCAGCAGAGACCTTATACGAGTGGTGGCAAATACAACCAAATGTTGTTTTCTATCAAATAAATTAACAATAGACTTCTTGACTAGGGCTTCGAGTTGCTCTACAAGACAAATTAGAGAAAGCAAACAGGCAAAAGGACAACAATGACTAAGGTGTAAGGAATACAAAACATCAATAAATACAAATTTTAAAAATCAAGAAAAGCATCACTTTGTTATTTTTTAATGCTCTAGCTGAAGTTCCATCTTCCAGTAAATGTAGTACAGTTGGGTGTTGTTTGTTCCAATATGCCTTCCAAGGATACCGATCACGCCCCCGGCGCCCCCAGAACTGCTCTGTATGTGCACGCGTCTATCGCACAAGCGTGCATCTTCTGCGAGCGGTTCTGTGATGACAACGTGGAGTGCGTGGCTGTGACAGTTCGCATGAGTGGTGTTGACACCTCGGTGGCATGTGTGTACGTCTGTTCGAACGTCAGATGTGACTTTGCTTTCCTACCACACCTTGCCGCGGCGCTATCAACTGACTATCGTGTGTGGAGACTTCAACACGCACCAAAACAGCTGGGGCTCCGCCAAGGGCCAAGGTGCCTGCTGAGGCCGGTGCTTGTCGGACGCGATTTCCACCACAGGTCTCGTTATCCTAAACACCGGCGAGCCAACTTTCGGCCGCCGCGGAAGCCGCCCTTCCTTCATCGACCTAGCACTGGTGTCACAGTGCGGCTCGTTCTCGTGGACACGAGCCCTTGACACTTCCGAGTCGGATCTCTACCCCATCTCCCTCTCCCTCACTCATCTGTGTCGTGGGGTGACGCGAGTGTACGATGTCGTGAGGTCTTCCGTGAGCTGTGTATTCCGACAGCCCGCGGGTGACTACTTCTCGCACGTATCTGGGTGCGCCCGCATAGCCACTACGCGTTGTATAGTTCCAGCTGGTTCCACGTGGCCTGACATTACGCTTCTCAACATTCGCGCTGCCCGTCACCGCGCACACCGCCGTGCCATTCGCACCGATCCAGCAGAGCACTGGACGGAAGAAAAGTGTATAAACGCTGTGTGCAGACGACAAGCGCAGCGCATCAGGCGCAACAGCTGGACGGGTGTCTGCTCGTCTCTGAGTGACCACCGACACCGCAACCGCGGCTGGCCCATCATGAGGTCTCTCCTAAACCCCAGAGCCTCTCGCTACCCCGTCCTTGCGATCGTGGCGGCGCGCGGCGGCGCGCGGCATCATATAGCTCGCACTATCTGAACTACTGGCAGACGCCTTTGCTCCCCGAGCCCCCAATCCTACGCGCGTAATCGCCGACAATCTCAGAAGCCGCCGTCCAGTTCTGTCGCTTCCTGCTTCGCCTGACGCTGCCCTTTGGAAGCACCTAGCCTACCTGTGCGGCGCAGACTTTACAGGAAGTCTGTGTCGCACAGGCAGGCGTGTTTTGAACCGCAGACGTCACCGCAGCACCCCGGTACCGGACGATAGCACGCACAACATGCTGCAGAACCCTGATGACAGCCAGCGCCATCTCCTGCTCGCTGCATTCAACGAGGACTTTCGCAGCGGCTCTCTCCCGGATTCCTGGCGTACGTTGATGGTAGGCCGGTGGTGAAGCGCGGTAAACCGCCGCGAGACCTCTCTCACCTCAGTGCTGGGAAAGACCATGGAGCGGATGACGCTGCATCGCCTCCGATGGATAGCCACTGCGCGCGGCACTTTCCCACCACAACAGTGCGGCTTTCGTACCCTGTGCGCCACAGCCCACTGCACAGCCGCTGTCGTTGGCACGCTTGAACACTTGAACAGGCACTGCGCGACGGAGAGACAGCCCGGCTTCTTCTCCTCGACGTGCAGTCTCGCTTTGACTGCCTACCACACGCTGCTTTCGTCGACGCGGAATGTGCTCTAGGAGTACATGGCATACTCCTCAAGTACATCAAGGCCTTCCTCACCGACCGCTCGCTGTCCGTGTGGGGAGGGTGTCCAGTACTCCACGCCCTGTCACCACCGGTGTGGCTTAGGGGAATGTGCTGAGCCCCTTACTATTTAACCTGGTCCTCGAAGCTCTCATTGAATGCCTTCCGAAAGGTTATACGTTTGCTGTGCGCGTGGTGATATACGCGGACGACATCGTCCTGTATATGCGCGTCCCACGCGCTACATCAATGCCGTCCGCCAGTGCCTCCAGAGTGCTCTCGTGGCCGTGGCCGCGTTCTTTGACGGCATTGGCTTGTGCATCTCGGCTGTAAAAACTCAGGCACTCCTTGTGCATCCGCGTGCCAGTGCTCGCCGCACCACTGCCCCCACCACACTGCACCCGTGTGCTACCTTGGCGTCACCATCGACCGCAGACTCCAGTGGAACAACGAGGTAGGCCGTGTACGCCGTGAGACGCGGCGTGTTGAGTGCTGTGTGCATCGCATACTCGTGCGAGGAGACGGATGCCCCGCCTCCTTCGCGGTTCCCATTTAGGCGGCCATTAGGATGGCCAAGGTGCACTACGCACTGTCCCTGTGCCTCCTACGCCCCATGATGTGGCATGCGATCGACGCCGACCACCGCCGAGTGCTCCGAATGTGTTACGGACTTCCCCGCAATTCGAGCATTGCGGACACACTCGCGGACACCCGCGCTTGGTCGGCGTCACATACAGGCGAATTGCGCGCGCTCTGCCACCTGATATGCCTCAACCATGCACCTAATAGAACAGGGATCATATCTCAGTTGCGCGCACTGCCCGACTCCCGTGTTGGCTTGTTACTCAGCACATTCGACGATATCGTCGTGGACAGCGCCTCAAAGATTCCGCCGTGGCCTCCCCCTCATCGGCGAGTGCCTCTCCATCGGGTTCGACCTCCCGGGGTCCGCTCCAAGCGGAAGACACCCGCCTATGCCATCGCACAAGAAGCCACAAGAGTGCAGTTTTTCACAGACAGCTCCGTGCTCCAGGACCATTCTGCAGCCGCTGCCTGCACGACATTGCAGATGGCAATGAAGCGTCAATACCGGCTTGCCTACCGTACGTACTACGCCACGGCTGAGCTGGTAGGAATCCACCTCGTTGCTAACCTCATCCGTGAATCGGCGCACATCGATCGCGCGGCGATCTTCACGGACTCGCGGTCGGCACTCCGCCAGCTCGCCAAAGAAGAGCGCGGCGCCTCCCCACTCGCACAGCGTGTAGCCCTGAAACTGCACGGACTGCGAGAACACGGTTGCAACGTCACTCTCCAATGGACACCCTAACACGTTGGAATCGCGGGGAACAAAGCTGCTGACAACCTGGCGAGGACTGCACACGACATCTGCGGTTCCACTGACAACATATGCGGACTCCGTGAATTCAGCACGGCAGAACACCCAGCAAAAGCTGGCTCACAATCATCCTGATGAGCGTGTAGCCGCCGGCTGCCCCCCGCGTCATGTACCGGTGGGAATGCTAAACCGAAAGGAGCGTTCCCTCTTGCTCGCACTTCCGACCACTCTGTCTTGCCCGCGGAGCGCCGGCACCTCATCGCTATGCGCCGCGCTCTCTCACCCCTATGCAGCGACTGCGGTGAGGAAGAAACGCTCCATCATCTCCTCATCTCCTGTACCGCCCTGGCTCCACAACGGGAGCACCTCGCGCGCGCCTTCAGGAGGGAAGGGGTACCCTGCGCGACCATGAACGATGTGCTGCACCCGGACGGAGTCATGGACCGTGTTCGCGGCACCCTACGAGCAGTGCTCGAGTACACTGATGCCGCGCAACTCGCAGACCACCTCTAGGCCGTGCTCAGCGCCTGATCAGCGATGAAAACGAGGAATCTCGCCCTTACCCTGCGCTCAACCTCCTGTGACCTTTCCTTCCTTCCACCATCTATCTCATCCTTCCCATTTACCCCCTTCCCCTAAAGTGACGCGGTTGTGGTGTCCACCACTGAGAGACAGTTACTGTATAACTCCCCCACCTTTCTATTTTCCAGTCAACCCCACATGTGCGGAATTTATTGCTCACTCATTCCGCGCTTCAGCGGCATCGACGGCAAAAGGGTGGTAGCTTCCAACTTGGCGCAAACCAGGCACTGGAGTTCCGCCTCTGTAGCGTGTTTCCGTCGCTAACCGATGTCATCAAACAGCGCCGCCTGCGGTTCAGACCCACGCACTGTGGTCTGTCTCGTGGCTGGGAGCGGCGCCTTTGCACTGGAGTTCAAATACAATAGAGTGGCGCCAGTGGCCCAAACCTCACAATAGAGGCGAGGCGACGCGCAGCTTCCCGCGTGGCGCCATCGTAGCTGACAAAGCTGCCCGCAGTGCGCTCAAACACAGCGGAAGGTGTACCGTACAGGTCCCCGCTCCAAAATCCGACCCCTCTCGGCATTCCGCGAGCTCGCGGTTTGCCTCTTCGTGCGAAACCGCTATCGCCCTGAGCACTCAACACAAAAAGAAAAGCTCAGCGGCCGCCGTCGGCGAGCGAAAGAGACACTGCGCTCTCCCCATGAAAACGGAAACACGTCGGCATCCTTAGGGCGCACAGCGATATGCGGTCTTACAAAACCCATTACAAAAGGGCTCACCTATAATTTTTCATCGTCGTCAGGCACAGTACCAACGAAGTTCACATAATCCCTTACAGATATCTAGCAGCACCACCAGGCTTTTCCGCACAATGACGAATAATGGCACAGTGGGTGCTGCCCTACTTGATAAAAATTACAATTACAATGATTAAAAGCGTAGTGGGTTCCTTGCATGTGTACTTGCATTAAATGACCCAAGAGAGTCTAGAATTGGATCTGGAAAAGTCGCACTTCCAGCTTTCGCAGTCACCATTGTGCGTGTTCCACGCGGGCCTGGGATTTTTTTTTGTTTTTTGCATTTGACAATATCGCAGCAAATTATTTAGCCGAAGTAACATACTTGGAGCGTTCACTACGCGACACCTATTGTGTAAGACGTTTTTCGCAATATATAAAAAGTAGAAGGTATTGCTTTACCAGTCTACTGCGAATGAAAAACGAGAAAAATACCACGTCATATCCACGTGAAATTATGAACCTCAATTACTTAAAACTCTTACTCTAGCTTACTTCAGTTCATCTTTATGGAGGAAGAGCAGGTGAAAATTTCAGTAGACATGCTTGGGTGTTTTTAGCATCTCAGGCTTAAGGAAAAACTTCGCGCAGCTTGCACTAGTTACGCAACGCTTAAACCAACAACGGAGCCGGGTGGCGTTCTTTGTTTCTCTTTTTTTAACACGAAAGTGTTTTATGCCGGGGTCCATTAAGACTTCAGTGACGTTTTTCCGTCACGGAAATGACATCGAAAAAATGTACACGTTCAGAGGGCAAAGACAAAAATGTTGCGTCAACGGACATCGAACCCACGACCGCTCGGTCCGCGACAACAGATGATGCGCACGCTATCCACTGCGCCACGGTCACATACTCTACATGCTTTACAAACGCGCCTTTTAGATCTCACACTCTCCTGTCACAGTGATCTCGGTCGGCGCGGTGGTGTTGCCCTCTGGGAGGAGTAACGTAAAGTAATTCATCATTACTGTGGCCTCCACGATTAGCACCTGCAACGCGTGTGGCTACGCCGTCCCATTCGGTGCGTTTTCAATAGAAGTGCAATTTTGTGAATGCCTTAACAGAGCGCGAGGTGCCGACCTTAGACCAAGCGTCGTAAAAGCGTCCGCCTCGCTCATAGCATCACGCTAATCCAAACCACAAATTCCTTTGCGACGCACGCCTGCCTCAGCGCGTTCCCCGCTTACGATCGCCCTGAGAAAACACGCGGCCGGGCTACAAGGGCGGTGCGACGCGTTTTGCGTTTCCCTTTACTCATGCCGTGGTGTTCAATTACACTTTAACATGCCGCGGGATGGCGACAAGTTCTGCGTACAATATGTGACGCTCTTCTGGCTATCACGCCTCTTTCTCTAATTGCGCTTTCACCGTTAACTACTACAGCTAGTGCAAGGGTTTGTTTAATCATTGAAAGTGTACGTTAGTCGTCGCGATGGAGATGAACCACCTAGCATCAAAATCGGTGCATCGACGTTAAACAGTGCTATAGCTGCCAGACATCTATATACATTGTGAAAACTCTCTTATATAAATGTATAGCAAACATTCAACTACTTCTGTAAGGACACGTTTTGCTTTCGTGTTATTCCGATTCCTATGACGGAGGGATCAACCATGTTTTTTGCTCTTTCTTTCTTCCTCTCTTTCTCTTTCTCTATTTTCCTATCTCTTTTTGTCTCTGTATCTTTATCTCTATATTTATTTCTTTTTCTCGCTCTTGCATCATTTTACTCTTTGTTCACTTTCTTTCGCTGTCTCGCTCTTTAGTTCTTTCTCTATTTCTCTCTCTCTCTCTCTATCTCTCTCTGTACTCGTTCTCTGGCCCATCCGAGTTACTGCACCCCACGCGGGCAAAACGAAGCAGCGGGAGAGTGTGGAGGGGACTCATGTGTTCGACAGAGAAGCAGAAGGTGATGAAAGCAAAGAGAGAGCGCGCACCGGCATGAAGTTTTCGCCAAAGCGAACCGGGGGCATACCGAGCTTAAACATGCGCGCTGTTAGAACCAGAACATATTTGAGCAACGGCTATGGTTAATTTATGAATAATTTAACAATTGATTTGTACTCCACTTAAGGGTTAAGACGTGAACATCGTTGACTGACTTCTTTTTATCGACCTCTGTCCACACTCTGGCTTTCAAACTTGGGAATACTCGTTATGCGGTATGGCAACCACCAGTGGCTCTACCAGAGTGGAGTTTTCCGCACAGGCTACTAACGCCAACACAAATACCTGCCACAAATGAAATTGCAGTAACGTTTTGCACTAAAAACAGGTGAAGATAGACCGGTTCGCTAAAAATAGTTTAATTACAGCTTCAGTGCTAGGTACGGCTGCAGCGTAAGCACCTCTAACCGCAATATATATCCGGAATAAGCTATTCTCTTCGCCTGCAAGCCTTATATCTTTAGCATATTTGTAAATGATTACATGGTTGCTTACCATGGCACTGTTGGTTGCACTCCTCGCAACTTGAAAATTGATTTTCACCAACACCACAGTGTGTTTCGTCACTCTTGTGGCAGGCGCCCAGGAACCAATTGAAGTACCAACCTAGCTCGGTGCCATAGCAGTGTGATGTACAAGTGTATAAATAGCAAGAAGAAAGGCCTGAAAAAATATCAAAGCAAAAAATTATACTTTCTTTTAATTATTTATCAAAAGGAACATCTTTTGATGTAATTTCGTGGAGTTTGTACAATGCGCCCACTCTTGAGTGTCAAAAGATGCCGTAATCAGAGCACTGAGGAACGAGATTGATGGAAGTTGAAAAATAGGTTTAAATAAGCTTGCTGCACGGATGTCTTGTGCTCGAGAGTAAAGTTGTGTTGTAATGTGTAGTTAGTTATTGTTTTTGTGTAGTGCAACCAACGAGGTGCGGCTGAAGAGGGGCAAGTATAGTAGTGACAATATATTATTTGTGCTATTACCCAAACTAATGAGCGTGCCACGTTTGCAAATCTAGTGTTCATCCAAATTAACCAGCCATAGCTCGAAATCATGACTCATTGGCATGGTACTAAGGTTATATATAGAATGCTCCCATCTATTGAAAAAGAAATGTTGTCCTAATAGCTCACAAAACAATCGCTGTTATTCTCTCCGACCTTCGTAAAGTCACGTTTTTTTGCCGTGCCGTGTTCGTAGAATACCGTGTTTTTGCCGTCACGAGTAATTTCCACGTGTTCTTTACTGCTGCCGTAGCATACTTATCGGCAGCGCGTCTATGACCCTACATATATATTCAGAATGGCCCAGACGGCAATCAGTGAGGCCGTCAGAAAAAAACATAGAAACATGCTATGCAAGATCCTACTCGATAAAATTGATTTTTTATGCACAGCTGCATTTCAACGCTGGCTATACTCTTGTGTTTCAGTGCCGATATTGCCGAAGCATAGGTAGCCTTTTGGCCTAATGTTTTGTGGGCGTTGTAAGCACAGATGTACGTTACAAAGGAGTTGCGTGCAAGCACAAACAACGGCGCATCAGCTGACACTCATGGGAAACCCAAGCAGCCTATTCACACACCTGGAACCCTTGCCTATCTGGTTAAGCTCGAAGCAAAAACTTCCATTTTTAAGAAAAAAATATCAAGAATATTTGCCAAATCGATGTCAAAGCAAGCTTCTTAATATATTACTTTTATGAGCAGTTTTATGCCTCATAATAAGTGAATAATGACTGCAATGCACCATCACAAGCATTTCGGTCAAAAAGTGTATGCTAACAGAGTATCTCCAGAAGATAAGCAGTGCGCAGAGAATCACAAAATCAAAATTTCGTACCTGATATTAGAAAAATGGGGACGCATTGGGAATTGGAGAACACAGAGAGACTCTTCCAACAGTAATGAAGGCAATAAAGTGGGGCTGGGAAGAATAATTATATTGGAACTAACAAACGGTGATATTCTAGACATGCCAATGGCAGCAGAGCGTGCCCTAGCGTTCGGTGGTATGATCAAACTGCGTAATGAGCAGGCATAAAATGAAATATGCTGCTGAAAGAAACCAAGCACATGTACAAATGCCAGAGAACATCTGCAAAATGCAAAATAAAATTTAGTTTAGAGCTCTAAAATAATTTATTAAAAGCCTAAAGTAGTACAAAACAATAATGCACGACTAAAACATTCACAACTGAAATTTAGCTGGGCAGGTGTTATAAGAACATTCTTCAGAATTGTTTGTAATAAGTAAAGAATGAATGAATGAGAAACTTTTAATTTCGTGAAGCACTGCTCCTGAGCTCGTAAGCTCGGATCCCCCTATCTGGGAGGGTTCCTCATTCCAGAAAAAAGTTTTCAAAATTTGAACTTACCGCTTGAATTCCCGCTGTATTTAGAATCGCATCCTTGTATTGCTGTAAAAAAACATTTTTATTGCATGATAATGTTAGCACAATATTCGCTCAAGTCTTTAAAATAGAATATAGTCGCATAAACACACCTAAAGATTCGCATTCTATTTATGGGCTAATTAACTAGCTACCCAAGGTTAAAATATTATTTTGACTTGCTCGGTGTTCGATGCTAGCAACACGCAATCAATTTCGGCATTGCAATAAAAAAAAAGAAACAATGAAAAGGTTAAGCTTTTCATCAGAAACAATACGCATTAAGAAAATAGCGATATGCTAAAATTAAGAAATCGGAGAAATTGTACGGTAAATATTCAATACACTGTTTTTTAGTTTGCTCAGTTCCCTTCACATGATCCTACTTCTTATCTCAAATGCAATTTTCAATCGGAAAGCCAGCATAGGAGTTCCCCAGTCTTCCTGAAGCTTTAACATTAATCGTACTTGTGGCATTTGACGTGCTGAAAATATTGTTCGCTTCCACTACTGCGTTGTCGCGACAGTAGATATTGATCAGCGAGACGCTGTGGCTGCATCAAGCAGCATAAGGACTGGGGCTTATGCTTGTGCAAGTTAATTGGATTTTATGGTATTGGCACTGGGCAGTAGTAGCGGTTTTACTTCAAAAACTTGGTGATATCCGTTCAAGTTTCTGCTGGTCGGAGTTTTAGAGAACATTTATGTCGAGGTCGGCCGTGTGTCGTAGATAGAAAATTATCATCATCCTGAACTGACACGTGCTGTATTCGCCTACCACAACACGTGCGCCGAATTGTCACACGCTAGATGCGATAAGCATGATGAGCGAGAGAAAGAGCACACACAGATAGAAACAAAGATATAAAAAGAGAAATTATTTGCAAAAAAATTGCTCCGCCAAGCGAGATTCGAAGCACGACACGAAGGAGAGCGTCCTAACCACTCGACTATCCATTCACGCTAGCAGATCATGGCATAACCTTGAACAGTACAGTCTAGCAAGTGAGTGGGAAAGGAAAGTTAGAGTGAGGAGTACAGGTGTGATGTTGAGGAGGACAAAAAAGAGGAGAGGAGAACGAGCACTGAGAGAAAAAGAGAGAAAGAGAAATAGATAGAAAGAAACGGAAGAAAAAAAGAAAAATATATATACCGATAGATAGACTACAGAGAGACATCGACAGAGAGAGGAAGATTTTGGCGCCGTAGTTGTGATCTTATGTTTTCGCTTCAAAAGAAATTGGCAGAGAGAGAACGAGAAAAAAGTTGCGGCTACTATGCACTGTCTTGCAAAACTTGGCACCGCGAAGCACGAACCGTGGCGCATCGTACTCACCATCGACCGATACGTCAAAATCTTCGAGATGGCAGGTTCCTCCGCCGGGAGTACGGAGCCAGGCTATGCACTACGGAGCAGAGCAAGGCGCGATGTCTCCATCGGTAGGCGTGGCTTGGCTATTGTGCATGCGCGGTATGGCCAGGTGGCGCGGCATCTGGTCGCTAGACGACGCGATGCTTGCCTCCTCTTCTTTCTATCTTTTCTCTCTTTCTACTACTTTCTCTATCTTTCTTTGATGCTCTCTCTGCCTCTCATTCTCTTCCTTTCTGTGCTACACTTTACTCTCTCCTATCCTTATTTCCCTCCTCCACGCGCTCACTTTCCTATCCCACCCATTTGCTACAGCTTACTACGCTGGTTCGAATCCCGCCTCGTGAAGAATTTTTTTCGTCAAGAATTGCTTTATTTCTCATTGTTTATATCGTTCTTTTCGTCTCTCTCTTTGTTTCTCTTTCTTTCTCTCTCCATCATTCTCAGGTAGCCGCAAAGGGGCACGTACCCGTTACGACGATGATATTATTTTTACGTTGGACTCTCAAGGAATGATCTGCTAAATACATTTGTTCTTAAAAGATAGCAAGCATAGGCATATATATAGTATAGCCTTTTCAGTCACGGTGTGTAGATTTGTACACATCAACTTCGGAGTCGCATCACGCACCGCGTGTTTCTTCAAATGGCCTGAAACTTAGTGTACACATTCGTGCAGGCTTCGTGAGTGGACAACTCGCGGTTATTTAACTTAATTATGCTGCTTATTGCTGCAGATGATCACTTTGCTAGAGACACTACCATGTTCTACGATCGTTCGACGTGCGACGTTCCAGGACCGACGTAAAGAGTATTTTTTTTCTTCGCTCGAACAGCATACAACCAAAAAACAAACTGTGCACGCATTTTGAGCCTAATAGTTGATTCCTTTTATGCAAGGATTGAAGCTGACTGATTGCAGAATAATTGGATATTTAATTACACGCTAATTAACACTAATTGCTGAAACCCCCAAAAAACAAAACACGTTCCTTCATTTTATTTCTTGGAATGTAATACTGAGTGCCATGTAATCATGTCATGCAACTTTGATGCATTTGCAGACAGTGCATCGTAATTCGTGACTGAAAGGGACAGTATAGCAAGGGGTGGGAAAGAGGGAGGTGACAGAGTAAAAGCCTAGCCAATCCAGGGCCAGCTAGGTGCCCCCAGCTCTGCTGTGACTCAGCTTTGCACGAGTTAGTGCAAGCTGCGCAAACTATTTAGTGTATTGAAGTTCGAAATTGCTTTAGTGGTTATGAGACATTCGTGTAATACTATAACTACACAGCGACCGATTTTACTGTTTGATAGATACTCCATACATTCTGTTTTATTGCCTAAAATTATATTGGCGTGTTCCACCCATCATCTCCATAATATATTTAAATATAGCCTGTATTTTCCTACTCTAAATCGGCACTGCCGTGCGATCCGACGACACTTCTCTACAGTGCCTCCAATGAGTTCCACAACGCGGATGCCGCGCACCGCTCACGTACCAAATTGTCAAGCTTCATCACCACGCCAAAAAAAAAGACCACGAGGGTAATTTTCGCTGGCTACCTTGTCATTGTGGTTTCAGTGGGCAATGAGTCCGCAAGACAATGCGGTTCGTTCCGATTCCTCTTTCAAAACATACGAAGCAAGCTACTTCGTCACCTGGCGCGTTGTCTGTCTGGTGGAGTTTAACACGCCAAGCATAACACACACAAGACTCCACCAAATAAACCCTTGACTGGAACTCAGATCTCCATACGGATTCCATCGACGTGAGGCTTCGCTTATATGTCGGATTTGGTTGGGGGTCACCTTCACGAAGGCATACACAACGTTTATTGGTGTGACTGACACTGTGATATGCAAGGCCTGCGGTACTGAATAAAAAATAGATCGTTTGCTATGGCGCTGCCCTCGATTTGCCTCTGAGAGACGAACACTTTCGGACGTGCTGCGAGGTTTGGACGATCGGGCTCACTGTGCAAATGCTGCTGGAGCACCGTCCAGACCATCGCTCGTCGGCTCACAAGGCAGGTAAAGGATGTTGTGCTTTTTGATGACTATGGGCCTAAGTGAACGCCTTTCACTATTCTGTCGTGAGACACTATATACTCGTCAGCGCATTTACTTATCATTTCCTTCTTTCTTTTACCTCCCCTCTCTCTCATATTTATACTCCCCTTTTCCATTCCATCAACATAGCATGGCCAACCGACCATGTGAATTTTTATCCTCCCTTCAAACTCTCTTGTTTATTTCCTTCATAACTTCCAACAGTGACTAGAAAAACAAGTCGCGTATTGTGCGAAACAGCCACACTTTGTGATTTCGTTACCTTAGAGGCGCGCATTCATAAGTTCAGAAAGTTGTTGGTTAATGCCGTGGCCACATTATGGCGCACTGTTCTTCGTAGATTGTCCAATTCTGTGCCGGTAACACAGGCTTTGACGTTTCTTCTGTGGCTTGCAGCGTTCCTGAAGCTTCATTTCTACTGTTTTTCAGGCGGTGGAAAACACCAACACCATATGCCTGAGGGGGTCCTGCACAACGTACAAGGGACGTTGGTATGAAAATTTTCTAGTGTGCGTGCCGCTCATGCTGATTCTATAAACATAGGTATTTGTTTGTAGCCTGCGAAAGCTAATGGCTTCATCTTTGCAACACTGCGAACTAGAAAGAACACAATATTCACTTCCATATGTAATAGTAATGACAGTTCAAGAAGAAAACTAGCGTGCTTCAAGTGTCGAGCAGTGACACTTGATAGTTCGCGCTCATATTCTGTTTGTTCGTTTAGCGGCGTCCCTTGAGCTCGAGTGACTTTCGTACGCTCCGTAACATGAGCGCAGACTTCACGGTGAAAGCTCGAAACATCACTCTTCGCCTCACCACGAGAAAACCGCGCGAGCAGACAGCGGAAGGGCAAGGTTCTTCCTGCGCAAACATAAGAAGCGAGCGAGCACGCCGAGGACATTTAAATCAGCCCGTCGAGCTCCTCGCGTCATCTCTCTGGTAATTAAGAAACGTTTATAAGCGCCTGCCGTCTCCGAGTCCTGCCAGCGGTAAAGACAGTGTTTATAACGCTCGCCGTTAGCTACCTGGATGATCTGCGCTTTCTGGCGTAGTGGCTGCGCTTTCTGGCGTAGTAGAACGAGAGGTCTCTGGTTCGATTCCACGCTTTGGAAACATTTTTCGGAGTTCTTTTTCTTTGGGACTTTGATATAAATATGTGCACATACTTATACATATACGGTGCATGACGGCGACGACGGGGACGGCAAAATCCAGCCGACACTGTCCATATAATTGCTATCGCAATAGAAAACAAAGCAGTGGCTAGCGGCGCAAGCTGGGCGGGTTAGGACAGTGTAAGATGGAACAAAAACCGGCACAATGTATCCATTGCAATTATGATCGTTTACTGATCATAAAAAAGATACCGGGGTGAAATGTCCTAACGTTGCTACAGACTGAAATCGGAATTGTTGCCTTCACTTCGGGGACGAAGCGCAAAAAGTGTGGCTTGTGATCTCTTGTTCATTACAGGCAATCCGTGAAAAAAGTGTAGTCATCCTGCCGACTTACGGCGAATACAGGGTGATAGGATTGGAGCAGGGCTTCCGACGGCTGACCTGCATAGCCTTCTGTCAGCCATGACATTTGTAGCAGCATTTGCACCAGCCAACTGCTGTAAATGCTGAACAGCACGGCGGAATGTATGCGTCTTCGTTGACAAGTGTACCCAAAGGATCGGTTTCGACGGAGCCTAGGTCAGCTAGTGATAATTCAACCTCATCCCGAGCACTATGTGCTATTGAATTGTGCCACATGAAAATTCCGATCATAAGGTGAATTGCGTCGTCCACCGAACATTCTAAATGGTCACACGGACTGTACAGGCAGTGGTTCAATGAACGGGTTCAGCACTCAGCGAGTGCACAAACACGTTCACTTGAGTACCAGGTGACTTAAGACAGACTTTACTACTTACTCGCTAAGACGAAAGTGTTTAATATCCACCAAGAATAATCGTGATGTTAGTCACGGAAGTGACGTCGGTAAAAGGGACACGAACTGATCACAAAGAAAAACTAAGAGAACAGGTTCTGTTAATTTGGATGACCTGGAGAACTAACACACGACTTCTCGAATCGCGACGATAGGCGTCGGGCACTCTACGAATGGCGCCACCGACGCACCTGCAAGAGACTTCACAAGCGCGATTCGTACCTTTTATACCTTCTCCCTCTCACAGTTATCTTGAGTGTCGGAGGCGGTGTCACCGTCTGGCACCAGTTAAGTACTGGACCATGCTATAACATGCGCCGACAAGGGGCTAACTTCAGCCTAATAGACGCTCACCTGGACAAAGAGTCTCACCACCCTGCCCTCGGGGAATGCAGCACTGATTTTGAAGCATCCTCATTCAGACAGACACGTCGCGCCATTTCGTGGCGTCCAATGAAATGCCGGATTAGCGGCATTTTGAAACTTTAGATTATGAAAAGCGTGAATTACACCGCGCTTGTCGCACGACCTTTGGTTTTGATTCTTAACACCATGTCCTATCTCTCACTGGCAGCCACGTGAGCGCGTCCGTGTTAGTACGCACGCTGTGATTTGCTTAGACGACGGTAATGAGATGCGATACTCTTTATCCAGCACGCCTTATGAACGGTTCACGTTTGTCCAATTGTATCATGACGTAAGAGGTCGCGTCAGCGACGTGTTCTGTTCGTCTATGAAGTCGCCGCGTGTCGCACACCTGTCGTACGTTCCGAAGTGGAGAACGAACAACGTCACACACTACGTACAATATCAGCGTGCACGGAAGCGCGACTGTGCGCGTTGCCAACTGACCAATGCAACCGATGGCGTTAGGGCAGATGAAGCCAAACGCACGCGCTACGCCTCGGCGTCGGAACACTTCCCCAGCGTCGCTGGTCTTTCCCCTTCAAAAACAGTTTAAATTGCCGTAAAATGTTTTTAATTGCACTTTCTTTTACAGTTCAGGAACAGCAAACCTATATTTGCATGCTAATTCCTTCACGACAGGGAACCTTGCTGTCGCTACGAGACAACTCATACACGCTTTTACTGTGCTGCTCACTAAAACAGTGGCTGCTATTGCCTTTATCATTACAAATGTTCTATTTGGATTAAGGGACCTACACATATTATAGCGGCATACAAAACTTTGAAACAATATGTATTGGAGTCACTTTCCTTCAAGGTTCTTGCTCTTAACCGGGGACACTGCGAATTTATAGTTACATATTAGACAAATATAGTTTAGCGGTTTAGCGGAACAGCGGGATTGAAATACGCATGCGCAGTACGCTAAACGACCCGCAGCGTTTACCGTACGCACGGTATTTTTGAGATTTGGCGTTACCGTGTTTGGGTGGTCAACGTACCGTACGTAAAACATGGCGGCGGGTATTGGACGCCCGCTTCGAACTGAATTTGGCGTTGAAGTGGACGGATCCACTTCTTCTTTAGCAAACGACTGCATAAACTGGCTTCGCTTGCTTTCAAGTGGCTTCGTTGACCTAGTTTTAAGAATAAAGTGGCGCAGGTTTTGAGATTGCTTCCCATTTCGAATATCGGCGTAAACAAGTCTCCAATACGGAAATTTTCGCTTTTGGTGCGTGACTCATATTTATTTACATTTATTGTCATTACAGGAAAGTAGTAATACTGGTGCGTTCGGGCATAGAGACGAGCATTTTCAGTTCATTTCTTTTCACTTTTTCACGCATTCACCTTCCGCTTGGTGACGCCACCGTCCCAGCTTGGGCACGTACACGCTATCCCGCGAAACTAAAACACGCTGTCCGGAACCAACGTTTGCGGTATCGTAACGCTATTTCATTAACCCCCGCTGTCACACTAATTATAAACTATAATTGTCTGTTGTTTACAAGCGTACACGTTTTCTCGCACAAACTAATGATTTTTTCACATTAAAACATATTTGCTCGTGATCCTTATTTCGTGTGTACCTTATGGTGCTAGTATGGGAAATTTTTTCATACGGAAATTATTCTTTCCTAGCCCAGTCATGAAGGTATCAGAAACGGACATCCTTCAGTGATAAATTATTGTTCATGAAACAACCGAGTTTTTGTGAGCCATGTATAACTTATACAGCTATCCGGCAAACAGGGATTATTTATTTCAAAACCAATCATGAATCTCTAAGTAAGCAACGTCCTAAAAGATACAAAATTTTAGTGAATAAGCGGGAACATTATGTGGTCGGCATAATTCATTCAACCATCTTGGAAACTCTACATACAGAGAAAGAACAAAAATACATGATGAATATAGATATAAGGTAATATATACTGCCAGTGAATAACTACTTTCAGTTATGCAGCCTCTGTATTTCCCTCTGTTTGACACGCATAACATGAGGAATTATTATTCTGTCATTTCCATTTTTTTCTCAGCAGTTTGGTCAAGAGCACAGAGTACCTTATTTCCTGCCGTTTTTTTATTATTTGCTCTCTATATACGGCGGCTGTGCTTGTGCTACCCGGAAGGTATTAGAAAATATAGAAAAATGAACAGTGCTAAAATGCATTTTAAATTGTGAGTGTATTAATGTTACCACGTATTATGTACACCCGCCGCGGTGGAGTAGTGGATATGACGCTCGACTGCTGACCCGATGGCCGCAGGATGGAATCCCGGCCACGGCGGTCGCGTTTTCAATGGAGGCAAAAGTGCTTGAGACGCACCTACTTGCATTTAGGTCCAAGATAAGAAATCTGATGTGGTCGAAATTTCCAGTAGCGCTTCACTTCGGCGTCCCTAATAATCATGTTGTGGTTTTAGGTCATTAAACGCGAACAATTATAATTTAGAATTTAGCTATAAGTCGTGGTAAGTGTCGTGCTGGATATATTTCAGCCGCTTTGGTAGAGGAACTCTGCGTTATCGTAAATATTGACTGATACATGCCGGCTTTTTCAGTGCATATACAACGCCGGGTTCATTCATGAGCGATATCACTTCGTGACGTCCCATTCCCCCATTTCGGGCGTTTCATTGTTTTTAAGTTTTATATGTTAAAGAAGCTACGGTGTTACGTAGTGATAAATAACACCTGCTTTATCCTACTCTTCTATGTAAAATTAGGCCATGTAGCAGTGTATAAATTACATCCGGATTAGTGCAATGTCTGTAGAGTGCCAAAATGTCTACTCACGTTTTTTGACATGTGCTTTACCACCTGAAAAAAAGCATAACACAAATTAGGGCCACCAGCAATATCGCTGGCAAGTTTTATTATTTCGAAATAAAAGACAATATTATTATTATTATTGTTATTATTATTATTATTATTATTATTATTATTATTATTATTATTATTATTATTATTATTGAGGGCATTTTCAGCTGTAGTCACTGTGCTGATTCTCTTATAGGCGCAGTTACATCTTTGGACCTCCAAAAAGCCGACATTAATGATTATGACGTGCGAAAACGTTGTGACAACGCGCTCTGCGCATAATTCCGCGTAGCCTCCATCTCGCTGTGATTTAGCTCGGCGTGACACGCCTGAATGCTGCACTGCATTCGGATAAGCCACAGCGCCACCGCAGCGGCACCCGAGGCATACGTCACCAGCGGTGGCTACAAAACCAGGCTGCCAAGCTCGGAAGATAATCATTGCTCCGCTACCCAGACAAGTGTAGCGTCAGAATGCTCGCCCGGTGCTGCCGCTAGTTGAAGAAAGAGATGTCACGTTTTTATTTTGATATTCTTCCTTCCGTCGACACGACCTCCCACATCTCGCCACCAGGAAAATAGACAGTAATGCACCACCATGGACGAGCAGGAGGCCCTACATCAACAGCTGGAACAACTCCAGAGGCAGCTCCGCGCAGTGCAGGAGCAGATCCAGAAGCAAACTTCAGGAACGGCCGCGCCAACTCCATCATTCCGCACAGCAGCATCCTTGCGATGCCTCCTCAACCCTGGCATTTCTTTGCAGCTTTGCTGAAGGCGTCAGAGCACCTGAAGCCGGTATTCCGCACGGCGCCCCGTTCGGTGTCTGGCGTGACGGTGTCAAGCTTCCGCCGCTTTGGGCGGAATCACACGAAATAAGGTTCTCCCAAGTCGAGGCCCAATTCTCCCTCGCTCGCATCGCACAAGACCGGACCCGCTACGATTACGTCGTCGCCCAAATGGACGCCAGCATTTCCAACGCGGTCCGGGATATCCTTGCCAAACCGTCAACGGCCAACCTTTACGGACACATCGAGACCGAACTCGTACGCCGCCTCTCACTCCCGCAAGACCAGAAGGTGCGAGAACTTAAGTCCGCGGAACTAGCCGAGCGGAAAACTTCGCAGTTTCTCCGCCACACGCGTCCTCTCGCCTACAACACGGAAGTACATGATTCTTCCCGGCGAGCACTTTGGCTCAAATGATGTCCACCACACGTCAAAGCAATTATGCATGCTCACTTTACGCAACCTCTCGACCAACTTCCCTAGATCGCCGATCGTGTCATCGAGGTGTCCTTGCAGCAGTTCACGCGGACCGTCCGGGCAGTGACCACACCGCTGAGCTCCACAGAGTTTACGCGCCGTCCGTATCGACAATATCGATCGACAGCTCAGATCCATTCAGCGACGCCTGGATGAAAACGTTCCGAGGCGCCCACGCTATCATAACAACGTCTCGTCGTAGCAGCTTGGTGAAAAAAGAGCCAGTGTTAGCACCATCGGCGCTTCGGTGAAAATGCCCGACAATGCAGACCGCCCTGCCTAACTGAACATAAGGGAAACGCCAAAGGCAGCTCGCAGGTATGGCTGCGAGATACCAACCTGGAGGCCGTCGCATCTTCGCCACCGACCAAATCACAAAGCAGCCTTCCCGTGTCGACAGCGATTCCGATATTTACTGCCACCCACGGACCCATCTTCAAGGTCATCATCCGCCAAAGTATTTCGAGCTCAGCGCAGCGAACTGGTCAACAATCAAAACTTATGGCATGCTCGTCAGCACATCCAGCTTAAGAACCTACATCGTGACCTCCATTGAAATTTCGCCATTGCTGACGTCGAAGAGCGAAACATTGGCTCAGGTTTGTGGCACACCACAACCTCCTTCCCCACTGTCGCCACGACCGTCGGGACATTTTTCACCATGCCAGCTAATGACCGCCCCCCAGCCAAGCATCAGAGTACTCAGCGTTGAAAAGCATTCGCTGTACCACGCCGTCCTCGGCGAATTCCCCAGTTTGACAAACCCTAGCAGACTACCACGTAATGTACAGCACACCACCGTGCATAACATCCGGACCACATGCGCATATCCCAAGCAGAGTTCGAAGCCCTGCTCCACGAAGCTATCACCCGCCGCTCCGATGGCCGATGGGCCTCGGCACTTCACCTTGTCCCAAAGAAGACCGAAGGCTGGCGCGCCTTCCGGGGCTCCCGTGCCCTCAACGGGCACACCATTCCGGAGAGCTACACCGTACACCACATACAGGACTTCGAACATCGCATTCATGGCTGCAACGTCTTCTCCGTGCTAGAGTTGGTGAAGGCCTACACGCAGATACCCGTGAATCCAGACGAAGTGCCAACAACTGCAATAATTACTCCCTTAATTTGGCTTCTTTGAGTTTCCCTTCAGGAGCTGTGGCCTCAGCAACGCTGGACAAACGTTTTAACGCTTCATCGACGAAGTCATCGGTCGCCCGTAAAACGAAGAACACCACCGGAGCCTTTGTCTGCTGTTCTAATGCCTCGATGACCACGGTCTGCTACTCAACGTCCGAAAGAGCACGTTTGGCGATTCCATCGTCCGTTTCCTCGGCCCCGAAGTGCTATCAGCTTGCCTCAGTGCATCTCACACCTTGACAATTACCATAAATCCACAACCGCTAAAGACATTCGCCGCTTCCTCGACATGCTGAATATTTACGGACGTTTCTTGCTGCACGCCACCGACTACCAAGCTTTCCTACATGACCCTTTGACAGGCCTACGAGGAAACCAAACCGTCAAGTGGGCACCAGTTTTAGAACAACGTTTAGTAGAAAGCAAATGCCTTCACTGCACCGCCACGCTTCTATCCCACCCTGTGCTAGACACTCCCTCGGGGCTCTTCACCAACGCCCCCAGCTTCACCATCGGCGCCGTCCTCATGTAACGCATAGAAAGCACCTAGCAGGCCTTGGCGCTCTTCTGCAAGAAACTTTCAGCTCAGAAAACGACGTCTTCTACGACCAGATCCGCTGACGAAACCATGACCCCGGCCCAGACGGATTCGCCAGCTTACTACAGAGAGCTACTGGCAGTAGGCGAACCAGTATAACTTTTCGCCACGCTCTCGAGCACAGCACTGACTATCTATAGGCTCCGTGCAGACGTAACTCCGCTGCCCGAGCGAAGGTGTTCCTAGCGACAAGACGCGCAGATTTGGCGGGAGGCTCTCACGCGCTCGCTATGGGGTGAAATTGAGCAACTATGACTTTTACGATGGCTATACATTTCTTGCTTTTCGTGCTTGACATGTGACCAGAGCGACGGTCCGTCCGCGTTATCAACGCGATCAGTCGGCCGCAGGTGGTGAACGATAAGAGTTATATAGCATAAAACATCGATTCGCGATTGCACCCCTGGGCCCGTATTCTCAAACAATCGCAAAAGGCGATAGTATCGCGTTTGGTGACGTAGAATTTGATGCGTTCAATAAGTAAAAAAAAGACTTGCCTGTGACGTCATTGTTGCAACTGGCCGCTGGTAGTACGAATGTTTCACAACACGGGAGTGAGCGCACTGTACGAGCGCAGACCAACCCGAGTACGGCGTTTTCGAGCGTGTGCTGCTGCTTCTACGCAGTGACCAGGCTTGGCCGGCTTGGCTGTGGCTACTTGAAGTGTAAGACGTGTTGAAAGTGCTTTCAACGTTTTTTTGTTCGATTATTAATGCACAGTATAATATTTAAAGAATGCAACTTTGCGTGAAACGTATTTTCGTTGAGAGTTTAACACGGCGTACTCGGAGAGTTCAGCTGTAGCGTGCCGCCGCAGCGACATCGTCTCAAGATCTCAACATGTTGCCGGCTCGCGATAAGCCATGCGAGCAACGCACAGTTCATGCTCCTGGGACGTTCAAACCACGAAAAAACACGCGCTCGCAAAGAACGAGTGCTGATAACACCCCAAGGTAATGCTCGATGAAAGCTTCAGCGTAAAAAATGCTGCGTATATCCACCGAGGATTGAATACTAGAAGCTACCGCCTACGTCACTGAAATGCTAGACTTCACCACGAACCGACGGTTAACGGTGCCTTCGCTTATTGCAAATATGTCGAGAGCACCGTCGAGCACCATGACGCAAAATTGACGTCGGCGGAATTACCAGATGGCGCCCTAACTTTTCCGGTTTGCTCAATAGCCAATCAGCGCGCACCAAAGGCGATACTTTTGCGATTGTCGCCTTTTGGGAATACGGGCCCTGCTCGCTCCACGCTCCCGCTGTTACGTCGCGAGGTATTTTCGCGGGCAGTTCCTTTTGTGTCGGTTGAGCTGTTCGTAGGAATGCCGAACTCCAGAAATAATTTTTGCGTTGTTTTGTGAATTAACACCTACAGGAATTCTCCGGGCACGCGTTTTTACCGGTTTCCATTCAGAGAATATGAACGGAATCGGCGTAAACGGTGGATCGCACTCGTTGGACGGCAAAGGGAGTTTTGTGAATAGATGGGCTATTTTTTTTCCTTTGCGAGTCAGAATTTATGGATGCTACATTGCACTACAGCAACGAGGGGTCTAATTGGACACCCGGGCCGTACAGCAGAATATGCAGCAGGCACTTTGTAGGAAATGCCAAGAGGCACACCCAGCATACAGTCCATCGATATTTCCTGAGCGCTACAGGTTCACAAAAATGGAAAGCGTTTTTTTTTATTCAGCGGCCGTAACAGTGCAATTGCTGGTATCGCTACTTTCAAGCTGCCACTGAGTTCGCTGCCGCGTTAGCCCGAGGGTGATAAGCTGTGATTGCTTAGTGAGTGAGGCAGCCCGCGTTACCCGTGCGCAGTTTCGATCAACGAGCTCGTCACCTCCGTTGTCTTCCCCCAGCTCATGCATTTTATGTTGCCGCGTTCGCCTGAGCACACACGAGGTCTGGCAAGCAAAAGGGAAAGAAGACGCCTCAAGCGAAGCACCAAAGCACGGCGCAGTGGCTTGCCGCTGCCTGCGTCGTCTGCTCCCATATCCCGCCAAATCTGCTGCCGTGGCCTCTTTGGCACTGGAGGCAGCGAGCGACTGGGGCGGCTCATAACGTATGCACGGTGCCCATACCGACCTCAAACGCCTGACCTACGCCTTCTCTCAGTGCCGCAAGAAACTCCCGCGGGTCCAACAGAACCAGCGTTCGTTCGTTGCCCGGTTCACCACTGACATCGAACATGTCAACGTCAAAGACAACGTGAGCGTCAACCCATTTTCACGTGTGGCAGCTGTCACCTCTTCTCAGATAACATCTGACGTCCTCGCCGAGGCTGAGTCCATGGGCGCTGAACTGCAGGAACTTGTTAAGGGTGGGTCCACACTACAGCTGCAGCAGGTCCCCATACCTGGTTCGACAACCACTATCTACTGCGACATAGTGACAGGACGAAGCAGGTCCTGTCTGCCCTTATCCAATGGCCATGTCCTTTTCAACCAGCTGCACAATATCAGCCATCCTGGCATAGCGCCTCTACACGCCCCGCGGCGGACCGCTATGTCTGGCCCTCCATGCAGCAAGGTTGCCGCATCTTGGCGCTCCTGCATTCAGTGCCAACACGCAAATGTCTCCAGGCACGTCACATCACCGCTCGGAGCATTCTCTCAGCCCTCTGGTCGGTTTCAGCACGTTAATCTCTACATTTAGGACCATATCCCCCAGTTGGACCCCAAGCTACTGCCTAACCGCAATCGATCGGTATAGTCGATGCCCTGAGGCATGGCCCCTAGAAGGAATTACCGCGGAAGTCGCCTCGGCCTTCCTCACCGGCTAGATTGCACGTTTCGGCTTCCCTGGCCGCGTCATCACGGGCCAAGGACGACATTATCAGTGTGAATACCATCTTTTTAGGCTACTTGGGCTGATCATAGTTTATGAGCGCTTAGGAACCACCAGTTACCACCCCTGCGCCAACGGGATGACATAGCGCTTGCACCGACAGTTAAAAGCCGCCATCATGTGCTACCCGCATTCAACGTGGCTCAAGGCCATCCCAGCCGCCGCCCTATCGTCGCGCCGCCTTCAAGCCGGACCCTAGGCATTATAGAAAAAGAATGTATCCGACCCGTGATTGTTAATAAATAGCAAGGGAGGTTCGGAATAGCGGTGGCAAGCCTGAAGCTGCAGCGGAGCTCGGCGGACTTCCTTGTTTCTCTTTACTCTCATCTCTTTTTTCTCTTTCTCTGTTTCTTTTATTTCAGTTTAGTGTGCTTCTTTTTTTTTCTGTGTTTTTTCTTTCTTCCTTTCTATATTTGTCTATATTTCTTTTTTTTTTCATTTATATATATATAGCTCTATCTCTACATGTGCTCTCGCCCATGAAAGTTACTCCATCCCACTGCGGACAAATCGGCGCAGCGGCAGAGAGTGCGCCAGGCGCAGGTATTCGCGAACGAAGCAGAAAATCAAGAGGACGAAGTGGCGCGCGCCGTTGACGACGATAGCTTTGGCGAACGCTATACGGGGTAAGCAGCACATACAGCTCCGCTGTTAAAGGGATCCGGAAACGGTTTTTTGAAGTTTTGTCAGCGTTTAGGCAAGAACATCCCTACATCATTCGCACCAGAAAGTAAGCAACGCACCGTGTACCAAGGCCACTATGGTCAATATATATATATATATCCTCCTCCTCACCCTGTCTTGCACCCTCAACTCACAGACACGCTAGCATCGCCGGCGATCGTAGCTCTGTCATAAGCGCACTCGACGGTTTGAGCTTCGCCCAGTCATGGCCACCGATATTGCACGCCGACAGGTTGCGCGCAATCTCGGAGGCCCAGTGTGCCCGGCAGCACGCCGCTCGCGGAGTGGTTAATATTTGCTCCGACAGGTGCCGCCACACTACCAGTCGATCTTATTTTATTCTCCTGTAGGGCGACAACCTGCAAAAGCATGCGGACAAACAAAAAAAAGAGTTCGAGAACGATCACCGATAAGCGTCAACCCTGGCAATGTGGTTGCGTCTTCAGGGGTTAAGTTACAGCCGCAGACCTGTGTATCGTGGCGTTGAACGCATAGCGAGAGCGCCCCGCTCATTGCAGCGACGAGCTGAAGGGATTTCGCTCGCCAGATGGCTCACAAACATTGCATGATGTCGCAGCTACAAGTCACCAATTGCTAGATATGTGGTACACAACACGGCTAGAACAATTAATTTTGTCCATGAAAAGAAACCTCAAGATAAGCGTTGTCGCTCAGCTCACGTCAACACAGAGCACGTTGTAACACAGGCAGACGACGCTCGTTGCCCACAGGAGGTTCCGTGACGTGGACTGGACATATCCAATGAGACCCAGCCGCCTGCGTGACGTCGCGCTTCCAGTTCAACACCCACTGGAAGTGGGCGGGGATCACAGCTGAGCAGCTGTGATCAGTGGCGATTCGCAGCTTTAAAGCCTCGTAATAAATTACACATTTTACGCACATAGCCTAAATCTATCTGTAAATGATCCATACCACTTGCTCTACCGGCTTAATGTGTTCGTACAAAATTCTCAAACCCGCTTCAGGGTCCCTTTAAAATGTTAAATGATTTCACGTGAAGATGACGGCGTAACACACAATAATCACGGCACTATATTTCGCCTTTATTGAACCAGTCATTGCGGCGAGCCCGGTAGTTCGAAATCACTTCTAAGGGCTACCGCCACGTGTTGTCTTTCTGTACGCAGAGAAAGCCACGCGCCGAATCGTTTTGTGAGGCTAAAATATAAGGGAAACGGAGTGTCTCGCACGTGCTGTTCACTTATGAATCTTTCATGACGCAGAGGCAATTGTCTACATATCCGATTAATAGTTTTGCCCTTTGAATAAAAAAAGAGTTCAAGCGTCCCATTAGGTCAAGGTGGATGACCAGCAAATATATTTAGCACACAACCCAGGAGTGACACGACAGAGGCCAGCTTAGTTCTAAAGGCCGGGTTGTGATCGCGCCCATCAATGTAAAACCTATGTTCCACCCTCTCGCTTCAATGAAGACTGCAGGAACCTCGATAACAAATGCTCACTCGTGTCATACCTCTCATAATTCACCTCTCATAAAAGCTAAGGCCGTCGAACTTTTCCTCCTCCTCACACAAAGCCCAACGGAGCACAGGCAATCACTTCCCTACATTTGCAGACTCGAATATACATCACACCGATGACACTAAGCAGGATCAATCCTCACTTTCCTACTGTACGCTCACACTGTGGCCACGAATATACGAATTTCGAGCACATGCTCTGGCTGTGTCCTGCCAACGTGCGCACCGAGTTTTCTGAGCAGCCCTCATGGGACTTAGCGCTTCGAAGCACAGAGCTCATCGCTCAGCTCAAGGCTGTCCAGATGGCGCGGGCCGTCGCCGAAATACTCTTCTACCGGTCCCGACATGGGTGGAGCCGCCGGATGGATTGGTGGGGCCGTCGGCACCGCTTTCTTTCTCCACAGGGCCTGAATAAATTTCATACTCACTCACTCACTCACTCACTCACTCACTCACTCACTCACTCACTCACTCACTCACTCACTCACTCACTCACAGTCTCCGCGACACATCGTCGACGAAGTCGCAGCCAAGGTGGACATTAGCGTTCTATTTTTTTTATTTGGAACATTACCCGCAGCGCCATTTAGGCATTATTGCGGGGGGCACAGTCCTTCATAGAATGAATCCGCAGTCTTGCGGTCAACCAATTCGGCTGGTAACATGTTCCATTCGGCAATCGCTTGTGGGAAAAATGAATGTTTAAACAGATCAGTTCTGGGGGTGTATGACCGTACTTTAAATTTGTGGTCATGACGAGAGGACTGATAATGGGCTGGTTTTAAGTAATCTGAAGGATTGATCCTTGTTTTCTTGTTATAAATTGAGTAAAATATTTTTAATCTGAGATTACTTCTTCGGCTTTGTAAATATTGCCAATTAAGATCTCTCTTCATATCTCGTGAGCTTTCAGTTTGGTCATATTTACCCAGAACAAACCTTGCTGCGAGGGACTGAATGCGCTCAAGTGCATGAATGTGTACTTTTTGAAACGGATCCCACACAGGACAGGCGTATTCCATTATAGGCCTAACATATTGTCATGTGGTCGTGACGTCGACGAAGACAACAGTCAGCACGTCCGAGATGGAAGTGTTTATTTGGCCGAAGTTGTGGCCGAGAAACTGAGAACTAGAACTACAGCAATACACGCTGTACTATGATAGCGGTGAACAGGGTGTCGTCCGTCGATCAACTGACAAGCGGTCAAGCGCGTCGGCTTTTATACAGGCGCTATGGAACTTTCCAGCAATATCGATGGTGGCGGCGTTATCTCTCGACAAAGCTGGAACATTCGCGTGCGGTACGCAATCTTAACAAAGCGATCTACTAAAATCGTGAAGCTGCTCGAACACTGCTTCACGGCCAGCGTCGAGCGTCGATAACCGTCCTTAGTAGAGTTCCCAGGTTTGCTAACGCGCAAAAAACGTTTAAGGCGCACGACATGGACGACTTCAGGTCGTGCGCGGCGTCGCTGGGAGTTCGTAATGCCGTCCGGGACGACCTCGTAGTCAAGAGCTCCGTGACGTCGAAGCACCTTGTATGGGCCGAAGTATCGCCGAAGAAGTTTTTCACTGAGCCCACGTCGGCGTATCGGCGTCCAGACCCACACACGGTCACCGGGTTGGTACTCCATGTGGCGTCGTCGAAGATTATAGTGACGGCTGTCGACCCTCTGCTGGTTCTTGATGCGCAGGCGGGCGAGCTGTCGAGCTTCTTCGGCGCGTTGCAAATAGGCGGCAACGTCGAGATCGTCTTCGTCGGTGGCGGTTGGTATCTTTGCGTCGAGCGTCGTTGCCGGGCTCCTTCCGTAGACCAGCTTGTACGGCGTCATTTGCGTCGTTTCTTGCATGGCCGTGTTGTATGCGAAGGTCACATACGGAAGGACGGCATTCCACGTCTTGTGTTCGACGTCGACATACATGGCGAGCATGTCGGCGATGGTCTTGTTTAGCCGCTCGGTGAGGCCATTGGTTTGTGGGTGGTACGCTGTGGTCCGGCGGTGGCTTGTTTGGCTGTATCTCAGTATTGCCTGAGTTAGGTCAGCAGTAAACGCCGTACCTCTGTCGGTGATGAGGACCTCTGGGGCGCCATGACGCAGGATGATGTTCTCAACGAAGAACTTCGCTACCTCGGGGGCACTGCCTCTGGGCAGGGCCCTTGTCTCGGCGTAGCGGGTGAGGTAGTCAGTAGCTACGACGATCCATTTGTTTCTGGATGTCGACGTCGTCAACGGCCCCAATAAGTCCCTCCCGATTTGCTGGAACGGCCGTCGAGGTGGCCCAATAGGCTGAAAAAATCCGGCTGTCTTGCGTCGCTGACACTCCCGACAGGTATTTACGTAGCGAATGACGTCGGTGGCAAGGCGCGGCCAGTAGTACTTTTCCTGTATTCTTGCGAGCGTGCGAGAACACCCTGGTGTCCATATGTCGGGTCGTCGTGCAGAGCCTGGAGGACATCTGGTCGCAATGTCGAGGGCACCTCAAGAAGGCAATCGGCTCCAAGCGGCGAGAAGTTCTTCTTTAGGAGAACACCGTTGCGCAGGAAAAATGATGTCAGTCCCCGTGTGAATATCTTCGGAACAACGGTGGTCCTGCCCTGCAGGTACTCCACAAGGCCTTTGAGTTCTGGGTCCGCTCGCTGTCGTTCGGCGAAGTCATCGGCACTTATGGTTCCCAAGAAGCAGTCATCCTCCTTGTCGTCCCGCGGCGGTGGGTCGACGGGGGCGCGATACAGGCAGTGAGCGTCGGATTGTTTTCTTCCGGATTGGTAAACGACGGTAATGTCGAATTCTTGAAGTCGTAGACTCCACCGTGCGAGGCGACTTGAAGGGCCCTTCAAGTTAGCTAACCAACACAATGCGTGGTGGTCGCTCACAACTTTGAAGGGCCTGCCGTAGAGGTAGGGGCGAAACTTCGATGTAGCCCAGAGATCGCTAGGCACTCCTTTTCTGTTGTAGAATAGTTTGCTTTAGCCTTTGATAGCGACTGGTTGGCATAACTGATGAACCTTTCCTGCATGTCAATCTTCTGCACAAGGACGGCGCCGAGTCCTACGCTGCTTGCGTCGGTGTGGATCTCCGTATCGGCGTATTCGTCGAAATCCTCTGGTATCGGAGGCATCTAAAGGCGTCTACTGAACTGTTCAAACACTTCGATTTGCGCCGTTTCCCACTTGAATGGCACGTCGGTCTTCGTGAGGTAGTTAGCGTTTCGTGGATTCGTGAAAATTCCTTGACGAAGCGTCTGTAGTAGGCGCACAAGCCGAGAAAACGGCGCACAACTTTCGTGTCGGTGGGTGGTGGCAAGGCAGCGATGGCAGCTGTTTTCTGCGGGTCTGGACGAACGCCACCCTTGCAGATCACGTGACCCAAAAACAATAGCTCCTCGTATGAAAGCGGCACTTTTCAGGCTTCAAGCTGAGGCCAGAGGTCTTAATGGCTTGTAGCACAGCGTCAAGGCGCCGGAGGTGTTCGTCGAAGCTTGAGGCAAACACAGTGACGTCGTCCAAGTACACAAGGCACGTCTTCCACTTCAATCCAGCCAGCATGGTGTCCATAAGGCGCTGGAATGTCGCAGGTGCCGAGCAAAGACCAAATGCATGGCCTTGAACTCGAAGACGCCGTCTGGTGTTTTAAAAGCAGTCTTCTCTCGGTCTCTCTCGTCGAATTCGATTTTCGAGTTGCCGGTCTTGAGGTCCATGGACGAAAAGTGCCTCGCATTGTAGAGTCGATCCAGGGTGTCGTTTATCCGCGGAAGAGGGTAGACGTCGTTCTTCGTGATTTTGTTCAGGCGGCGATAACAGTGCAGAAGCGTAGGGTTCCGTCCTTCTTCTTCGCTAACACCAAGGGTGACGCCCACGGACTCTTTGACGGCTGGATGATGTCGCGTAGCATTTCGTTGACTTGTTTCTTTATGGATTCGCGTTCTCGCGTGGAAACTGTACGGGTTCTCCCGGAGTGGCCTGGTACTTTCTTCTGTTAGGATGCGATGTTTTGCGACTGGTGTCTGGCGGATTCTTGACGACGACGAAAAGCAGTCCTTGTATTTCAAGAGCAGGGTTTTAAGTTGTTCTTGCTTATGCTTCGGAAGGCTAGGATTGACTTCGAAAGCTCGCTGAGGAGCTTTATTCGTCGGAGTAGGCTCGGGAGAATCGGTGAGGCCGAAAGCATTGCTGGCTTCTACGATTTCTTCAATGTAGGCCACCGTCGTGCCTTTGCTCACGTGCTTGTACTCGTTGCTGAAATTCGTGAGCATAACTGTTGCTTTGCCTGCCCGCAGCTCTGCTACACCTCTTGCGACGCAAATCTTGCGGTTAATCAAGTGGTGCTGGTCGCCTTCAACAACGCCTTCGAGGTCTGCTGATTTCTGAGTGCCGACGGAAATGATGACGCGAGGGGGAATGGTGACCTGGTCTTCCAGCACAATCAAGGCGTGCTTTCTTGGCGGAGTGTGCGGCGGTAGTGCCTTTTCCGTGGACAGTGTTATTGACTTAGACCTCAGGTCGATGATTGTACCATGAAGGCCTTAGAAGTCCATACCAAGGATGACATCTCTCGAGCAACGCGGCAGGATTACGAAGTTCGCGGGAAAAATCCGGTTGTTAATGGTGAGTCTCGCTGTGCAGATTCCCTCCGGCCTTACGAGGTGACCTCCAGCTGTCCGGATTTCGGGGCCTTCCCAGGCTGTCCTAACTTTCTTCAGCTTCGTGGCGAACGGTCCACTGATGACAGAATAGTCGGCTCCGGTGTCGACGAGGGCTGTGACACTGTGGCCGTCGATAAGAACGTCGAGGTCGCTAGTTCGTCGTCTTGCGTTGCAGTTAGGTCGTGGCGTCGGGTCACGGCTACGTCGGTTTGTTCCGCTGCTTCCACGGTGCGTCGTTAGGTCTACTTCGGTCCGCGAGGCTTCGTCGTCAGGGCTCTGTCTGGTTCGCGTCGGGTCTTCAAGGTTTCGTCGTGGCATCGTCGTCGGCGGCGGAGGATCTTCGATGTTTCGTCGTGGCGTCGTCGTCGGCGGCGGAGGATCTTCGATGTTTCGTCGTACAGCAACCGCACCTCCATCGGTTGCTGCCCTTAGTTTTCAGGATACGGGCTAGGCGACCGGCCCCGGAATGGGCCAGTATACTGGCGGCGTTGGGGAGAGGCGTAGCGGCCTGGCGACGGTGATCGGGAAGGTCCTCGGGGGGTCCACTGCGCTCCTGCCAGATAGTCGGCGATGTCACGTGGTCGTTCACCCTGCTGTGGACGCCGCGTCGATGGCGAACCCGTGCAGTCCCATCCGTCGATACTGGCAGCGGCGGTAGGTGTGGCCGGCTTCTCCGCAGTGGTAGCAGAGTGGACGATGGTCGGGGGCGCGCCAAACGTCCGTCTTCCTCGGCGTGTATCGCTGGCCGGTTGGCGGGCGGTATGGCGTCGGTGGTGGCGGCGGTGGTGCCTGGCGGCGGAACTGCTGGGGCGGCGCGGCGTCTTGACGCGGGCGAGGAGGGGAGGCGTTGCGTCGGGCTGCAGCAGCATAACTCATTGCTTGAAGCTGCGGCGGTGCCGGCTGAGGAACACCCCGTGACTCTTTGATTTCCTCGCGGACAATGTCTGCGATCGAATCCACTTGAGACTGTGGCTAAGGTAACAGCTTGCGCAACTCCTCCCGCACGATCGCTCGGATGGTTTCGCGCAAGTCGTCGGTGGCTAGTGTGTGCACTTCGGAATAGGTTGCAGACAGCGGCTAGCGGTTGTACTGTTTCGTCCGCATGTCCAGTGTCTTTTCAATAGTCGTAGCCTCGGTGAGGAATTCGGTGACCGTCGTGGGCGGGTTGCGGACAAGTCCCGCGAAAAGTTATTGTTTGACACCCCGCATGAGCAGGCGAACTTTTTTGTCTTCCGCCATCGCAGCGTCGGCCTGACGGAAAAGTCGAGTCATCCCTTCCGTGAAGATGGTGACGTTTTCGTTTGGCAGCTGCACCCGGGTCTCCAGCAAAGAAGCGGCTCTTTCTCTGCGGACGACGCTTGTGAACGTGTGCAGGAATGCGCTGCGGAAAAGATCCCAGGTCTGCAGTGAGGACTCCCGATTCTCGAACCAGGTTCTGGCCGCGTCTTCGAGGTAGAAGTACACGTGACCCAGCTTGTCTTCATTGGTCCAGTTGTTAAAGGCGGCTACACGGTCGTATGTTTCAAGCCAGGTTTCCGGGTCTTCAAACGACGATCCGCGGAAGGTTGGCGGCTCCTTGGGATGCCGAAGAAGAATCGGCGCAGGCTGCACGGGGTCGGTCATCGTCGCTGCGGTCGATGTTGGGATCTGCGGCTGTCTGTCTTTTTCGGGAAGGAGCTCGTGCTCTGGCGGCAGTCCCTTCTGCCTGCGGCTTGTTCGACGATCCGGGTTTTCCTTGCCGTCGTCCTCGTCACGGCTTGGGCTTGGATCAGCACTTCGCGGGGGCGTCCGGATCATGGAAGAAGCAGCACCTCCACCAGATGTCACGTGGTCGTGACGTCGACGAAGACAACAGTCAGCACGTCCGAGATGAAGCTGTTTATTTGGCCGAACTTGTGGCCGAGAAACTGAGAACTAGAACTACAGCAATACACGCTGTACTATGATAGCGGCGAACAGGGCGTCGTCCGTCGATCAACTGACAAGCGGTCAAGCGCGTCGGCTTTTATACAGGCGCTATGGAACTTTCCAGCAATATCGATGGTGGCGGCGTTATCTCTTGACAAAGCTGGAACATTCGCGTGCGGCACGCAATCTTAAAAAAACGATCTACTAAAATCGCGAAGCTTCTCGAACACTGCTTCACGGCCAGCGTCGAGCGTTGATAACCGTCCTTGCTGGTCAAACTCGAACACATCAAAAATAAAAGAAGAAGCGGGCGTGGCAATATGCATGGTATGCAGCCTGTTTAACTTCTTGTATGCTTGTCATGCGCACTTGTAGACCGTATTCTCTCATTCGTGGCATGTATCGCATTGTAAACAGAGTAGAGAAACGCGCTGAACTTGTGGCACAAACCAACTCCGGGCAGTTGGCCAATAACTTGTCTGGCTTGCTGCATGCGCGTGGAATTTCATGTATGATCCTCATTGTAACAGCGTAGCCACTCTTCGTCGATCTTTTCATGTCCGGGATCCGTGGTAGCACTTCTGGGAATCATAGACGGGGATGCGCCGCCGAAATTGGGTAAATTCCACTACACTTCACTTCCACTAAAAATGAAGAAGGCAGGAGTTAGCCTAACAAATATCGAGTCCGTTACTCCACTCCCACCTTCGCCACGTGATACTTTTGGGTTATTAAAGCTTGCAGATACACGACCACCTGAAAGCTTAACAAATAGTACTTAATAAAGAACAGTGATACAACGTATCGGAGCATCTTAAGCGAAGAATTATTTGTAAACCTGAGTATATTGGTGGCATCGACAAAATGCACTAAATCTATACGACTGCATGACAGCTGTACTAAGCGTATATAGTAAAGAGGAGTGATACAACATATCTGAGACTTGAAAAAACATAGAAATGCGTTAGCTCGATAAACGAAACGATACCAGCGTCGCTGGTTCTTCGGTGTCCGCAAAGCGGACCAAGTTTTTTTTTCGATTGCAGCAGGCCGGTGCCGACTCTCTTATGCTGGACATACCTGACAAATACTGTCGATTACGTCCAGTAGTTTGGAATCAATATCGACGTGTCCCAAAAGGAGGCTTGAGGCAAGTGAGGGGCCAATTCATCTATCAATACTTTAACCGAGCCACTTGACTTCATAATTGAGCGTTTACCATTATTCATGGTTTCTTGTTAAAATACAGGACATAGTCATAACACGTTTAGCGCAGGGATAAAGAGATAACCGAAACGGCAAGAAAAGGCGATTAATCGCGAGATAGAGCCCTCTGGCTATTTTAAACGCGAAGCATTTCTTAGCGAACTTTAGGCGCTTCGGGCGTTTCTATCTACGTATCTATCTATCTAGCCGCCAACGTCTGGAGGCTATCGTGATCGTCTCCTTAAGACCAAAATTGGCGTAGGAGGGTAAGATGATTTCACGAGTATGACTGTCTGGTCACAACATGAATAACGTGAAAATCATTCCCGTACTTCGTAAAACCCTTTCTTCTAGACACGTGTGGTCCATACCCATTTTCCACGGGCCGCGGTGTTCGGGTATTGGTGATTGATAGTATATATCTGATTGATAGTGTTCGGGTATTGGTGATTGATAGTATATATCTACCCAGGAACGGCGAGAACTGACATTGTTATTTTAAATGCGAGAGCGTTAAGAAAAAGCGACGTCGGCAGCGCTGGCCCCGAAGAATGCAAAGAATAAAAATGAGGATCCCAGCAGGAATCGAACCCAAGAACTGTGCGTCGCCACAGAGCCACGCCAGGTCTAGAAACTGCTTTGGAAAAACCAAAGCCTATGCAGCCTAGGCAGGCGCAATAGCGGTGCAACGTCAATTGTGGTTGTGTTGCTGGCTAACTAATTTTATAATAAAACAATAAACACTACACATGTAATCCCATGATAAAGGCGTCTTATCAGGTTAACTTCTGTGGTTCCAGTGTTGACCACGGTTTTAGAGCAGTCTTAGAAACATTACATTTGTATTCATATGATTCAGGAAGCTATAATGCAGCGTTGCTCTACTCTGGAGGAATACTGTAACGAAACTTACACATGATATTCACATGATTGCGCCATCAAATGCACTGAGTTTTGATAATACTCACGACTGTGCTCTAAAGTTAGCGCTGACGGTAAGTTAGACCATGAGTTACCCTTTAAACGCCAGTGTTGTTGGCATGCCTGGTAAGACCACAATATGCACACAGCCACTACACTTGGGAAAACACGACGATCGACCTCGAAACGCTTGTCTCAAAGCAATTAAATACAGCATAAAAGTACTTACTGAGTGCTTCACATGAAACCGATTGCCACTAGGCATGGGACCTGCCGATTGTTTGTGTCTTTATGTCACTTATTTTTTGCACTATGTTTTGATTACGACAAGGTAGGACTTTACTAATTTATCAATTCTGTTGAGAAGAGAATAATAGGTGAGTTTTCCAATGTGTGCTGCATAACGGCGCTTAAGACAAACAACATTGAAGAGTACAACGTTCGACAAGGTAGCTTTTGCCTAGTAAATGAATGACAGGACATATTTGATCCTTGCTGCAATAAAGGTTTCCGAAGAATCAAGCCAAAAGAATACGTGAAAATGTTATGTATATTGGCAGCCTGAACGAAAGTGTTTCCTTGATGAAACCAAAATAATGCTGAAACAAAACGGCCTACTGCGTGTTGGAGGATAATATCGTTTCATTTTCCTGTTGTGATTAGCTTGTGTGCCTCTGCAAAGTGAAATGTACAGAATGCGCATTATGATAGCCTATGGTCGGATTGTTTATAATGCATAAAATATGTAAATATTTAAAAAGTTCTGTGTGTGTCACATTTAAATAATAATCATATGCTTCCAACGCGAGAGGAGCAATGAAATTCATGGAAATTCCCAATACAGTATAAATATCTGAGCACAATAGTCACTCACCAAATCCAAGAGGGAACAGCGAAGGAAGCAGAACGCACAGCTGAGTTATGATCTGCGCCTTCATTTTCGGTGATGCGCTCTGATGTAGCGAGAAGAGCCTGGTATTTATGTATACTACATGTTTTAAAGTTACGACTGAAAATTTATGCATTCATAGCTTCACTAGCTGCTATAGGCTATATATTCTTTCCAGCTTTGCAAACGGCAATCGAAGTTGTTGAACTTATTTCGCAATTATATTTGACGCTGAAGCATTCATTCACACAAATGCCCATCAATCTTCGCGACTCCGGCATAGTCACAGAGATGTTTGAATGCAGCTTAAGTTACACATCGGGGCAAGAAACTCTCCCTTCTCGCGTAGCTGTGTCGCCAAGAAACAATCGGCCAAACCTACCGCTTCCAAGAGATATAAGTTTTTTCACAACTTACTCAGCGGAAGAACTCCGAGTGCATGAACCACCAACATCACCCTTTAGCTGATTAAGATATTTAGTTCCACGAAATAGGTTGTTAATTTTGTATCTCAGTCGTAGAAGTTAGTCAAGTGACCACAGTGCGCAGTAACATCCGCCGTTGCGTCATCATTGCAAGACCGTTTATATGAGCCCATCATTAATCCATAGTATCCATGTCTTCATCCGTCACGACTCTACTCGTGCTCCATTGCAAACAACTTACGACAGTCCTTTTACAGTCCTCAAACGCGACCCTAAGTACTTTACTCTCCTTGTTAACGGACGCGAAGAGACGATCTCTATAGACCGTTTGAAGCCAGCTCACGTGGACGCTGACAACGCCATCTCAAGCAACTAAACCACTCGACGGCAATGCCTTCGTCGCTAGGGAGGAGTCATGTAGTGGGCAACGGACAGGTGATATCGCTGTAGTGCTGTAGAAAAAGATGAATAGACAAGAAAGTTCGGACATCATGGCTGCGAAATCAGCTTAATTACCCCGGAAATAAATGTTTGCTTGCTTTGAGCCTTTTTTCCCACACTTTCTTCCCCTCTTTTCCTGCTATTTCTCTTTGCATATCTTTCATTTCTTTCTTTGTATCACACTCTATCTCTTTCTCGCTTGCATCTTTTATCCTTATATCTCTATTTTCCTCTCCCGATTTATTTATTTCTCTTTTATTTCATTTTCTCTCTTTTTTTCTGTCTTTTTTTCATTCTCATTCTGCCTTTATTTATCTCTGTTTCTCGATTTTTATATGCTACACTTTACTCTCTCCTCTCCTCATTCGCCCCTTCCCTGCCCTCACCTCTCTCCTCCTCACTTTCACTTCCCTTTCCTTAACCCTTGCTATGCGATACTGTACAAGGCTATGATGTTCGGTTAGGGTGCCTTGATAGCCGATTAGTTAGGACGCTTGCCTTCGGATCGTGGTTACGCGGATTCGAGTCCCACCGCATCGTGAGGAATATTCTTTCGCTAAGATTTGCTCTCTTTCTTCCCATCTATGTCTTTCTATCTATCTATCTCTCTTTCTCTCACCCCCCTGCGATACGCCGTGCAATTCGGTGAAATCTGCTTAAATTCTTTGGCACATACCCGTTCGTGATGATGGTTGTTCTTGGGTCACGACCTAACGCCGAGCTAGAACAGTTTCGCTGGTAATAAATATTTAAATAAGTAAGTAATATAATTCCTTGTGCAGCAGACGTACTGGAGGCTTTCACAGAACGTGGCGGCCGCTCGGACACTACCCAAAAGCGCGGTTCGTGTGATCCGGATTGTTACGCCTGAGCCAGCGAAAGCCGGAGAAAATCAGGTGAATTCCAACTGCACATATAACAGGTGGTAATCAAAAGATTTGCGAGTGGTGAGTTAATTAGTACAAGTCAGCAGAAAAAGTTAAATCGTGAAGACTAATAGTGGAAGTTCAGTTACCGAAAGTCAATCATTGCCATGTTAATTGCATTGTCCTCCGTCGTTGCATTGGTAGCGACGGAGGACAAGTAGGGGTAGGGCTGGGATAGCAACACCAATGGCATCCTTCTCTAATTCCCCCCCATATCCTCCATTTCGCTCAAGAGGCGTCGTTTCATTTCTTCTCGAGCACCTGAACACCACTGGGTGAGTCTGGTGTCCCCTTGTTATCTATACGGCGTAGCCGAGAGAAGCGCGTTACTTGAATTCTTGCGCTATCGTATAGCAACCTTGCAGGAAACGTCTTGGACTATGAATGGGCCAGTATAGTCAGCCAAGAATATGCATATGCCGCATCTCCGTGCTAGGGTCCACAACTACACTAAGTCACCAGCCACACTTTTGACAGCGTGGTGATTGCTTTCGAGTCTTGCCCCTAATGTGCTGTGACAAGCAAGTGCGCGTAGACGAGCAGATCTTGACATTCATAAATCAGCTTCTCATAAATCATCAGCAGCCGCAGTAGGGGACAGCGTCCCATGTATAACGACACGGACGTGCGTAGGGAAGGAAGAATTGATTACAGCAAGTCGTGTCGTGTGTTGCTGTGTTGAACGCATATGCTATATGCGGCCAGATATCTTCCCACCTATTACGATTTGTTGTCACGTATATTGAAGTCATGTTGGTAAGCCTTCGTCTCGCACGCTCTTGAAGTATATTCGTTTGAGGATGGCATTGCGTGGAATGTCGAAAGGTAGAAATGTGCGAAGTTTTAACTCGTTAACAAAATATTAACACAATATCTACAGTGGAATGGCCTCCTCAGTTGCTTATTGCCATACGGGGAGGTTCAAACCGCACGGTCATCGAATATAGCAAGAAAAGGGATATGGCAGCAGTCGTGGCGGATGGGATGGTGGCTCTCCCGTAGTAATGAGTAAAGCAGTCGACGCCCATGGCCATCCAGGTGCTTCCCGCGCATGATCGTGGGAAATGCCTTCAAGATGAAGTCCAACTTTCTCACAAAGGGAGTACGCTGGTGACACAGGCCGGTGTTTAGCGGTTGGAAACTTTCGTGGGATGATTCTAGCTCTTAGACCTCGTGTCGCTGGATGACATACTGCCTGCTGGTCTGACGCATTTAGCGGCCAATAAAAGCGCTCATTAGAATTCTAAAGCCTCTGGGCTGGTCCCAAGTGACCTGAAGTCAGTTGTTATTCAGAGCACTGGAAGACAAGAATGGGGACCTCATGGCTAAGTCCTTGGTGTGGCTAGTGAGCCGATCTCGGCAAGTCTCACCGCGCAAAGCCTATTGAGACTAATTAGTACCAATTGTGACTAAGCCTAGTTGCTAATTGCAACATTGAATTTACACCCAAGGTGGGCTTCAAAGTGCGAGTTACTCGAAACAACGCCCTGATATGGTAATTAGCTAAATTAAGCGAATTAGTCTTATTAAGCTTCTTGAATCGGGTTGATTCGGTGCTGCTACGTGATTGCTAACTGATACCCACTAAATACAGTTTGATAAGCTAGTGGACAAAACCTGGTTTACGAGGGAGATCACGTTAACACTTCATAAACCTTGTACTGGCGCACTTATAATTCACTGTGCGTTACTTAGCAAAACGTAGCCAAGCCTAGCGAAGCCAGGACCATCTAGATGCCCACCAGCACTGCTGTGACCCAGCCTTGCAGCATAGTGCAAGGTGCGCTAACTTTTTTTTTCTTATCGCCTCTGTTACCGAGCATATACCCGACGGACGGGTGCAAAGCATGCAGGGAAAGAGCATAAGGTTTTGGAATGTGCCGACAAAGTTAATGTTGCTGGCACCGCTCACTTAGCGACGCACCTTAGGTAGAGACAAACTCCCAGTTCAATCGTCGCTGTTACCACCGCGTGAGGGCCGGGACGGCAGCCGCCGCCGCGGCTGCGGTAGCTACGGCGGACGCCTCCGCCGGCGTCGCGGTCCCTGGAAGGGGGCACTTATCAGCGACGAGCTGGCCGACCAGCTTTGGACCATCCGGCATGCCGAAGAGGCCACCCGGGTTCAAGGACTTCGAGCCGTCACCTCAGGGACCGCCGTCATCATCGACAGAGGGTGGGACGGGACAAGGGTTAATCCCCTCGCTCCCCACACCGCCCGAAAGAAACTGCCGAACAGACATGAATTGAAGTTAATTCATTCATTCATTCATTCATTATCGGATGTGGCTCACGAGTATGAATATTGCGATGCGCGCGCCACAGACTCCCCTGTTGAGTTTAGTGGCGTATATTCAACCTTGTGGCAGGTTCGGAAGAGTGCACATAGACGTGGTTAGGGGTCATTGTGGAAAAGCTGCATTTCAAATTGTGAGTGGCCCCATCCGCATAAAAGCCACTGCGGTTGTTGGAAACCACAGCATCATAAGTAAGGTAAAGGAGGGTAATCGGCGCATTCCCTTCGTGTAGAGGAAAGACAATTACGTTTTCATGAATAAGACGAAGACTGATCGGAGATGTGGGCAGGATTTTGTCCTCTATGTTCCAGTTTAGTTCGGCCTAAATAAAACACTGGACATTTCAGCGTGCTCAGATGCTCACGGCAGCGAAGGAGATGGAGCGGGTAATACTGTATGTTCAAAAAAGGATTTACTGTAAGCAGTTAAAGGAATTGATTGACATCAACATAATGCTTGCTCGTTCTTTCCCACGCTTGCGTCGCTGGAGATGTAATTTGTCGTGAGGCAGAACGTTGTGAGAACGTGACGCAGAAAATTAACGTCACAGAGCCCCTTTTCAGCGGTAGCCCTCTCCGCAGTGCAGCGTCGCAAGGGCGGCTGGCACCGCAGAGATGCTACCGTGGGTCGGTAGTCATAATAATAATATTAGGAGTTTAACGTCCCAAAACAACCATATGATCATGAGAGACGCCATAGTGGAGGCCTCCGGAAGTGTCGACCACCTGTGGTTCATTAACGCGCACCTAAATTTAGGTACACGGGCCTCAAATATTTTCGCCTCCATCGAAAATGGAGCCGCCTCGGCGGGGATTCGACCCCGCGACCTTCGGGTCAGCAGTCGATTGTCATAACCACTAGAACACCGTGACGGGGATACCGCAAGTCGGGGAGCTGAGGAACTGAAGACTACTTGACTGCAGAATCAGGGTACGGGTTATAAAAATTCATTATGTAGTTACGTGGCAGCTGCGTAAAAAGAAACCTTCGCCTCAGTTGTTTGTTTGCCGGTGTTCGTTTGCCGGTACAGTGACAATTCTACCGTGAGCTCGCCGCAGCACATCTGCGGTTGCGCTAACATGTTTTGCTGCAAAACGTGCCAGATAAACGTTTGATCATAGGCAGCCCATAACAAACAAAAGAAATACCTTTTCTCACGTTGTCGCGCGCACGAAGCGACTAAAATCTGAGTTTCTACACGGCAAAACAAAAATATTGGCTACTAGAATTAGCTTTAACATGAATAAAAAACACATTGACTGTATTTTTGGAAGTTTTCTGCAGCGGTAACTTGTAAACTTGAAAATCTATGGTGCGTTGGTGTGGTGGATTCGACTCATGCTCGATGATATTTTTCCTTATTTATTTAGGTTTTCTTGTCGCCGTCCTTGTGTTTCATCCCTAATTATGATCCGGGCCTGACCACAATTGTGAACAAATAATTTAAAAGCGAGATTTCTGCCCGTAACGGTTGTCCGAGTGTGCAATGTGTCAGCCTCCCAGTACCCAGCGCCACACTGGTCCAATATTCATGTATGGTGTTAGGATAGCGCCACTGTCTTCTTCAATAGGGGTAGCGGTGTGGTGGAAACAAGCTAAATCTCAAAAAATCTCAAAATTCAAAACAGAGGAGATTATGGCGTCACAGGCTGTTGCGATCTCGGCAGCAGCGTACTGCGGTCGTACCTTAAAAAGACATCTAGCTGCGTAGCATGGAAATACTATTTTTACATGCGCGACTCGACGAGATGAACTTTAAATGGACTATATGCTTCATAGCGAGCGCTATGGCTTCGTGAATGGTTGACGGGCGAGAATGTCGGAAAAGACGTTCATTGTTGTGACGTTGGAGCGCCAGGCAAGGACCTGCTTCAATGTGCCTTTGTCGTGGGCGTCAATTAAGGTAAGGTATGCTGCGTCAACATAGTTAAAGATGTGCACACTAAGCGAAATATAGACGTTGGAAATAGTTGTCACGGAAATAATGCTCGGGTTTGAAGACCAAGAAGTTATGTTACCGTAGAGCGCGATCCGGTGTAAAGCGGAAATAATTCGCTCTTTTTCAGCGTGTTCAATGGCGGGCTGAAAGGTTCCCATTAGGGCGGGAGGAAGCCTCCCCGCAACGCCCCCCTCCCGTCCGGCGAGCTTAGCAATGAATGCAAAAATGAAAATTAAGCGATAACGCGTTTCCGCAAAGGCGTCCCTTTGCTGGTTTTCCCGTGCACACAAAAAAGGAGGGTAAACAGCACTTGGATTGCAACACCAGTGGTCCTCAGCCACCATTATTGTCAAACATATGCAACGCCATCACCTTCTCCTTTAAACAAAGATGGGAGAGGTGCGACTCACTAAAGGTCTTGGGCCGTCATAGAGCCCAATCAATCTAAAGCGCAATAAATTTAAAGAAATTGTAGCGAAGCTTATTGGAACTCTGAAGTGGGTCGTCCTCTCCGGCCCCTTCTAGTGGGTTGCCCTCTTCGGACAGCGCGCAGCTCCTCGTAGCTTTGGCACAGTGTGATGACCTCAGCCACAGTGCAAGGGTTTTTGGCAAGTAGCATGGTGAAGGCATCGTCGTCGATGCCTTTCATGACGTTCCGGATCTTCTCAGCTTCAGACATGGTCGCGTTGGCTTTCTTGCACAAGTCCAGGACGTCTTCAATGTAACTCGTGAAAGACTCGCCGGACTGCTGGGCTCGTTCCCGTAAGCGCTGTTCAGCTTGCAGCTTACGAACCGCAGGGCGGCCAAACACGTCGACGATGGCGGTCTTGAAAGCGGACCACGTAGCAAATCGGATGCGTGGTTGTTGTACCATAGGCTTGCGACACCCGCGAGGTAGAAAACCAAGTTGCTCAGTTTTCCTGCCTCGTCCCATTTATTGGGTACGCTGACACGCTCGTAAATCGCGAGCCAGTCCTCGACGTCGGTGCCATCCGCGCCGGTGAAAACAGGAGGATCGCGGATGCGGGGGACACCAGGACAGGATGTCGGTGCAGGGGGAGGCGTTTGCTGGGCGGCATCTTGAGCCATGGTAGAGGGCACGGCACGGGATCTAAGCTCCAAGGGCATTGAATGCTGACCGTAGCTGTTTGAAGGGCACAGCACTCTCCACCAAATTATAAAGATGTTTATTGGCGGACACTCGGCGAAGATGAACGACAGCGACAGTCAAGGCGGGGCCGGCTCTGCGCGAGCTGCGCGCTGTCCGAAGAGGGCAACCCACTAGAAGGGGCCGGAGAGGACGACCCACTTCAGAGTTCCAATAAGCTTCGCTACAAAATAAATATCTTCCGTCGTCCGCCCGTGAATCGTGGCGGCTTTATGAAGCTGAGACCGAAGAAAATTGGGCTGATCCCACCAAGCCAGCACACCAACAGCGGACCGATACCGGCCCAATGTCGGCATATGTCTCAGGCAACCAAGGCCCGAAGTCGATAAATAAAGCTCGCGCTACTTTCACATACATCGGCCGGATGTCGCCAGACGGCATTGTGCCGACATGGGATTGCGACATTGGGCTTATGTGCGCTAGCCAGCGTCGGTACCACATTGGCTGTGCTGTTATCCAGCCGATATTGCTAATCCGTCCTTGCGCCAATGTAAGCTAGCGAGTTGGCAAGGTGTCGGGAACCTTCTAGTGTGACTGCTTGCACGCATTCTTACATTGTTTTAGCGGTGATGGTTTCCCGCGCGGTAAGGACGGTAGTACTGTACCGTTGTGGTCTGTACGTAGCTTATATAGGGAAACCTTCGGTAGTGGCTCGATGCATAAAGCAACTTGATTGGAAAGGCTTATGGACGTGTTATCACATCAAACAGCTCCGTGCCGACCATGCAATGGGTCATTACCGTAATTACTCTACCATAAACTAGCACTAGTGTAATAGCCTATAGGCAGGCCAACGACATTCACCGATCCCCCACATGGGCTCTATATGCAGAAAATACATCCTAGGTATGATGCTCTATTGGAATCTTGTTGTGCCAATGAGACCCTGAATTTTGAGCAATTGTGGAAGGCTGTGAACCAAAGTCAATGTTGTTACCAACACAATTAAAATGTGAAGACCTGCTGCACTAACTATGAAAGCGCGTGTGCACTGAAGGAGCAAAACATTTGCACGATCATAAACACTTTATTCAGAGATATTCACACACACCAGCACTTCTGAAATAAGTATGTCATAAAGAAATACGTAAACATTCGTGGATGTCATAGTGTTGGCTATGACGTCTACGATTCCACAGTAATCGTATTGCTCAATAAAAGCAGCATAATCTGGATCGAAAATTGGTCAGCCGCAGTTACAGTCTCGTCATTGTTATTCAAGGCATGTTCACAACGTATATTTAAATAGCTAGAACAAAAAAAAATCACAGCATATCCACAGAGTGAGTGATGATGAGTGGGCGAAGCTGCGGAGGTTCATCGGTAAACCGTGAATCTTCCGTGAATTCTGCCCAGTACATCATCACCGACGTGAGATCGGGCGCGTTTATACTAAAGGTTCGATGAGAGTTATGACGACTTGCAGCTCACTTTAATTTTACATGTACGCTGTGAATTTTCATTGTTTAATCACGCACAGGAGAAATCGCACACACGCATTACCTTGGAGGTCAAAATCCAGTGCCTATATATACGGGGTGGTCAGTGAACGGTTGTGCAGCGCGAGCGGTCGGTTTTTTCAATCAAGACGTTGCCGCGACGCTGCCTCGCGACGCTGCCTGCGTCGGCGCCGCTGCGCCGCGAGGCAAGATAGGGGGGGCGTAGGAGAGGAGAAAGAGGTGGAAGCGTAGGAGAGGGGAGGGCGATACATATCACGTACTGTCGCAGCGCATTGTCTTTAGGGAGCCTTCATGTGTGCACGCCCCCTCCGTTTTTAAGACCGGTTATGGGAGAGGGGAAGGGGGAGGGGGAAGCGGAGAGGGGTATGAGAGAGGGGAAAGGGAGAGGGGTAGAGGACATGGGGAATGGTGATGGGGAGTGGAGAGGAGGTGTGTGTAGAGGGTATGCGCATGCGCAGTAAGGGTGGTCACGCCGCACACCACCACCACCACCAGACAGATACTGCCGTTTACTGCCGGCTGCCGGGAGATACGCCGGACAACGGAGACGTGACAAGGTTAGACTAAGAGGAGCTACGCCCCTAAAAAATAGAAATAAGTATTAACGGCGAATATCTCAGCCACTTGCCTTTTGCGGACGACATTGTGCTTTTCATGCCGAAAAGAAAGGTAATGTTTTGCGGCCCGGTGAAAAAGCGAGATTCCGATTGCCAACCATACTACAAGTGTGCATAGGCGTAGGCTATTTAGTAAGTGTAGCATTTCGATACTTATGAAATTGCCCAAAGAGCACAGGCTCGTCGGTTCGAGTACGTTACGCACTCGCCCCACATGACCGGCGAATACAATTACCGCTATCTCTGAAGCGAAAGACGGGCAGCATTCTAGCGTTGCTTTTCTTTGTTAGGTACATTAGCTAAATTAGTGGACAATCGGATGCGTTATTGCGAGGTCGTGGGTTCGGTCCCTGCGGCAGCTAGTTACTTTTATAGCACTTTAGTTTTTTGACATTTCCATCATGGTTACTACAAATAACATCATCTATACATTCCTTGGCTTGAATAAAATTTACAATTCTGCCTATGACAAATTACGGGCCAGAAACATAAATAAACAAACCAATGCCGGCGAGAGGAATAGCATTCCGAGTGGTACCACAAGATGCCACCAACTCTCCAAACAAGATTGAAACGCATCCATAGACGTCAGACTCTGCCCAGGTGGCACTGCGAAAAACACCGCCACCAGCGCCCTCATCGTAGCCCTGGCACTAACTGGGTAGTGCAAAGAGAGCCGCCCGCAAGCGAATGTGCATAGGCCGCAATATAACCCTCCTCTTTCATTGGTGTCGAGGCGCGGTTTCCTGAAAATCAAGTACCTGGAAAGCTTCTTCCGCCAATCCACGCTTTAGAAACAAAGGAAGCTGATCAAAGCGAACTTTGCGGCGTAAATAAGGAGAGCTTGGAATGCAACATCAGGAGTCCCCGGCCGCCATCTGCTTGACCATAATCTTGGCCCTCAAACAAACGGGACGAGTGCATCTCAATAAAGGTATTCGGCCGTCTTGGAGCCAAAGAAATCTAATGCGCAGAAAATCTAAAAAAATTAATCCTTTCCGCTCTCCGCCCGTGCATTGTGGCGGCTTTTCGAAGCTGAAGCCGAAGAAAATTCGGCTGTTCCCATCCAGACAGCACACCGACAGCTAACCGATCTATGCCCAACGCCGGCATATGTCGGCGGCAACCAAGGCCCGATGTCGGTAAATCACGCTCGCGCTACTTTCACCCACGTCGGCCCGAGGCATAGCCACGCCGGATGCCGCCAGCCAGCGTTGAGCCGACATGAGCTTGCGACATTGGGCTTATGTGCGCTAGCGAACGTTGCAGCGACATTGGCTGTGCCGTTATTAAGCCGATATTGGCACTACGTCATTGCGCCTATGTAAGCTAGACAGCTGGCAAGGTGTCGGCCGTGCAGACATGGGAACCTTCCGGTGTGCCCGTTTGCACGCATTATTACGTTGTTTTAGTGCTGGTGGTTTGCCGCGTGGTAAATACGATAATACAGTAACGTAGTTCTCTGCAAGTTACCTTAGACAAGAAAACCTGCGGTAGCTGCTCGATGTGGACAGCAACTTGATTGGAAAGGCTGTGTTACATCGTAAGGTCGCACCCAGCGCGCGCTCCGGATCCCCGAATGAGACGAGCCTAGTGCGAGCATAAGAAAGAAGCGTTTATTGATCGTGGAATCGGGCTTTTATAGCCAGGAGGGGAGATGGGGAAGTGAGCACTGCTTGTGCCCACGTGCGACTAGCTTTGTCGTGATACGCGGCGATGGCAGCCAGATAGGTTCCGTTGCTACATTTCTCTTCCCTTAAGATTGTAGAGACGTTGTGGTGGTTTCCGCTGACGCTTTGAACGACGTAGCGGTACTCCGCCAGCATCTGCAGGTGGGCTGTCTTGAGTCGGCCCCTGGTCAGGTAGTCGTACTGGGGACACTACCTGCTCCGTGGATGGTCCTGTCTGTTCCTTGCTTTCGGGAACAGGTTCACACTGCACCGGGCTTGACTGGGCCGAGCGCACCTGATCAACGTGCCGCCGTACGGGTCCCTCAGGTGTATCAATGGTGACCATTCGATCGCTGGATACGGATGCGGTTCTTCCCGGAGTCCACTTATCTCCCTGCCCGTAATTACGGACATGAACGGCGACGTCCGCTGGCACCATCCACTCGTCCGTTGTGGATCTTGCATGAATGGGGGGTAATAATGCGTCCAAGCGGGAACGGATGCGGTAGCCTAAGAGAAGTTCAGAAGGGCATTTTCCAGAATTGAGGGGAGTCCGTCTGTAATTAAAAAGAAGACGATCCAGGTTATCCCCTATGCCGCCGTTGCCCATCTTTCTGAGGCCGTCTTTAATGGTGCGAACAGCCCTTTCCGCTAACCCCTTTGATTGCGGGTGGTACACAAGCGTGCGCACATGAGTTATATTATTCCGCTTCGTGAATGTCGCGAACTCCTCGCTGGTGAATTGTGTGCCATTATCTGTTACGATGGTATGGGGAATACCGAATCGACAGAATATATTCCTCAAGCAGCTCACAGTAGCAGAGGTGCTTGCTCTCTTCATGGGAACGGCCTCTATCCACTTGCTGTGGGCGTCTACAAGCACGAGGATCATTGTACCCGCGACCGGCCCAGCAAAGTCAGCGTGTACCCTTTCCCAGCTCTCCTCTGTCTTAGGCCAGTTCCTTGCGGGTGCGGCTGCCGGCATAGACAGGTTTTGAATGCATATTTTACAGGAAGCCGATAGCCGTTCGATATCGCTATCGAGACCCGGCCACCAAAAAGAGGACCTGGCGACTGCCTTCATGGCAGAGGAACCCTGATATTTCCACATTTCACATTTCCCATTCAAGCACATTTCCCACTCACATTTCCCATTTCCCATTCAAGCAAGTTAGGAAGTCTAAAAAGATACGGAAAAAATACAATAAAAAGATAAAAAAATAAAAAGATACAAAAAGATTAAAAAAAAGTTTAGGAAATCTGAAAATATACGAAAACCGTGGATTATGAGCGAGCATATGAAGATGATAAAAAACAAAAGCCGTCTCTACCATGCGTTTCTACACTCCAGATCAGAAATTAAACTTAAGGAATTCAAGACAGAAAGAAATAGACTGAATAAAATACTAAGGCAAGCAAAAATAGATTACTATCAACACCTCTTTTCTGAAGTTAACAGGAAACGTCCGGATGCGGTTTGGAAAGTAATAAATAGCGTTTTAGGTCTTCAAACTAAAAGTAATGTACCAAAATCGATAAGTTATAAAAATTCCGAATTAAGCGGCAAAGCACTGGCAGACCACTTTAATACTCATTTTTGCGAATGCAGGTGTTACGCACACCCATGACTCCGAAGTCAGGTATTCACTAAGTAAATGCGTTACAGAAACCATATTTATGGAGCCAAATGATGAACACAAGGTTTTTACAATAATTAAAAGTTTAAGTAACAGCAAAGCATTAGACATCGACAATTTACAAATTAAGCCTATAAAATACGTTTTAGATTACTTTCCATTTATTCACTCGTTGGTCCATATATTCAATTTAGCAATAGAATCGGCGACTTTCCCAGATGGCATGAAACGAGCTAGGGTGTCTGTGTTATTCAAAAACGGCGATATAAATAACGTTTCCAATTATAGGCCGATATCTGTCCTACCCATTTTTTTCTAAAGTGCTAGAAAAAATGATTGCTGCACGCCTTAACAAGTTTCTGGACAAACATAATGTAATAACAAACTCACAGTTTGGCTTTAGAAAAGGTATATCTACTGAGGCAGCCCTTTTATCCTCGAAAGAAAGTATCGTGCAAAGCATAGATAGCCAAAAATTCGCCCTCGGACTCTTTATTGATTTTAGCAAGGCATTTGATTGCCTCAGCCATGAAATTCTTACATATAAGCTATCAATGTACGGAGTACGTGGGCATCCACTCGCTTTGATGAAATCATATCTTGCAAATAGAACTCAGTGTGTATGTATCGACATCATCTCTTCTTTCTTAACACTTAAAAATGGAGTGCCGCAAGGGAGTGTCCTGGGCCCCCTATTATTTAACCTGTATATTAATGACTTAGTAAATATAGATCCTACAGTTGATTTCATTATATATGCGGATGATAGCACCATACTCTTTAATGGAAAGGACGCGAACGAACTAATTATCAGATGTAATGCATTCCTAATGAAACTCACTCTTAAATGTGATCAGAATTAACCCTACCAAAACCAAAGCCATTCTATTTAGAGCCAGAAATAAACCTTTCCAGACGGAGCACTCAATCACTTATTCAGGTCAAAATATACAACTAGTTAATGAACATAAAATCCTTGGGGTAATATTTTCATGTCATTTGAGCTGGGATGCTCATTTTAATAACCTTCGGAACAAGTTTTCTGCTGTTGTCGGTGTACTATCTCGCTGTAGAGCATTCATGCCGATAAAAGCCAAGCTACAAATTTATCACGCGTTATTCACCTCGCAGTTTAATTATTGTAGTTTAGTATGGGCGACCACAACGCGCACTAACATAAATAAAATAATTACATTACAGTAGGCGCTTCTCCGGCACATTGCTAATATCGCACCCCGATCAACAACAAAATCATTGTCACAAAAATACCAAATCATATGGGTAGATCGATACTACGAATACCGTGTTTTGCAAGTATTTTATTTTGCAAAAAATGAATATAGCGATTTTCTTACATCCATAGCGAGCTTGCAACACCATGAGATACCTGTGCACCTCAGAAACCCTGAACCTTGGTATGAACCACGCTTTCGCACTGAATATAAGTTGCAATCCATTAAACACAATTTGCCGAAAATTCTAAATAATCATGTGAACACTACTAATTTATCTCGCAAGGAATTGAAGATGTATTTTGTTAATATGTAAGCATATATATTACTGTATAATGATGCATATGAAATGACCATGTTTTGTTTTATTGCCTCTCTATTTGCACAACAATGTCTCTTGTTGAATGTTAAACATCCTGTCGTAAAACATGCATCCTAGTGTCAAATCTGCGTTTTAGTTTTGTACCGAAACATTTACTGTTATCGCGCTGTCATGTACAACGCTTCCTGGGCCAAGTCAAGCTGCTCACGGCAGCTTTTTGCCCCGGAGGACGTTTCTAGTCTGTAACTAGAAGAATAAAAAGTTCAAGTGGAAGTTGATGCGTTTCATGCAAGTGTTGCAACACTCGTGCGCGCAGTTTTTCTGGAATCACAACTCTCCGACTCCAGTACAATAAATCATGTGCTACGGATAGCTCCAATCTCCGGTCAGAAAATGTTTTCATGTCCGCTTCCACAGCCTTACTTGCTGGCCAGCCCTGCAGTACATATCTTACAACTTTTGATAAGATGTGGTCGACTGCCGTTTGTCGTTTTAACTCCGTCAGTGAAATAGTCCCGTCTGAGAAGGTTTCCAACGCTAGGAGATAATCAGCCGGCTCACCTCCGGCCTCCGACTCGTTCGTCTCTTGGGGCAAGCGGCTCAGGGCATCTGAATTGATGAGCAGCTTGCCAGGACAGTATTGTAGCCTGTAGCGGAATCCTCCGAGATACAACGCCCACCGCTGGATACGAGCAGCAGCCAGTGGTGTTGTAGGCCTGTCAGACTTCAGGAGGCCCAGGAGCGGCTGGTGGTCGGTGACCAAGGTGGACTCGTGGCCTGCAAGATAGTCCCGAAATTTAGATACACCAAACACGAGAGCCAGGGCCTCTCGCTCCAGCTGCGAATAATTTCGCTCGGCTTTGGTCAGCGTTCGGGAACGAAACCCGATGGGTCTGTTGACACTCCCATCAGTGTGAAACAATACGGCTCCAATACCATGCGGTGACGCATCACATTCTAGTTTCAGTGGTTTCTTAGGATCGAAGTGTACGAGCACTCCTGCCTCCCGCAGACTGCGCTTTGCCGTTAGAAACGCTGCTTTCTGCACGTTTTCCCACCTCCACCGCGAGTGTTTCTCGAGCAACTGGTACAGTGGTGCGAGCCGAGACGACATGTTAGGTAGAAACCTGGAATAGTATGTGAGCATGCCCAAAAACGAACGCAGTTCGCCGACATTGCGTGGTTCTGCAGCCTCTAAGATTGCTTCCACATTTTTTTTCCATCGGGTGAAGACCTTCTTGATCTATTCTGTGCCCTAGATAAGTGACAGACTGTTCACGAAACTTGCATTTGTCAAGCCGCAGTTTTACTCCACGCTCTCTGAATCGTTGCAGCACGAGCCGTAAACCAAAACATCATCCAGATAAGCCTGAACACATGATAAGCCCTGCAAAACAGTCCCAATTTTCCGCTGGAAGATAGCTGGTGCCGAAGCAATACAAAACGGCAAGCTGTTGTACGCAAATAGCCCGCGGTGCGTGTTGATAACGCAAAGCTTCCGCGAGTCTTCATCCAAGAGAATTTGATTATACGCATCACGTAAGTCGAGGGTGCTGAAATATTTTCTTCCGTTCAGGCTAGCGACATTATCATCGATCAGAGGCAAGGGGTATTGCTCCAACTCGCAGCATTGGTTTAAAGTGACCTTAAAATCACCGCAAATTCTCACGGTGCCATCCTTTTTCAAAACCGGCACAATGGGCGCAGCCCACTCCGAGTGTGTGACGGGTGACAGCACTCCCTGTGACACAAGCCTGTCCAATTCTTGCGTTACTTTATCTTGTAAAGCGAACGGAAGAGAACGAGCCTTACAAAATTTTGGTGTGGCTCCCTCCTTTAGCAGTAGGCGCGCCGGGGGCCCATCAATCACTCCGACTTCTGGCTGGAACACGTCTTGAGACTCGGCAAGGATATCCTCTACGGCAGACGTGGTCGTTCCAGAATGGGTGTCCGGCTGGGCCCTCAGGTTGAAGATTGGCATTCCTGACTTTCAAATCTGGGTGATCAAGTCACGTCCGCATAGATTGGGACCTGTACAGTCTAGGATGATCAAGGTACAGTCAAATGATACACCATTATACGACACCGGCACACGCAGTTCCCCCATCACTGGAATTTTTCCGAGGTAGCATGATAGATTGATCTTTGTGGGCTTCGGAATTGGCCATTGTTGTCGGTGTTTCTCAAAAATTTGCCTTGGTAAGACACACACTGGGGAGCCAGTATCTACGTACATTGACACGTCCACACCACCCCAAGTGAAAGTGCGTTTGATAGGCGGTTCCAACTGAGCAATACGAGCCGAGCTTAGTGTCCACACATGCGTAGCATCATCAAAGTCTTCGTCATTTGAGTCAGCATTTACTGCAAGAGCTCGACCGCGTACGTCCCCAGGTGTTCGCCTGCTTGACCTAGGCCTTAGACCGTGGGCGTCGCTCAAGCACTTCTTAGCAATATGCCCTAGCTTACCGCAGCGGTAGCACCGTGCCCTCAACCAACCACAAGCATTGCTGCTATGCCTGCTGCTGCCACACCGGCTGCATTCTGACACCACCTCGTTTCCCGTGCTCTGTCGCGCATCAACCTTAAGCACTGTTTGCTCTGAGCTTATTTTCTCCGCCCCTTTTTCCGCCGCTTCGGCTGCGAGCGCCATGTTTTCCGCTTCCTGCAGTGTTAAATTTTCCTTTCCCAGCAAATGCTTCTGCAACGCACTGGACCGTACAACGCATACAGTAGGGTCTCGAAGCATTCGATCGAGCATTGTGCCAAAATTACAATTGTCGGCAATGCGCCGTAGTTGCAGAATAAATTCATGAACAGGCTCACCTTCCTTTTGAGAGCGGTTGAAAAACCGGAAACTTTCCGTAGTTTCGTGGCGCTTTGTGTCGAAGTAATCATGCAGTGTTTTGACTACTTCGTCATAGGTGAGCGCGTTGGGCTTCCTTAGTGCCACCCTTCCTGCCAGCACTTGCACGGTTCTTGTGTTCAGCGCCGCGATAAGCAATGCCCTCTTCTTGGCCTGCTCGCTGATACCCGTCGCTTCGAAGTAAGCCTCTGCTTTGATGATGTATGCTTTCCAGTTGTCCCTTTCGTCGTCATAGTCCGGTAGCTGTTGATGCGCCATTGGAACAATTCTTTCCGCATCCGCTGCTTGGTCTCCGTTGTCTGGCTCGTTCTTGATTCCTAGGGTTTTTTCCGCCTTCGTCGCCACTGTTACATCGTAAGGTCGCACCCAGCGCGCGCTCCGGTCCCCGAATGAGACGAGTCCAGTGCAAGCATAAGAAAGAAGCGTTTATAGCCAGGAGGGGAGAGGGGGAAGTGAGCACTGCTTGTGCCCACGTGCGACTAGCTTTGTCGTGATAAGCGGCGATGGCAGCCAGATAGGTTCCGTTGCTACAGGCTGATAGACGTGTTATAGTGTAAAACGGCTGCATGCCGACCACGGCAGCGGGTCATTTCTGTAGATACTGTACCTAAGCCAGCAGTGCTGAAATAGCCTATTGGCAGCCCAGGGGCATTCACCGACCCCCACCATTGGCGCAGTATGCAGAAAACACTTCGTATTGATGATTTGTTCACTGGGCTCTGGGTGTGCCATTGAGACCCTGAATTTTCTGCAATTATGCAAGGCCGAGAGCGAAAGTCAGGATTGTCTGCTAAAAACATTGAAGACTTCTGGACCAACTCTAAATAGATCTGTGCACTGAAGAAGCATAACATTTGCATGGCGATAAAGACTTTATTCAGAGATATGCGCACACACCAGCACTTCTGAAATAAGTATGACATAAAGAAATACGTAAGCATCCGTAGATGTCATAGTGTCGGATATGGCATCTAGGATTCCAAAGTCACCACATTTTTCAATAATACCAGCAAAATCTGGATCGAGAATTGGGTCAGACGGAGAGTTACAGTCCCGTGAATGTTATTCACGACATGTTCACGAGAAATATATAAATAACTAGAACGAAAAAGTACAAATAGAAATCAACAGCAAAAATCTCAGCCTCTTCCTTCGCGGATGGCATCGTGATTTTCAGACATGACGGTAACAGATAGCAAAAAGCGATTTATATCAAAATAATAATTTCTATTCGTAAAAATATTAGGATTACGGATGTACATACAAAAAGCAAATGTAATGTTAGGTATCCCGGGGAAAAAGCGAGATTCAGAGTGGCAACCAGACTAGAAGTGTGCATAGGCGTAGGCATTCGCCCCACATGACCGCGAAATATGATTACCACTATTTCTCATGCGAAAGACGGGGAGGGGGCCTTGAAGGGCTTGCTTTTCTTTGGTAGGCACAATATTAGCTCAATTGGTAGATTATCGAACGCGTTATTAGAAGGTCGCAGGTTCGGTCCCTGCGGTGTCTAGGTATCTTTTATTGCACTTTAATTTCTTGATATTTATATCACGGTTGCTACAAATAACATCCCCTATACTTTCCTTGGCTTGAATAAAATTTACAATTTTGCCAGTGATAACTTACAGACCAGATACATAAATGAAGACGCCACCAACTCTACATCCGAACATGGTTGAAACTTATGCATGCACTGCCAATCTCAAGGACAGATTGTGACGAAAAGTAACTGTCCATGAAGACCACTCACGTGTGCCATTTGGATCGGTAAGAACACGAGTGAATAAAAATGCAACCGCACTATAGAGAAAAAAATACAAAAATAGGATGGTTATTAGCAGATGCCCGGTAGGAATAGATAACCAAAACCCGATGAGGCATAATATGACTGTTTTTGAGGTGAGCGTGTTCCATATTGATGCATCGGGCTACTAATTGCTCGGTGCGGTGATTTCTGCGTATTCGTCTCAAAATTTCGCCTTTATTACTTGGAGGAAAGAGCACGAAAAATGGGAATAAGTCGGGACGGTCGTTCAAGCAGCGGCCGGTTCGTCCCGCGTAAGAACGGCCACACCAAAAATGAATGTCGTATACGACGTTGTGAACGAGTTCGACGTATTGTGCATTTCTTAGTGTCTGCATGTGTATTTCTTAGTGCCTTGAGCGACTGCATGCTTCCACAAGTGGCCGAGCTTACGGGAGCTCTTTCACGGTACAAAAGGGCCTCTGCTTGAACGACTTCCTGAGAGAACATGCGTGCAGTGTGAGGTATTCAGCAAGCAGCATCTTGGCCGCACATTGCTCTTCGTGGGGCTGTGCTCCACTATTCAATGACGGTGCGGTCCTCTCAACATATTGAAACCGATAGAACGCAAAATTGAGGAAGGATTTGAGATCAAGAAAAAAGCGAACGCGTTCGTCAGTGAGCTCTCAATCGTTCTTCTAGAATATGAGATAGCGTTTTTGTGTAGTTAAATGCGGTAACTTCAGTCGTGGCAGAAATTTGTAGTTTCTTCATCACTGTGATCATGTGGTAGTGCATGTCTTTTTGTTCCTTTTAGTACTTATTCTTGGCATATATTTTCCGTTGCAGTAAACTTGCGCACAGTTGTTCGTCAGTGCTTGTGTTGTTTCTTACTTCGACTTCGATGAATGGGAGGTGGGGGTATTCGACGTTAAAGGCAAGAAACACAGAACTCTGATTATCCCTTCTTAGATCCAGATCAGCTTCTGATAATGGTGTGCGCTGCCAGCATGTCGTCTAAGGGGCATGCCGTTTAAGAAAGGCGTTTGTCGAATTTTCAGCGCATCGCCTGTTGCAACATGTCTCTGCATAAAAACTTTGATTGCACTGTGTTAGAACCATAATTTTATCGTACTTCACGTGCCATAATATCAATAAGATTGAATGCAACTATTGATAAAAGCACGTGGGAAGCACTAGAAGAACATGAGTTTTGCTGCAGATAAATAGGTATGGCGCTAGGTGAACGGGAACGCATTGAAGACACGAACTTCATTCATGTCATTTCCTGCCTTCACTTCGTCCTAGTTTTTTTTGTATCATAGCAATTTTTCTGAAGTAATGAACCAGCGAGGTAAGCAACAAGCGCTGTCGAGATTTTTACAACTTTCACGAGGTAATATTATGTGACATCACTGAATCTAATGCGCTTGTTACGGTCAACCAAAACACGCGTGTGTGTAAATACGTGTACACACATGGACATGAAACTATCTGTACATAGGTTGACCACATTCCCGGTTTTAGACCGGCCCGGCTCCGGATTTATAACCGGCCACCATTGGCTGGTACACACACAGATATATATATATATATATATATATATATATATATATATATATATATATATATATATATATATATATATATATATATATATATATATATATATATATATATATATATCCCCGATTCCGCTGCTTGTCTGTGCATGTTCGGTGTCTGGCGAGTGATGAATTGGGATGCGGCCTAAGCTAAATTTGCGCATCACCGTGTTCGTGTATGTGTGCATGCCACCACACCTGCAATGCAGCCGCTTGCTTTGGGCGAGACATTGGAGTCTCGCGATTGCAGTGGGCCAACGCTCCATGTTTCAGAAAGTGCTTTTTTGAGGTCATGATCGTGCGCGTGCACAGACTGTACGTTTAGAGCGGCGAGCCTCAGGTGCTTGCTGTGCTTGTGGCACCAAATGAAAGTGGTAGTTCGTTCCAAGACGATGTCTAGAGGTATTTTTTTCTGGCTGGGTCATCTCATCGAGTGAATGTGTTGATAGCGCAGGCGGCCTGTCAGAACAAGTAGTCATCTTTTACCTTAGTTAAGTACAGGCCGTCGAGGCTGGTAGCCCTGGAAAGGGCTAGGTAGACATAGGTGCATGCCCAAAAATGGCTTCTAGCTCGCTCTAGCTCCAACCTATATACTTGGTATCACCCCCTATTCAATAAAGCAACCTGCAAATCAAGGCTAAACAATAGCTCTGTTTGTATAATACCTCCCTGATATGCCGCATAATATTGCCACGCCCACTTCTTGTTTTATTTTGATGTATTCGGGTTTGACCAGCAAGGACGGTTATCAACGTTCGACGCTGTCCGCGAAGCAGTGTTCGAGAAGCATCGCGGTTGTAGTAGATCGTTTTGTTAAGATTGCGCGCCGCACGCGAATGTTCCAGCTTTGTCGAGAGGTAACGCCGCCACCAGCGATATCGCTGGAAAGTTCGATAGCGCCTGTATACAAGCCGACGCGCTTGACCGCTTGCCAGCTGTTCGACGCCCGACGCCCAGTTCACCGCTATCAGTGCACAGCGAGTGTTGCTGTATTCTGAGTTTTCATTTCCCGGCCACAAGTTCGGCCAAACAAAGAGTTTCCTCTTGACCACGCCAGCTGTTGTCTTCGTCGACGTGACGACCCCGTGACCTCTGGTAGAGGTGCTGCTTCGCTCATGTTCCGGTCGCCCCCGTCAGGCCGTGAACCCAGTCCGGGCCGCAACGAAGACATCGACGCCTACCCCGAGCAGCGAGCAAGCCGCAGGAAACAAGGACTACCTCCAGAATACGAGCCATTACTCGACAAGACCAGGAAGACCCCGACCATGACCAACACAACAGCGACAATGACGGCACCCATGCCGACTGCACCCGTGCTGATGATCCGTGACCTTTCACGGATCATCTGCTGAAGACACGGAAAGTTGGCTGGAAAAGTACGACCGCGTCACCATTTTTAACAAATGCACCGATGAAGACAAGTTAAGGCACGCCTACTTCGCCTGGAAAGACTTTGCCCAAACTTCGTTCGACCAAGAGCCAAGCCTCGCGACGTGGGATATTTTTCGCACAAGATTCCTTGCCACATTCACGAGTGTCGTCCGCAAGGAGGCCTGAAGCTCTGCTGTTAACCCTCGTGCAGCTTCCATACTAGAACGTGGTGCTGTACGCGGAAGAGATGAGCTGACTGTTCCGACACGCTGACCCAGCCATGCCCCAGGACAAGAAATTCCGGTTCTTCATGCGAGGGGTAAAGCAAGAGCTCTTCGCTGGGCTGATGCGGAACCCACCCTTGACAGTCCAGGAATTCACCTCAGAGGCAACGACGATTCAGAGGACGCTGGAATTGCGCAACCGCCAGTATAATCACCGATCGATTCAAGACAGCCCAGCAGTTCATGCCGTCAGCTCCGACGACCTGCGCGAAATGATCCGAACGATCGTGTGGGAAGAGCTACGCAAGCTGTTACCCTCACCACAGCCTGAAGTTGCGTCGATCGCTAACATCGTCCGAGAGAAAATCCCGCAGTCTCTGGGCACCCACGAGTCAGCGCCGCCGCAGCTGCAAGCAGTAACCTACGCTGCTGCAGCGTGACGCAACGCCCCCTCCTCACCCAAGTCAAGACGCAGCGCCGCCCCAGCAGTTCCGCCGCCAGGCACCACCGCCGCCCGCCACCATGGAGGAAGGAATACTAAGGAGAGGCCCTGACGTCACATTCGTCAAGCCTCCACATCGCAAACACCCGCATCGCCTCCTAGCGAAGGCGCAGAGAAACATTTCGCGATTTCCGTCGCGACGTTTGCAAGCGCATGCGCGCGTCAAGAAACTTTGCAGCCTTTTTTTGTTTGTTTTTCGCCGTGCAAGCGGCGTAGTCGATTCACGCGTGCTGCTCCTTCTGTGTGTTCGTTAGGAAAGCTTCGCAATGCCCAGCTGTTGCGTATACCCTGTGCAAATCGCGTGCACTGCGGGCAGTACCGGGTGTCACTTTTCATGTGTACGTATACGTTCGCTTCAGTACTGATCACTAATGCATGGTATTTGCATGCGGAGCTCTCGGATGTGCGCTCTGTTGCTTCTTACTCGTTGTGTCAACTCGGAACACACGTGAAATTTTGTTTTTGGCGTCTGACGCGCCGTACATACCATGCGCTGAAGGCATCCTACGTTTTAGAGGCTGTGTCGTTCAAACGAAAGGGCAATAAACTTTTTTCTTGTTATCGGACTACGTGATGTATGTATTGTGCGGTGTGCGCTCGTTGCGTGCTTGTGTTGTGTGCGCACTAGAATTACAAACTTTACGTGCACGATCGCGTATACAATACAGCGGTGTGTTCTTTTCGACGTGAAGTTACGTCAACTATAGGTTGGCGTTGCGCCGAATAGCTACTGCGCTCACTCCATATACACGAGAAAATAACCCCTAATCGGGCAATAGATCTGGAAATCGGGCTACGAGAAAGGAAAAGAAAGGCCTAACGCCCAGCAGATCGCGTAAGTCTCTGCGAGGTGAGTTCGAATACGGTGAGGCAGAGGCTGAATGTTTTTTATTACGGCACGTACCGGTACTTTCTGTGCTGTTGCACAAAACCGCTCCGCGAAGAATTTCAGCACGCAGCGCTCAGGCCTGCCACGCACGAACAGCCTGGTAAACGTCTGCTTGCAACATTTTACAGCGTTCGAACCGCACAATATGCGCTAAGTTTACGCCGGGACTACAAATCCGAGCAGAAGCGAAGCACCGCGGAGAGCACGCCGCGGGGCGTCTGCTGTTTTGTTTGCCCCATACCGGTTTGTTTGCCACATAAATCTGACGTCACTTCCGCCACACTTTTCGCAATGCATTCGGATACGATAGGGCCTCTCCTTAGTTTTTCCTTCCTCCATGCCCGCCACCGAGGTCATACCGCCCACCAGCCGGCCAAGCATAAACGCCGAGGAAGACGACGTTTGGCGCGCCCCCGGCCACCGCCCACTCTGCTACCATTGCGGAGAAGCTGGCCACACTTACCACCGCTGGCAGTACCGACAGATGGGACTGCGTGGGTTCGCCATCGAAGCGCCGCGTCTACAGCGAGGGGAAAGACCACGTGACATCGCCGACTACCTCGCGGGAACGAAATGGACGCCCCGATAACCTTCCCCTTCGCCGTCGCCAGGCCGCTACGTCTCTCCCCAACGCCGACCATACACTGGCCCAACTCGGGGCCGGTCACCTAGCCCGTATTCGGAAAACTGAGGACATCAACCGAAGGAGGCGCGGATGCTGTACGACGAAATACCGAAGATCCTCCGCCACTGACGACGACGCCACAACGAAACCTTCAGAACGCGACGCGAACCAGACAGAGTCCTGACGATGAAACCTCGCGGACCGAAGTAGACCTGACGACGCAACGTGGAAGCAGAGGAACAAACCGACGTAGCCATCACCCGACGCCACGACCTAACTGCAACGCAAGACGATGAACTAGCAACCTCGACATTCTTATCGGCGGTCACAATACCACAGCCCTCGTCGACACCGGAGCCGGCTATTCTGTCATCAGTGGACCATTCGCCACGAAGCTGAAGAAAGTTAGGACAACCTGGGAAGGCCCCGAAATCCGGACAACTGGAGGTCACCTCGTAACGCTGGAGGGAACCTGCACAGCGAGACTCACCATTAAAAACCGGATTTATCCCGCGAACTTCATAATGCTGCAGCGTTGCTCGAGAGATGTCATCCTTGGTATGGTCTTCTTAGCCCTTCATGGTGCAGTCATCGACCAAAGGTCCAAGTCGATAACACTGTCCACGGAAAAGGCACTACCGCCGCACACTCCTCCAAGAAAGCACGCCTTGAATGTGCTGGAAGACCAGGTCACCATTCTCCCTCGCTACATCGTCATCAATTCCGTCGGCACTCAGACATCAGCAGACCTGTAAGCCGTCGTTGCAGGCGACCAACACCGCTTGATTAACCGCAAGATTTGCGTCGCAAGAGGAGTAGCCGAGCTGCGGGCACGGATAGCAACAGTTATGCTCAAGAACTTCAGCAAGGAGTACAAGCACGTAGCAAACGTAGAAGCCAGCAATGATTTCGGGCTCACCGATTCTCCCGAGCCTACTCCGACAAATAAAGTGCCGCCACCAGCTTTTGACGTCAACTCCAGCCTTCGGAAGCACAAAAAAGAACAGCTCAAAACCCTGCTCTTGCAATACAAGTACTGCTTTTCGTCATCGTCAAGAATTCGGCAGACCCCCGTGGCAAAACATCGCATCATAACAGAGGAAAGTGCCAGACCACACCGTCAGAACCCGAACAGAGTTTCAACGCGAGAACGCGAGGCCGTGGAGAAACAGGTCGACGAAATGCTATGCGACGACATCATCCAGCCGTCGAAGAGTCCGTGGGCATCCCCGGTGGTGCTAGTGAAGAAAAAGGATGGGACTCTACGTTTTTGCGTCGATTGTCGTCGCCTGAACAAAGTCACGAAGAAGGACGTGTATGCCCTTCCCCGCATAGACGACACCCTAGATCGATTACACAACGCAAACTTTTCGTCGATGGACCTCAAGACCGGTTACTGGCAAATAGAAGTCGACGAGAGAAACCGAGAAAGGGCTGTCTTTATAACACTAGACGGCCTGTTCGAATTCAAGGTCATGCACTTTGGTCTTTGCTCGGCACCTGCGACTTTTTAACGGGTACTTTTAACTTTTAACGGGTACTCGTGTACTTGGACGACGTCGTTGTGTTTTCCTCAACTTTGACGAGCACCTTCGGCGCCTTGAAGTTGTACTTCAAGCAATCAAGACCTCCGGACTCGCACTGAAGCCTGAAAAGTGCTGCTTCGCGTACGAGGAGCTCTTGTTCTTGGGTCACGTGATCAGCAAGGATGGTGTTCGCCCGGACCCGCGGAAAACAGCTGCCATCGCTGACTTCCCGACGCCCACCGACAAGAAGGCCGTACGCCGTTTTCTCGGCTTGTGCGCCTATTACAGACGTTTCGTCTAGGAATTTTCACGGATCGCCGAGCCCACTGACGCAACTCACGAAGGCCGACGTCGAATTCAGGTGGGAAACGTCTGAAGTTCAAGCATTTTAAGAATTGAAAAGACGCCTGCAGACGCCTCCGATACTTGCGCATTTCAACGAATACGCCGATACGGAAATCCACACCGACGCAAGCAGCGTAGGACCCGGCGCCGTCCTTCTGCAGAAGACCGGCGGATTGGCGAGAGTCATTATATACGCTAGCCTGTCGATATCAAAGGCAGAAATCAACTACTTCACAACAGAAAAGGAGTGCCTGGCCATCGTCTGGGCTACATCGAAGTTTCGCCTCGACCTTTACGGCCGGCCCTTGAAAGTTGTGAGCAACCACCACGCCTTGTGTTGGCTAGCTAATTTGAAGTACCTTTCAGGTCGCCTCGCACGGTGGAGCCTGCCATTTCAAAAATTCGACATAACCGTCGTTTACAAGTCCGGAAGAAAACACTACGACGCTGACTGCCTGTCCCCTGCCCCGTCGACCCACCGCCGCAGGACGGCCAGGAGGATGACTGCTTCTTAAGAACCATAAGTGCCGACGACTTCGCCGAACTACAGCGAGCGGACCCAGAACTCAGGGGCCCTGTGGAATACCTCGAGGGCAAGAACCACCGTTGTTCCGAAGGTATTCACGCGAGGACTGACGTCGTCTTTCTTGCGCAACGGTGTTCTCCTTAAGAAGAACTTCTCGCCGTTTCGAGCCGACTCCCTTCTCGTAGTGCCCTCCACATTGTGACCAGAGGTCCTCCAGGCTCTTCACGACGACCCCACGTCTGGACACCTGGGTGTTTCTCGCACGCTTGCAAGAATACAGGGAAAGTACTACTGACCGCGCCTTGCCGCCGACGTAACTCGCTACGTCAAGACGTGCCGGGACTGACGGCGACGCAAGACACCGCCGACCGGCCAGCCGGAATTCTGCAGCCTATCGATTCCCCTCGACGGCCGTTCCAGCAAATTGGGATGGACTTACCGGGGCCGTTCCCGACGTCCAATACCGGAAACAAATGGATCATCGTAGCTACCGAGCTACCAGAGGCAGTGCCGTCGAGGTAGCGAAGTTCTTCGTTGAGAACATCATCCTGCGTCATGGCGCCCCAGAGGTCCTCATCACCGACAGATGTACGGCGTTTACTGCTGACCTAACTCAGGCAATACTGAGATACAGCCAAACAAGCCACCGCTGGACCACCGCCTAACACCCACAGACCAATGGCCTCACCGAGCGGCTAAACAAGACCATCGCCGACATGCTGGCCATGTATGTCGACGTCGAACACAAGATGTGGGATGCTATCCTTCAGTATGTGACCTTCGCATACCACACGGCCATACATGAAACGACGCAAATGACGCCGTACATGCTGGTCTACGCAAGGAGCCCGGCAACGACGCTCGACGAAATGCTACCAAGCGCCAACGACGAAGACGATCTCGACGTTGCCGCCTATTTGCAACGCGCCGAAGAAGCTCGACAGCTCGCCCGCCTGCGCATCAAGACCCAGCAGAGGTTCGACAGCCGTCACTATCCCAGTGTCACTATCACTATCCCAGTACCAACCCAGTGACCGTGCGAGGGTCTGGACACCGATACGCCGATGTGGGCTCAGTGAAGAATTTCTTCGGCGATACTTCAGGCCATACCAGGTGCTTCGACGTCTCGGCGCTCTTTACTACGATGTCGTCCCGGACAGCATTAAGAACTCCCAGCGACGCCGCGCACGACCTGAAGTCGTCCATGCCGTGCGCCTTAAGCCCTTTTTTGCGCGTTATCGAGCCTGGGGACTCTCCTTCTTCCTTTGTTATTGTAATTTATTTGTGTATGCACTTGTTTTTTTCCCCTTGCATGTACTGTTGCAAGCATCGGGAAGATGCTTTTTCAGAGAGGGGCAATGCCACGGCCACTTCTTGTTTTATTTTGATGTATTCGAGTTTGACTCGAATACATCAAAATACATCAGTATGACGAGTTTGAAGCAGTGTACGAGAAGCTTCGCGATCGTAGCAGATCGTTTTGTTATGATGGCGCGCCCCACGAGAATGTTCCAGCTTTGTCGAGAGGTAACGCCGCCACCAGCGATATCGCTGGAAAGTTCGATAGCGCCTGTATTAAAGCCGACGCGCTTGACCTCTTGTCAGTTGTTCGAAGGCCGACGCCCCGTTCGCCCTATCAGTGTACAGCGCGTATTGCTGTAATCTGAGTTTTCATTTCCCGGCCACACGTTCGGCCAAATAAAGTTTCCTCTTGACCACGCCAGCTCTTGTCTTCTTCGACGTCACGACCCCGTGACAGTATGATGCTTTTTGGACGGTACTACGTACATTCTTAGCCATCCCCTGGCTAGAATCCGCGCATGCAAGCAGGGAGTCTGGTAAGGTTACGGTCGCTGGTAGACAGTTCGTTAGGCGACTGCGCAGGGGGCTACCCAAGATAGCTGCCAAACTCTAAGTAACAAGATACCGCCGAGGTACGACTCAAGCTTACATGTGACATCATGACGTCTGCGTTCCGCCCTGTCTTTAGCGGCGCTAAAGCGCTTGAGAAATAAAAAAAAAATGCATTTTCGGCAATATGTCAACGTTTCACGGGTATTTTTCAGTACTATTCGTCACGGGCATCAGTGCAGCTACACACAAGGACTACAATAGCATACAAGTAAGCAAGACGCACAACTTGAACTCCCCAATAAAGCACTGCACGGGCCTGACCCGGGCTCTGAATGAATTCCGGGACCGGGCCTCTGCAGAATGAGCATAGCTGTTCAGCTCATCTCTTTATATCTCTCGTTCCCCAGCGTGGGGCCACCCTTCAATGTCATCTATAAAACTCCTTTTGAAGGCCTTCTCCTTGCAGTTTTCAACAGTGTATGTTATGCATGGCTTGCGCCGCGTTCTCTCTTTTTCCATACTGTCACGTTCAATACAAAGGTCCGTATAATGCAAGGCACGTATAGTGGTACATGCCTTCCTAACGATGTCGTACTGGTAAAGGTGGTCGTTGGACTACACGGGTAGGACCGACAGGAGGTGGACGAAGCGATTTCGATCTTTTTTCGGCTTTCGTTCCAGTGCGGTAACAAGGGCGCGAATAAGGTTCTCGATGCTTAAGCCCTAAGCATACGTACGCGTTACAACGCGTTAGCGCGTGGCGTGTAGACTCAGCGCCGCGCCCTCCGCCTATGCATGGAGACGCCGTACACAGGGTTGCAACGCGCACATGTGGTTAGGCCTTTATTCACTGGAAGCATATGGTTCGCGATAAAGGGACATCACCCGGCACGGAATTCCTAATGCCATTTTACAAGACCGATATTTCGCCAAGAGAATACACTTTTCCCCACGCCTTGTTTATTGGACCTGTGCTATTCCTGCACATTCTAACGCTGTTGCGGCAGTATCATGTTGCTTTTGCATTATATAGCTGAAGGGTCTAACACGTGCGTACCGCACATGACTTTCTTCGTCCCATTTTTTTTAAATGCGAGGCATTTCTTAGCGAACCCAAGACACTTTGAACGTTGCTATCTATCTATCTATCTATCTATCTATCTATCTATCTATCTATCTATCTATCTATCTATCTATCTATCTATCTATCTATCTATCTATCTATCTATCTATCTATCTATCTATCGTCTCAAGTTTAGTAAAGAGAATACTATGACTTAGACAGTCAAATGCTTTTGCTAGATCGATGAATACTGATCCTGCAAATAAACCCTCGTCAATGATATTTTTAGTTTACCGGTTAGATGAATGAGTACCAGATCAATAGAGAAACCATTGCGAAAGCCGTATTGACAAGCATACAGAATATTTAATTTAGCAAAGTACTTTGATAGGCGAACTCCAATGAACTTCTCGCGAACTTTACCAAAAAAGGGAAAATGCAAATGGGTCGGTAATTATGCAGCAATGTGCTGTAACCTTTTTTTTAAGAACTGGGATAACTTTACCTTTTGAGATTTTTTGTTCGACAAATAAATGCTTTGCCACTTTTACCTGGTGGCTTACAGCGTTACGTAGCTCTTTGTAACGGGCAATTAGCTTAGTAATAAACGGCTGAATTTTGTTTTTTTGTACAGGTTATCGCGCTTTCGTAAAACTGCTAGTAACGTTTGAGACATCCATGAATTATGGGAGAACGCTAAGGTTTTTGATATTTCTTTTTAGAAGTAAATTTTTGATTATGTGCTATGATCAAGGAAAAAAATGCGAAAATGCCTTCCGAGGATCACTATAAGATTTCATTGCAGACCAGTCTAAATTAGCTATAGCAGTTGTGAAGCTCTTTTTATCCAGAACATATTAAAATTGTGGGAGCGGACAAGGACGAGAGTTGTATTTGAAGCGTAAAACCACTGAATAATGATCAGTAATGTCAATGTCGAGAACTTTCACCTGTGGTGAAGTGAGTGAGTTGGAAAAAGCATGGTCAATCAGCGTCTCAGCACCATTGGGAACTTGCCGTGTAGGCACATAATTGAGGATTCATATCCGTAGCTTTCCAGTAGACTGGTGCAATTAACAATAGGTGAAGTGTCATTGAGTAAGTTACTGTAAATGTCACCCATTAAGATGACAGCTTTGTTCTCAACTGAAATGGTATGTCGGACTTGTTCAAGATTAAAGAAAAAAATCTACGAGTGAAGAAGATGGAGATCGGTAAATGCAGCCAAATATGAAATCTCTGTGATCAGTTGAAGGAGAGCAATTGGATATTTCAATCCAAACTGATTCGCAATGGGTTATACGTAAGTGCAAACCAAGTCGCCTCCTGTAGGACAGATCGGGAGATATATAAATGGCCTCACCACCATGACTGCTAGCTGATCTATTAAAGTATTCAGAGTTGTAATTTGGGACGCAATAAATATTTTTGTCATCATCTAATAACCAAGTTTCCATTATGGCAATAATTGAAACTTGGTTACTAAAGGAGGAAACAAGATGATCAATTTCATCGAAGTGTTTACGCAGGCTTCTAGCACTACAATGAATGATGGAATTATATCCACTTATGAACAAATTGACTTGGCCTGGTTCCAAAAGATCATCCATCTTGATGCGAAAAAGGGAATCAATGAACAGAAGGTAATACGCCTAGTCAATTTTGGTCAAATCAGAGTCGTTACGAATGCGAAAAACTCTGCTATTGGTAGTTTTTCTAGCTTTGATTTTAAAGTTGTCCGTCCAGAGAAGCATCCAGTTATTTTATTTCTTTAGTGTAAAGGCTTTCGAAAAGAGGGCTCTTTATCTCGGGTTCAGATGATCATTGACAAAGATGGGTGTGTTATAAATGCTAGAAAAACGAAGGCCACTAACGCAGAGCTTCGCCTTACGTGCTTTAGTGATGAAATCTGATTTCTTAGTTGTTGTTTTTTTATCATTCCACTGTTTAGGCACTCGATGAATAACGTCGAGATCACTAGGTGATATGGCACAACTAGCTTTCTTCCCAAACATTTCCATGATTGTACTGCGGTCTTCCCCTTGGGAGCTGGGAACGCCCTTGATCTCAACATTGTTGAGGCGCGGGCATTGTTCAAGTTCCTCAACCTTGCGGCTGAGAGTGATACTTGGTTTTAATTGCTTGTTCTCATTTACCAATGTGGCATTTGAATCACGTAGGTCCTCTACAAGTTCGATCAAGTGTTGAGCACTCGATTGTAGAGATTCAACTTCTTTTTTAATTCTACAACATCGATGCCCGTTTCTTTCATTTTCAGCAAGAACCTGCCGAAGACCTTCTCAGAAGCATCTTTAGTCAAGCTGTTAATTTTGGCCTCAAGCTCTTCAATTTTCTTTGAGAGTTAGCATAAGTCGGCATGTTGAATACTCTTGATCACAAAAGCAATTGCAGGAAAGGAAAAAGAACTAAGGAGAAAAAACAATGTAAACCACGGTTGTTATCTATCTATCTATCTATCTATCTATCTATCTATCTATCTATCTATCTATCTATCTATCTATCTATCTATCTATCTATCTATCTATCTATCTATCTATCTATCTATCCTATCTATCTATCTATCCGCCTAGGTCTGGGTGCTCTCGTGATCGCCTCCTTAACTTGGTATAGACCAAAATTGACATGCAAGGGCAAGAGGATTTGACGAATAGGACTGTCTGGTCATTTCACGAATAACGTGCAAATGCCATCACGTACGCGTTAAACCCCGGCCTTCAGACGCATGTGGTACATACCCGTTTAACACGGGCAACGGTGTGCGGATATGCGCCACATGAGATAGACAGTTTATGTCTGTGCTGGAACGGACGAGATCAGCCATTGGTAATTTAGATGCTAGACCGTTAAAAAACCAACACCGGCAGTGTTGACCCGTCGAATGCAAAGAAATAAATTTAGGATCCCAGCAGAAGTCGAACGCAAGCATTCTGCGTGGCCGTTAGCTATACTACAACAGCCACGCCAGGTCTAGAAACTGTTCTGAAAACACGCCCACTGCAGGCCTTATGTAGGTGCAACGTCGATTGTAGTTGTGATGCTGGCTGTCTAATTTTATAACGAAGCAGTAAACACTACATATGTACTCCAACAATAAAGGCGTCATGTCGTGTTGACGTCTGTACTTCCAGTGTTGGCTCCGCTTCCATAGCAGTCTAATACACATTACATTTGTATTACTATACGCAGGCATTGTTGAACGCCGGCGGAATGCGCTAACGGAAGTTACGTACGATATTCACATCATTGCACCGTAATGTGCACTTCGTTTCGATCATACGGACTTATGTGCTCTACCTTGAGTGCTGACGTTACGTAAGACCATAAGCTACCCTTTAACCGCCAGCGTTGTTGATGTGCCTGATAAGCCCGCCATGTGCACACAACTACTACACTTACAAAAACACGTCGAACCACCTCGTAACTGAAAGCCAAAAAATGCAGGATAGAACTATTCGCCGACTCCTTCGCATTAACCCGATTCGCAGAAGACGTGGGATCTGCCGATTGTTTCTTGTTTACTTTATAAGTAAATTCTAAAGCTACGCAGGCATTACAGGTCTAAATCTTGTTTTCTTTTGTGAGGTAGCCTATTCGATCAGCATGAGTTGATACAATACCGTGTAACAAAATTCTATATTTCAGAATCGGAGTGCAGATTTTAGTCATTCCGGTCATAGGTGTCGATATTTTGTTGGAATCCTGTCACCAAATTTCCTTCAGAAATGACCCATATATGAGATATGGAAAATGTCTTTCAAATGGCGACGCTACCTAACATTTGGTACAACCTCCTTCCGCCATCGCCTATTCCCGCTCCTACCTTCGTCACTGTCCTAGCCCTGGCGGGATAAATTTTCGTGAATGTGGCTCCTTAGCTGAGCAGACCTTGAGACCCCTGATATTCACAATGCCCACGAACTATAGGTGGCGCGCTGTGCATTTCAAGATGGTGCCCGGAAGAGGGTGAACACGTTTGTTAGCATAGGAACCGATATGACGTGCGGACGTACGGCCTGCGCCGCTTTCACTGGATGAGGTCATGAACTGCACTGAAATATATATGAGGCTAGCTCAAACCATGGAAAGTGCGAAATGCTCGCTACCTCATTATTTACCGCTGTGTGAGAGGTTACACTTCGGCTCCGTTACAGCGCAACGATGATTCACTACATCCTGTGCACGCTACAGAAAACGTACGAACTGAACGGCACTCCAAGTATACGTACCCTGCCAAACTGTCGGTTTTTCCGTAGTAAGAGGCCGCTAACGAGCAGCGCCATCATTGCTGCACAGGACCGCAAGTTTAGCGTGCTATGGTTTCTACGCATGTTGCTCCGTCGTTATTATTTGTGCGGTGAGGAACGCGGAGTGCACAGTTCATTTCTCTCGGGTGTTACAGGTTTGATGAGCACCTCGAAACGTCGAAGAATTCCGACGTTTCTCAACGTCGAAGAATTTCTGAGCAATGACGCCGTTCGGATGGTAATGGTTGAGTTCATATGGCAACTCAGCGGCGCGGTTTCTGGACGCAATTGCACGTTTCTCTTCCGCTCGTCGAGCTTGTTGGCAGCATACAAAAGATGCGCTACGTAGATCGCATCACAAAAAGTATGCTTTTATTTTGATCTCAACACTACCCTACATCGAGTACAGCCAAAGTGACTTAGATTCTCAAAAGCTTGCCGTACAGATAGTTAAATAGCAAAGCACGCTAAAGAGAATCGCTGCTGCAGCTTCTTCATCGACGCTGTCGGTATCGGTGCTTTCAAAGCCCTCAATATCCCGTGAAAAATCCTGGTCGTCAAGGCGCACGGTCTCTTTGAACATCACTGCCAAATCAATCTAAAGAATTTCCTTTCGATGAGAGCTACCTCACCGCCTCGCCTTCCCCGCGTTCTGCTCTCAGACAATACTATGCTAGCAGTGCGCTGCCACCTATCAACAATGTAACAAACGTGCAGTGCTGCGCTTGCTCTGAAAGCAACACACGGGTTAACTGGACGACGTCGAGAACGGGGCTACCGATCAAATTTGGCCAGCTGGGGTCCACTGACGTGGATATACATATATTGCATTGATCACTCAATCACGTTTATTCTCCGTCGGAATGCGTCAGCTGAGGACACGATTGAGACAGCAACGCGGCCGGTACTCGGTCGTAGTTCACAATAGCCGTGGAGCTAGCAGAGCCCCGAATGACTGAATGGTCGTTCGCAAGATTCATGCAGCTCTTTTCTGACAAAATGTTAGGCGCCTTAGTTTAGTGTATCACCTATTTGTTTCGAAGGCCTTAATATTATTCAGCTGGAGATGAGGATATCGCGAGCTCACGCGACACGCCGCGTATGATGCATGGATTTCATACACTACAAAAACACCAACGGATATCGAAATAGCACGCGTTTTGACATGAAAGGACAGATATCAATACTTCACTAATCTGCGTGGCCACAGAAAACCGCGGAGCTGAAATGAGTACGCTGTGTGCCATCATTGGCAACACGACTTGCCCAGGGGCTAAACCACATATTTTCGCGAAGACTTCGCGCCTCGCAAGAAACAATAAAATTTATCTTGTCACGGACGGCCCGGTTTGTTCACGAGTTCACGAAACATGCAAAACGTAGTGTTTCTTTCCAAGCAACGCGTTGACAATCTGGCTAGCACAGCCTAACTAGGGAGCGGCTGCCGGTTCCCGTCTGCTAACCCTCCTCCTGACATCCGCTTGGTGGCGTGACAGTCTACGGTAATTGCGGATAGTGGAACATGAAAAAGCTCAAACGTTAACAATGTGGCACACGAAACTGGCTGTCCATGTCCAACTCGCGTCACATGACTACTGGGAACCATGACGGAGCACCGCGAAAAGAATGTCCCTTTATTAGGATTCCATGTATCATGACTCCGTGCAGTCCTTTCCTTTTAGAGTGAGGCTCTAACTTTCAACAAAGTTTCCCCGCTTTAGAGCTCTGTGATTGCTCTTGCGATGACGTGTTATAGGTATAAATTTATTATATCACATTTATTAGTGCAATTACAAAATAACACTTCGGATATAGGGTAATAACATATCCAATAACATAACATAACAGAGTAGGGAGGTGTTAACGATATTATTGCCGGGTCTATTTGCTTTTAGCTCGCTCGTTTTATATGAGTCAAGTAACACCACATGCAGCAGCAAAAGAAGTTCATTACTCGTCTGTCCAAATACCTTTCTCCAAATAGCTTCTCCAAATAGCTTTCCAGGCATAAAAAAGCGGGTTTTCAAGCTAAAATGTTAAACATATATCCATGCACAATGTATGTGGAATATACCTAAATGTACACCAAAGAGAGAAATATGTTTTATATTATCAGTAAATTACAGTTTTACAATTCCAAAATCTCCACACTCGCCCCGACAAGACTCTTGGTTTTGGTAAACGCGAAAACGAGGAAAAAGAAAATGTGGGTATACCTTGAAATTCGCGCAGCAGGCGCCGTGAAATCATAGATTCTGAGGGCGTCTACTGGGGCCGACGTAGCTACTAATTCGTAAAAATGAAATATACGGACGGGCCATAGACTTAACATGCCAAGTTTCAGGAAATTCCCTTGAGCCAATGTCCCCAAATACGACAAATTGAGTTTGAAAGCGGTTACGTCACGCGAAAAGATTTCAGCGCGGAATTTAAAAATAGAAGATTGACCTTGATTTTCTTCCCTATTCATTAACTTATGGTGGTGATACGAATGATATTCCAGTTCTCAGATTACACTTTATCAGTCTAAACTGATTGAGTATTTCCCTTTAGTGTCCCTTTAAGAACTGAGCAGAGTCCAAGATTGGACCGACCCTACGCCCAAGTCTTCAGGCCCGAGCCCGGCCCGGATCTGCCATGAAAAGCACTCTACCCGGCCCGTCCCGGCAAACAGGCCAGGCCAGGCGCAGGTTTGAGCGTAGCCCCGAGCCCGTGCAGTGCTCTACTTATAATATGCGCCGAAATGAGAAGCCATAACCACTGCACTACAGCACCACCATATTGTCGCCTACTCTTCGGAATGCTTCACATGTATCAAGTAGTTTATAAACATTCGGAGGAAATTGGCACTTGTCTTCGACCACTGCTGTGTATATGCGGTAGCAACTGGTTCGTACTTAACATGTTGGGCGTCGCGGAGACCGCAGTAGAACTTCACCTCCGACTATCTTTGGCCTGTGTTGCACACGACGTGCCACAAAAAAGAACCTACAATAAGCTGATTCAATATACTTCTAGACTTCAACCAAAATCTTTATTTTGTGCAAGTTTCTTGATCAACTAAAAAAATGATTATTGAGAAAACAGTGAAGTGAGTGTTTGGCCGGAACTGCTCGGAAGACAAAAAGAAGGTTGTCACTCATCACTCGTGCTACTAGAAATTGTGAAGCCTTTAATACAATGCGAATATTCTCTTAAGATAGCGACGCATAGAAGGGTGAAGGGAAAAGGAGGCAGAGTTACTACTTGAGTACGCACGAACCATGAACTTCAATTGTAGTCTGGCCGGTTAAAGTTTATTCACGGTCGCAGCTCTTTATTTTTACACATGTACGCACACAGAAAGATACAATGAAGGCACATGTGAACAATCGGATCCCACACAAAGGCGCACAGACACAGGTGTATGTGTCCGTATGTATGCAAGTGCTATATATGAATTTCTTCTATTATTTTTAGAGTAAATCTGTAATATCGAAGCTATACGGATGCTTTTCTTTCTTCCACCAGCACATAATGTATCCTGAGTGGAACTTATCAATAGTATTCAGTGACATTTTAAAAGCTTTGATATGACTGTTGTGTTTGAAGGGCTGCTTTAGCACATGTGCATTACGCTTATGGTTCAATTTCCACCGCAGAAGTTTTGAAAAATGTTGATTCAGAGCAGTTACCCATCTTCTTTTTTTGATCCGTGCATCTTTACTTATAGCTAATATTTCAGCTATTTTCCGGAACTGTCGATAGCCGCACTGTAATTGTGAGACCTCCCAATGTATTTTCGAGTACTAAGTTAAAAAAAAAAAGGAACGCAGCATTTATCAAAAAAAAAAACAAAGATACCGTCAATAGAGAGAATAAAAAGAGCTATTCCAAAGTTGAAGCTAACACTTGAAACAAAGCGGACCAAAGATGACTGGTAAACGAATAGTCGCATGAAAGAATATCAAGTACTATCCAAGAATGCCTCTGTAACAAAGTTGCCAACTCATAAATGGTACTACAGCTGAACACTTCTACAATAACGAAAACTTCTCATATATATTTATTTCTTCAGGGGGGGAAGCTCTATTGCTATAGAAGCTATATGGACACTCCCGGCACTTTTTTGCCGTTGACGTTGGTGTCCGTGCCGCCGTGAGTTTCCGTATAAGAATCTATCGATAACATCGCCCGGTGCAGTCGTATGTGCGAAGTAGGTAAAGGCTGCAAATGATCGCTGCTCAAGACAAAGGTAAGCACGCCAGCCGTATCCGCGCGAAAGGCGCACGAAGCGGTCCCACAGCGGGAGCTACGTTACTCCGGCAGGAACGTCGTACATTGACCGGCCTGGCATTGTCGCGCGCGCCGTATCATGAAAGGAACGAGAGGATGACTCCGATGCGGCCGCGTTTCTTTTCGACAGCACTCTGTTGAGTTACACCAGGTAGCATGCAAAAGAAGTCAGCTTCTAGCCATACATCGTATAGCACTATAATTTCCAGCCAACGCAATAATTGGTTTTCCCAAGCGGTAGAATGGCGACTTCTTTATGTTTTGGAAGTTAGAAAGCTAGTACGCTCGAAAACAGACGCGGGATGAGTTCTGATACAGTACTCGTTCCTAATGAGAGCAGCATTTTGGGCAAGTTGGTGACTCATAACTTCATGACGACTGCGCAACCAAATAACACGGACGATAAAGAAGACACACCCAGACACACACACCCCACCCTGCGCTGGGTTTTTCCTGAAGCTGGTTTCTTGTTGCACATCGTCAGATTATATGTGTGGTTTTGGTTGCTGGCTTTAATCTCTGGTTACTGGGAAAAGCGCGAGTCAGTTATGATATTACGCATCAAATTTACTCGAGCGATCACTCTTCGTAAAAGTCAATTGATGCTCATTTTTATTGATTAGAAGGACTTGTTGCTGGGTGAGTTCGTGCATCTTAAAACAAAAGGGATAGCTGCGCTACCTTACACACATGTGCGAAGACACACACACACAGGCGCAGACTTGCACTTTATGTGCGGCCTTTCGCCTCCGTGCCTATTTCGGTGGCCGCCGAGAAAAGCCGACTTCTTGGTCTGTCCGAAAATAATGTCATTCACAAAGTAAACTCTACATACCGAACAGGAGGGGTGGGGGCACTGCATCAGTGAAGAAGTCATCGAGCTCTTCATAACTGTTGGAGCTTTGGGGGAACAAATGGTCGCGGCCAACCCGTCATTTGGCCACTTCAGAAGCGGAACTTTAGAGAATCTTAAAGCGCCTAAAGCGATAAACTGATAGTCTAACACCATCACATCGCGACACGCGAAGCTATCCGCCGACGTAAGTTTTGTTAGGATCAGGGTGTAGGAAATAAATATTTTCGTTTCGGTTTTAGTTTCGTTCCACAACAAAAAGTTCCGTTCCGTTTCTGTTCCGGATCGAAAAAAAATGTTCCCTAACGGTTTGTAACGGTTTTTTTTATGCAAAAATTTGAAGTAACGGTAATCATAAAAAAACATTGTATTTTTGATGTAATTGCTTGCCCTCCTCAGAAGGAAGTGGGACAAGGGTAACACACGTTCTTCAGAGGAGAGGAAGTAACTGTACCACGAATTCCTACCCACTTGCACAAATCCAGTATTAATTTCAAAGTCATAGCATTTATTTTCTCAAAAGACAAATACGAATTTATTTAGTGGGCTCAATGATTTGTGTCAAGGGAGTGTGCACGATCTCAGAAGCAGCACGTCATTGAGTGTACTCTCTGATGTGCGAGACTGCTGACCTGATAAAAAGATAGCCAGGCCTTCGCAGTTCATACAACACAGTCACAGCGAAAGCTGGAACAGCGGACTTTCTAGAGCCCATTGTAGAGTCTCTTGGGGCAACTAACACAAGTACACATGCAAGGTAACCACTACGCCATAAACCATCGCAATTTTTCTGAAGTAGCGAAGTTCCAACTATGCCACTTTTCGTCATTCTTCGGAGAATCGTGGTACCCGCTACACATCTGTAAGGCATTATGTGTACTTTGTGCTGTGGCTGATGATGATGAAGTATTATGGCTAGGCACTTTGCAGTGGGTGGGAAGCAGTGTTGCGGAATGGGCGCCTCCTTTACATACCAGTTCCATTCCGCGAAATTAGAACAATTCCGTTCCTTTCAATTCCTCGGAATGAAAAACCTTAGCCCATTTGGAATGGCCGGGCACCTCGATTCCATTCCTGCACTTCTTCAACGTAGGAAAGCCAACTTGATAGCTTTATCGAATTAAGAATGAACATCCCATAAAGCTGATGTCATCAGATGCATTAATAACTGCAAAAGTACGCAAAACAGGTTGTCAAGGTCGAGGGATAGTAGCTTGGTGACATCTCTCGTGCAATACTACCACCCTACTAATTCCTATAGGGGCAGTTCTCCCGCTACCTATAGTATTTGCATGGTCAGCATGTTTGAACCAATGGTGGTGTTTTAATATTATTTAAGCTTAGATGTGTTAATGCTAAAATGACGACATGGCGTATTTTTTGCTGACAAAGTAGTATTCAATAAGACTAAGCAGTTTTGCCACGCGTCTGGAGCGGTCGGGAATATGGAGAAAACTAAGATTTGGTTAATGGCGAAGAAAGAAGAAAACCCTCTAGATCTGCTGGTATTAGCTGGAACAGTGCACTGATCGGGCACCTTGTGCCTTTGCATAGAATACGGAACGCTGGGCCGCACTGCTCGTCAGCACTTACGCTTGTAGAGCGCACCTCGCAAGCATGGATGGGGTGAGGAGAACTTTCTGTGTTCGCCTGTGTGCAAGTATGCAACGTCTTCCTTGTCGCAAAGGTTATTTACGCGTGTCAGGTACTAAACTGCTCGTGAGATAAAGATCAGGCTGTGCATAGAGTATTCGCCACTTTCGCCTGGGGTATCAATGGGAACCAATGCGCCGAAATAATTTGTTTTCTCGCTTGTGTATCTGTCGAGATATAGTATTTGCCTGTTTACTAACTTATGCCTCGGTAGGCGCGTTGCTTATAAATGTACCGCGCTTGTAATTAGCCAAGCCATTTTAAAAATACTGCTTTATAGTTAATTTCGAGGCTCTGACTTACTAATGATTGAAGTTTGAAAAACAGGACGTAGACGACAACGTGCTCTATTTTCGGAAAAAGACGTAATTCCACTCCCATTCCATTCCGTGCAAAAGGCGCTTAATTCCATTCCCATTTCATTCTTCCAAGCATTGTCCCCCACTCGATTACGGGGTCGCTAAAATGTGGAGTAATTCCGGAGTCATTCCAATTCTGGTGGGGCAACTCTGCAACACTGAAGGGAAGCATTAAAGCACACACTCTTTGCGCTATTAGCGTTGTGTGATGACTGGATGTTATTTTCCTTTTCTGCCACGCTATATTACATATGTTAACGCGATTCCTTGTCCTACATGACGCCTGTATTGAGCATATTTGCGAAGGAGTTACAAGCACCAGCGTGGCACTCTGGTGGAAAACCTGACTGCCACAAACAGGGCGTAGGTTAAAATCCCATGCGATCCTAGAAATTTGTTCCTCATTTATTTTTTGTTCATATCACGCGATAGCGGTCATGGACACAGAGGTGGCGGACAACTATGGTGCCAAAGTCAGCTGCTGTGGTCTCATAACAGCTTTCGCTGTAACAAACTTCCGCGCCGACAACGCCCTCTCCACATTGGCCTGCGTGACAAGCACGCGAAAGTCCACTTGCCTTAATATAAACATCTCTGGTTGCCACTCTTTTCGTTTTTCGCACAATTTCTCAACATATCTTTGCTTTGGAATTCTTGCCTGAGGTACGCGCTAATACTGTACCCTGAGATATGCATAACTGCTCACGCTGCATGAGCTCAGTTTTCAGGATTGCGAAGTTTTCTCGTGAACTGAAAAACGATTGAAAAAATTTCTGTTTGACTGCGTAACGACATAATAGATAAAGTTTCGGTTAAATTTTTTTCCGGTCAAAAATATCGTTTTTTTTTTCGGTTTTCGTTTTCGGTTTTCGTTCCGTTCAGACACCCTGGTTGGGATGTCGCTGGGGGACGCGCCAGTACCTCCTGCATGTAGATTAATTGAGGAGGTACACACAAGTTACAGGACAGACGTACCAAACGGCGCGCAATGTGCGCCTTCTACTGGTAGGTCTAAAGCCAAGAAAAATAGAGAGAATGTTGTCGGTCATTCGTTCGGAAGACACTGAGATTAACCTAATCGAGACCAAAACAAACAATTGACGAACGTTCGCCATGTCGCCGTTCATAATTTCACGTCGCCAAGGGCCTCTCAAATTCGCCAATTTGGCAGAAATTAGCAACCAGTGGTAACCCTGGTGGTTTCTGCGAAGTCTGATTGTAGGTGGACTGTGTGAAATAAATATTAGTTGCACGTCTGCGCCTGTGTGTGTGTATGTGTCTGGTTTGTACGTGTGTGTCACGTAGCGCATTTATCCCTTTTGTGTCATTTGCTTGAATATGAGGCAGACGTCAAAAGTATGTCACCGACAATTTTGTGATGGCTCAACTTCATCATGATGTTCATTGTTATTCGTTAGCTCCTGTGGCTCTAGTTTGCTTAACATCAGTTTCTATCACCTCTCATTGAAACAAAACATATATACAAAACATTTTCATGCGCATCTCTTAGGCGCCTGTTTCTGCGCTCAGTGTCTTGCGTTGTTGGCCCTCATTGTATTCGCCTGCCTCGCGCGCCTCGAGCCACGCGGAACTCTTCTTTCTTAGCCCAAACCCACTCGGTGCCATCGCGTGCATGAATTATTTTAGAGCGCAGCTCTTTGGCGACCATTCCTGCGTTGAGCGGCGTAGCCATCGGCGTTCTCGTCATTGCCGTAACCGATAGAGCGAACAAGCAGGAAAGAGAGCGAACGCGGAGTCTGTCGATGTCACGAGTCACTCGCCTCTAACCTCGCTTTATTCCTCCATCACGCGCGCTCACCCCTTAGTCGGAGTTGGCGCACGTGAAGGCCTGGCGCGTGCATTGCGGCTAGCGTCGCTTGTCTTAACAGGGCTGCCAACGTTTCGCTTGGTTCGCGACGCCTGTAATGCACAGAGTGGTGTGCGCAGCACTCGCGCGCTGGCAGTTTGTGTGGCGTGGCGATATGTAAGGAAGGTTACACTGCTACAACTGCGGATAGATAAAACGTGAAACCCAGTTGGTGTTGCCGCAACGCGTAGCGGCGCTCAGAATACTCATTAGGCAGTTTCGCAATCGTGGAATTTTTTTAGGCGACAACAAAATTACTGTGGACGTACGCGCTAGTTCTTAAAGAACAACGTTGGACGAGCCAGGACACATGATCGTAGTATACTGCGCAGACGAAAACGCGGACGACGAAACAGACATGCGAGCGCAGACTATGAGCGGAAGGTTTATTAATAAGTGATCATATTGCCACGCCCACTGCTTGTCTTGTTGTCGGGTTTGCAGGCAAGGACGGTTATCAACGCTCGACACTGTCCGCGAAGCAGTGTTCGAGAAGCATCGCGATTGTAGTAGATCGTTTTGTTAAGATTGCGCCCCGCACGCGAATGTTCCAGCTTTGTCTAGAGATAACGCCGCCACCAGCGATATTGCTGGAAAGTTCGATAGCGCCTCTGTAAAAGCCGACGCGCTTGACCGCTTGTCAGTTGATCGACGGTCGACGCTATGTTCGCCGCTATCAGCGTATTGCTGTAGTTTGACTTTCAGTTTCTCGGCCACAAGTTCGGCCAAATAAACAGTTTCATCTCGGACGTGCTGACTGTTGTCTTCGTCGACGTCACGACAACGTGACATCAGGTGGAGGTGCTGCTTCTTCCATGATCCGGACGCCCCCGCGAAGCGCTGATCCAAGCCCAAGCCGCGAGGAGGACGACGGCAAAGAAAACCCGGATCGTCGAACAAGCCGCAGGCAGAAGGGACTGCAGCCAGAGCATGGGCTCCTTCCCGAACAAACCAGGCAGCCCCAGGTCCCAACAACGACCGCAGCGACGATGAGGGACACGAAAGCCGTGCGCTTTCGTGTCCCTCATCAATAGGCGCACAAGCCGTTTTCTCGGCTTGTGCGCCTACTACAGGCGCTTCGTCAAGGAATTTTCACTAATTGCCGAACCGCTAACTCACCTCACGAAGACCCACGTGCCATTCAAGTGGGCAACGGCGCAAATCGAAGCATTTGATGAACTCAAACGACGCCTTCAGATGCCTCCGATACTAGTGCATTTTGACGAATACGCCGATACGGAAATCCACACCGACGCAAGCAGCGTCGGACTCGACGCCGTCCTTGTGCAGGAGACTGAAGGGCAGGAAAGGGTCATCAGTTATGCTAGCCGGTCGCTATCAAAGGCAGAAACGAACTATTCCACAACAGAAAAGGAGCGCCTAGCGATCAGCTGGGCTGCATCCAAGTTTCGCCCCTACCTCTACGGCAGGCTCTTCAAAGTTGGGAGCGACCACCACGCATTGTGTTGGCTAGCTAACTTGAAGGACCCTTCAGGTCGCCTCGCACGGTGGAGCCTACGACTTCAAGAATTCGACATTACCGTCGTTTACAAGTCCGGGAGAAAACACTCCGACGCTGACTGCCTGTCTCGCGCCCCCGTCGACCCACCACCGCAGGACGACAAGGAGGACGACTGCTTCTTGGGAACCATATAAGTGCCGACGACTTCGCCGAACGACGGCGAGCGGACCCAGAATTCAGGGGCCTTGTCGAATACCTCGAGGGCAGAACCACCGTTGTTCCGAAGGTATTCACGCGAGGGCTTACGTCGTTTTTCTTGCGCAACGGTGTTCCCCTTAAGAAGAACTTCTCGCCGCTTCGAGCCGATTGCCTTCTCGTAGTGCCCTCGACATTGCTACCAGAGGTCCTCCAGGCTCTTCACGACGACTCGACGTCTGGACACCTGGGTGTTTCTAGCACACTCGCAAGAATACAGGAGAAGTACCACTGGCCGCGCCTTTCCGCCAACGTCACTCGTTACGTAAAGACCTGTCGGGATTGTCAACCACGCAAGACACCGCCCACTAGGCCAGCCGGACCTCTATAGTAGCCTATCGAGCCACCTCGACGGCCGTTCCAGCAAATCGGGATGGACTTACTGGGGCCGTTCCCGACGTCCAATACCGGAAACAAATGGATCGTCGTAGCTACCGACTACCTCGCCCGCTACGCCGAGACAAGGGCCCTGCCAAGAGGCAGTGTCGCCGAGGTAGCGAAGTTCTTCGTTGAGAACATCGTCCTGCGTCATGGCGCCCCAGAGGTCCTCATCACCGACAGATGTACGGCGTTTACTGCTGACCTAACACAGGCAATACTGAGATACAGCTAAACAAGCCACCGCCGGACCACCGCCTGCCACCCACAGACAAATGGCCTCACCTAGCGGCAAAACAAGACCATCGCCGACATGTTGGCCATGTAATGTCGACGTCGAACACAAGAAGTGGGATGCCGTCCTTCCGTATGTGACCTTCGCATACAACACGACCGTCCAAGAAACGACGCAGATGACGCTGTAGAAGTTGGTCTACGGAAGGAGCCCGGCGACGATGCTCGACGCCATGCTACTCCAACGTCACCGACGAAGAAAATCTCGGTACCGCCGCTTACTTACAACGTGCTGAAGAAGCTCGACAACTCGCCCGCCTGCGCATCAAGACCCAGAAGCACACCGACAGCCGTCGCTACAATCTTCGACGAAGCTTCGTGGAATACAAGCCCGACGACCGTGTTTGGGTCTGGACGCCGATACGCCGACGTGGGCTTAGCGAAAAACTCCTTCGGCGATACTTCGGGCCACACAAGGTTCATCGACGCCTCGGCGCTCTTGACTACGAGGTCATCCCGGACGGCATTACGAACTCCCAGCGACGCGGCGCACGACCTGAAATCGTCCATGTCGTGCGCCTTAAGCCGATTTTTGCGCGTTAGCGAACCTGGAGACTCATTTTCCTTTATTAATGTAATTTATTTGTGTATGCACTTGTTTTTTTCTCTTCTATGTTCTTTCACAAGCATCGGGACGATGCTTTTTCAGAGGGGGGGGGGGCAATGCCACGCCCACTTGTCTTGTTTTGATGTATTCGGGTTTGACCGGCAGGGATGGTTATCAACGCTCGACGCTGTCCGCGAAGCAGTGTTCGAGGAGCTTCGCGATTGTAGCAGATCGTTTTGTAAAGATTGCGCCCCGCACGCGAATGTTCCAGCTTTGTCTAGAGATAACGCCGCCACCAGCGATATTGCAGGAAAGTTCAATAGCGCCTGTGTAAAAGCCGACGCGCTTGACCGCTTGTTAGTTGATCGACAGTCGACGCTCTGTTCGCCGCTATCAGTGTATTGCTGTAGCTTGACTGTCACTTTCTCGGCCACAAGTTCGGCCAAATAAACAGTTTCATCTCGGACGTGCTGACTGTTGTCTTCGTCGACGTCACGACCACGTGACAATATGCAGTCGAAGCTCGTTATAACTAAGTAGATTACTGTGTTAAATCTGATATAGTTGTAATATTAGAGATAAAAACCCACTGTTACAAACCAGAAATCTGTCTAACTCTGTGCTTCAAACTTACTGTAATTCAAACCCACCTGAATTCTTGTGGCATTATGAAACTACATATACCTGTACAATACAAGTTGAAATTAGGACACAGCAAGGTTTTCTTGACAAAAGAGGGCTGCGCTCATGGTGATTTCGTTTGTTGTACCTCTTTTATGCACATTTTCAACCAAACTCTTCAAATTTCATGACAAGATTTAAAAAATATAGTGGTTGGATTGTCTTTCAGCATCTATTTGGCTGTTTGCTCTAAGTTTTGAGGGTCTGCGACTTGCGCGAACCAAATATGCCTTCGTTACAGAAGAAACGCGGAGGCGCTGGTGAATTCCATGTCTTAATGAACAATCACTGTCACTGAAATGAATCGCGACCAAGCGAAATTTGTATTTAGTTCACCATAGACATTAATTATCTGTATTAGTGTTCGTTATAGCGAGGTTCCTCTGTACAGCTGAAACGCGATATAACAAACTGAGCACTGCGCTTCAATTGCGTTGTTAAATCGGCAAATTCATAAAATCCACAAAAGATCTTTTCGGTATTAGGAAACCTAAAATTGTTGCGCAGTGACAGCCGAAAGCTACCACGTCATTTTATTTTCGACTAACACAGGCATGCGCGTGTGAGTAGTCCGGGAAGGCAGCACGGGCATCGAGCACTTCATATCCGGGCGATACAGGTGAGAGAGATGGTCACGTGGAGGTATGATAATCTGCCGATCTGGAAAGACGGGAAGAAATAATGCAGTGGTTTTGCAAGCCGGCAGGACAACAAAGTTGCAAGGAGGCGGTCAAGGTTACCTGTCGAATAAGTCATAAATAACGAGGACAATCACCCTGTTCATCTGGGAAACTGTACGCGTTAAATACCTCCCCAGCCTATAGCAACATTTGACACCTAAAAGCCCGCCGACTATTGAGTCCGTTGTACCATGCATGAGCGCCAGGCAGCCTTGTGGAAATAAACCTTGAACTGTGATTAGGGCGGCTATATGCTTTAACCTGATAGCGTTAAAGCGCCCGTCTGATGAAAAAGCCATCTCTGTCAAATTTACCAAGAATCACTGCTTGTTTTGCTGAATTGTTTCCGGGAAAACTTCCGTAAATAGGGTTTAGTGCATAGTAGCTTCCCTTATTCGAGTTGATGACCTCATTAAACTGTGTAGGCGCCTGTCGTTGAAAGGAAATTTCTTCGTTAGAAGGTGCATTTCGTAAAAGTGGATTTCGTTTGATGCACTTTTAAATGCACTATGCAGTTTAGAAAAGAGGAAGTGACCTTACGGAAAACACATGTGAAAGTTAGGGGCGATAAATAAAAATTATTACAAGCGAAAGGGCAGACTGGATGGCGCCTACGGTGAACGCCATTCGCTAGGAAATCAAGCTCATTGCGCGAGATAGCAAGTGAGAGCTTGCTGATGGAAGCGTTTCTTTCACGGGTCATTTTCTCTCATTCACTAATTACAAGGGCATGATCTAACTAGCTCGTTGGCATGAAAGCACTCTTTTGAAACTGCACGTCGCAATCACACCTCATGTCGCATTGTGCCAGAGAACTGTCGCTGTCGTTGTGTGCATTACGCGAGTCTGTCGCATGTGTTTAATAGGCCATCTTATTATGCCCGATATTTAGGCCGCCAGTATGTTGTCTCTCCTCTTCTTGCGAATCGTGAGAAACACTTCAACCCTCTAATAAGAAGAAGCAATTCTTTTAAGTGCATTTACCACGTATTCTGCCCTAACATACTTGATGTTCATCGTCTCGGGCCTGAGTTCATCAACCGCAAGAAATTGTTGTGGCCAAGTGGATAATAAAGAAGGCACAGACGCCAAGGATGAAAGTTACACGCAGCAACACTCCCCAATTATATCGTTTGGGTATGTAATAACATATACATCCGATATTATATTTGACATTGGGAGAGGTACTACGTAAACAAATACCAGTGACCATTTCTCGATACGGCATGGGTTAAAAGAGACGAGAAGCAGATGCCAGGACGACACCACCTTACAGGGGTCTTCAAATTAAGGATCTCGCAAGTATAAAATCAAATAAGCTTGCTCAATACAGTGTAAATTGTAGATGATCGGTGAATGAACGCGCGTGTTAGTGGACATACGAATGTATTTAGAATGACGATGATTAGGTAGATCCTTAATGAAGTACAATAAAGAAGGCTTTTTTTTATTTCGGTAAGCATGTACTAACTTGCCCAAGAAGTTTTACTTTTTTGTCTATGCCATCGAATAGTATTTAAAATCATCTGCTCCAATCTTAATACTCATACCCAAATGCACCTATGCCCCTTCTTTTGCTGCTTAAAACCAAATATGACATTCAATCGCATCTATGTTGCCCGCACATCAAACTGCTCAAGAACAACTGTGTGGAAAACGACTAGAAGAATGGCTGCGATGCAAAAATATTGCTTTTTATACAACGAAGTGGACAACATGGCATACCTGATCGACCACATTGCCTATTATACGAATGTAAGAAACAGAGAACTCCAAGCCGCTAAGTATGAACAATATCTACTTTGGTTGTCCACTTGTCATTTCCTCTTTGATATACTGAAGGCACTTATGAAAAAATCTGTAAACAGGTGGAGGGTGCTCGAGCCAACGTTTCGACAAGTGGACTTGTCTTCTTGTCATCTCAGCTTGCATCTTCCACTTCCTGCTGTTTTTTGAAGGCACTTAGTTATTTATAATTTTATTTTTAAGATGTCCGCATGCGGAAGATATACAGCTTTAACACTAGTGCAGAAAGAAATACGATCACGCTCAAGAGATAGCCGTCAAACGGAAGAAATTGATTTGATTGATTGATTGATTTTATTCGCGCGAGGGCCACTCTTGGCCAAAGAGAGCCATTTCAATAGAAGTTAGTGGCAACTAATTAGAAGAAGTTCAGGGATGTAAATGTGATATGGCTGTAAATGGGCCTAAAATGGGTCGCTGCAAAAGTGTAAAAGACATAGGTAATAAATATGGGGATGACTAGTGGTACACTAAAGAGGACTTAGTTGCGTAAGTAATGATTCTGTATTACAGATAATACATGGCGCTTGTAAAATATAACCGGGAACACTACTGCCTTAGCAGAGCCCTTGTTTAGAAGGGTCTGAAGGCGCGTGCTACACAAAGTATGACACTCGCAGCAGCACCATCTCTAGAGAGGGTGTGCTACGAGTTTTTTGGCACTATAACATTCAATGCGACGTCGTTTATGTAGTTTAATACAGCCTTACTGTCGAATAAAGGCTTCACCCCAAGAAATAATAAAGGATGTAGGGGGAGATGCTCTCTGTAGATTAGAGGGAAGTGGCGTTTACGTTCTATTTCAGCTTCCCGGCACTCAATTAACACGTGGACGGGCGGTGAGTTGGTCGCAACTTCTCCCACAGATGAGAGCCTCTTTACCAGTTAGGAGATGTGAATGTGGGTCATATGTGTGTCCTATTCTGAGGCGACAAAAGATGACATCATTCTTTCGTATTTTTGTTGTTGGGTGCCAGTCTCCTAGCTGTGGCTTAATTAGGTGTAATTTGTTTGAGGCTTCCTTATCCCACAATTGCTGCCAATAGCTCTTAAGGGGTTTTTCAGAGTTGGTTTCAGGTCAGTGGCAGGAACAGCTATTGAGGAAGTACTTGATTTGCTTGTTATCGATGTAGCCATTTCATCGACAAGTACGTTACCTTTGATGCCTCTGTGCCCGGGAACCCAGCATAATACAACCCGCTGATTGTTGGCGTAGCCGGCACTAATTATTGAATAGAGTTCCCTAATTATGGGGTTTCTAAGTTTCGGGGGAAGCATTAGAGCCCTTACAACACTTAGGGAATCTGTAAAAATAACTGCCTTATGCACCTTTGCCTTCTTAATTTGCTTAACAGCTGAAAGAAGTGCATATGCTTCCGCTGAAAAAGTACTTGTTTCTGGTGCAAGAGCTCCAGATTCAGAGAAAGACGGTCCAATGGCCGCATACGAAACACCAAGGTTTGATTTTGATGCATCTGTGTAGTATTCAGGGCTGGAGTATTTCGCTCGCAGTGCTAAAAAGTACATTTGAATATGGATGTCGGGAGCATGCTTTGTGACTTCCATAAACGACGTGTCACATTCCACCGTTTGCCACTGCCACGGTGGTAGAAGTTTCACTGGGGCCATAAGGCTGTACTGCAGGAGTCGAACACTGACTTCCTCTCCAAGTTTCCTCACACGTATTGAAAAAGGTTCTGTCACGGATGGTCTATTGTGGAAGAGCGTTGCGCTAGAGTGGTCATTTAGGATTGCGTGACAGGGGTGTTCGTGGTTAGATTGGACTTTGAGAAAGTATTTGAAGCTTGTGAACGTTCTTTGAAGGTGTAGCGACCATTCGTTGGATTCGGCATATTAGCTTTGTACAGGGCTTGTTCTGAAGGCGCCAGTAGCCAGGCGGATACCCAAATGGTGAACAGGATCCAACATTTTAAGTGCACTGGGTCTGGCGGACTGATAGACCTCAGAGCCGTAATCTAATCGTGAACGAACGAGGCTTTTGTAAAGGGTCATTAGACAGTTCCTGTCACAACCCCATGTCGTCCTAGAGAGTACTTTCAATAGATTCATCGCTTTCAAGCACTTTTGTTTTACATATTTTAAGTGGGGAATAAAACTGAGCTTTGAATCTAAAATTACGCCTAAAATCTTCTGGTCGCTTTGTACCGCAAGATGTTCTTTGTTAAGTTCTATATTTGGCTCCGCGACCAGGCCCCTCTTCCTTGAGAAGAGCACGCATGTGCTCTTTGTGGGGTTTATCTTAAACCCATTTCGTTCTGCTCATTTCGATACCTTGTTTAGAGCGAGTTGAACTTGTCGTTCGCAGATTCCGAGGTTACAGGACTTAAAACATATTTGTACATCATCTACATAAACACAGTAAAGAGTGATTTCGCGATGACGGATGACAACGAATTCATTTTCACTATGAGAAGTGTGCAACTCAACACCCCTCCTTGGGGGACTTGTTGAGCTCTCGTGCCTGAATCCACATTGGAATGGGTCTAGTATTTTCTAGTTTTCAAGGTGTGGAGTAAGCGACAGTTAATCATCTTTTCGAAGAGTTTACACAGGCAACTTGTTAGTGCTATTGGCCTGTAGCTACTTGCTTTTGCTGGGTCTTTTCCCTCCTTAAGGACAGGTATTATGATGGCTTCCTTCCATGAAGACGGTATATATCCTGCTTTCCATATCGTGTTGTAAAGATGAAGGAGTGTGATTTGTGTCTGAGGGTGTGCATGTTTCATCATTTCATACAGGACACGATCAGGACGTGCAGCTGATTTGTTGCACGTGTTCAGTGCTGCATGCAGTTCAGTTATATTAAAGGGAATGTTGTGCCGCTCATCATCCGTGCACTTCCTGTCAAGTGGCTTTCCCTCCATTGGTGTTTTATGCTTTAAAAAGGCATCCGAGTAGTGTGCAGAGCTACATACTCGCTCGAAATGGGCCCCCAGAGAATTTGCCTGATCTTCTAGGCTGTTGCCGTCGTCGTTTACCAGTGGCACCGAGAGTGTGCTTCTTCCTTTTATTTTTCTCACCCTGTCCCAAGCTTTCCTTTCGTCTTTGTATGAGGTAATTTCTGTTAGGTATTTTTGCCAACTTTCCCTCTTTGCTTGCCGGCGTGTTCTTCTTCCCTGAGATTTTATTTGCTTAAAGTTTATCAGATTTTCAGCAGTTGGCGAATCGCGCAGCTGTCCCCACGCTTTGTTTTGGTTTCTGCGTGCGGTATACAATTTCTCGCAGCCTCAATAAGAAATGCAGCAAAGTATGCCACTCCAACATCTATATTAGAGGCGATGATGTCCTCCCGTACTAGAAGTGAACATTCTCGGAATTTATTCCAGTCTGCTGCATCGATCTTCCATCGGGGTTTATCTGGTATGCATTCAACCTGTTTCTGTAGACTCAGTATTACTGGGAAATGATCGCTCCCATAGGGATTCGTCGCTACATTAAAGTCTAAACAGGGTACCAGTGCTGCAGAGGCTATGCTTAGGTCTATCGATGAGTAGGACATGTGTGTGGTGCTAAAGAATGTGGGCTCCTTGTTGTTCAATAAGACTGCATCTGAACCCAGAGAAGGAATTTTTCAATCGTACGACCCCTTGCATCACAACGCGTATTGCCCCATAGCGTGTTATGGGCATTGAAGTCGCCAGTTAAAACGTATGGCTCAGGGAGCTGGTCCACAAGGTCCTCAAATTCCTCCATCTCCAAACGATACTCAGGTGGTATGTACAAGGAGCATACTGTGACCAGCTGATCAAAGAGGATGGCCCTAACGGCTACTGCTTCTAGCATTGTGCAAAGGCGCAGGTGTTGACAAGCAACAGACCTGCCAGCTATAATGGCCACGCCTCCTGATGCATTGAGGCTATTGTGGCGGTCATTGCGGAATATTGTATACTGCGTTAAAAAATTCGTGTTCGATGGTTTGAGATGAGTTCCCTGAACACAGAACAGCCTCGGATCAAACTGCTGTAGTATGTCCTGCATGTCATCTAAGTTTTTCAAGATGCCTCGAGCATTCCATTGGACAATTTGTGTCGCCATATCAGAGGCAAAAGTGTTCTGTGTTCAGGTATGGGGTTGCGAATTTCAAGTGGTACCAGGATCGTCTCCCGGTCCTGTTATAGGCTTTTTCCCTTTCTTGACGCCCTCAGTTGAGCAGCGTCGGCTTGTCGGCACCAATGGTGCTGGCGTTGTGTCCATCGCCTCCCGAGAGGCGCTGGCAGCCCGCGTCTGCAGGCTGGTACTCCGAGTTTGCGACCTCGCCTGGTGTGACGAGGCCTTGAGACCCGACGTCCCTGGAGCCGCCGGGCTCAATGGCTGAGGAAGTGGAGCAGGTTTAGCTGCGACCACCTCAGGGGCAGGTGCCATAGCCATCGGCTTGCTGTGCACAGGCCGGGCTGGTGGCGAGGGCTGGTGCGGCGGTGCCCCCTGACGCGCCGCATCAGCATATGTTGGGCCATAGAATGGCGAAACTCTCCTTCGTGCTTCCTTAAACGATATGTTCTCCTTCACCTTCAGCGTAATGATCTCTTTTTCTTTCTTCCAGTGTGAAGAAAAGCGTGAATATGCGGCATGATTTCCATCACAGTTTATGCAGTGGGGTGGTTCTTTGCAGTTGTCGGACGTGTGGCCTGTGACTCCACATTGCGCACAAGTTTGCCGACTACGACAGCTTTGCGAACCGTGGCCAAATCTATGACATTGGAAGGAACGACGGGGGTTAGGAATATATGGCCTCACAGATGTCTTTGTATAACCGGTTTGAATGGTTTCCGGCATGGTAACTTGAAGCAAATCGTGAGTATTAGGTGTTTTGTTGGTATTTCCTTATTGTCTCTTCTGATATTAATCCGCTGTACGTTAGTCACGTTCTGGCTCTTCCATCCTTCCAAGAGCTCAGTTTCGGGCAGGTCAAGCAAATCTGCGTCAGATACCACTCCGCGTGCTGAGTTCATAGATCTGTGCGGTGTAATACTGATCGGTATGTCACCAAATGTTGCAAGGCAATTTAGCTTTTCAAACTGTTGTTTCTCCCGAACTTCTAGGAGGAGGTCTCCGCTGGCTATTTTGGTAACATTGTACCCGGCGCCGAGAGTTTCTGTTAGACACCTGGAGACTACAAAAGGGGATACGGTTCTGGCTTGCTTGTCACTTTTCTCACAGTGCATTACATGGAAGCGAGGGAATGTTTCTCTTGGCCGGTTCAAAAAGTTTAAGTCTTCGGTGCGTACCCGCTTTGAGGAGGTACGATCGTTTATCAGGGGGAATGTTCTATACATAACAACTGTAATTCGTTCGGCAGCGCTGGCGGCCACCCACCACGGAGCCCAACGAGGGGACGCTACAAGTTTGTGGATGCAGAAAGCTTGCAGACGCCAGCCGTACAACGCTACTATACCCCAATGCAACTAGACCAAGGTAGGCTATTTGCACAAGGTTAACCCTCGCCGCCAAGAAATTCGTAAATAAGATGAAAAGAGGAGGAGACAGGACAGAGTGGAAAGTTGTGAAAGTAAAAGGAGTGTGAAGACGTAGACAGGAAAAGGCGACTGCCGATTTCCCCTGGGTGGGTCAGCCCAGGGGTGCCGTCTACGTGAAGCCGGGGCCAAAGGGGTGTGTTGCCTCTGCCGGGGGGCCTTAAAGGTCCAATCACCCGGCGCCGGCTCAACCCCCATGATCCCCTTTTCCCCGGACACGGCAAAGCCACGCACGGCTAGGCGTGGGAGGGGGTCGAAACCCCCCCGTTAGCTCGGGTCCGTGGTGTCGCTACACACCAAACGCCTGCTTGCGCAGACGCCCCTGCGCAAACGGAAGAAATGAATGTGGTATTATGTGCATGCGGAACTCGTTTTCCTTAAAAAAGGAATGTTTTGAATTTATATGCATGTATTGCTACCCGTCATTGGCGTCTCTGTATGTTTCGTGCGCAAATATTTCTAAGCTACCCTGCACCAGCTCTGCAAATACGCTATGTTTCATTGCGCCAACGTCGTAACTGCTCTGAGCTAAACCTCGCACACAATGTTGTTCTGCAATATGGGTCATTATATGCCAAATCATCCAGCGTTTTTCCGACCATCACAAATATGGCTCAAATAATTTACACGTTTTTCTTGAAGTTCGAAAGTTGCTCTGCTCGTTTATTTCTGTTGCCAAAAGTTTTCCCGCCTCTTTGTGAGTCTGTAGTTTTGCGCCGACTGAGCTAAAGGGCATCAAACAACAATTGTTTTTCAAATGAAGTTTATGGGATGCACTTGATAAAATGGTATTCCGGCAATCTAGTGAAGTGATGTAACTGTAAAATAATGACTTATTTATGTATATCGATTCTTCGAGGGCTTTTCGCACGAGAAAGATTGAATAAAGCTGCAAAGTTTGATATTTTTTTCAGGAACAAAGCAAACTCAAAGGGTAGAAATAAATTATGTACTGTTGGCCTATTCGACATTCTACAAAAGAAAAAATAATTTATTCTCTGAAGGTCTAGCAGATCGTCTGAAAAAGAATTGCGAATTTCACTTTTTTTAGATAAGCTCTGTATTCAGCGTCGAAAAAGTTGCCTTGGTATTCGGAATAACAGATGCACAATACTTCAGTTGAAAGCTCTATGTATTAGCTGAACATAGGCAGAGTTGCAAATGGGTATTTTTGTTTGAACTTGAGAAATATTTTTTTTTAATTTTCTATCTACACCACCTTTTCGCCGACGTACCTCAAGCGGCATGAGGCGCTCGCAACCGCAATCTTCATCCCATTCTCACTGACCTGGGATGCAGACGTCAAACATGGTACTCTCTAAGCAATGGAAAAGAAAATGGGGTTATTATCTCGTTTCGTAGCCAACAGAGGTGCGCTACAAGAAATGATGCCAGAGCATGGTGACGACTAGTGTTGCCACAAATTTTTTTCGAGCGAGGTTGGGGAGGTGGGGGGGCCTGGGCTATACTTTATGTATGTTCATGCGTGCGCTTGTATGTGTGCGTGTATATATGCACATGCAAAACAAAAATTTCTGGGTATTGGGGGGAGGGAGGCTGAACACCTACTCCCACCTTATGCCTGCGCCACTGGTGATGACTCCAAGATGAGCCATCCATCCGTTAGAAATGTGACAGTATACAATAACAATATGTTACTCACAACATAAAGACGACTGTCATAAGGCTAGGCTATTGGTTCGTAATATAAAGGGGTTCTTCACTTATTCAGCCTTATGAACAGCCTTTGCCTCTCCGGTAAGAGGGTGCTCTCCTAAAAGCAGGAAAAAAATGAGCATTTATATTACGACAATGTTTATCACTGTATTGCGTGAATGCTACTAGCCCTCTATCTGGCTGATTTACTGCGTATGAATAAATATTTTTATTAAGTCTCTAAAACGCATCTATTGCGTTCGCAGAACTTCCTGAGAAAAGTGGCATGTTGTTATTGTAAATCTCTCATGCTGGATGGCTCGTATTGAAGTCACCATACTCTGGCCTCATTCCTTGTAGCGCACCTCTGTTGGCAATGAAACACATATGATAACCCCGTTTCCTTTTCCATTGTTTAGACAGCACCATGTTTGACGTTTGCATCCCAGCTCAGTGGGCATGGGCTGAAGATTGCCGTTGCGAGTGCTTCATGCCGCTTGAGTTACGTCGCCGAAAAGCTGGTGGAGATACTAAATTTCAAAAAAAAAATATGTCTTAAGTTAAAACCAAAATACCCTTTTGTAACTCAGCCTATGTTCAGCTAATACATAGAGCTTTCAAACAAAGTATCGTGCATATTTTAGTCCGACCACCAAGGCAACTGTTTTGACGCTGAATACAGAACTTATTTTAAAAAAAGTGAAATTAGCCATTCTTTTTCAGATGATCTGCTAGACCTTCAGCGACTAAATTATTTTTGTTTTGTAGAATGCCGCACAGGCCACCAGTATATAATTTATTTTTACCCTTTGAGTTTGCCTTGTTCCTTGAAAAAAATATCAAACTTTGCAGCTTTAATCAACTTTGCTCGTGCGAAAAGCTCTCGGAGAATCGATATACATAAATTAGTCCTTATTTTACAGTCACATCACTTCATTACCTTGCCGGAAATACCATTTTATCAAGTGCATCTCATAAACGTCCTTTGAAAAAAAAATTGTTCTTTGATGCACTTTAGCTCAGTCGGCGCAAAACTAGACTCTCACAAATAGGCGGGAAAGCTTTTGGCAACAGAAGTGAGCGAGCAGAGCGAGTTTCAAACTTCAAGAAAAATGTGGAATTTTTTCAGCCATATTTGTGATGGTCGGAAAAACGCTGGATGATTTGGCATGGAATGACCTATATGTAAACATGGCATTTATTTTGCAAAAGACGTTGCTTTAGATGGGCACCAATGCAACCGGATGGCGCCATAAATCAATAAAAGCGAGACATTTCCTGCAGGAAAGTGATCAGAAAAGACTTCAAATGCACCACCTAGCTGGTAAAAAACGGAAAACAATTACAGACATTCGTGTATTGTCAGTGAAGTTTCTTCGACCACGTATACTTAAGGGCGGAACGAGGTCAGCGACTTGTCTTTGAACATGGAGGGGGTTTCCTAAGTTTGTTTCCTAATTGAATATCCATGAACTTCACAGCGATCGCGGTGCTCGGAGTACTAAGCCTAATGGTCGGTTCGCCTAGAGTGAACTACTGCGGCTGCGTGGAACGCGGAAGGTAAAAGAGGATAAAAAATATGTCCAAACGTGTGACGAATACTAAAGTGTTCAGCGCGTGGTTCAGATGCACGTTGTTTTCTATATAGGTATGACTAACCGGTTAGCGAGTCGATGCGCTTGCCGCAACACATGTGCGGTTACGCTAATATGTTTTGCGGTAAAACGTGCGAGATAGACGTTCTCATCCAAGCCAGCACATAACCAACAAATAAAATGTCTTCTCTTAGGTTTTCGCGATCACGAAGAGATTGAAATCCGCGTTTCAATACGAGAAAATGAAAATACTAGCTACCGGAATTAGCTTTATACTCAAGAAAAAAAACACGTTTGCTTTCGTTTTCGATGTTTCGTGCAGCGGTAACGTGACAAACTCCGAGTGTAAGGTGCGTTGAGTTGGTGGGTTCGACTCCTGGACGCTGCATTTCTTTTTTTCTGTATTTCTTTAGGTTTTTTTGTCGCACTGCTCGTGTTTCAGCGCTATTTATGATCTGGGCAGGACCACAATGTTTAAAAACAATTTAAACGCATGATTTCGGCCCGTAACGGGTATCCCAGTGTGACGCGCGCCAGCGTTCATCGTGTGTCGTGCAGCGTGCCACCGTCCCAGTACACAGCGCCAGCCTGGTCCAATAACATTGTATGGCACTGGGACAGCACCACTGGGTTTTCCAATAGGGGTAATGGTGTGGTGAAAGTAAACTAAATCTTTAAAAATCTAAATCTAAAATAGAGAAGATTGTAGCGCCATAGGCTGTCGCGATCTTGGCGGCAGCGTACTGTGCACTCTAAGAAAAAATGGACTAAAAGGGGTAGGGAGTTTAGTCCTTTTGGGGATCAACTGATTTGCCACAACCAATAGTCCTATTGGGGATGAACTGCAAGGGGATAAACAGTTAGTCTTTGAAGGATTAACTGCAAAGGACTAACGGTTGCTCCTGTAAGGAGTAACAGTTGATTTTCGGATATGGTCCCTGAAGGAGCAAATGTTACACCTGTAAGGACTAACAGTTGGTTTTTGGAAATGGTCCCTGAAGGAGCAAATGTTACTCCTTGAAGGAGTATTGGTTGATCCTCAGAAATGATCCTTGGGAGAGCAAATCACGCTTCGCAATTGTAAAAAATGGTGGCGAAGTTCCTGCGCTCTTAGCAACGGACATTTCATGGAAACATGCCACTTAAATAGTGCTTTAGAAGTGGTACCCAACTTACATGTATTAACTGCTATTAAGGCATTCAGTGAGCGCTTGCAAGCAATAATGCTGATCATTCGAATTTACTTTCCGAACTTGAGAGAAATTGTGTATACCGGCTTCAAGACTTGCCCTAGCGAGAATATTTAGTTGCGTGCCCTGATCTTTCAATCCTTTAAGACACTTTGAATCCTATGAACAAGGTAAAAACTTGGCGAGAAGTGGCAAACCACGACACGGGAACACAGGTCACATGAATGACACCAAACACACACACATGCACAGTGATTCAGGTTACCAACGGTTTTAATTTCTTGTTTGTGTAAGTTGCAGATAACCTACGATGTTCTATAAAGTATTCAAGGAAGAAAGAGAAACACGATTCTATTAATATCAATCTTTATTTTTACGAAAACACTAAAAAGGAACGAATTCCATCATTTAGTTGGTGTAGGGCCTGTTCTCGAATTACTAGGGCGAGTCCTACCTGGAAGAAATACAAAAAAAATTTTGTTACAAAATAAAGTAGCTAGAAGAGAACGACTTAATCACGTAAGCCCCAATAATTGCCCAGTCGCATGCTAAAAAACATGCGATGCACAATGCTTTTTTAGTCTTCATATAATTTATAATACAATGTACCAAGGCAATGAAAATAATAAACTTGCCTTCAAAATTAGCAGATGGACTGTTGTTTGCAGAGCAAGTAAATCCAGAAATTGTTGATCACACCTCGATGTGACGGCGTCCATCTCTGAAGCTTTGCAGAAAAGAAGCTGCGATGGAGTCTTGCATGTAAGCTGAGGTGTCCATTTTTCCGCAGGCAAGTTACGATGTTGGATTCAATGAACAGCCGGTACACAGAAACAAACGTGCATGCGCGTCCACAATTGCAGCACATGCAGCGAGGTATGTTCTTCACAGCTGCGTTTATAGTCTGCGTAAATAGCGGCACTCGCTGACCCCGAAACAAGAGCAAGGTAGATCACAAGTGACGAACAAGACCCGCACTCGACACTCCGGCGAGCGATACTGAAGAAGAGAGTGCGGCGCGGAAGGATACCCAACATAAGCGCTGAAACGTCCGTCAGATTTACACGATTGTCACCGCCAGTGAATATTGGGAAGCTTATTGGTGAACTAAGTTTCAAGTCCTCATAATTTATGACACAATATTAACACACTACAAATAAATTAAACTTTCCTCGCGTTATTTTCTTGATCGCAGCAGTAAGCGGGCCGACGTGCCGATGCCTTCTTGTCATCTGTGCAGTGGACATTTTGAACATGCGTTCGCCGAATTCCTTACCCCTCAGGTCGTCGCCGCCTGCAACCCGCACCGCGACAGAGTACAAAGGAGGGCTTCGGAACAATAGGGCGCACCTGGCCGAGAGCTAAGCCCATGACCTTTGAAAGAGGCATTCGTGGGTCTACGATCACTGCTTCGCGTTCGTTCGATGTTGAGCCTGGCTGCAAACAAAGGCCACAGAAAAAACGTCTTCCCTTCAACCTCTACCCGCAGGAGTAAATGCAACCGTTCGTCCCCCCATTAGTCTTTTCCGAGGTATGTCTAGTCCTCCGAATTTGCACACGACACGCACTTCGCGGCAGTTGGGACTAACGACACGATTTGAGGACTAAAGCTGACTTTACTCCCCCTTCAGCCGGTTTTTCTTAGAGTGTGCACGTACGTTAGAGCACATCTAGCTCCGAGGCATAGAAAGCCTACGGCGACATGCGTGCCTCGACGACCAGACACTATAAATGGTATGCATGCTTCATGAGCGAACGCTATGGCTTCGAGAACGGTTGACAGGCGAGAAGGTCGGCAAAGACGTTCATTGTTGTGACGTCGTAGCGCCAGGCAAGGTCATTGTTCGCGGTGCGCGTGTCGTGGACGTCAAGGTAAGGTATGCTGCGTAAAAATAGTTAAGGATGTTTACGCTCAAGGAAATATAGACATGCAAAGTGGGGTTCACGGAAATAATGCTCGGGTGCGAAGATTAAGAATTTATGTTATCCTAGGGTGCGTTCCGGTGTAAATTTGAAATAATTCGCTCTTTTTCAACGTGTTCAGTGGTGGGCTCAGAGTTTCCCACTAGGCCGTGGTGAAGCCTCCCGCAGCGCCCCCTGTCGGGCGAGTTCGTAAGAAAGGAAGCTTACCAATGGATGCAAAAATGAAACTGAAGCGATAAAGTGCTTTCCGGAAACTCATAGCCTTGGCCGCCGGCTTTCCGGCATAAAAAAGGAGGGCAAACAGCTCTTCGAATGCGACATCAGTGGTCCTCGGCGACCATTACCATCAAACATCTGCATGGCCATAACCATGGCCTTTAAACAATGGCGGGACGAGGGCGACTCACTAAAAGTATTGGGCCGTCTTGGAGCCCCCCTCACGTGCCTCCCGACAACATCAAGAAGATTGCTCAAAAAGCTGATGTGAATGTTTTGTTTTCTGCGCCAGCCAAACTCGCATCAGGGTGCAAAATGACGGAGCCTAACTGGAAAGAAAAAGAAATCATGTAAAAAGAGGCATCAAACCAGATATATAAACTGCATTGAAGGCGTTGTGTATCGCATTCCACTGACATGCAACCGTGTGTATGCCGGTCAAACAGGTCGCTGCATAAACGACCGCCTCCGCGAGCATGCGTACAACGTGAAAAACAAAACAGGGTGGTGGCTGGCCATTCACTGCGAAAAATGTGGTTGGGAACCTTATTATCAAAGTTGCACTGTAATTGCAAAGAGCGAAAGGGAAACCACACGCCTGATCATCGAAGCTCACAATATCTGATGTTTCAAAGTCAAATGCATCAGCATGCCATCTATCTCTTTATCAGCCAAAATAGCATATCTCACTGGTACTACACGTGTGTGTTAGACTGTTCTTGCTTCCTTCGAAATACGAATGCGTGTATTTTGGTATATGAGGTCCCATTTCCTGCCAATAAACTGTTGTTAGTTTGCGTTTCGTCTGTCCATCTATGTTCCTTCTTGTGTGCCTGTCTTTTGTGCGCATAGGTTCCCATCAAGGTGCATCACCAACAAGCCCAAGACGAAATCCTCCTCAAGTGATATACCTATTTTTCTGAAGCAATGAACCAACTCGTTTTGAGGTTTTTACAACTTTCACGAGGTAACATTATGTGACATCACGGAAGGGAATGCGCTTGTTACGCTTGACCAAAACACGCGTGTGTGTAAGTAAACTGTAAGCACGGTAACGTTTACTAAATGTGCACATGTTCACAAATGTGTGCATATATAAAATATAAGTTACCTAGTAATCTTGGTAAAGCTAACTTTTATTAAAAATGCAGAAATTTACTTTTAAAGAACAAGTTACGAAAATAACCTTTAGTACCCGTTCACAGTATCGAGCGTTCTCACGTAGAAATAGAGGATAGGTTGTACAGTACACCACATGCTGTTTGCACACAAAACGGCTTGCAGGTGATTTTATACGGCCACCGCTCTGCGCCTCTTCATTCTTTCGCTCTACTTTCCTCGACACATTCGAGGAGGTTACGCTCATCGCATGATTTGATCAGCCAGGAATGTCACAGCAACGGAAGCACAGCTTTCCCCTCTTTCGCACTTCTTGGTTCGCGTGTTTCGTGTTTTTTTTGCGCTTCCTTGTGCGGTTTTATTACACCGTCTATATAAGTATACGCGAAGAAATGCGAACCTTTGCGGAAGGTGTCACGTGGAAGGTGCTTCTCGGAACACAAGCGCTGGCGTATTGTAATGATTGAAATACACGAATGCTTATAGAACGTGACATTTGCGGGGACCGACGCGAAACGCGTCGCCGTCGCTCATTAGAACGGGCAGCTAATAAAACGTTCGCATATTCGAGGCGACTTGGAGTTAGCATGCACTACAGTAATGATCAGCCGCGATTATTATTAAAATGTGGTCGACCTGTATATATCAATGAAGAACGGAGATTTTATAACAGTGTCATGGCATACGTGTCAGGCGATCCTCTCTTGTTTCAACTTCTTTGCAGTTTAAGCATTACTTCGGCGTGATTATCACACTTCAGTTATTTTGCTCCTCCTCGTGCACTTTCATAGACTGTGTGATTCGTGGTTATCAACGTGTGTGTAATGTGATAATAAATACCAGTTCTTACATGGCTATTCGACATTTTGCTGACCTTCAAATGTGGGATCAGCAATGGAAACGTGGATATTGAAAAAATCTGAAGTTGACCAAGCAGGGAAGCTGCTGAAGGCGGTAAAGAAGTGCGCGGAGAATTGGCATTGCTCCTCGCGGCGAAGAGTAGAGGCAGAATTGACATACAAACAGCTCGCCATACGCCGCGTTAAGTCAATTTGGCGTATTTCTAGCAAACCCCAAAGAAATGTACGAAATCATCGCGTACTAATTAGCAGGCTGGTAGTATGTGCATCTTATATACAAATGCTGAATGATATTATCAGAAATCACTCATTAAGTGTAAATGTATGCATACGCAAAAATACAATACCAAGAACACATATCAAGGGCCGGAACGTGGTTTTCTCGAGAGATGCAAATTGTAATGCTTAAACATCTACGTTGTTGGATCAAAAGAGGATACTTGTCTGATACACACGGCACAACTCATAACTAAGAATATCTGTCAATCACCTGCTCTTCTTAATAATCGTTTTAGGGGCAGACGATATTTGAAAGACACGATAATTTTGGTCGAAAGTGTGACGTTATGATGCATGCAAGCTCTAAGCAAACTCCGAAGGACATTGTTTTGTGTTTTTTTTTTCCTGCGATGAGGGAAGCGTACATTTCTTGCCACGGACACCACGACTGCCGTGCTCTAAGCAGACAGGTACCAGAATTATTCCAAAGCTCAAGCGTATGTGTTCAAGAAAGGACATTCCATATGACATCCTCCTTGAAAGTTCTCATCACACTGTGTGCATATTTGTACGCTGCATATAAAGCCGCCGAAAGATGTAACAAATATTAGGAATGCACAGGCAGAAGCACTAAAGGAAGAGCCGAGCTTGTGTTGCTAGACGACACTTGACTAGGCCGGTCATGCGCCTAGCGAGTGGTCCGAAATGTGTCGCAGAAGGAAGATCGAAAGAAAAAAGATGGACACACTCTTTGTTAGAGTTGGTAGAGCACGGGTAGAGCGGTTATACTGACTGGAGCCCCCTGTAAATAATAGGTGATCAGCGTCGTGCTTATCTTAATTATACTCATGTGTGCGGCATACCATAACCGCTGGCACTTTGCGCATAAGCAGGACGATGAAACCCAAAGGTCAGCCAAAAAGAGAGTGATTTTCAGGCCTTTACTTTTGTCGCTCGGGTATTGCGCGCAATGTCCGCATTTTTAATGCTACTAATTCACCCAAACCACTAACACATACGTGCAGTATGTATAACAATACACGTGCAACTCCTCCGGCTTTCTCCTTTGCTGATACACAAATGCGCTTTATTTGCTTTGTTCAGGTGAAATGCACGCACGCACATACACGCATACACACGCGTGAACACACATACAACCACACGCACAGACGAGGACGCGTCGGCTCCCACACGGGAGCTTTCTTCACAAGTAAAACTAAAACATGTGTCCGAGCAGTTCACTTTGAATACGCCTGGATATATCACGCGTGCAGCGCGCATATACCGAGGGTAGATTGCCATCCCTCGTGTTGAGCGTGCGCGGAGTGGTCCGCATCAAGAGCGACTCGAGATAAAGACGTCGTGACAGTCATTTTTCTCTAGCGGGAGCACGTGCCTTCCCATAGTCGATTGCGTGTCCCCTGAAACGCGTTCATCCAAAGCACTGGAGTGAACAATTCATCTTTTCACGCCATAAACGTTTTTTTGTGCGTGTATTAAATATTTACTTTGATCGGCGCAGCCCCTCGGGTTTTCTACACTTCAGCAACTCAGGGAAGGATGCTGTGATTCCCTTTAAGACACTTGAAAGGCACTCTCAACGCCATTTCATTGTCTATCGTGTACTTAAACACTAAGTGGCATTCATTTCAGTAGCGCAAAAAAAAAAAATAAAGACACAGGCACAATACAGCCCAGACTGCCATGGACAGGAGCGAGTTACTGCTCACTCAGAGCTCGTCTGGGCAACGCTGATCTGGGGCACTATGGTTATGCCGCGCCTACAGTATTTCACGCCGTGATTGAAACCTTCATCGAGCGTGTTGAAGGTACCAAGACGGTCACAGCTAGAAATGTTAAACTTCTTTCCTTCATCGCTTCTCACGTAAACGTGTATGGTAACAAATGATCTTAGTCGGATGTTTGATATTATACGCCCAAACACTCATCTTGTATAAAGTAAAACGCCGAGCAAATACTTCCAATAAAAATGCATTGCATACAAGCATGACACGATTTATTTTTCTGACAAGACCCATCTCGTACAGTAGCGTAAGGATGAGCATGAATTCAGGTAACGACGTGACATAAACACATATACACAAGGAAATACGTTCTGGAAAGAGAATATTGCTCACCTGCAGATCACATTTACTGCTGTCTTCGGCCAACGTAACAACGAATGCAACACGCTCGACAATTGACAGTATCGGGCAAGCGAAGAATCAGCAATGGAGGCGCGGTGAGGCCATTGGTCTGTGAGTTGTAGGCTATGTCCGGTGGTGGCTTGTTTGGCTGTATCTCAAGATCTCCTGAGTAAGGTCAGCATTAAAGGCCGTACCTATGTCAGCGATGAGGCCTTCTGGGGTACTATGGCGCAGGACGTTGTTCTCAACGAAGAACTTGGCTACGTCGGCGGCACAGCCTTTGGGCAGGGCCCTTGCTTCGGTGTAGCGGGTGAGGTAGTCGGTAGCTACGGCGATCCACTTGTTTCCGACGTTGAAGTGGGGAACAGCCCCACTCATATGCTATGACGTTCGGCGAGGTGGTTCGATGGGCTGCAGAGGTCCTGCTGGCCTTGTCGGCGGTGTCTTGCGTCGCTCACAGTCCCGGTATGTCCTCACGAAGCGAGCAACGTCGACTGTAAGGCGTGGCCAGTAATACTTTTCTTATATCCTCACTAGCGTGCGGGAAAAGCCGAAGTGCTCCGTCGTCGGGCGGTCGTCAGGGCCCTGCAGAATTTCTGGTCCCAGTGCCGAAGGTACAATGAAAAGGTAGTTCGCCCGGCTCAGAGAGAAGGTCCTTACGAGGGCGTCGTTTTTAAAAAAAATGACACCAATCCTCGTCTGAATACTTTCGGAACAACGGCGGTTCTGCCCTCGATGTTTTCCACAAAGCCCGCAATTTCTGTGTCGGCTTTCTGTCGTTCAGCGAAGTCGTCGGGACTCATGGTTCCGAAGAAGCAGTCATTGTAGAAGAAAGGAAGCTTCGTCGTAGATGAGTGGAAAAAGGGGCGACTTTATTGCCCGTAGCACATTTGCAAAGCGTCCATTCTAGGCCGTTCCAAATTCAGTTCCGCGCGAGCCACGAGCCGCTCGCTCAAACATGCGCTATAGTCTCATCGTCATCCTTTTCTTCTAATATTTCACAGTCATTATTGTGGTTGTCCTGCGGCGGTGGGTTGACGGGGACACGACACAGGCAGTCGGCGTCGGAGAGTTTTTTACGGGATTTCTAAACAACGGTAATGGGGAATTCTTGAAGTCTTAGGCTCCACCATGCCTGGCTACCTAACAGGGCTGGGCGATATTATCTCAGAGATATTTTTGAGTATCTGTATTCCTGTATCGAGATACATTTAAAAAATGTATTTGTATCTCAGTAGTGAAATACATTTACGATGTGTCGCCTGTATCGCAATACTATGCAGGACATGGGTATATCGTTACATTGTTTTTTGTGTCGGAAATAAGTTGAGGCGTGTTTCCAATGGGGGAATGGCGTTTTTTTTGTGCCAAGACAAGCAAAGGCGCGCCGCCGGTCGCTGACAGATAGGGCGGCGATGGTTTCCCCTCAAGCACAGAATGGTCCATGTGGTAAAGCGCGCGACGCCGCAGACGGCAGAATCGCGGGGGCAGTGTTGTCGGCCTCTGCCGACAAAAGTCGCTGTCTCTTAAGGTCAGTGCAGCACGCCTAATTTTTTTCGGGTGGCAAACGATTACTTCGCGACTCCCCGCGCGGATACCGCCTTGCAACAGGCTTTGCAATGCTTCGCGTGCGTTCAGTTCTCAAAGCGGCGGCACTTCCAAAAGCACTTCCCGTAGTCGCGGCGGAAGTGACTAGAAGATGGCTATCTTTGACGCGCTTTCAGCCACCTCTCCAATGTCAGGGTGCGTTCCTAATTGATTACATGCCTGAGACGGTCTTTGTGGTAGCAGGCTCCCCCACCGCCGGAGCCGACTTCGACTGTTGCGGCTTTCTGAAATGGGTGCTGGTAGCGTCGGTGGTGGTGACAGCTTCATTGAAGCCGACAGGGTCAGACGGCTTAGGATTCCGAAGATGGGGACAGACTTCGGATTCTGAACAGTCAGAACAACCCAAGTGAGGGCGGAAGCGTTTTGGTATCTAGATGACCCGAGATGAGATATCGCAACGCTGCAGGGCAATCCGGCTATGAAGGCGATATTTATTCACTATAACACGAATTTGTGCTCGCCTTCAGCGGTAGGCAGACTTTTCTTCCTTCCTGAGTCTTCTGCTGAGGCTGAACCGACGCTGTTAGAAGACAGCCTATTTGAGAAGCCTACACAGCAACCTTCTCAGCAAAGCAGATCTTCAACATAAATGTGTATTTTTTCTCAATTCACTGGTGTTAATTAGTGATTCGCGTGATTTGCTTAAAGTGTGCTATTTCTAGCATAGCTTAGTTTGTTCGCCAAATATGTCGACTTCGGTGACCAAGCCTTGTTACTGTTGCTGTGAAATAGTGTATTTTATTGCTATTCATACTTGTAATTATGTCATTATTACTAATTATGTACTTTGTCCACCCCCTCCCTTGCAATGTCTTAATGGCGCTGAGGGTACTATAATAAATAAATAAATGAACTGAATGTTTCAATGCGCTTTAACTTTAATTACAACAATATGCTGCACTAATAAGTGTCTTTGCGTTGTATGAGCATCCTTCAAATAAAAAAAGTATTCCAGTATCTGTATCGCTGTAACTGTATTCCGGAATACTTTTTTCGTCTTATTGCAAAAGTATCTCCGATATATCCCGTTACGTTAAAGGCAAATGTATTTCAGTATCTGTATTTTAGGCTTCCAGTTCGTGTATTTTTATATCTCTATTCCGGAATACTTGTCTGAGTGTCTCTGCCCAGCCCTGCTACAAAAGCAGTCCTTCAAGCTAGCTAGCAAACACAACGCATGGTGGCCGCTCACAACCTTGAAGGTCCTGTCGTACAGGTAGGGACAAAACTTGGATGGGGTCCAAATGAGGCCAAGGCTCTCCTTTTCTGTTGCAGAAATTTGGCTTCCGCCTTGGGTAGTGACCGAATAGCATAGGTGACAACCCTTTCCAGTCGTCGATCCTCTGCACAACGGACTGGCTCCGAGCCTTATGCTGCTTGCGTCTGTGTGAACTTCCCGTATACGTCGAAATGTGCACGTGTCCGAGGCGTCTGCAGGCGTCGTTTTAGTTCTTCAAGTACCTAGAGTTGTGCCGACTCTCATTTGAATTCCACGTCGGTTTTCCGTTAGGTGCGTTAAGGGTTCGGCGATCGTGAAATTTGTGACAAAGCATCTGTAATATGCGCACAAGCCGTGAAATCGGAGTAGGGCCTTCTTTTGGTGGGCGGCGTGAAGTAAGCCATGGCAGCTGTTTTCCGCGGGTGCGGGCGAACTCCAAATTTGCTAATGACGTGGCCCAACAACAAGAGCTCGTCATACGCTAAACGCCACCCTTCTGCCATCAGGGTGAATCCGGGGCTCCTGCTTGCTTGCAGTGCAGCTTCAAGGCGCCGGTGGTGTTGGTCGATGTTTGAGTCAAACACAACGACGTCGTCCAAGTACACAAGGCCTGTCTGCCACTTCCAGACACTTCGATTCATAACGCGCTGGAAAGTCGCAGCCGCCGAGCAAAGGCCGAACTGGCATGAGCTTGAACTCGAAGAAGCCGTCTGCTCTTGTAAACGCAGACTTCTCTCGGTCTCTCTCGTCGACTTCGATTTGCCAGTAGCTGATCTTGAGGTCCATCGACGAAAAGTACATTGTGTTGTTTAATCGATCCAGGGCGTCATCTATCCGTTGAAGAGAGTACACTTCCTTCTTGATTTTCTTCGACGAATAATCGACGCAGAAACAGTAGGTTCCCACCTTCTTCACTAAAACCACGGGAGACGCCCACGGACTCTTGGAGGCTGGATAACGTCATCGCGTAGCATTTCGTGGACTTGCTTCTTAACGGCCTCCCGTTCCCGCGTCGAAACCCGGTAGGGACTTTTACAGAGAGGCCGAACATTTTCCTGTGTTATGATGCGGTGCTTAGCAAGGGGCGTTTGTGGGACCCACGATGACGACGAGAAACAGTCCTTGCGTTCCTGCAGAAGGCATCAATGCTGTTGCTCTTATCAAGCAGGAACACTTGGGTTTACGTCGAAGGTGGCTAGGGTATTTGAGTCGAAGTTCTAGCTTCGTCAAGATCTGAGAACGCAAGCACGTCGCTTACGGCCAAGATTTCTTCGATATATGCGGTCGTTGTGCCCCTCCTCAGGTGTCCATATTCTTGGTGGAAGTTCGTTAGCATCACGCTTGCTTTTCTTTCATTCAACTGAGCAATGCCTTTTGTGACGCCAATGTCACGGGCTAGCAGCAAACGCTCATCACTCTCGATGATGCCTTCGATGTTTTCAGCTTTTTCGGTGCCGACGAGAATTATGACGTTGGAGCGAGGCGGAATGGTGACCTGATTCTTGAGCACCTTCAGGACACGTTGTTATAGCTTCGTATCCGGCGGTGTCGCTTTCTCCGACGACAGAGTTATCGACTTGGTTCTTACGTCGATGACGGCGCCGTGATGGTTTAAGAAGTCCATGCCAAGTATGACATCCCTGAAGCAGTGTTGCAAGATTACGAAGCTCGCAGGTGAAGTGCGATTATTGATTGTTACTCTTGCTGTGCAGTACACCAGATGGATTTATTAGATGACCTCGAGCGGTACGGCCGCCATAACAAGCAGTCTGAACTTTCTTCAACTTTGCCACGACTGGCCTACTGATGACGCAATAGTGGGCTCAAGTATCGACGAGAGGCTGTGACACAGTGGCCGTCGATAAGACTGTGGCCGTCGAGAGTCCGGCTGTGGCCATCGAGGTCGCAAGTTCATCATCTTGCGTTGCGGTCTTGTCGTGGCGTCAGATCAAGGCTGCGTCGGTTTGTTCCGCTGCTTCCATGTTGCGTAGTCAGGCCTTATTCGGTACGCGAGGTTTCGTCAGTCAGGAGTATGTATGGTTCCCGTCGCGTTCTGAAGGTTTTGTCGTGGCGTCGTCGTGGGCGGCGGAGGACCTTCGGTAATTCATCTTACAGCAACCTCACCTCCATTGATTGCTGCCCTTTTTTTTCAAATATGGCCTCGTGGAGCGGAACCGGTTAGGACTGCTATACTGCTGTCGTCGCTGAGGGGACCGGTAGCGTCCAGGCGAAGTGAGCGCGCGTGGCACCTCACAACGCTGTGGAGCGGGGTTGACGGCCTAGCTGCGTAGGCCCATATGGCGGTACTGGCCGCGGCGATTGGTAGGACCGGCTTCCTCGCAGTTATAACAGAGCGGTCGGTTGTCGGGGGCACGCCAAACGTCGCTCTTTTAGGGGGTGTAGCGTTGGTGAGCAGGCGAGCTTGATGGTGGCAGAGGTGGCGGCGGTGTGGCGACGTAACTGCGATGGCGCGGGGCTTTGGTGACTACGCGGAGTGGAAACAGCATAGCGTGCAACGGCCGTATAGCTCATGGTTTCCGGCTAAGGTTGCGGCGGTACAGCAACTCCCAGCGAATGCTGAAGGTCCTCGTGAACGACGTCGGCTATGGAATACACCTGGGGTTGCGATGCCGGAAACATCTTTCGCAGGTCTTCACGTACGACGGCCCTAATCGTCTCATGCAGGTCGTCGGCGCCCAGCGGAAATGCTCCCCCTAGTTTGTCGTCAGCATGTAGCGGTTTTATTGCCTCGTACGCATTTCTAGGGCATTTTCAATCGTTGTGGCCCCCGAAATGGACTCCGTGACTCAGCGCGTCCACCCAGCATCTCCAGCAACACCACCAGATGTCATGTGGTTGTGACGGGGAAGAAGACTCCAGCAGAACCCAGAAATGCGTATATCTTTATTTGTCCAAACTTGTGGTCGGGAAACGGAAAGTCCAACTGCAAGCAAGACAGGCTGTGTACTGATAGCGGCCAACGAAGCGTCGGCCGTCGATAATCTTATCAGCAGTAAGGCGCGTCACCATTTATGCATGTGGCATCGAAAATCCGAGACTTATCTTTTGGGCGATAAGGCTAATAGCAATCCGTGGTTTGTAGGTGGTATCGTACTCTTGATCAATAACGATTCATCAATGAATAGATAATAATAATAATAATAATAATAATAATAATAATAATAATAATAATAATAATAATAATAATAATAATAATAATAATAATAATATTATGGGGGGTTTAACGTGCCAAAGCCACGATATGAATATGAGACACGCCGCACTGAAGGGCTTCGGAAATTTCGACCACCTGGGGTTCTTTACCGTGCACCGAAATCTAAGTACACGGGCCTCAAACATGTTAGCCTCCACCGGAAATGCAGCCACCGAGGCCGCGATTTCGATCCCGCAACCTTCGGGTCAGCAGTCGAAAATAAATAAAAAATAAACGAATAGAATGTCACAGTAAGGTTGTAGATGACTATTTGGAAGACAAAGGTTATGCTAGGCGATGCGGCGAACGAGCGACAATCGGTGATTGACAACCGGAGCTTTGAATCACTAGGATAGCATGTATATCTAAGACCAATATTACCGAAGGAGGGTATTCATTATAAGGAAACACATAGGAAAACAATGGTGGGGCGGTGCGCATACGACAAACATGCCCAAATCATGACCGGTAACGTACCAGACACTAAAGCGGAAAGCGTATAGCTACTGCGTCTTGCCACCCCTAACATATGAGGCAAAAACGTGAATAAGAACAACCTAGAAAAGAAGTTAATTGTCATGCAGTTTGCATTGGGAAATAATGGTAGGCATCACCCTATGAGACAGGAACACAACGGAGCGGATCACGGAACAAACAGGGGCAGTGGATAATCTGATTGATATTAAAAAAAATTGACGTTGGTAGGACACGTTATAAGAAGAACAGACAAGAGACGGTCATTTCTAGCATGGGCATCCTATACGACAAGATGGGAAGCGTGAACAGGCGCCGCCAAGGGTGATGTAGATCAAAGAAATCAAGAAATTCGGAGAACTAAAATGGAATGCGAAAGAGAGCGTGGGTTGGAATGCCTTCCTCTTGCAGTGGACATGATACAAGCAGCTGCTGTGGTTGATGATCTGCTGTTTTATTGCGACAGCAATTACATGGACAGTCTCGGCAGGATTTTGCCGTAGCCGTCGCCGTCATACACAGTATATGTATAAGTATGCATAGATATATAAACGCCCCAAAGAAAAATAATTCAGAAAAATGCTTCCGAAGCGCGTAATCGAACCAGCGACCTCTCGTTCCCCAGCGCGTGGCGCTAACCATTACGCCAGAAAGCGCAGATCCTTCAGGTAGCCAGCGGCGAGCGTTATATACACACCCTTTACCGCTGGCAGGACTCAGAGACCACCAGCGAGATGGCGCGAGGAGCGTGACGGACGCATTTAAAGTTCGTCGGCTCGCTCGCTCGCTTCTTCTTATATTTGCGCAGAGAGAACCTCGTCCTTCCGCTGCCTGCTCGCGCGGTTTTCTCGTGGCGAGGGGAAGAGGGATGTTTCGAGCTTTCACGGTGATGTCCGCGCTCATGTTGCGGAGCGCACGAAAGGCACTGGAGCTCAACGGACGCCGCTAAACGAACAAACAGAAGATGAGCGCGAACTATCAAGTGCCACAGCTCGACACTTGAAGCACGCTAGTTTCCTTCGCTGCTTCGGCCGCCTTTGCAACAGGAGCGCTGTTCAAACTGAGAGTATCCATTGGCGAGGCTCACTTCGTATAGCATTAGTTTCTTTCTATTGCATTCATTGCTTCACCCTTGCAAGTTTTGTTTCGCCATTTATTGTTGTTCTCATATTTCTTTATTTGTTCCTGACTCTCGGCTTTCGGCGGTTCGAATTTCACCCAGCGTAAAGTGGATACTAGTAAAAGAGAATTCTATTTGATCTTTCTTATTAAGTTATTCCGATTTAGATAGTTTCAATATGTTATTGTTTATTTTTTAGTTTCGGAGGCCAAGATTCCAGAGCACTGCAATGCTCGAGGCGCACGAGCGAGAACTTATTTCGTTTTGAACGTTGGATTGCACACTGCGGTGGGCGAGGTATGAGGCTCAAGCCAGGAATGGGAGCATTACACCTTCCCTCTAAAAATCTGCTCTTCATCACGCATATTTAATAAAGTTCCACCATCCATCCATCATCACGCATATTCTTGCGCTGATAAAAATTAGGGTAGAGTTAGGCCTTACTGTGTACTTTGGTGTAGGACAACGGACCTAAACGGCATACTCGTGCAACGTTCAATGGAGAGATAGTTGGTTGTGAATAAGCCGTACGCATAATATGTTTCATTTTGAAACAGAAAAGTACAGAAATTTGCATTCTATATATTGCGTTTTTATTCTGAGTCTAGTTTGATCACCTGGTGGATTTACGAAGTAGCAATAGTACAGTTGTTGAACTACAAATGAGGGTCAAACACACCGAGCAAGCTTAGCAAGTAAGTCGCCATGCTGTGAAGCTCGAGGGCACGGATTCTACTCCTGCACATTGCCGTCAGATTTAGTTGGGCGGGGAATGCAAGAAAACCCGTGAATCTAGATTTAGGCACCCGGCGATAAAATTTTTGCCCTACAAATCGCTCCAGTAACTCCCCCATTAAAGAGAGCTCCACAGTTGTGTCATGGTTTTGGAACTTAGGGCCTCATAACTGGAATACTTATGACCTCTTGTGACTTTAGCACAGGACGTCCCATCTGGTAGCTTTCTCTTTTCTTATATTAACAATAACAACAAGCGTGCGCGCCCAGTTAGTAGGGGCGCCTGTAGTGAATGTTGTCGCTGTTTTCTCATATTACAACACATCAAAAAAATCACACCATCTCCCGCTAAAGGGGACCATGAGGCGATGCGAAGCAGCGTTTCGGCATGTCGAGCCCGCGTTTCAGATGGGGAGTGGGGAGGGGAGATCGAAAGCGAATAGGGGAGGGAAGAGGAGAAGTAGAGAGGGGGACAGGGTGAGGGGAGAGGAGAGGGGAGAGGACAGGGCGAGGGGGAGTAAAGGTTTGTGGAGAGGGTTTGCACATGTGAAGTAGGGTGGTCACACCACACACCACCGGTTTGAACTCCATCATAAGATGCTTCGCGTCTAAAAAAGTAGGACGCATCATTGCTTCCTCTGCTGAAGTAATATTTCTGTATATGTGAGATGCCTTATAATTTCTATTAACCGAGACCCATTTATCGTCCTTGCTGTCCGGGACGTCTTTCACCAACTTCATTACAAAACATGCCCGCCTACCATTTGAGTGATCATTTCGGAGTAAAGATGTGACCGGTAACAAGATGTGAAATGTATTCTGAATAGAAGTTATATACGAATTTTATTAGAAAATGGGAAGTAAACGTACTACCACAAGCACATATTTCGAATTAACTTGGCTCACAGGACAATCACATACTGTGTAACGAGTTATAAACAACCAGCTAATCACTATAGAGGCATGGCCGTTACAAGCATGCCAGAGAAGTAACACCTGCAAGCAGCCACAGCAGCAGCGGCAGCCACATTTGCAAACACCCCGGGTGACTCATAAAGGAAACTGCGCTTTAGGAAAATGCCAGGCTTCAGTTATATTATCAACATTGAGCTTGTTCTCTGCGGTAGCAATAGTACTTGAAAAAAAGAGGTGAATCCCCCGCCATAGAAATCGGTATAACACGAAAGTACAACATTAACTTGCATAAGTAGTTGAATTTTAGATGCGAAGCAGCTTTTGCTCGGGCCTGTGTCCGTAGTTCCATTGGCGGCCGTCCGCTCTCTACCACCTAGCATAGCCATCTGTAACATATTGAGTGCGCGGTAGGCTACCCTGCACTGGGCAAGGGGGGAGGGGGAAGAAAAGTTAGAGAGGAGGAGAGAAAAGTCACTCTTTCAGCCGACGTAAGAGTTCCGCGTTTGACATCAAAAACGGCGAATCAGTCCGGTATCCTTGAGAAAACGCAACAGCGCTTTCGTTGCCTTTCGGAACTGTGATGGGCAGCCCCATGGTCCCAATATATTCGCGACAGGTGAAAGCGCTTCCGTCCATTTGATTTAGTGCAGCGCTGAGTTGAAGCCTCTCGTTTGCGTATGTCGGGCAGTAACACAGGAGGGAAGTAACACACAGTAACACACAGGGCTCAGCCCTGGTTAACCTCCCCGCATTTCTTTTATTCTCTCTCTCTTCTTCCTTGAGTACGCGCTCGCACCAAGGAGAAGTCTTCTTCCTCTTGTGCTTCAACCGCCTTGATGATGATACGTGCAGAGCATTTTAGGGGCCCGGGCTTCCGTATGATGTCGTAGGTTAGCGTAACAGAGAGAAAACTAAGTGCGCTGGCACGCGCTAGCGCGTTCGGGCATGTGTAAGGGGCTGGGTAAGACGCTGTGGCCTCTCCCCCTTACACTCTCAGCAATAACCTGATGGCGTCGGGGAACAATATTCTGCAGACGCGCGATGAACCCGTGTGGCATGCCCAAACAACAGTTCGCGACGAGTAACAGCAACAACTACAGTTAATTCTAGGTGTGCTCCATTTGCAAAGATGCGTCACCATCGGGGAAGGTGCCAATGATGAACGGAAATTTTAGTCGTCCCAAGCGCTGCTTCGCATCCCCACATGGTTCCCTTTTTAGTGGTAGATGGTGTAATACTTACTATACTTTGCTATAACATAGCTTGCGCAATGTCTTGATTATCGGCAACGACAGAACCGTTTAACGTGAATGCACCCACGATGACGTTTGGTCTCGGTGGCCCATCCCCGTCCTGACGGCTAACATCCATGATCAATGATTAAACCTGCGTGGTAGATGTAGTAGTCAACGGTGAGAGTTTAACCACAGAAAGCGGTGTGACAACCACAAGAGCGTCGCTGATCGGACGCATAACTTGGGCCAAGGTCGCCATACAGCGGCGTCTTAAAGAGGAATCACGCCATAGCCCTCGCATGGTGTTGCGCGCTTACACTTGTCCCGAGAGGAATCGCGGCTGGGCTAGAGGGGAGACACACCGCAACGCGCGGCGTGTCTCCCCTCTAGCCCAGCCGCGATTTCTCTCGGCGTGAGCCTAAGCAGGCAACGCGGTTTTACAGCCAGGTGAGGCTGGCGAGCGTCGCAAAGCTATCTTTAATATGGATGGATGCTAGGAGCGAGGCCTAAGCTTGGCCTTAGGTGGCCACCTCGCGGTGTGTTGAGGCGTGGACTAAATTGACTTCGAAGAGGAACGCGCTGAATGTTAAGGACGAGTTGCAACGGCGCGTTGCATTAGGCTAATCGCGGAGGACACCGTTACCATACGTCACTTCTCTTTGCAGCTTCCAGACGACGACACCACCCCGCCGACCAAGAGCACGCTGCGAGATGAAAATGTGAAACACAAAGGGCGAGTTTGTAAAGTACCACCCAATGTCAGTCGGTGGCGCGGTGGATTATGGCTAGCGTGACCGGCATCGCTTGTCGCGGACCAAGGGGTCGTGGGTTTGACTCCCGCTTAAAAAACTTTTGTTTACTTCAAGATTTTCTTTGACCAGCTTGTATTTAGTGAATGGTGCGCTGAAATAGAAACAAATGATGGCACCGACGGAAGCACAGAGGTGGTGTTAATTTTGTTGCCAAATATTGGTATATAATTTTACTCGCTGAGATTTACACTTCTTTTACAAGCTAATTCATGCCCAAATGAAACGTTGCAATCTATAACAGCCAAATACAAGTTTACTCCTAAATACCGATGATAGTGGGTTATATGGATTTCAGCCGCAGATTTCAGCCTTCACTAATCATGTAGCAAGTGGCCCAGCAAACCACACTCCTATTCAGCCACAGTGTATATTTGATGTATATTGGCGACATGAACACGCTGGCAGTAGTTGTTGGACCAGGCCCAACCATACTTTCATTAGCAAAAATTGTCTATTTCTAAGTTTGAGTTAAAGCGAACACGGCTGTTTTAGAAAAGTAACAGAAGGAACAGAAGTGCAACATAACCAGTCGTCACACCAGACGAATAGCTCGAGTGGGTTGTTGAGTACTTGCAACCACTGAAGGTTTCGATGGTTCTTCGTCGTTCATAAAAGAGACCTTGGACGGTGATCGGCAGCGATGATAAAGTCAAATGAAGCAGCAGCGGAAGTCATCTGGATGGCGTCGTTTATTATAACCCAAAGTTACACATACAACTGAGCTTAGAAAGACACAAAGTTTAAAATAGTACATTTGTAGAGTCTCACTCTTCTGCTTGTTATCAAAGTTAAAGCAGGGGGCGGAAACTCCCTATACCGTCAGATGGGACGCGCTCTCGCATACTGATACGCTGCTGCAGCGCCGCTAACTTCACTGGCGGCTGCCGGGCATCCAACCAGCAATAATTCACAAACAAAACATTTCTTTCGGGACGTAACAGAGGAGGTCATAAAATATAGGGAAAGGGCTCGAAACCGAGAGGCGGAGGGTTCCGACGGAAGCCCTCCTTTCCTACTTTGCATGCGAGCGGAATGTGTTCGGGCGCTCATGCAGGTCCGCTGGCCGCTTGAGCGAAGCGGCTATTCGTTATATTTAGTTAGCCATTTTTTAAATTTTCTTCGTATGTTGGGATGTGGACAAACCAAAGCTGACCGATTTCTCAATAAGAGAAAACTCGATAAACAGAAGTAGAATTTAAATCTTTTTTTTTATAATGACATGTTTCGCACTAAAAAACACACAAATACACGTAGCGTGAAGGTGGCAATCTGCAAAAGCAGCTTTAATTCGTGACGGAAATATCCAAATAATGAGCAAATATTGAACCCACTTAATCCGAACCAATGCGAAAATTATCAAAAATTGCGAACAGACCACGCCATATCTAACTCAATCACGTCTGTTATGACGGCGCACATTTTTTTTTTTGCAGAACATGAGCACCAAACAAGACAGAAGTTCAAGGGAAGAAGGGGGCGTGAAGCGATGAGAAGTCGTTGAACAGGAAATGCCGCTGGAGAGAATGTTTTGGCAAGTTGACTTCGTCAGGGTAGCAGCATTGCCTTGACGAAGAAAATTCCATTCGTCCAAACGTTGGCTCCAGCGACCTTCCCGCTTAAACGCTTTCTCAACGCATCAGTGAGTCAACTACATTATTTCAGGGACAGTATTAGAAGCAAAAGCCCAGAAAGTTGCAAACTGGCTATATACATTTCCATGTACAGGAAGGAGCCTATAATTGTTCCACATCATTCGAACTACATGCCAAAAGTAAAAGATGAAGAAACTGTGTAGCAGAACCAACACGCAGCAGCTAGGCTGCTGTCACGATAGATTAGTCTAGCGACACTGCGCTTATGTCAGTCCAGTCAGGCTTGCAGAAAACTGGGTTTACTCATGTACTGATGCAAAGTGAATACCTGCTCAAATAATGGACCCAAATACTTGTACTCACCCGTTTCCACTAGGAAACCTGGAGAACCTTCACGGAACTGGAATTCCCTGGGTCGCACACCACAGAGTCGCGTAAAGCATGTGATGCCCCGATTTAGCCATCTTCGTCTAATGCATGGTTGACCTGCTCGACGTGGCTCACTGCGGCTTCCATTCGCGGCACGACACATCAAATGTTTTTCCCGTGTTCATTACTGACACGCCAACCGAGCGAGATAACCGAGCGCGATCCAACTTCTGATGCCGCTCAGCGAGTGGCAAGGGTGAGTGGAGGCAAGCGCTATAAACACAAGTCAACCAGTTGCCTCGCTTCGTCTGATTTAAAATTCACAAAATAAGAAATAAAAAGGAGAAATAAACACACGAATAGGTTTTTACAGTTCATTAAGATTTCCTTATTTGTAAAAAATCACAGCATATCCACGGAGTGCATGATGATGAGTGGGCGAGGCTGCGGAGGTTCATTGGCAAACCGTGAATTTTCCGTGAATTCTGCCCAGTACGTCATCACCGACGTGAGATCGGGCGCGTTTATACTGAAGGTTCGATGAGAGTTATGAAGACTTGCAGCTCACTTTATTTTACATGTACGCTGTGAATTTTCAATATTTAGAAAACCATTGCTTTAGACAACATCTGTCGTCTTTCGTTGGTTTATTTCAACAATCAACGGCGTTTCGAGCAAAAGTTTTATTGTTTAATCACGCACAGGAGAAATCTCACCAGGCACAAACTAACTTGGAGGTAAACAATGGCTGCTAATGGTAACGAGAGACAGAAGTCGTCGGCTTTTAGCTAACACTTACACTTCTACTTCTACTAACGTTTCCTCCTGGAACATGCCAATGCCTGCTAATGGGGATTTAGAGACAATAGAATTCGGCTTCTAGTTAAGGCGCACGCTGCGAATTTTTTATTGTTCAACAACGCACAGGAGAAATCTCCCACCGGCACCACCTTGGAGGTCAAGATCTGGCACTAGCGTTAAGACTGGTTACGCACTACGACGGGGACGAACGGGTGCCGCTTTAAGGAGCACCGCCCCTAAAACTCGTGAAAGGCAATAAATGCCAACATCCGCATCAACCTTGCTTCGTTCAACCATGGGTGCTATGCAGGATGGCCCGAGCTTCTCGAGCACACGAGTTTGCTCCGAGCCCGTCCTACGACGGTCATGATAGGAAGACAGTGCGGAGCGCGCGATGGAAGCGTTGATAAAAACGGCTAAAAGAACGAGAATGGCGTCACCAACGCATGTGCGGCATTTGCGGCGGTTTTCAAAGGAACACCGCGTGCGAACAGGTCAGCGCCGCCACTCAGTCAACATTTTGACAGTGCAGCGACGTCAGCATGAGTGTCGCGCTATCTTTTTGCCAACTGATGATCGCGCCTCCCACGGGCATGTTCGTGGGCGTTTGTCATCTTTCGGAAAATTCTTTCGTTCCACATAATGCACGGAAATTTCCACTCTCGAGCGCAACAAGGGCGACCACGCGTGCAGCACCCTGGTGCAACTCGTGTTGCTTCTCTGGAATATGGCATATAAATAAATGGACAGGTTACTGCTATCTTTACATTACACGCATGAACATTTTTTTGTATTAGCGAATCGGTAGAAACAGTGTCTGCGCAAACAAGTAATAGTAAGATTTCTCGCCGCAAATCCCACCAGGGGCACTTGCTTCATAGCTGTGAGTGGTACGTTGTGAGAGCGGTGAAACTGAATGCGAGGCACCGTAGCCACGTCATGATATAACCTTTAGTTCTTCGTGCGTGTGTGCATAGTCTGTGCGATTAGGCTCATAGATGAATCGTGCCGCTCGCTGGCGTTGTTGCGTGAGCACTGCTCCTCGGCAAGAGGCAACGCGGTGGGCGGACCCGTTCTTCGCCGCGGGCATCTGTCAATCAAATTGATTGACGCGCGAACTCGGGCACAAACTCGTTGATTTTGAAAATGCCCCAGTTCAACTCGTGACTGTCATAGTGCCGGTGTGCCTGTCAAGTGTTTCATGCGGTGGACGCTACTCGGCAGCTTCTTTGCATATAAAATAATTTGTTCAGCTTGCAGTGCGTGTGCAGGGCTTGGGCCATCGGTGGAGTTTGTGATCACCTAGCTTCTTCCACCTTTTTACGTGGCTCGTCTACTCAGTCTGCTTGGTCTGCTTCGGAGTAATTGCCGTGTCAGTTCGGTCTCAATATTGGTGCTATGGCTCAGGAAGGTCTTAACATGATAGTGAATAGTCCTTTCTTAATTGTTAATGTTTTCATTACCACGACATTAATTAAGTACAGAGGTAATTACCATAATAATCATTAGCACGATCCCAATTAACACGTCCTCGGTGAATAACGTCTGATTATCTTTGTTTTAATTACAGGCTTCTAAGCTAATTATCGTCGTGCATTAAGTGATAATGTTTTAAATACCGCGCCATTAATTACTCAGGTTTAATTCGTAAGGTCCTGAACATTACAGATGTAATTAGCATAATCCTAATGAGCACGATCCTAATTAGCGCGTTCATAATTAACGTCATAATTAACACAATCTCGGCGAGTAAGGTCTTGATTATCTTGGTTTTAATTACACGATCCTAATTAGCGTCATGTAATTTATCATGTTCTCAATTACTTTGTTCTTAGCTTTACACGACTTCATTAACATGGTCTTAGACGTGGCTTAGTAGCTCGACGTTGGCAAGATTTGGCCTAATCAGCTTCGTCATAGCACGTCCTCACTTAGCTAGGTATACCGCCCAGCCAATTAGCTAATCAGCCGGGCGCACGTGCTCTGGGACCGAGCAGATGATGAAAAAGAGAACAACGAGGGCGCGCGCCGGCCGAGCTACGCGCCAGAATGTACACGCCGACCATGGTGATTATACACGTGGCCTCGGCGATTAGCTCTAGCCGCGGCGTTGGAAGGCGCTCGGTCGGAACTAATCTCGGAGGCCACGGTGCTGCTTACTCTAAAAGATACTTGCTGCAGATATTAAACGCTTGAAAATGATTTCAAACGGCCCGAGCACACATAAAAAATATAGTTAGTAGAGCTTTCTGCCACTTTTCCTGCATGGGTGCACGTCTGCACTCAGTGGAACGACAAACGAATGCAAGAAGGTGCCTCCAGTTTTACGACACCACCCAACCTTCTCGGCCGCCCTTGATGTGACGCCGCGTTCTATCGTAACCAATGGAACGGAGCGCGCGCTGAGGGGTGGATTTCACCTTATCGTACTATTAGCTTGTTCAAAAGGGGGTGTCGCCAGAGCTCGCAAAGATACCGAGTTTCGCCAAACTCGGGCCATCATGCATAGCACCCCAGGTATATCTTAGGATGCCGTGCAACCACTACGAGCGCGCATGTTCTTTGCAACAGAAACTGGCGCTCAGTTTCCGGGGTCTGGTTAAAGCCATGCTTTGGTGTGACACCCGAAGATTCGGATGAACCTTTTCAGAAGTTTAATACCGACGTCAATAACGAAAACTCGGGTGCAACTCGAGTTGCACCCGAGTTGTACCCCTAGAAAACAACTCAGGTGCAGATCTCTACACGTCAATGTGATATTGTGCGGAAAGCGCTTAAAATAGCGCACTATATCATTAGGCGTAACACACGTTGGCGGGCTGGTTGGTTAGCATCCACGATAGAGTGAGTTAGCGCTATTCGACAGGAACATAGGAACAAAACAGACAAACACACAACGCTATTTTAACTGAGTTTTATTTTCGCACAAACCCATATACTGAACGAGCAAAATTAACAGAACAAAATATCAACGCTCAGCGGCGTATATCACTGAAACGAACACGTGTACTGGGCAACATCAAGATTCAAGACAGTGTAATTTTTTTAGCACGACATAACAAGATATTTCACTTCTTTTCGGAAAGTCAGAGGGAAGGTTGGCTCACGTACACTTAACCGAGATTGCATAAACAACATTCTGAGTACTCGTTAGAAAAAGTAGCAATGTCTAGCATTGTCGCGGTAAAAAAATATATAGCCCCGTCTTGGTTCTTTGTCTTGAGCGGTAGACATGTTCTGTTCAGCGCTACTGAGTGTTGATATTTTTTCTGCTATTAGCGCTCACTCGGTATACAATTATCGGCTCGTGCGAGTATAAAATTTCAGTTGAAAGTAGTACTGTGTCCTTGTCTGTTTTCTTGCTATCTCCCTGTGAAATCGCGCTTGCTCACTGCACAATGTATTATAACACACGTTCCTCAAATGTTGTTAGTATGGTTGTGGATTGGAAAAGGATTACAGAGATAGCATATATTTTCTGTAGTAAGACGTGCTTATATTTTTCAGGCGGAGTTGTATCACAATTGGAAATACAACGAAGACATTTCTGTTATCTAGACTTGTTCAGGTAATAATAACAATGATGCAGTGTGCTTGTCTTAAAAAACGCGGAATATTTTTTTTTCTAAAAACCACTTCATATTCTGGCTCCTCTCGTATGCGCATATGAACGCTATGTCAGTGCGGAAATAACTTCTCGCCGCTAAAGTGCGCGGTGACAATATAGCAATGACCCGCGAAGTAATGTTTTATTTACCAAATTGAGAGCATATTTATATGATAATGTTCTGGGCCATCGCAATTTCTTACGCACCCATTGTATAGAAATCATTAAAATTCCACGAAATCTGGGATATGCATTACTGAATTTTGTAAGCGATATCAAAACGAAGCGCGCCTGGCGAGCAGGAAACGTGGGCCCTCTCATACGTCAGACCGCAACATCCCGCGACGATGAAGTGAACATTGAATGAAGGCGCGTCGCGGCAGTTGATTGTCGTAGAAAGGGGCCAGTACTCTCAATTACACAAGCTTATTGCGTCATATAACCTCGTGATGTTGGTACTTTCTATCTCTTGCGCGCTTTGTCATTCAAAAGCGTTATTTCTACATTTTCTTTCACAGTAAAATATAAAATCAGGGGCAGCTACTGCGGCGCCTTTTCTTGCAGAAAAAAAAGAGCGTTGCGCGCCTCTTTAGCGTTTAAGGAAGAAACACATAAGAGCCACAGATAGCACGTAAAGAAGCGCTTCGTTTGCGTACTTGAGACGTCTTGGATTAATACCTGACCAGAAGCTGCTTCGGCCTACCTTGCTTCTTATTTTCTCACGTTCGTAGCTAGTGGTTCACGTACAGCGTAACATATCGGCTGCCATTCCTGCGCTCCCATCGCACTCTGTTACGGTACAGATTTAAAATTAGGCAAAGAATATATCAATTTACCAACGAATTTGTGCTTTCTACAAGATACGTATCCCGTACATTACGATGGCCTACAACTTTCCCATATAAACAAATGCTATGAGATTGTTCAATAAATGTTCAATAAAAATGATTAGGATGTGGTCTGTTAACAAAATTACACCATCTCCCGCTAAAGGCAACATTGTGTGGATGCGAAGCAGCGGGGAGATGGTTCGCTTGAGCGGGACATGGTGGAATTTCACTTCTTGCGTTCTCGACTATGTGCCTTCCTCTGGCGTAGAATCAGCACTGTCTTCCAGTCATCATGCAGCTCCCGCTGCGTGGAACTGCCGGCGTCCCAGGTATTCGACTCCCGCAAAGTCGCAAGATCATGCGCGTCTGCCTCTCTGCAGTCCATGCCATTGGTATCGTTATAGGATTCTTCAGCGAGGGAAGGAGAGCAGGTGTTTCATGTCAAGACGCCGGAGGCGTCACTGCTGCCTTCTTGTCGCAGGAGAGAATGAGGCGCGCGAGAGGGGGATTGGAGCGGAGAGAGAGGACGCGGGTTAGAGAGGGAGATGGAGTGAAGAGGGAGTGTGTGGAGAGGGTTTGCGCATGCGCGGTAAGGGGGATCACGCCGCACACCACCACCACCACCGGATTGAACCCCTCCATAAGATGCTTCGCATATAATAATTTTCTCAATGCAAGTTCGCCTACGACAGAGCGGAGCTCGTATACGTAGAGCACAAGTGTCGGACTGTCATAGCATTTTTATTAAAAAAAAGTTGTAATGTCTAAAAAGACACCAACATCCCCACGTGTGAGGCCTAGGCCCAGCCAACCAAACTGCTTGTTTCACTAAGTTTATTCCGCCTCTTCCTCTAAAAAATCACCCGGTATAAATACAACATATCAGAAATTTCTTCTGTATTTTGGGTAGATTTCAGCCCAAATTCATTTTAGGGTGAACTTGAGCCCGGGAAACGAAAAGCCAAAGAACAAGCACCACGCGCTTTACACTGCGAGTGGCGAACAGGGCGTTGGCGATCTTTGATCTGATTGGCGTCCAGACCCAGTCTCCGGGCTGATATTTTGTACGTGGCGTCATCGAAGGTTGTAGAAGGCTGTCAGTATTTACTTGCTCTTAATGCACAGACGGGCGAGTTCTCAGGCTTCTTCGTCACGCTGGAGGTAGAGAGTGTCGTCGAGGTTTTTTAAAGACGATAGTCTTTGTTGCGACACTGGAACGCAGAAATTTTGGTCTGTCTGCCTATCTTTCTCTCTGTCTCACACGATTCAGCCACCCGGCCAAAGTTTAAGCACTTTCTGAACGCCTAGACATATTGAGCTGGTGACTGCGTTCATACTTGTGAACATTTTCGATCAAAAAGGAAATAATATGCGTATCTGAGGAGCTACATCAATATGTAAGTATTAGGTGGTGTGCTCCTTAATTAGAAAATATATAGATACGCAATTCTAAAGGTCCTAGTGTTTCTGAGGCTGCGCTGTAGATGCGGTGCTATGCACGAAAAAGCCATCTGCCGACGATATGGTGCTGCAGCCAGGGAGGGACCCTGGGTTCTGCACAAGCTCATGTTTCCCAACGCACTGCCAGATGAGGGCCATATCTCACGCAGCGACTCCTCTATTTTATCAATGCCAGCCATATGCAGCCAATTCAACATAGAGGAGAACAGCATCACGGGTGGCCGCGCATGAGACCAGGACTCATGTAGTACGGCAGGCAAAAGACGTTCATCCATCGACAACATTTGCAACACAGCGCCTAGCGTCGTTGCCGGGTTCCTGCCGTAGACCGCTAGCATGGCGTCAACTGCGTCGTTTTTTGCACGGCCTCCTTGTTTGCGAATGGCACATAGGGAAGGATGGTATCCCACGTGCCGTGTACTACGCCGACGTAAAGCCGTAACGGACAAAGATTAGCGCATGTGACTGGTAGCCGCAGCAGTCAAATTACTACACGCAGCGCCATTCCCGCGCATGCCCACAGCGAGAGTGCGAAGCGCATTTTTTTCCAAAGTAGGGACAGTCGGTAGAAAACTAGAAAACAGGCCACGTTGCTGTTGGCCCATCCGAACGCCCACATCTTTAATAAAAGCTTGTACATTCCTTATCGGCAGACGTGGCTCTCCACATGATTTCTTCTTGTTTTCTTTCTTTGTTTCTGGAGTCGAGCAACCATGTCTTTATCGCAGCTTCCACGAGAAACTTGTTAGATTCTTTCCTCCGGCCACCCTTGCTTTGGAAAATGGAATGTGCTTTGCACTCTGGCTCTCGGTGTGCTCGAGAAGAAACCCGCCACTGCTTGCAATTTTGCCGCCCGGACCGCCATTGACTAGTGCTATTATTTTTTCCATTGCGAATGCACATGGCCAGCACATTGGCGATTGTAATTTAGATGCTTGGTGAGGCCATTGGTCTGTGGGTGCATAGACGTGCGCACAGGGGGGGCAGGGGGGCGGCCGCCCCCTCCCCCCAAATTGCCTAAGAGGGGGGCGCCAAATCTACCCCGTACATTGACCCTTCTAGTCACCTAAGAGGGGGGGGGGCGTAAAATCTGCCCCATACATTGACTTAGTAGGGTGGGGGGGCGCTGCGATGAACCTTTGCCCCCCCTGATGGGCAACCCTGCACACACCTATGTGTGGGTGGAAGGAGGTGGTCCGGCGGTGACTTGTCCGGGTGTATCCGAAGATCGCCTGAGTTAGGTCAGTAGTAAAGGCCGTATCTCTGTTAGTGTGAGTATTTCTGGGGTGCCATGACGAAGGAAAGATGTTCACAACGAACAACTGCCTTACCTCGGCCACACTGCGGTTGGATAGGGCCCTTGCTTCTGCTTGGCGGGTAGAGAGTCGGTAGCTAAGAGGGTCAATTTACTTCCGCAAGTCGACGTTGGGAGCGGCCCCAGTAGGCTAAACCTGATTTGCTTGAACGGTCGGCGAGGTGGTTCAATCGGCTGAAAAAAAGCCTGCTGGTCTTGATAGCGGTGCCTTGCGTCGCTGAGAGTGTCAGCATGTCCTTACGTAGCGAGCGACGTCGGCCGCACGCAGTGGCGAGTGGTACGTTTACTGTATCCTTGCGAGCGTGCGAAAAACATGAAGGCGTCCAGCTGTCAGGTCCTCGTTTAGGCTCTGCAGGAGTGCTGGTCGCAATGCTGAAGGAACCATAAGAAGGCAGTGGACTACAAGTGGCGAGAAGTTCTTTAGAAACTTCTCGTCAAGAAAGGTAACGCCAGTCCACGCTTGAATACTTTTGAGATAACGGCAGTTCTGCCCACAAGGTATTGCACAAGGCCCCTGAGTTCCGGACACTTGTATAGCTACAAGGCGAGTCCGCCGGTCTTGATTGCTTGAAGCGCAGCTTCAAGGCGCCGGAGGAATTTGTCGAACTTTGAGGCAAACACAACGACGTCTTCTACGTACACGAATACTGTATGCCACTTCAAGCCGGCCAGCACTGTATTCATAAGGCGTTTTAAAGTCGCAGTTGCCGAGCAAAGACCAAAGGGCAGACCATGAACTCTAACAGGTTATGTGGTGTAATAAAGACAGTATTTTCTCGGTCCCTCTCGTCCACTTCGATTTGCCAGAAGGCGGTCTTCTGCACGTCCTCCTCCGTGATTTTTTTCAGGCGACGACGCAGAAACGTATGGCTCCATACTTCTTCACGAACACCACGGGAGAAGCCCACGGACTCTTGGAGGGCTTGATAATGCCGTCACGTAGCCCATGAGCGAGCACGTCTGCTGGCGTCCAGTGGGCACCACGTCAAATCCGTTCCTGTTCTTCATGCAGTTTGCTTTGATCGCCTACGCTATATGGAAGCCAGTACATTGAACACGGAATTCACCCCTGTAGCACGAGCAAACCAGCATGGAGACTGCGGAAAGGAATTGGAAAATCTGGCCAACGACTGGGGACACCAGTGTGCAACTTCATCGATAATATCGACCCAAGATGTAGAAGCTCTGCTTTCATCGGATTTCGTCATTGGGCACACCGGCTATCGTCCAGTGGGCACAATGTCAAATCCGTTCCTGCTTTTAGATGTGAAGCATCTTAGAGCGGAGTTCAATCCGGTGGCGGTGGTGGTGGTGTGCGGCGTGACCACCATTACTGCGCATGCGCAAACCCTCTCCACTTCCCCTCTCCATCTCCCCTCTCCCTCTCCACTTCGTCTCTCCTCTCCCGCTCTCCACTTCCTCTCTCCCCTTCCCTTTCCCCTATCCCTCCACTTTCCTCTCCCTCTTTCCCTCCCCGTATACCCTTTCCCCCCTCACCATTCCCCTCTGAAGCGGGGGTCTACATGCCGAAACACTGCTTCGCATCGCCTCATGGTCCTCTTTAGCGGGAGATGGTGTGATTTTTTATGCAGTTTGCTTTGATCGCCTCGACTACGAAATGCAGTGCATCGAACATGGAGTCCACCCTTTTCCACGAACAAACCAGCATGCAGACTGCTCAAAGGAATTCGTGAATCCGGGGGACGACTGGGGACACCCGCGTGCAACTTCATCGATAATATCGACCAAAAATATAAAATCTCTGCGTTCATCAGATTTCTTCAGTGGGCACGTCGGCTGGCGTAGAGTGTCAAATCCGTTCGTTTTTTTCATGCAGGTTAGCAACCATACTTCCCCAATTAGATCCAATGACCCTTGCTAGGTCCAACTGCCGTGCCCACGTAGACTGATTGAAATGCACTTTATTGCCATTGACTTCATGTTGCCGGTACGCATGGTATGTGGTGACATCGAGCCTAATCCAGGGCCTGCCGCTCAGCAGGTTCCAGCTGAACTGCTTGAGGGCGAGCAAGGTTCAGCTCGACGTCCTGGTGCCCCGACAGGCAGAGGTTCTGTACCGTTTGTAATAACGTGACGATATTCAACGAATTTTGTGGGATTTCGAGGTTAAATTACAAAAAGTGGAAGAAACTACATCTGCGGTAAATGAAATCATGAACCTAACATGCGACCGAGATCCGCGAGCTCCGATTGTGTAAAGAAAGCTTGTCGACCTAGGAGATTACAGCAGACACAATAACTTTATTTTTCAACACGTAAGTGCTTTATGCCGGGGTCCACCAAGTACATCCGTTACGGACATGAGGTTGATAAAATGGACGCCAGCGGGTGAGAAAGAAAAAAGACAACAAAAAGATCCGTCTTTGGGAACCGAACCAAGATCCTTGCGGCCGCGAGGCTAAACCGAATAGGCGACCCTGACAGTTGCTGGACACTTCACGAACGCGCCTTATATCTTTCACACATTCTCTCTCGCACGGTGCTCTATGTTGGCGGTCTAGATAGGCGGGGGAAGCAGGGCGGTGCCGCCGTCTGAGGCAGGTGAAAAGAAGTAATGCGTCTCGATCGACATTTACTAGCGTTTACTGCGAGATTGCGCGCGATATCGGAGGCCATGATTAGAGCATCTCGATACCAGCGAGAGTCCCTAGACGCCCTAGACGCAGGTACGTTCTTTGCCTTTTGCTTCGTGTTAGAGTGCGTTGGCTCATCGGAGTAGTGCAGCTTCCATGTGCACCAACAGGATTTCTCCGCCACGGACTGCTTGGAGGCGAGAGCACCGACTAACAAAACTGCTGCAATACGCGTTGCATAAAGGACGCAATTTCGACGGGCGAACGTCGTGCCTTGGTGGAGAGGCCAGCGGGACGCACGCGTTTGCTGCTCAGTGTGGCAGTGTATGTATGAGCAAAGGCGTCGGTTACCCATTACAAGAAAGCGCCCACCGTGCCGTTTGCCTCCTTAATTGACGACGTTTTGAAGAAATGCATATCGAGGACTAGTGTTGATTATGAGCTTGTTGATGCCATCTTTACGCGGTATTCACAGTTTGCTGTTTAGAAATATATGTTCACAACTTCAACTACCACAATAGTTTATTGATGATCATGGGCGTTAGGCGTCGCGATCTGACATGCCACTAGGCGTCCACATGCGTGCAATCACGTGAAACAGTGCTATACCTGCCAAACACGAAAAGACATTCTACAAGCTCTCTTATATCACTACACAATAAGCACAACTTCTGTGAAGACACGCTTCACTTTCGTGGTATACCTATTTCAATGACGGAGGGATCAGCCATGTTTTTTGGTATAGATGAGAAACCTAAAGAAACCTATGAAAAACTGTCGCAGCTTGTGTTGAAAGAAGTGTTCACTGATAAAATTGGCATAAAAGTCATTTCGGCAGAAATGAACATTATGCCAAGGGGCGTGAAGAAGAAAGCCATCGCCCTACTGGAACAGCTGAAGCTTGACAGGCTGTGTGCGGATGTGAGAGGTGATAAAGGAAATTTGCTGAGCCTTTTCTTCACTGTCAAAACCCATAAAGAGGGTCACCCGTTTGGGGTAATTGTTTCCGAGCGCGGAACTTAGCAGTGTTTGGTATCTGGCTTCCTGCAAAAGCACCTCTCGTCTCTGTGCATTCGGGATCCCTTCCGCCTTAAGAACTCAGATGAAGTTGTTCAGTTCCTGAGGACAGCACTCCCCGGGCCTGTGTTAGTGTTCAGTATAGATGCGGAGGACCTTTTCTACTCATTGGAGCATGACACCCTGATGAAAAGTGTGAGAGACTGCATACAAGAGGACAACGACGAGCTAAGGTTCCAGAATGACTGTGGCGTTTCTGTGGGGGCCTTCCTGGAGCTGTTGTCGGTATATTTACGCTCGACTCTGGTTGAATGGAAAGGTGGAGTGTACGGGCAGAAATCGGGAGTTTGTATCGGTTCCCGTGTTGCGCCTATACTGAGTGAAGTGTACCTAGGTAGGATTGATTGTGACCTCGAAGTGGCCTTGGGATGTGCAGCACTTAAGACTATGCGTTACGTCGATGATTTTCTTGTTTTTGTTGAAAAGAACAATTGCGGGAATGCTAGAGTCAATGTGCTGAAAATGTTCAAGGAGAAGGAGCGGGGTTTGAAATTTACTTTTGAGGTCCCAAAAGACGATTGTATTCAATTTTCGGACTTGAAAATCAAGATTGGGCAGGAGCATACGTGTTGGTTGTATTCGCCTCGGTCGGTTAAGCCCATTCTCGATTTCCGTTCTTCCCACTCCAAGTTAGTAAAGAACGGTATAGCCGCATCGTGCTTAGAATCTGCATTGCGGTAGTCGTGCCCGCATCAAATGTCGGTGGCTTTCGATAACCAGATCAAAAGACTTAAGTTATCAAACTTTCCTGAAGGAAACCTAGCCAGTATAAGTGAAAGATTATTGAATAAATTCAAACAGGAAGGAAAGGGCGGTGGCGACAGGGTGGCCACTGATAAAGATATGCCCATCGCCTGCATTCCGTATCTTCATGCTTTCTCCCACCGTATGAAAAAGGAGGGAAACCGGTATGGTGTTAAGGTGGTTTTTTCTTCTAGGAACAAATTGGGCTGAGTCTGCGCAGCAGTGGACAGGAAAGTCGCAGGCAAAGGAAAAAGTGGAAAGAATGTGAAGTTAATCATCGGGAGGCGTTAGTTGCATGCGGGAAGGGTGTTGTCTATCACATCCCCTTGTCTTGCGGAAAATGCTATATCGGGCAAACCGGGAGGTGTGTGAACAATCGTCTAATGGATCACAGGGCTTCGCTGAAAGCTCAGCCTTCATCAAATCTGTGCTTGCATTGCAAAGTTTGCAAATGTCACCCGTTGTTGCAGGAAACAAAGGTGTTGTCAAGGCATAAAAATAGGACAGCGCGAGAAGTGGCTGAGGCATTCTACATCCACAAGCATGGCAGGATGTACGTTGCAAGGCCTTCGCTTACGTTACACAAACCGCCAACCTCTAATCGTTCACGTGGTTTTTCTTGTTACTTATATTTTTGTGCTTCCTTCAATAAACTTCCAGTTGCTAGTCTGCGCTTGTGCGTGTGGCTCACTTGTCCCTGTTTATTTTGCGCAGTTTTTCGTAGTAATCGTAGTAAAGAACTCACACATTTGGTCGGAAGCAACCAAAGAGACATCGACCGGTTATTATCAAACTTTTCGATGACCGTGGGAAACTAAACATACTAAAAATTGCTTTAGACTAGAAGACAGGAACTAGCCTGTATCAGAAGACTACTCTCCTACTACAAGGCAGATACGCAAGAAACTGTGGGAAAGCACTGCAGAACTTCGGAGGGCGGGTCAGAACGATAAGCAGATGTCCAACAAGATAAATATTTGCGAAGAACTGTTCAATTGGAATGATGCGCGAGACGAGGGAATCCCGGCGCACGATAGCTGCGTTAATAAATGAACTGACACCAGGGAAATTGAATGCATGCCCGCAGGCACGCCCTCAGTCTTGTTAACAAGTGTGTCGACGTCATTTGCCTAGTAGAGTGTCATAATCCTTGAGGTATGTGTGTAACTGAAACCTGGCCTAATGAATATATCTCTGATAATAGGTTCTGCCGTGTCGTTACTCGCTTATTCGAAACAAGAAGTCGTGTGGTCGCGGTGTGGGCGTCGCGCTCTTCTCGAAAATGGCATTGAGTACGCGACACTCCCTGACCTCCTTGAGACAGCCTGTCGGGTGTATCATTTAGGTAAGCAGTGTGTTTGCTGCCATTGGCACTGTATACCGGCCGCCAAATGAAGATGACAATTGCATATTGGTAATCACTGACTATACCGTAAAGCACAGACTTCATGACGGCAAACATCATCTGCGAGGATTCAAGTCCACAGCCGGCAGTGACAAGTTTCTCTGTATTTCTTTGCTTGACTGCGCTGTATCCCATGATTTTACTCATGTTGTTCATAGCGCCACTAGAGGTTGTTCAATCTTTGACGTGGTTTTCGTTACGGCATGACTTATTACGACAGGAGTGAGGTTACGTGAAGCCTAACTGGGAATAGCCGAATGCTGAGCAGCGTGAACATGCTGCATATAAAATCAGGAATGAGATTCTTGCACTGCCCAATACCTAAAAAATTGCATGCCACGAGTGGATACGCAGAGATCTGCATTCGAGCAGACATCGACGAGCTTCTCGTGAACGTCTTGAGTTCTGATATCCTCACAACATTAGCCTATTCCTGCTCCAGTTGAACAAGTGCTTCGGGCAGATTCCCAGGCTACCTTGAAAATTAAGCAAATAATAATTAAACGTTTTCTATACATTTTTTCATAAATCTCTGAAGATATCATAAATAGCTAGCTTGACTTTTCAATTTGTGCAGGGGTTTTTTTTGGTATACTACTACACGATATACAAACATCGTTAGGGATGCGCCTGAGCATGGTTCATCAAAGGAGATCGTTTATTCAAAGGGGGGTGGCTATATGCAGAACAGAAGGCAAACGGCTTCGGCCGGCTGAGCGCGTGCATGATTGTGCACTACGCCCCCCCCCGCTGAGTTTTTTAACATGAAAAGTTTTAGAACCGCGGTGCTGGGAATCCTCGTGGCCGTTTAGGCTTGCGCTGGCTTCGGTGGAGTTCTCTGAGCGAAACGTAGCTCTTTTTTTCTCCTTTTTTTGAATCTGTGTCTTTCTATCGCTTGATCTTTATGTTTATTAAATGCGAAGCATTTCTTAGCGAACCTCTGGCACTTTGAGCGTTTCTATCTACGTATCTATCTATGTATCTATCTATGTATCTATCTATCTATCTAGCCGCCTACGTCTGGGTGCTCTTATGATCGCCTCCTTAACTTGGTGTAGACCAAAATTTGCATGGGAGAGTAAGAGGATTTGACGAATATGACTGCCGGGTCATGACATGAATAATGTTAAAATCTTGCCGCGTACGTCGTCAAACCCTTTCCACTAGACACGTGTGGCACATACCCGTTTACCACGGGCCGCGGTGTACGGGTATGCGCCACAGGTGATTGACAGTTTATATCTACCCAGGAACGGCGAGAACAGACATTAGTAACTTAAATGCTAGAGCGTTAAGCAAAACCAACATTGGCAGCGTTGACTCAACTAATGGAAAGAATGAAAATTAGGATTCGAGCAGGAATCGAACCCAAGCATTCTGCGTCGCAATCAGGCATTCTGCGAGTGAGCCACGCCAGGTCTACAAACTGGTTTGGAAAAACAGCCTACGCAGGCGTAATATCGGTGCAACGTCAATGTGGCGTTTTTTTTCGAAATGGGCTAAATCCAGAAACCGAAACTAGCTCAAATATTGCTCCATTGGCAAGTACATTCTCTTAACTTTCCTCTAAAAGAGAGATCGGAACGAAATGAGTCAAATACCAACAGCTACGTGTGCTCACAGATCCCGTTTCAAAACAAAATTGAGCCAGATCCATGCGCTGTATGGATCGAAATGAGTCAAATCCAGTATGCCGATAGTAGAGCGCTTCGGCGATCACGTGATTCGGCGAACGTGGAAGCCTCCGTGTGATTTCCCACCTAGCCTGACTACTCTGCCTGTTTTCTGGGTGTTTGTGCAAGTTTTTTTTTTTTTGCCCTTTCGGAACTGAATTATCTTGGATTCTGGTGGAAGTGAAGAGATCGGCGAGAGATCGGTCCCGAGACGTCGACGACTTCGTGAACAGAAGCAATGTCGACGCCGACGAAGCAAGAATGTGCCACTGCCCGAGTTTCAATAAAGTTTTTTCAAGAATACCGCATAGAATTCCCTGTCTCAATTCGAAATGAGCCAAATCCAAAGTTATTATGCTAATAATGGTGAAATCCGCTGCATATTTTTTAATTGATTGTGGCCAGAAACTTCCCCTAGCCGACATGTAAAACATATCATAGAATAGCTTTGACAGCGTTGTATTTAGTTTGCATAGCAAATTTTTGCCGTTTTCTCAAATTCTCTTTGGATGGATTTGACCCATTTCGAAAAAAAAACGCCTCAATTGTAGTTGTGGTGCTGGCTATCTAATTTTACAAGAAAGCAATAAACACTACAAGATGCTCCTACGATGTGTACTCCTACGATACAGGCCTCATATCAGATTAACGTCTGTAGTTCCAGTGTTGGCTCCGCTTTTATAGCGGTCTAATAAACGTTACGTTTGTATTTTTATGATTCAGCAAGCTATATTGAAGCATTGCTCAACCCTGGAGGAATAAATTAACGAAAGTTACATATGATATCCACATCACCGCACCGTAAAGTGCACTTCGTCCACCAGAACGACGCAGTGTCCTCTTCATTTCTTACGAGGCTGGGCGATGGCCTCATGCTGACGGAGGATGATGCCAGATTGATTGACAGCCGCCTTGTAGACTAGGCTACGTAGGCCACGTATGCCCAGGTAGTCTACGAATACTACAAACATCATCCACTGATGTTAGTCTACGTAGCACTATCCAGGCCGACCAGCCTCGACGGCCTATACCTCACCAACGCGAAGGGTGGCTTCAGGTTCCGACATGTCGCCGGCTCTGTCGACAGGCAATTTGTCGACGAAATGACTGAGGCATCCACGAATTCCAACAGCTCTACTATACCACATACTTTACTACACATGGACCCCTCGTCACCACTATCACGACCGGATGCCATAACAAGTCATGACAAGCTGCTGGTGCTCACTGATCACGGTGATGTTGCCCTTGTTCAAGAACTGTCAGGAACGTCTTGCACACACGCGCACGGGTTCGTGAACCGTGCGTGCGTTCTCGGGACGCGTATAAGCACTACATATCAGCTTACCGCTTCTGGTGTTGGTAAGACCCACGTTGCCATTGGCAGCGTTACCCAACCGTAAACAACTCGTTATGTAACACATATGTGGCTCTTCAACATATATATGTGTGCGTATAAAATTTATGCAAATCTTTAGCGTCATTTTTAACATGCCGCTCAGTAAAAAAAAGTTACGCCACAGCCACCTACCCGCCGCATGCTTCGCATAACATTGACTCCCACGGTGCGTAGGATCTGCCGAATTTTTTGTTTCTCTGTCTTTCTACCTTTTTTGTCGTTCTTCCCTCTCTTCATCTGTCTTTCTGTTTCTTTTTATTTCATTGTCTCTTTCACTTTAGGTAGTAGCACTCTCGATTTCTAGCTTGTCACTCATTCTTCTCTTTTGTTCTCTGTTTCACTATTTGCTTATATCTTTCTTTTTCCGCCTCCCTCTCTGTACTCGCTCTCCCCTCCTCTTTTTCCTCCTTCTCAGGCTCACATCTGTTCCTGTCACCCTGCCTTTCATTTCCCACCCTCTTGCTATGTTATATTTTACAACGCTATGATATGCTCTGTTTGTGTGCCTGGATGGCCGAGTGGTAGCGACGCTCCCCTTCGGATCATGGGATGCGGGTCCCCCCAACAAGAACATTTTTCGCCAAGAATTTATCACTTTCTCTCTTTCTCTTCTTTCCTCTCTGTTCTGGCTCTCTTGCCCTTCAGTGTTATTGCATCCAACGCCGGACAATCAGCGCACGTGCTCTGGGAGCGAAGGAGGAAAGCGAAAAGAGGTTGGCGATGAAACAGACGACGAAGGGAGGGCGTGCCTGTTCATGATGCTGATAATTTTCTATCTGCGACACACGGCGATCCTAGACTATAGGAGCGCTGATATTAAAAAAATGTATTCTTAAGCACAAAAAAAAGAACCTCTGCCACACTTAGCACCCTTCCCATCGTTGTGCAGCAGGACAAAATGATCCCAATGGTTCCGCATATATTTATCATCAACCTGTACCACAAATATACCATTTGAAAGGCATTTTTATGAGTACAGATGGCTCGCACAGTTCGGCTGATTCTGATTTCGTAGTCACCGTTATTCAACGTATTACAAGCCGCAGACGGGAGAAGCAGCTTAGCTACCTGTGTTTGTGTGACGCCTATTCATACGCGCCTACATTCGTTTTACCGTCTTTAACAGCATAAACATTCCAACGCCAGATTTTAAAAAAGGAAAATATGCGAAAAACATGGCTGATCACTTCGTCATAGGAATCGGTATAGCACAAAAGTGAAACATGCTTTCACAGAAGTAGTGCTTATACTGTAACGATGTATGAGAGCTTGTACAATGTCGATTCGTCTTTGGTAGCTATACCACCGTTGACGTAGATGAACATATATTTGGACACAATGAATCGTGAATCCCGCGTAAAGATGACATCAGCAAGTTAATAATCAGCATTGGTGCCTGATATGCACATCTTCCAAACGTCGCCAGTTAAGGAGACAAACGGAACGAGAAACGCTTTCTTGCAATAGGTAACCGACGCCTGTGCTCATGCATACACTACTACACATCAACGCGGGTGACAGATCTTCGTAGCTTTAGCCGCAAACGCATGGCTGCCGCCGGTCTCAGTCTCGCTCCACCAAGGCCAGACATTCGCACATCGAAATCGTGTCCTTTCTGCAACGCGTATTGCCGCATTCTTTAGTTCGTGCTCTTGCCATCAAAGCAGTCGGCGGGGGAAAAATCGCGTTGGTGCATGTGGAAGCTGCACTAGTTCGATGAGCCGGTGCACGCTAACACGAAGCGAAAGGCAAATGACGTGACTAAGGTGCCTCGGCGATGCGAGCGCGGCCAGTGTGCCTCGCTGGTATCGAGACGCTTTAACCATGACCTCCGAGATAACGCGCAATCTTGGAGTAAGCGCTAGTAAGTGTCAGTCATGACGCATTACTTCTTTTCACCTCTCACAGACGGCGGCACCACCCCGCTCCGCCCCGCCTATACCTTCATCGCCAGGAGAGAGCACCGTGCAAGAGAGAATGTGTCAAAGATATAAGGCGCAGGCGCGTTCGTGAAGTGAGTTGATCATCTGGAGCTTGTCGACGCGGCCGCAAGGTCGTGGGTTCAGTTACCAGCAGCGGATCTTTCTCTTAGTTTTTTTTTCTTTCTCACCCATTGGCGTCCATTTCGTCGACGTCATATGCGTAATAATGTACTTCGTGGACAACGGCATAAAATAATTTCGTGTTAAAATAAGCTCTGCAACCCACTTCGTCACTAACAGTGAGTCAGCTACACTTTCGCTAAGCGCATACGGTAAGTCTGCGAGACCCCGAAGAATGGCCCCCAACGTTTTGCGCCATTTGTCGCAGAAAGCGCGCAACTATATCAAGTCGTCTACCACGCCTGGATGCCAGTTCACCCGCATCTCTTAATATTCCACCGTGCTCGCGCTCGTATGCTTGACCACCCCACCACGGTGGTCTGGTGGTTATGGCACTCGACTGCTGACCAGAAGGTCGCGAGATCAAATCCGGCCGCGGCGGCTGCATTTTCATACTTATGGCTGTGCAGCGCTCACAAAAAGGGGACAAGGAACAGAAGAAGTACACAGGACAAGCGCTGCACAGCCATAAGTATGAATCAATACCAACTCGCTCAATTTTCTCTTCTAAGGCTGCATTTTCGATGGAGGCGAAAATGTCTGAGGCCCATGTACTTGGATTTAGGTGCACGTTAAAGAACCCAAGGTAGTCAAAATTTCCGGAGCCCTCCACCACGGCGTCTCTCATAATCATATCGTGGTTTTGGGACGTTAAAGCCAAGATATTATTATTATGCTTGACCATCAAAGCAAACAGTTCAGCGGGAGCACTTCGGAGACGCTGTCCTGCTGCGAGACGCTCCAGCTGGATACTAGCTGGCCAGGTTGAGGTAGCATATAGCAGGTCGGTCAAGCCTCAGGTGGACACCTTGGCTCGGGTCCTGAACCCGGCAGCCGAGGAGCGTGGCCAGTCTGCTCTGCTGCGCCTTGGCTCTGCCCATCTCAGGAGTCCGCTTCGCCCTTTTTCTTCCACAGGTATGCCGTTTGAGTTTGAGTTTATTGGTGACATAAGGGTTAGTTACATAATACGTGTATACAGATGAGGGTCCCAGAGTATAAATACTGAAAACGGGACCCTCAGTTAAAAAATACAAAAAAGTGGATTTTAAAAATTAGCAGAATATTAGCAGGTGGTAAACAAGTGAGAGCAGTTAAAATAGCAGATGAAATAACAGGAAACCAATAACATAGAATGCAATATGCTAAATACAATATGGAAAGCAATAATAATATTAATACTATACAGGGCAAAAACTAGCAACAGGCAAGAACAGTTGAAGTACAAGATGAAGTGAGGGAATACAATAAAATAAAAAGCCAAACGCGAAAACCAATATACAACGCAATGCAAACCATAGTCAAATGCAATACAATGCAAAAATAAAAAAACGGAATGAAAGTAGTAGAAGGCACAAAAATAAAATAAAAGCGAAGAAAAAAAATGAAAGGAAATGAAAACAGCTTATGGAAGAAAGATAGAAAATCGCAAATAAAAGGAATGAGGACTCTTCACTGCTATTTCTTCGTTCCCTTCTACCTTCATATTTCCTGCGCATTGCCTCCAAGAATGATTGTGGTCTACTCACATTGGTGCATCTTTATTCATGTTTCTACCTACGGCAGCAGCGGTGGTGGCGGACGGACGCACAGTCCTAACTCTGTTTATCTTCGTTTCCCAGTGACCGTCGAATTCATCTGATCTGATGTCACGCACTGGTTGAACTGGACTTTATCGCACTCCTGGCGGCTACCTGGAAATTGGGCAATACGGCAGCAGCGGTGGTGGCGGACGGACGCACAGTAGTGATGCAGAACTATCGATGGTACTATCGATACTATCGATAGCTGAGTCACTATCGAACTATCGATGGTGAAATATGCTATCGATAGCGCTATCGATAGTAAGTACTATCGATAGTATAAAATCAACAGCGCGAACTCATTGCAGAATAATCTTGGTTCCCCGCGCGCGTGGTACATAGTGGAGCCGCGCGCGTGGTACATAGGGCAAGAAAGTTGACACGCTTGTGTTCTTCACCAGAGTGGTTCGCTGACACATGCTCATAAAGTCAAACTATTCAGCTGTAGCAGAAAGGAAGCCCTTACATGGGGTGGAACTGCGCGGCTTCAGATTTATATTGCATTTTATGATTTCAAAATAAAAATATTACCAAGAACTAAGTTTGTTAATTGTAAGATGTAACTGCTTGCTTTTAAATATGAATTTATTGGTGGCCATATGCCGCCACTTTCATTGCGCAAATAGTTTCTCTCGCCAAAAATTTGCTCATAAATTAAGCGAAGCTGATAGTAGGCTATCGCGAATATTTTGGCAATTTGGCCTGCCAGCAACAGCATCGTTATTAGCACCACTATGAAAAGTTTGTCACGTGGTTGTGACAGTGAAGAATGCCGCAGCAAGACTGGGAAATACGAAGCTCTTTATTTGGTCGAACTTGCGCCCTGAAAATCAAAACTCAAAATACAAGCGATGCAGGCTGCGCATTGATAGCGGCGATAACAGTAACCAGCCGTCGAGTAATCTGATAATCGGTGGAACACTTCGTCTTTTATACATCAGCCATCAAGCCTTCCAGGGTTATCGCTGGTGCTCGAGTAAGCTCTCGAATAAACCTGAATATTCGATTCCGGCGCGTAATCTTAACAAAATGATCTCGAACAATCGCAAAGCTTCTCAAACATTGCGGCGCGGTCTGCGTCAAACGCTGCTAACAGTCTGTGGGTGAAACACGAATACATCAAAACAAAGCAATAAACATGCGTGGCAGTAATATCGCTAGTAATATTACCGATGGTACCGATTCGACTATCGATAGCTTGTCGATAGTAGTACTATCGATAGTTTGTTTACACTATCGATAGTTTCAAAAAAACTATCGATGCTATCGATAGTCAATTTACCGATAGTTCTGCATCACTAACGCACAGTCCCTAACAATGTTTATCTTCGTTTCGCAGGTTGGTGTTATCGCTATCTTCGTAGGCTAACTCGTGGTCATTTTTTTGTTACGCCACTGCTGCTGCTGCTGCTGCTGCCTTGCTGTTTTGCTGCTAATTTTGTTTTGTGCTGCCATTTTCTTTTTCTGTTCCTACGTGCCTTTATCTGTCAAAATTCCTGTGAGCGGTGTGTGCCACGCTTGCAGCGATGTCTTGCCATCTGATGGGCGTCTGTTGAGGTGGACCAAATGGGAGTACGCCTACCATTTGGGAAACTGTTCGGGCTGGTCTGAGGGCACATTTAAAGGCAAGGGGGAGGCACGGCGCAATTCATGACGGTGCATAAATTGTCGTTCGGCGAAATCAAGGGGAGCGGGACGACAGGGCATGGAACCTGAAGTCGTCGCTGTTCTGGGTGACATCTTCAAGTGGATTGAGGCTTTCGCGGGTGTACCGTCAGATAAATGAGCTTAATGAATCGATACAGTTGACGTCTGACAAATATGATGAAATTTGAATAAGCAAGTGTAGCAAGATAAGGAAATTGTCAGCTTACGAGACGATGTCAAACCCTTGGAAAGAAACCATCTTTCGACAATTCACAGGTTAAAGAAGTAGAATCAGCCCTGAATAATCTAGAGGTGCACAGCAGAGAGTATAATATTGAAGTTCATGGTGTTCAGATGACTCCAAATGAAAACCCGCTTGCAAAGCTAACTGACATCGCAAAGTCTGTCAATCTTCCTGAACTGAGTGAGAATGATGTTGACGCCTTTCACAGGCTCCCTTCTAATCCAGGGAAAGAGCCTGGCATAATAGTTCGATTTGTGCGGCAGTCGATCCGTGACGCTTGGCTAGATAGCAGGAAGGTCCTCAAAAACTTGAAATCGACAGTTACCATTGTTGAGAACATAAAAGCGAATTACAAGAGCTGTCTGCCCCATAGGTCACAGTCACGTTTCTTGTAGACCTCCCTCAAAATGGCTCCTCAACCGACTATTGTTGATCCGGCCGACCTTGAAAATCATGGCTATAGCGGCATCAACAAGAGTATAAACTGTTTACATTTAAACCTGCGATCTTTAAGCACAAAGTACGATGAAATCGAATGTTTTTTAGTGATGTGCGTTTTCCAAGCAATGTTGTAATTTTTACAGAAACCTGGTTAGGTAGCGACGCAGAAGCCTTCTGTATGCCTGCATATGAGTGTCACTCACTCAACCGAGATAGCAGGCGAGGTGGTGGAATGTGCATGCACACGCTTATGGAATTTGACTGTGAAATTCCCTCGGCATTTACGCGTGTCACGCCTGATTGTGAAGTGTGGTTCGTTTGTGTATTGTGTGTGCTGCCGCCCACCGGAACGAGATGTATCTAATTTCTTATCCTTTTTAGATGCACTTTTGCAATTCGTTGATGACTTCAAGTGTATGGGGATCATTGGAGGAGATCTGAACATCAATTGTGGTACTGATAGTCCTGTAAAGCTTGATTTAGAATCATTACTAAGCACCCATATGTGTTACATTGTAATCACTGCCCCCACACTCATTACTGAAAATACAGCTGCAACATTATGTGTATCCATAAACAACTGGAACAAATGTCACGTTAAAGCAGGCGTCATTAATTGTGCTATAAGTGATCTCTTGCCTGTTTGCATTTCATTGTCTCAATTCATCAGTGTAAAAAAGCAGATGAACACCTATGTGTACCGTCAGATTAACCCTGTCACTTTGTCAAAATTCCGTGATTGTTTATTGAACGTAGACTGGCGCGATGTATTAAAAGAAGACGATCCAGGTGAAGCTTATGAAAAGTTTTTTGTGTGACTTTATGCGGATTTATGATCATTGTTTTTCCCTACAAAACATCTAGACGGTCGAAAAAGGGTCAGAAGCCATGGATGAATAATGATCTGCTCAGCCAAATAAACAACAACAAACAAACAAACAACTTTACAGATCGTTTGTTCAAGTAAGGACTGCTGAATCACTAAAAATTTATAAAACTTTCACAAACCATGTAACAAAGGTATTCGCTTAGCCAAAAAGGAGCATTACACCAGTTTGTTCAGGTATTCACAAGGAAATTCGGAAGAGCCGTGGAAAAAATTAAAATCGATAATCGGTCACGCACCTGAACCCCTTAGGAAACAAGTAAAAGACGGAATAGAGTTAAAAAGATTCGCACTTTCTATTGCGTTTAATTACTTCATTGTCTCCTTAACCCCTTCGTCAAAGAACTGTATCCCGGCAATAAAATATCACAACGAGCACACCATTTTCTTAGAACCGGTCAGTGACGCTCAGGTAGTTTCCTCTTTCAGTAACCTCAATAACAGCAAATCACTCGATGCGTCGGGGACGCAAATCGCACCACTTAAATTTGTTATAGGCATAATCTTGCACTGCTTAGTTCCCATTTTTAATATAAGCCTTAGGAGCGGAATGTTCCCACGCAAAATGCAATGTGCGAGAGTAACTGTTACTTACAAGAAAGGGGACAAAAATAATTTTTCTAATTACTGTCCTATTCCCATTCTGCCTGTCTTTTCTAAAGGACTAGGGAAAATAGTACTCACACGTCTCACATCCTTCGTCGACCGTTATAAGCTTATAAAGCCAGTACAATACGGCTTCAAAAAAAAATAATAAATCAGCAGAGCTTGCCGTTCATGCACAACAAGAATATGTACTTGAAAATTTCGAAAATGACAACCTCGTATTAGGTGTTTGTTTAGATTTCACGAAGGCATTTGATAGCCTTAGCCATCACATTCTTCTACAAAAACTTCATCACTATGGTATCAGGGGTAAGGCCCACTCCTTAATATCATCGGACCTACAACACCACTCACAGTACGTAGAAATTCTTGGACACACATCTTCCGCGACAAAGGTTATATTAGGTGTACCTCAACGAAGCATCCTAGGCCCTTTTTATTTCTTTTGTATATTAATGACATTGTCAGCGTTGATCAGGCGGTAAAGTACGTCATCTACGCTAGAGCATTTTCTTGGCTGGTCGCTCCGCTCGTGACTTAGCGTATCATGCCAACGCACACTAGAGTTAATTCAGCAATGGTTCATGGATAATCACCTGGGTTTGAAAGGCGCAAAAACGAAAGCCTTGATGTTTCACCCTCCTCATAAGGAAAGTCTTACGTATCCGTTATTTAATAATGGTGCATCAGTTGAATACGTTAAGTCTTTCAAAAGCCTAGGCATCTATTTTTCCGCTATAATGTCATGGGATGCACACGTTGATTTCCTGGTTAAAAAACTTTATGTAATATAGGACTTTTGCAGCGAAACAGCACAACGTTTCCGGCTACAGTAAATCTGCTGCTCTACAACTCGTTTTTCTCTTCCGCTCTCAACTATGGTGCTCTTGTGTGGGGCACAACCACAAATGCAGATATCATGAAATTATGTCTGTTACAAAAGCGGATTATTAGACTAACTTGTAAGGTGCCTATTTGGCACATACAGCTGAGTTGTTTGCCAAATTGCGTATTACGAATATAAGATTTTTACAGCGAAAGCTGTTATGAGATCATTTCACCGGCCGTTTTTGGCGCCGTAGTTGTCCGCCGCCGCCGCCGCCGCCGGTGTCCGTAACCAGTATCGCTCGAAATAACAAAAAAAAAGCGAAATAAGAAACAAATTCCAGGATGGAACGCGGTTCGAACCTGGGTCCTCTGCGTGGGAGCCCAGTATTCAACCTCTGAGCCATGCCTGTGTTTTTTTTTTTCTTTCATGGTATTTATTCAACATAGCCTGTGCTTGAAACTGCTTTGCAAAAAGGTCCTACACAGGCTTCATGTCGGGAAGGAACCACAGTAGCATATGCAATATAGCGTGGTAGAAGAGTAAAATAAGCACCTAGCGTCACACAACGCGAATTCTGTAACCAGGCATCACACAATGCGAATAGCGCAACGAGTAGGTTGTTGAATGCTTCCAACCCATTACCAAGGGCTCTGCCATAATTCTTCACCGTCATCAGGCACAGCATCAACAAAGTGCGCATAATGCCTTACATGCGTTTAGCAGGTACCAATGCTCTCCGTAGAATGACGAAAACTGGCACAGTGCCTGCTGCCCTACTTCTAGAAAATTACAATGATTTATAGCGTAGTGGGTTCCTCGCAATTGCACTTGTATTGGTTGCCAAGGAAGCCCATAAGCGCATGATCAATTTCCTCGGGGTCTCAGTAAAGTTCTTCGCCCCCCCCCCCTCCCCCGCCGTCTCTCTCCCACGTCAACGTATGTTATACAGCATGACGGGAGAGGGAAATAGCGACCGGGCGTCACGCAATGCAAATTACATAACTGGTGGGCCGTTTAAAGCTTCCAGCCCATTACAAAGGGCTGAGCCATAATTCTTCATCGTCATCAGTCGTCGCGTCAACGAAGTGCACATAATGCCTTACAGACGTGTAACTAGTGCCTCGCTTCTCCGCAGAATGACGAATAATGGCTCAGTCGGTGCTTCCCAACTTCACAAAAATTGTGATTTATGGCGTAGTGGGTACCTTCCTAGTGTGTTTGTATTGTAGCCCCAAGAGAGCTTACAACGGGCTCTAGAAACGCCGCTCTTCCAGCTTTCGCTGTGACTGTGCTGCGGTTTCAGCGCAAGCCTGACGTTTTTTTGTTATTACAAACTATCCACACAAAACCAAGACAATGCCTTGCAAAACTTAGCCGACCTTTAAACAAGTGCAGTAGCATACCACACCCGTAATCCAGAGCAGCGGAAAGTGGCAGGATGTCGCACAAACTATGGGAAGCAAATGGTCCGCTACCAGCTACCATCACCGTTAAACCAGTTGCAGGTGTAAACTGTAGTGTTCTACAGTTTCCGCTAATATGTATCAATAACTCTCGTGTACCTTTGCAATCAGTTCCATGTTAATATTATTTGTCCTGGTCACTGCCTGCTGCTGTCCTATCGAGGATGGGCTGTCACCTCGTCAAGCTACTCACTGTAGTAGCTTTTTGCGACAGCTCCTATCTTTTTTTTTCTACGAGAGATGAATGAACTTGAATTGATTTGATAAGCCAAAAGCCTTGGATAACATATAATTTTTCTTTGATGTTCGCAGTTATCCCGCCATTGAAGCTGCAACTTTTTCGTCATTTAAAACAAGCGCTTTTAAAAGAGACACTTTTAAAATAGAGGCTTTTAACCCTTTGCGGTCCAAAACCTTTACCCACTTTCCGGCTCTAGCGGTCCGAAACTATTTCGCCAGTTTCTGGCGCCGCGAATAAAAACACAAGCTGTGGAAGAGAAACGCACAGGATATTTATTTTTGCTCCTGCATTCTGCAGGCAACTCTTTTAGTGATATTTGGGCAACGTATGATACCGCTCAAAGCATTCCCCTGTGTGCAGGCCAGGGTTATTACTGCAGGTTTCCACCGCCGCCGTCGTCGTCTTCGTCACTCACTTCTGTCGAATCACTGTCATCACTGTCTGGTGGAGGCACGTAATTCTCTTCCTCACTAAAGTCATCCTCGCTTTCGCTAAAAGCACCGCCGTAAAACGCACGCGGTGAAAACGTGGCCATGCTTCTCAGCGAACCGCGCGCGCGAGTGGGTACGCTCTAGGCCCCGTGCTGATCATAGTGCTGCACCCTAGTGTCAAAAAAGTAAAACCTCAACAAACAAAGCTCACTTATTCCTCAAGAGATGGCCCTTCATGTATACAAAAAATGCGCGCGACTCGCGGTGAGAAAACAGCAAAATTTAAACCACGAACACCCTTGTCGGGCGGGGCCCGACAGCGGACCGCTACGGCCGTGTTGCGTTGTCGGGCGCTGCCCGACAACGGACCGCAAAGGGTTAAAACACTCCTAAATCGGATATACATATTCGCATTTTCATCGAAAACCCATTGTGTAATTTTTCAGTTACACAAAACCATAATTACCGAAGGAACGAGAAGTACGTCTCAATATTTCTACTTAGAAAATAAGTACGGCTGAAATTCGGAGTTGACATTGCATTGCGCAATTCACCGACTAGTCACCAACATGTGCCATCTGGAGAGAATTCCCGAGTCTGTAGGAAAATCGTACGTTGCGTTGGCTGGGTGACAGTTCTGATGCAGGTTTTTTCCACGAATTCTATGATTGTATTTCTGTAGATAGTTTGCTCTGCTTGTTGAACAGGTATTGCTAGTGGCAAAAAGAGGGCGCGATTTTCGCGACAGAGGAAGCTTAATCTGCAGTTCACTAGCGAGATACTGGCAAAGCTGAGAGTAGAGCCCGCATGTTCTGACAATTTAGGCATATGATGTAATTTTACAAAAAAAAGAAACGTACCGACGGATAAGATAACCATCAATGCAAAATGTGGGCGCAGTTCGAGGCGTTATCAATTGTCTACACACTGAGAAAAAGAACTTGACAGAGATATGCGTGTATGTACAATGACTGACTACTATGTCTTCTGAATTTCATTTTTTTGTCATTTGCAAGAGATAATTGAGGCTAAACACAGAATAATGTAGTCATCAGCGATCTATGTGCGAAAGTAGGAAGAACACCTAAAGTGGAAGAAATTCTAGGCAACTATTTTCTAGACTGTACAAATATTAGGGGAGTGATGTTAGGCCAGAATGGTAGCTAGACTGAATCAATGTGTTATTGAACGCGTTCTTAAAAAAAAACTCTTAAATAGGAACTGGGCTTAGCAGGCCCTAGAGGAGAAACAAGGAACGAAATCGATTTTTTGTACGTGTAGGGTCGGAGCATAGTAAAGGACGTAGAAGAAGTGAGATAAAAATCAGTGATCATAGGCGGATACAGTGAAGCCAACTGACGTAATTATTGCCGGAGTCTTATAGGTGTTATTTTTCTGAAGTTTATATTGCTGGTTTGGAAGTTTTGCCAACGCTGACATTTCGCCTGACCGCAAAAGCACAAACAATTCGCCCGCGCGACAGCGCTCCCTCAAAATCTACCGTGAAACACACGGCATGTAAACTAAGCTAGTGTGTCCATAGAAAACGATGGTTCACGCGTCAACTAATGAAGTAGTGATTGGGGCGTTATAAAGAAAGCGCCGTATTTATGATGAGCGCCACTTCGTAGGGAAGCTTGTTCATGCTCGTCTGTGCATGGCCTCCAACACTGCGCGCCTGATCTCGGAGGCCATGATCTGCGGGAAACAGTGGGCGCGTATGGTGACAAAGTCGTCCAATAAAGCTGTGAAGTCACAAGCATGTCCGCTATTCTAAGGTGCATTTTCCTTGCGCACACTGTGGCCGCAGAAGTAATTATTTGGACGCGCACAAGCGGCAAATCGCGCGCGCGCACATCACCCATGAGTGCGGTGAAAGTAGGCGTCTCCAGCGCGTCGAAGCCCGCCTGCGTTTCCAGCGGTCGCCGCTATGCTGCTTTCGGTGGCGCCCCTATAGGCGCTGCGCACCGCCTATACTGATAGCGGCCAACGCAGAGTCGGCCGTCGATAATCTGAATCTGAGCGGACATTTATCTCTGGTGGCCACGTTAGCTCTGGAATAATCACAACTGTGCACGTTTGTTTGCTCAAACGTTTAAGAAGATTCTAACATTATCTGAAAGCTTCCCAGACGTTAGGGAGCGGCTAGCACAAGGCAGCGGCTACGCGTGCAAAGGACTAGTTACATAAAAATAACAAAAAGAAGTGCACGTGGCAGTAGCGATGCATGGTTTCTAGGTCGTATGGTACTCTTCGTCCAGGACGGTTCATCAATGAATAATAAAAACAAATAAACCAACAGAGTATCACAGAAGTGTTCCAGATAAATAATCAGAAGACAAATGCTATGCTAGGCGATTCGGCGAACGAGTGACAATTGGCTATTGACAACCGTACCCTTGAATCAGTAGGAGAGTATATCTGTCTCAGATCAATAATACCAAGGGTGCATATTCATTATAACGAAACACCGTAAAATAAAGGTGGGGAAGTCTGCATACGGCAGACATTCTAAAATCATGACCGGTGACGTAGCACTGTCACTAAAGCGGAAAGAGTATAACTCTTGCGTTTCGCCACTCGTAAAATATGAGGCAAAAACATCGAGAATAACAAACTACAAAAGAAGCTTAGAATAACAGAGCGCTCAGCCAGTTGGTAAGTAATCATTTTAAAAAGACAGGGCGTGCAAACACGGACACAAAAAAGAAGTCAGGACACCACAAACGCCGACTAACAACTGAAGAGACGCACAACGACTGAAAAGAAAGAAGGCACGAAAACTTATCTGCGCATGCCCATGCATCAGGCGAACCTATCAATGCGGCACGTGTGGCGGTCTACGTGGAAGATAACTCTTAAGGCATTTGATTTCATCTTTATGCAAGTTAATCGACGGTTGGCTCACGCATGCGCTACCACAATTCTCGATATGCCATGCTTCAATCATCAGGCGCGTTTCTTCGTTTCTATGACGGTACAACACTGCGCATTCATGGAATTTTGGCGTGCACTTTTTATGTGCCGAAATCATGGATATGTATTGGTTCTAAGGTTGCCTTAGCAAGATTGACAATCTTTTGGAAGGCGCCTTAGGTATTTCGGTTAATAAGGTTTTTCGTTATGTGGACGATTACTTGTTCGCTTGTAGTGGTGAGGACTTTGAAAAGGTGGTAACTTCCGTGAGCGAAAAATTTGAATTAAACGGAGGTGGGCTAAGCTTTACTAAAGAGATGCCTCAGATTAATGGAATACAATTTCTAGACATTTCCTTAACGTTCCAGAAGAACCACGTGTGCTGGCAGTATTCTCTTAGATCTTCGAAACCGCTGTTAAATGTTTCGTCGAAGCACTCGAAGGTTGTAAAAAACAGCATCGCCGTATCTTGCCCTAAATCAACCCTCACCAAGTCGTGTGAGCACAAAATGAGTGATAGCTTTAACGCACAGGTTACGCGTCTTTTAGATGTAGGGTATCCTCGTGATGCAGTGGCCACGGTCGCTGAACGTTTAAAGAAGTCTATTGTGTTAAGTCCGAGCATGGTTGCAGAAAGCAATAGGAAGAAACGAGTCGTAGGTATACCGTACATTCATTGCGTGTCTCACAGGCTAAAGAAAGTAGGAAGTAGATACGGCGTTAATGTTGTTTTCACGGCTGCCAATAAGCTAGGTAAGATTTGTACCGCTGTGAAGAGGAAGAATGAGCGAGTAAAAGACAAGAAGCGGACCGATATTTGTTTCGTAAAACACACCAACAAATTCACTGATTGCCGTACGAGTGTGGTGTATAAGGTCCCTTCCAGCTGCGGCCGCTTCTACGCAAGACAAACGGGCCGATGCATTAACCAGAGATTGTTGGAACATAAGAGATCGCTAACCAGAGGATCACCTTCTAATCTATCTTTACACTGTCGAGATTGTAAGTGCACGCCAAAATTCGATGAATGCGCAGTGTTGTACCGTCACAGAAATGAAGAAACGGGCCTCATGATTGAAGCATGACATATCGAGAATAGTGGTAGCGCATGCGTGAGCCAACCGTCGATTAACTTGCATAAAGATGCAATCAAATGCCTTAACAGTTATCTTCCACGTAGACCGCCACGCGTGCCGGATTGATAGGTTCGCCTGTTGCATGGGCATGCGCAGATAAGTTTTCGTGCCTTCTTTCTTTTCAGCCGTTGTGCGTCTCTTCAGTTGTTAGTAGGCGTTTGTGGTGTCCTGACTTCTTTCTTGTGTCCGTGTTTGCACGCCCTGTCTTTTTAGAATGAATACAAAAGAAGCTAAGGATCACACCGCTATCATTAGGAAAGAAATGTAGGCGTCACCCTACGAGACAGGAACACAATAGAGCTGATCACTGAACAAACTGGAGAGTCGATAACCTGACAGATATTAAAAAGAAAAAAGAGTAGACCTTGGTAGGCCACGTTATGGAGAGGGGCAGTTCGAACATCAGAATTTATACGACGCGATGGAAAGCGTGAACAGCGGCCGCCAAGGGTGATTTAGAGCAAAGAAATCAAGAAATTCGAAGGAATAAAATGGAACGGGAAAGAGAGCGTGGGTTCGAGGTCATTGGGAAATGCCTTCGTGCTGCAGTGGATATGATACAAGTTGCTGCTTGCGATGATGATCTGCTGTCTTTATTTTAAATTGTGTTTCGCAATTGACTGTTCTCATATTTCTTTATTTGTTCTTGATTTTGAGCTTCGGCGGTGCGAATTTCAGTCAGAGTAAAGTGGATATAGGAAAAGAGAAATCGATTTCATTTTTCTTATTCTATTATTGCCATTTACCTATTTTCAATATTTTATTGTCCAATTTATTTTAATATTTTTTTTAGTTTTGGGGGCCAAGTTTCCAGAACGCTGCACTGCTCAAGGCGCACGAGGGAGGACTGATTTCGTTTGGCTCGTTCGATTGCATACTGCGGTAGCCGATGGATGAGGCTCAAGCCAGGAATTGGAGAATTTGACCTTCGCTCTAAAAATGTGCTCTTTATCACATATATTGTTGCGCTGAGAAAAGTCAGGTTAGAGTTACAGCTTTACTGTGTACTTTTGCGCAGAACAACCAACGGAAGCGGCATACCCATGCAAAGTTCAATGGAGAAAGAGTTTGTTGCGAATAAGCTGTACGCGTAGTATGCTTTCTTCTGAAAAAGAAAGCTATGGAAATGCGCATTCCATATTTCGTGTTATTATCATGAGTCGAGTTTGGTCTCCTGGTCGCTATATGAAGTTGCGATAGTACTGTTGTTGAACTACTAATGAGGTTCAAACACACCGAGCAAGCTTCACAAGTAAGGCGCCATGCTGTGAAGCTCGAGGGCATGTATTCTATTCCTGCACATTGCCGCCAGATTTAGTTGGGCGAGGAGTGCAAGAAAACCCGTGCATCTAGATTTAGGTACCCGGTCATAAATATTTTGTCCTACAAATCGCTCCAGTGACTCCCCCAGTAAGGGGAACCCCGCAATTGCGCCATGGTTTTGGAAAGTAAGGCCTCATAATTAGAATACTACAGAAGGAGTACCACATGTATCAAAAGGATTGTATTTTATTTGTCTCAGAAGCACAATGAAAAAGGTGGCACTATTTAGCGATATTTAGTCATACCTTGCGAGACATTCTTCGCATTAGAAAATAACATTCGTAGTTGAGGAAGAATTCAGAAGGGCACAAAATCGGGGGTTGGTCTAACAGAAAGGGTGGTACATCATATGCAAATAAATTACTAACGGAAAATAAACAAAAAACAAAACGTATAGAGGGCAATTGCATCGCGTCGGTGAGGTGGCGGCTGGAATACAAGAATAATTAGGAAGAAAACAAAACTCCGCAATTGCCGCACTGTACCTTCTCCACCGAGAATAACAAAGCAAGAGCAGGCAAATAAATTGCAATCAAACTAAAAACAGAAAAATTACAGAACCAGCCACCAACGAATATATTTTTGTATGCTTTCATACATGTCAGCTATGTTGCAATCCACACAAGCTGAGCGCATATTGCGACTGTGGTAAGACATAATTCACTCAGGTTCAATAATTATTAAACTACGCAATTTAGGATTGCATAGTGGGAAGAGCGTTGTGCAGATGGGACATAGTAATTGTGTCGAATATTTGATGAAGACGGTAGATACCACCGTTCTGTTACATAAATGACTTGAATAGAAATGCTTTCAAGTGGCTTATTTTGTCGACCGTGACCAAGTAGCCAAACGACAGACTATTTCCTCGCAGACAGGGCGCAACTAAAGTGTCGTTTGGGCGCATAAATTCATTGCCGCACAATTTCAACTGATAATTAAAATTGGGAGGAGGTAAGGATAGTTGTAAGATACATTGAGTCATGTTACTTAGCCGATGTAATAATTCAATGGCAATATTTCTAATCCCCATTCTTGTGGACTAGCATATAAGACGCCCATATTTATTTTTTTAACTTTCGAATAAACCGAAATCTTGGCGAACAGTTCTTGCAACACTCTACTATGTCGTCCGTCTATTATAATGCATGCAGAAAGCTGCATAGCAGTGAGTTATGTCAAAAGGCAATGTGTCAGCAAGAAAGCATGGAGAGACAATCGTAGTTTAAGAAAATTGATGTTTTATTACCGCAGAAAGAAGTCAGCGTCCCATAATAGGAAATTTCGGTGCTTCTTGTGGAGGCCTGGTTGAGGTTGGCAGGTCATCAACGCACACGCTAACTGCACAAAGAAAGGACAGTTGTAATATGTTATCAATTATTCTTATGACTTTAGCATAGGACATTGCATATGGTAGCTTTCTCTTTTCTTGTATTAACAATAATAGCAAGCGTGCGCAGTAGGGGCGGTTGTATTGAGGGTTGCAGCTTTTGAAGAATACGGCGCAACTTGGCACACACAACGCTTTGTGTGGGGTGTGTTCTTTAGTGGAAGCGTGTGTTAATGTGAGTGTTATTCTAGTGAATGCCAAATGGCGCCGGATTCTTCATTGTGACCAGTGACCAACTAGCCTAAAACAAGTTGTTTTAAGGTTGTCTCTGTTTTCTCATATTACAACACATTAAAAAAGGTACTACGCATCGTTGCGGCCTCTGCAGAAATAATATTTCTGTAAGTCTGTGATACCTTATAATTTCTATTATCTAAGGCCCTTCTTTCCCCCGTGTCATGCGGCATTTATTTCACCAACATCAACACGAAACATGCACGCCTACAATTTGAGTGATCATTTCAGAGTAAATGTGTGACCGGTGACAAGATGTGAAATGTAATAATAATATTAATAATCAATCAATCATTCAATCATTTATTTAACGTACCCAGGAACAACCGTGAGGATAATAATAATAATAATAATAATAATAATAATAATAATAATAATAATAATAATAATAATAATAATATAATATATAATAATAATACAATACAGACAGTCTTCAGAAATAAAAGAGCAAATACACGTAGACAAAGAGAAATGAACACAAAAGGGGAGGAGTAAAATAAGACAACACGAGAAATATTGAAGGGGAATGAAAATTAGATTGCATATACAACTATGCGGAAAGACGGAGAAGGGAAGACTTTGTACATTGTGCCACACTATGTCAAAACAGTACAAAGCTCGGATAAAAACAATGATTGTGGACTATGAAAAATGTCAAGATCAAGAAAATTAACATTATAGAGACTTTGTATTCTGTGAACGGTAGAGTGTTGGAAGAAGCAGGCGGGTACATGAAACGGTCTGTTCTCTCTGGTTAACTTGCGCGGAATTCGAAAATTTACACAATTGAGAAGTACAGGGCAGGATATGATACCGTGGACTAGCTTGTAAAGAAACAAGAGATCAGAACGATTTCGTCGGCAGTGAAGTGATGGCAATGATAATAATTCAGCAGTATTTGAACGAGATTTTTTAGCAAAGCGATGGTTATATATGCTAAGGAATTTTTTCTGGACTCGTTCAATGGTGTTACCGCTGGATTGAGCAATGCCATTCCATATCACGGACGCATACTCCAGTTGAGGAAGACATAGCGCGGTGTACAATTTTCGGAAGGGCATAGGAGAACGGAATTCTCTAGATAATCTGCAAACACAGCCTAGGGTGCGAAGACCCCGCAAAGCAACACGCTTAGCGTGAGCAGAAAAGTTTAACGTGCTATCAATAACAACACCAAGATCACTGATCTCATAAACCTTGCATAAGGACACAGAATTGACAGAGTATTGAAATGACACGCTAGATGTTTTGCGAGTGATAGACATGAATTTTGTCTTCGAGGCATTCAGGGAAAGGTTATTAGCGTTGCACCATTCGGAAAAAGAGCGCAAATCTGACTGCAGCAAGCGACAGTCGTTAACTGAATGAATTTCCTTAAAAATCTTGATGTCATCGGCATACAAGAGGAAAGAAGAATTACGAATGGCAAAAGAAACATCATTAACGTAAATTATAGTAATAATAATAATAATAATAATAATATCTGGGGTTTAACGTCCCAAATCCAAAAGATGTAAAATGTAACATGGAAAGAAGTTATATACAAATTTTTATAGAAAATGGGAAGTAAACGAAATACCAAAAGCACATATATCGAAATACCTTGGCTCACAGGACAATTATAGACTGTGCAACGAGTTTATAGACAACCATCTTATCACTATAGAGGCATGGCCGTTGCGAGCGTGCCAGAGAAGTAACACCTCGAAGCAGCCACAGTAGCAGCGGCAGCCACATTTGCAAACACCCGAGGTGATTCATATAGGAAGCTGCGCCTAATGAAATCACCAGGCTTCAGTTATATTATCAACATTGGGCTTGCTCTCTGCGGTAGAACTTCTATTAAAAAAAACATGGTCAATCCCCCTGCCATACGAATCGATATAACACGAAAGTAGAACTTCAACGTACAGAACTCGTTGAATGTTCACTGTATTTTGCTTTAAGATAGCGTGCGCAATGTCTATCGGTTTCGGGCAACGACAGCAGCGTTTAATGTGAATGCGCACACGATGACGTTTGGTCTTGATGGTCCATCCCCATAAAGACGGCTAACGTTCGTCGTCAATAATTAAACATTCGTAGTAGTTATAGCACTTGACAGTGAGAGCGTAATCAGAGAAAGCGTTGTGACAGCCAGAAGAGCGTTGCTGATCGGACGCAGAACTTGGGCTAAGGTTAAAGTTAACGAAAGAAATCACACACTAGCCCCCACATGGTTTTGCGCGCTTACACTCGTAGCTAGACTAGAGAGAAGCAGCTCGACTAGAGGGGAGAAACGCCGCAACGCGCGGCGTGTCTCCTCTCTAGCCCAGCCGCGATTTCTCTCGAGGTGAGTGTAAGAGGGCGACGCGGTGTTACACTAAGGTGAGGGAGGTGAGCGTCGCGAAGCTATTTTTAATACAGTTGGATGCTAGGAGTGAGGCTGAATCTTGGGCTAAGGTGGCCACCTCGCGGTGTGTTAAGCCGTTGACGAAATTGCACTAGAGACAACGTTTAAAACAGGACAAGTATACAGTCTCACTCTTTACTTGTTATCAAAGTTAAAGCCGCGGCTGCACCAGCTTGCTATTTGCACTAGCTTGACTGATCTATCTGCGTCCCGAGTACAGCCCAGACTAGCTTTACGTACATTGTACGGGGCCTCAGTGATCTATCATCAACGCTGATTACAGGCCAGAAGGAGGTAGCACAATTGCGCAGGTTAATACCTGCTGCAAAGAACAAAGAAATTGGGCTGTGGCATCGCTTTATCCCTCCCTTTACCCCGGCGGCCAACCAGAGCGCGAGTATTCGTAGACCACAGCCCACCGGACAGGGCCTAAACGGAAAAGCAGGGTATTACAAAAAACAACGGCTTTAATACTTTTTCATCGGCATGTGGTCAAGGACAGTGTCAGGAGCCGACGCCACATGTGCGGATTTATTGCTAGCACATTCCGCGCTTCAGCGGCGTCGTCGGCCAGCAAAAGGGTGGATGCTTCCAACTTGGCGCAAACAAGGCGTCCGCCTCTGCCGCGTGTTCCCGTCGCTGATCGATGCCATTAGACAGCGCCGCCTGCGATTCAGACCCAAGCAGTGTGGTCTGTCTCCTGACCGGAAGTGGCGCCTTTTCCGTAGTTCAAAAACAACACCTCGGCGGCTGTGACCCAGACCTCACACGAGAGGAAATGCGGCGATCCACTGCCCGCGGGGCACCATCGCAGCCGACACAACTACCCGCAATGCACTCAAAAACAGTAGGAGGTGTGCGGCGCAGATTCCCGCTCCAAAATCCGACCCCTCTCGGCATTCCGCGACCTCGCAGTTTCCCTCTTCGGGCGAAACGGCTCGCGCCTTGAGCACTCAAAACAAAGAGAAGAGCTCAGCGACCGCCATCGGCGAGCGAAGGAGACACAGCCGTCTCGCCTGAAAACGTAAACACGTCGCCATCCTGAGGGCGCACCGCGATATGAGGCCGTACACAACCCATCAGGAAATGGGCTCACCCATAATTTTTTATCGTCATCAGGAACAGCACCAACGAAGTTCACAAAACGTCGTACAGTTGTGTAGCGGTACCACCACGCTTTTTCGCATGATGACGAATACTGTCATAGTGGGTGTTTTCCTACTTCATAAAAATTACAGTTCCGGTGATTTAAGGCATAGTGGGTACCTTGCATGTGTACTTGTATTAGATGCCCGAAGAGAGTCTACAATGGGATCGCGAAAGGTCACAGTTCCAGCTTTCGCAGTAACTCCTGCCTGTTCGGCGCAGGCCTGGGAATTTTTATTTTTGCATTTTACAATATTGGAGCAAATTAGTGAACCGAAGTTACATACTTGGCGCGTTCACTACGGGACACCAATTGTGTAACACATTTTTTTCAGTATATAAGTAAGTAGAATATATTGCTGTACCAGTATACTGCGTATCAAAAACGACAAAATACCACGTCATATTCACTTGAATTTAGCAATGTCCATTATCTGAAACTCTTACTCCAGTTTGTGGATTACTACTGAGAAATAGCAGGTAAAATTTCGCTAGATATGCTTGTCTGCTTTTTCCCATCACAGACTTAGCGAAAAAAATTGGCGCAGCTTGCACTAGTGACGCAACGCTGGAACCAACAAAGGAGCCGGTGGCGTTCTTTGTTTATTTTTTTGCTCTTTCTTTCTTCCTCTAGTTTTATCTCTTTCTGTATTTTCAAATCTCTTTTTGTCTATGTTTCTTTCTATTTATATCTTTCTGTCTATATGTATTTACTTCTTTTTCTCGCTCTTGCACCTTTTTGTTAGAGTTCTCTTTCGCTCTCTATCTCTGTCTTTATTTCTTTGTTATGTCTTGCTTTGTTTTCTCTCTCTGTCGCTCTTTTTCTCGCTCGCTGTACTAGTTCTCTGGCTCATACGAGTTATTGCACCCCACTCCGGACAAAAAGGCGCAGCGGGAGAGTGAGCGCCGGACTCACGTGTTCGTGAGAAAAGCAGAAGATGAAGACGGCTTACAGAGAGCGCGCACAGGCATGAATAAAGTTTTCGCGACAGTGAACCGGGGTTTGCCGAGTCCTAAAGAGCTGTGCTGTTACAACCTGAACATATTTTAACCAATGGCTATGAGTGATTTGCGAATGATTCAGTAGATTTGTTGTCCACCTAGGGGTTAAGACGTGAACATCGTTGACTGTTCATTCTTCACTTACTCGCGCAAACACACAGGGACAAGAGACTTACGAGGACCATCTATGTTTCCGCGAGCAAGTGAAGAATGAATTTTTGCCAACTAGGCCCAATTGCAGTTTTGCATCGACTGGTTTCGTTTATCCCCCTCATTCCACACGCTGGCTTTCAAATTTAAGGATACTCATGATGTGTAATGGAAATCACAAGCGGTTCTGTCAGTGTGATTTTTTTCCGCACGGGCTACTAACGCCATTACAAATACCTGCCACAAATGAAGATGCAGTAACGTCTTGCGCTAAAAAGCAAGTAAAGATTGAACGGTTCGTTATAAATGCACTGTGTGTCCACGGATACTTTTATTACAGCTTAAATGCTAAGTACGGCTGCAGCGTAAGTGCCTCTAACCACACTATGCATTCGGAGTAAGCTATTAGATGTGAAGCATTTTATAGCGGAGTTAATCCGGTGGTGGAGGTGGTGGTGGTGGTGGTGGTGGTGGTGGTGTGCGGCATGACCACCCTTACTGCGCATGCGCGAACTTTCTCCACTTCCCCTCTCCACTCCATCTCTCCCCTTTCCCTCTCCACATCACCTCTCCCCTTCCATTTCCCCTCTCATTTTTCCTTTAGCATCCCGTCTCCACTTCTCTCCACTCCTCCTCTCTCCTTCCATCTCTCCTCCTCCCCCTTCCCCCTCTCCCCTCACCCTCTCCACATCACATCTCCACTTCCCCGCCCCCTACCCTTTCCCTTCCCCCTCTCCATTCCCCCTCTCCCCTTTCCCCCTCACCACTCCACCTCTGAAACGCGGGCTCTACATGCGGAAACACTGCTTCGCATCACCTCATGGTCCCCTGTAGCGGGAGATGGTGTGATTTTTTACTTCGTCTGTGACTGCCGGAAAATTCTATGCATAATTCTCGAGTTCTTGCAAACCTTATATATTTATGACATCATACTTTGTAAATCAATAGATGGTCGCTTACCATGGCAGTGTTTAATGCAATCGTCGCAACTTGAAAACTGATTTGCACCAACACCACAATGTGTTTCGTCACTCTTGTGGCAGCCGCCCAAGAACCAATTGAAGTACCAACCGAGGTCGGTGCCATTGCAATTTTTTGTACAGCTGTATAAATAGCAAGTCGAATTATCTGAAAAAGAAAAATATCAAAGTAAAAAATTACACTTTAATTTAGGCATTTATCCAACGGAATATATTGTGATGTAATGTCATGGAGTATGCACAATTCGCCCGCTCATGAGAGTATCTAAAGATGCCGCAATCAGAGCACTGAGCAAAGAGAATGATGGCAGTTCAAAAGGAGGTTTAAATCAGCTTGCTGCACGGACGACTTGCGCTTGAGAGTAAAGTTGTGTTGTAATGTGCAGTTAGTTATTGTTTTGTAGCGCAACGCCGAGCCGCTGAAGAGGTATGAAGAGGTCACAGTAATGCCAATACGGTTGTTGCAACTTCCGAGGAAGACGAAGTGGCTGCGGGCACGAGCGGCGATTGCTCGAGGCTTGCTCTGTTTTTGCAAGTTTGAGCAGGCTAAGGATCAGTTTTAAACAGCATTAAATCCTTTATTTTCTTTACCGAAGGCGTTTGTCTCTTCAAAGTGGTGCACAGCAAGCGAGAGCAGACAAACGTCTGATTCCCATCTCGGCCGGACAATCGTCCAGGCTGCCACGTGTCAACCGAGCCCCATCATGGACTCGCTTAAAGGCAAGCGCAATCCTCATGGCACCCTTTTATCAAAGCTTGTAAATGAAATCAAGGCGGCTATTTCAAATGACGGAGCAACCTTCTATGATCTTCACGTACTCGCAGACCTATTGGAAGGTATCATAGGCGAGCTGAAAGCTATCGATCGAGAGGTATAGCCGTACATAACGGGCCCCCATTGTGAGCAAGAATTTCTTTGGGGCTGCCGAATACGTACACAAGGCTGTGACCTACTCGCCTAAATTGAAGTAGCGGATTCTGCAGTTGCAGCCACCGGCAGAACTTGCTGAACCTACACTGACGAACTCAAACATTTCCGCGGTGGATACCCCGACCTCTAGTCACAACATGTCTTCCATGTTTCGAACGTTTGAGATTGAACGGAACGCATCGCAACTGGCTGCCATTTTGGGAACAGTTTCCAACCGTAGTCCACGAGAACCCGACTTTGACGGATGTAGACAAGTTTGCCTATCTGAGATCATCACTGGCAGCCCCGCCGCTGCCGCTATCACCGGACTACCCGCAAGTTCAAAGTGCTACCAAGACACACGGGCCATCTGCATTGCACGGTTCGCTCAGGAACACATCATTGTCAAAGAGCACGTCGAGCAGCTTATATACTCACAACCCGTTCGGTCAACAGCAGATCTACGCGGATTGTGTCGGTTGTATGACGACATCGAGGATAATATTCCTGGGCTCCTAGCATTGAACATTACAGAGGAGTCGTTCTCAACCGTTCTTCAACCGATCATCCTCTGAAATCTCCCACGAGAGCTGGTACTCGAGTGTTACCGGCGTGGAGAACAAATCAACGAACACTCGTCGCCTAGAGTAAACGAAGCGGTGGGTGAGCAGACGGCTTCCGCATCGCAGAGCAGCCTACGATCTTTGCTTGGCTTTATCAGCAGAGAAGTGGAAGCAGGAGAATGCTAGGAGTCCTGAAGCATTAACACCGAACGGCACAAGCGCGCTAAACTCAATCTAGTAGAGCTTACCAGAAGCCATTTAAACCGAGCACGTGTAAACAAACAGCAAAAACTTCAGAGTTTTGCTAAATTGCCCATACTAATAGGCGTGCCAAGTCTGCGATTCTAGTGTTCATCCAAGCTAACCAGTGAAAACGCGAGATCATGACTCATTGGCATGGCACTAAGGCTATATATGGAATGCTCCTATGTATTGAAGAAAAACTGTTTTCGCAATTACTCACAAAACAATTACTGTAAGTTAGTCTACCCCTCCACCGTAGAATCACGCGTTTTTCGCCCTTCCGTGTTCGTAGAATACCGTGTTTTTTGCCATCACGAGTTATTTCCAAGTGTTCTTTACTGCCATCGTGGTATACTTGCCGGTAGCGCGTGCGTGACCCTACATTTAAATTCAGAATGACCCAGGTGGCAATGAGTGAATCCGTCAGAAAAAACATGGAAATTGCGCTAATGCGAGGTCGTAATCCATACTGTGGATTTTATTAGGGGCGAAGCTCCTTAAGGCGGCACCCGTACGTCCCTCGTAGTTGTCGTAGTCGTAGTGCGTAACCAGTCGTAACGCTGGTACCAGATCTTTACCTCCAAAGTGGTGCCGGTGGGAGATTTTTCCTGTGCGTTGTTGAACAATAAAAAATTCGCAGCGTGCGCGTTAACTAAAAGCCGAATTCTTCTGTCTCTCATTCCCCATTAGCAGCCATTGGCATGTTCCAGTAGGAAACGTTAGTAGAAGTAGAAGTGTAAGTGTTAGCTAAAAGCCGACTTATTCTGTCTCTCATTCCCATTAGCAGCCATTGTTTACCTCCAAGGTAGTGCCTGGTGAGATTTCTCCTGTGCGTGATTAAACAATAAAAATTTTGTTCATAACGCCGTTGATTGATGAAATGAACCAACGAAAGACGCCAGATGTTTTCTAAAAGCAAAACAAAAGAACGCCAGATGTTTCTAAAGCAAAACTAAAAGACGCCAGCTGCTTAACGAAAGACGCCAGATGTTTTCTAAAGCAATGGTTTTCTAAACAATGCAAATTCGCAGCGTACATGTAAAATTAAAGTGAGTTGCAAGTCGTCATAACTCATCGAACCTTTAGTATAAACGCGCCCGATCTCACGTCGGTGATGATGTACTGGTCAGAATTCACGGAAGATTCACGGTTTACCGATGAACCTCCTCAGCTTCGCCCACTCATCATCATTCACTCTGTGGATATGCTGTGAATGTTTTTTATGCATAGCTGCACTTGAACGCAGGCTATATTCTCGTGTTTCAGTGCGGATATCGCGGAAGCATAAGCAGCCTTTCAGCTTATTATTTTGCGGGTTTTGTAAACACAGAAGAATGGAAGAAAATAGAATGGTACACTCGGCTGTCACTGGTGGAAATCCCCAGCAACGAATTCACACAACTGGAGTCCTTGCCTATCTGGTTAACCTCGAAGAAAAAACTTGCAGTTTTCATAAAAATATGGGGAATATTTCCTTATTTTTCCTTATTTTCACCACGAGAAAATCTAGCGAAGACGTGAATGTAAACAGAGTATATCGAAAAGATAAGCAGTGCGCAGCGAATCACAAAATGAAAACTTCGTACGTAATATAACGGAAATGGGAAAGCATTGCGAATTGGAGAAAAAGGAGAGATTGTTCCAAGAGAAACTAAGGCAACAAAATGGGGCCGGGTAGGTAATTATGTTAGAACCGATAAACAGTAAGATAATCCACACATGCGAATGACAGGAGATCGTGCGTGAAGGTTTGCTGGTATGATCAAACTGCTTAGTAAGCAGGCATAAAATAAAATATGCTGCTCAAAGAAACCGACCATATCTACAAATGCCAGAGAACATCTGCAAAATGCAAAAAAATTAGTTTAGAACTGAGAAATAATTTATTATAAACCTACAGCAGTACGCAGCAATAATGCACGTCTAGAACTTTCAGAACTGTATTTTAGCAGGGCAGGTGTTATAAGAACATTAATCAGAATTGTTTGCAATAAGTACGCAATACATGAAAGACAATAACTTAATTTCCTGCAGCACTGTTCCTGAGCTGATATGTTCGGGAAACCCTAGGTGGGAGGGTTCTTCATTCCAGGAAAAAGAGACAAAACGTTTTTAACTTACCACTTATATTTCTGCTGCCACTATAATCACATCCTTCGATTGCTGTAAAACAACATTTTTATTGCATGATAATGTTAACACATTATTCGCTCAAGTCTGAAAAATATAATATACCCATACAAACACTCCTAAATATTCGCTATTTTTTTATGGGCTACATAGTTAGCTGCCCAAGGTTATTGCTCAATGTTCGATGCTATCAAAAGGTAACCCATTTCGACATTGTAATAAAGCAAGAAAAGAAACAATGAAAAGGTGAAGCTGTCATCAGAAACAATATGTGTTCGGGAATATGGCGATATCCTAAAATTAACAAATAGGCGGAAAACCTAGAGTAAGTATTCAATATAATGCTTCTCAGTTTGCTCACTTTCCTACACATTATTATATTTCGTGTGTCATGCAAGTTTCGATCGGGAAACCAGCATACGACTTCTGCAGTCTCCCTGACACTTTAACGTTGATCGTACATGTGGCAATTGACGTGCTGAAATTATTGCTCTCTTCTACTAATGTGGTGTCGCGATAGTAGATCTTGGTCAGGTGGACACTTGCTGTGGCTGCATCAAGCAGCGTAAGGACTGTGGCGTTATTCATGTGGAAGTTAATTGTAGCTGATGATATCGGCACTGGGTAGTAGTTGTGGTTTTACTGCAAAAACTGCCTGATACCCATTCAAGTTTCTGGTGGTGAAGTTTTAGAGCACATTTATATGCAGGTCGGCCGTGTGTCGTAGATTAAAAATTATCATTATCATGAACCGACACTTGCTGTATTCGCCTACCACAACACGTGCGCCGAATTGTGACGCGTTAGATGCAATAAGCATGATGAACGAGAGGAAGAGCATAGCGAGAGAGAGAGAGAAAGAAAGTGAAATAAAGAAGTAAAAAGAGAAATTATTCGCGAAAGAAATTTCTCGGCCAGGCAAGATTCGAAGCACGACACGAAGGTGAACGTCATAACCACTCGGCTGTCTAGTCACGCAAGCAGATCATGGCATAACCTTGCACAGCACAGTATAGCAAATGAGTGGGGAAGGAAAGTTAGAGCGAGGAGGACAGAGGAGGTGTGAACGATTACTGGGAGAACATTAGGGAAAGAACGAGAAATAGAGAAATTAATAGAAAGAGTGGGAAGGAACAAATAAAAAAATTATAAGGCGAGAGATGGACTACTAAAAGACATCCACAGAGAGGGAGAAAGAGTTTGACGCCATCGTTGTCCGCCACCTCCGCCGGCAGCGGTGGCGGCGCACCATTACGGTGCCAAAAACGGCAGCAAGAGAGAGAGAGAAAAATTGCGGCCAATTTCAACTTTGTCTGGCAAAGCTTAGCATAGCGAAGCACGGACCCGTGGCGCCTCGTACTCCCTGTCGAGCGATACGTCTATAGCTTCGAGATGCGCAGCATTCTCTGCGAAAATATGCAGCCACACTATGCACTGCAGAGCGGAGGTAGGCGTGGTGGGTGTCGCTTAGCTATTGTGCATGCGCAGTTTGGCCAAGTGGCACGGCATCTCGTCGCTAGACGACGCGATGCTTGCCTCCTCTTTCTTTCTATCTTTTTTCCCTTTTGACTTCTTTCTCTCTCTTTCTTTGATGTTGTCTCTGCCTCTCATTCTTTTTCTTTTTATGCTACGCTTTACTCTGTTTCCTCCTGATTTCCTTCCTCCACACACTCACTTTCCTTTCCAACCCCCTTGCTACAGCATACTATACAAGGCGATCATCTGCTAGCGTGCATGGATAGCCGAGCGGTTAGGACGCTCACCTTCGGACCGAGGGAACGCGGGTTCTAATTCCGCCTCGTCAAAATTTTTTTTGGGTAAGAATTTTTCTATTTCTGATTGTTTATATCTTTCTCCCCGTCTATTTGTTTGTTTCGCTCTCTCTCTTTGTACTTGTTCTCAGGTAGCCGCAAAGGGGCACATACCCGTTACGATGATTAGTTTTTTACGTTCAACACACGGAATGATTTGCGTGTATAGCCGCAAATAATTCCGCAAATCAAATCATTGCAGTATAGCCGTGTACAGTATGGTTTATTAGGGATGGGCAAGAGAGAGGTGAGAGGGTAAAAGCCTAGCCAAGCCAGGACCATGTAGGTGCCCCCAGCACTGCTGTGAGTCAGCATTGCGCGACTTAGCGCAAGCTGCCCAAATTATTTATTGCAGTGAAGTTTGAATTTGCTGTAGTAGTTGTGAGACATTTGTTTAATTTTATAACTAGACATTGACCGATTATAGTGTGTCAAAGATACTCGATACATGCTGTTTTATTGCCTGAAATTTTGTTGGATTGTTCCATCCATCACCATGATATTGCCGCGCGTCTTATGTTTCATGAGTTGAAGCTACACCCCCCAAGACTGTCAGCAACGCTCAGCGCAAACCGCTCCACATTGTTCGCGAAGCTTCCCGATCATTGTAGATCGTTTTGTTAGGATTGCGCGCCGCACGCGAATGTTCCAGTTTTGTCGAGAGATAACGCCGCCACCAGCGATATCGCTGGAAAGTGCGATAGCGCCTGTATAAAAGCCGACACGTTTGACCGCTTGTCAGTTGATCGACGGTCGACGCTCTGTTCGCCGCTATCGGCGTATTGCTGTAGTTTGACTTTCAGTTTCTAGGCCACAAGTTCGGCCAAATAAACAGTTTCATCTCGGACGTGCTTACTGTTGTATTCGTCGACGTCACGACCACGTGACATCTGGTGGAGGTGCTGCTTCATGATCCGGAGGCCACCGCGGGGTGCTGACCCAAGCCCAAGCCGCGACGAGGACGACGGCAAGGAGAACGCGGACCGTCGAACAAGCCGCAGGCAGAAGGGACTGCAGCCAGAGCACGGGCTCCTTCCCGAAAAAGACAGACAGCGGCAGATCCCAAGATCGACCACAGCGACGATGACCGACCCCGTGCAGCCTGCGCCGATCCTTCTTCGGCAGCCCAAGGAACCACCAACCTTCCGCGGACCGTCGTTTGAAGACCCGGAAACCTGGCTTGAAACATACGACCGTGTCGCCGCCTTTAACAACTGGACCAATGAAGACAAGCTGCGTCACGTCTACTTCTACCTCGAAGACGCGGCCAGAAACTGGTTTGAGAATCGGGAGTCCTCACTGCAGACCTGGGATCTTTTCCGCAGCGCATTCCTGCACACATTCACAAGCGTCGTCCGCAGGGAAATAGCCGCTTCTTTGCTGGAGACCCGGGTGCAGCTTCCAAACGAAAACGTGACCATCTTCACGGAGGAGATGACTCGACTTTTCCGTCAGGCCGATGCTGCGATGGCGGAAGACAAAAATTTCGCCTGCTCATGCGGGGTGCCAAACAAGAACTTTTCGCGGGACTTGTCCGCAACCCGCCCACGGCGGTCGCCGAATTCCTCACCGAGGGTACGACTATTGAAAAAACACTGGATATGCGGACGAAACAGTACAACAGCGCGCCGCTGTCTGCAGCCTATTCCGAAGTGCACAGACTAGCCACCGATGACTTGCGCGAAACCATGCGAGTGATCGTGCGCGAGGAGTTGCGCAAGCTGTTACCTTCGCAGCAGCCTCAAGTGGATTCGATCGCAGACATTGTCCGCGAGGAAATCAAAGTGTCACTGGGTGTTCCTCAGCCGGCACCGCCGCATATTCAAGCAATAAGTTATGCTGCTCCAGCCCGACGCAACGCCCCCCATTCCTCGCCCGCGTCAAGAAGCCGCGCCACCCCAGCAGTTCCGCCGCCAGGCACCACCGCCGCCACCACCGACGCCATACCACCCGCCAACCGGTCAGCGATACACGCCGAGGAAGACCGACGTTTGGCGCGCCCCCGACCATCGTCCACTCTGCTACCGCTGCAGAGACCGGCCACACCTACCGCCGCTGCCAGTATCGACAGATGGGACTGCGCGGGTTCGCCATCGACGCGCCGCGTCCACAGCAGGGTGAACGACCACGTGACATCGCCGACTATCTGGCAGGAGCGCAGTGGAACCCCTGAGGACCTTCCCGATCGCCGTCGCCAGGCCGCTACGGCTCTCCCCAGCGCCGCCAGTACACTGGCCCATTCCGGAGCCGGTCGCCGAGCCCGTATCCGGAAAACTAAGGGCAGCAACCGATGGAGGTGCGGTTGCTGTACGACGAAACATCGAAGATCCTCCGCAGACGACGACGACACCACGACGAAACCTTGAAGACCCCACGCGAACCAGACAGAGCCCTGATGACGAAGCCTCGCGGACCGAAGTGGACCTGACAACGCAACGGGGAAGCAGCGGAACAAACCGACGTAGCCGTGACCCGACGCCAAGACCTAACTGCAATGCAAGACGACTAACTAGCGACCTCGACGTCCTTATCGACGGCCACAGCGTCACAGCTCTTGTCAACACCGGATCCGACTATTCTGTCATCAGTGGACCGTTCGCCGCGAAGCTGAAGAAAGTTAGGACAGCATGGGAAGGCCCCGAAATCCGGACAGCTAGAGGTCACCTCGTAACGCCACAAGGAATCTGCACAGCGAGACTCACCATTAACAACCGGATTTATCCCGCGAACTTCGTAGTCCTGCAGCGTTGCTCGAGAGAGGTCATTCTTGGTATGGACTTCTTAAGCCTTCATGGTGCAGTCATCGATCTGAGATCCAAGTCGATAACGCTATCCACAGAAAAAGCACTACCGCCGTACACGCCGCCAGGGAAACACGCCTTGAATGTGCTGGAAGACCAGGTCACCATTCCACCTCGCTCCAGCGTCATCAATTCCGTCGGCACTCAGAAATCAGCAGACCTGGAAGGCGTCGTCGAGGGCGATCAGCACCTGTTTGAACCGTCAGATTTGCGTCGCAAGAGGCATAGCCGGGCTGCGCGATGGCAAAGGAAAGGTAGTGCTGACAAACTCGAAGGATCGAGATCCCCAAACAGATTTCGACGTCAACCCGAGCCTCCCGAAGCACAAGCAAGACCAGCTTCAAGCCCTACTCCTGCAATTCAAGGACTGCTTTTCGTCGTCGTCAAGAATTCGACAGAGCCCAGTCCCGAAACATCGCATCATAACAGAAGAAGGTGCCCGACCAATCCGTCAGAGCCCGTACGGAGTTTCGACGCGAGAACGCGAGGCCGTTAAGAAACAGGTCGACGAAATGCTACGCGACGACATCATCCAGCCGTCGAAGAGTCCGTGGGCATCCCCCGTGGTGCTAGTGAAGAAGAAGGATGGAACTCTACGTTTTTGCGGCGATTATCGTCGCCTGAACAAAGTGACGAAGAAGGACGTGTATACCCTTCCCCGGATAGACGACACCCTGGATCGATTACACAACGCAAAGTACTTTTCGTCGATGGATCTCAAGACTGGTTACTGGCAAATCGCATTTGACGAGAGAGACCGGGAAAAGACTGCCTTTATAACACCAGACGGCCTGTTCGAGTTCAAGGTCATGCCCTTTGGTCTTTGATCGGCACCTGCGACATTTCAACGCGTTATGGCTACAGTACTGGGCGGCTTGAAGTGGCAGACGTGCCTCGTGTACTTGGGCGACGTCGTCGTGTTTTCCTCAAACTTCGACGAACACCTTCGGCGCCTTGAAGCTGTACTTCAAGCAGTCAGGACCTCCGGACTAACCCTGAAGCCTGAAAAGTGCCGCTTCGCGTACGAGGAGCTCTTGTTTTTGGGTCACGTGATCTGCATAGATGGTGTTCGCCCGGACCCGCGCAAAACAGCTGCCATCGCTGCCTTCCCGCCACCCACCGATAAGAAGGCCGTACGCCATTTTCTCGGCTTGTGCGCCTACTACAGACGCTTCGTCAAGGAATTTTCACGAATAGGTGAGCCACTAACGCACCTCACGAAGACCGACGTGACATTCAAGTGGGAAACGGCGCAAATCGAAGCATTTCAAGAACTTAAACGACGCCTTCAGATGCCTCCGATACTAGCGCATTTCGACGAAGACGCCGATACGGAAATCCACACCGACGCAAGCTGCGTAGGACTCGGCGCCGTCCTCATGCAGAAGACTGACGGGCTGGAAAGGGTCATCAGTTATGCTAGCCGTTCGCTATCAAAGGCAGAAATCAACTGTTCCACAACAGAAAAGGAGTGCCTGACCATCATCTGGGCTACATCGAAGTTTTGCCCCTACCTCTACGGCCGGCCCTTCAATGTCTTGAGCGACCACCACGCCTTGTGTTGGCTAGCTAACTTGAAGGACCCTTCAGGTCGCCTCGCACGGTGGATCCTACGGCTGCAAGAATTCGACATTACCGTCGTATACAAGTCCGGACGAAAACACTCTGACGCCGACTGCCTGTCTCGTGCCCCCGTCGACGCGCCGCCGCAAGACGACGACGATGACTGCTTCCTCAGAACTATAAGTGCCGATGACTTCGCCGAAAGGCAACGAGCCGATGCGGAACTTGGAGGCCTTATGGAGTACCTCGAGTGCAAGACCGCCGATGTTTCGAAGGTGTTCAAGAGAGGACTGCCGTCGTTTTTCTTGCGGAACGGCGTTCTCCTCAAGAAGAACTTCTCGCCACTTCGAGCCGACTACCTTTTTGTCGTGCCCTCATCTTTGCGAACAGAAGTGCTCCAGGCCCTACACGACGACCCGACGGCTGGACACCTCGGTGTTTCCCGATTGCTCGCCAGAATACAGGAAAAATACTACTGGCCACGCCTTGCTGCCGACGTCGCCAACTACGTTAAGACTTGCCGAGATTGCCAGCGACGGAAGACACCGCCGACTAGGCCAGCGGGACTTCTGCAGCCAATCAAACCACCTCACCGGCCGTTCCAGCTAATCGGCATGGACCTACTGGGGCCGTTCCCGACGTCGACTTCCGGCAACAAGTGGATCGTCGTAGCAACTGACTACCTCACCCGCTACGCCGAGACAAACGCCTTGCCCAAAGGCAGTGCGGCGGAGGTAGCCAAGTTTTTCGTGGAGAACATCGTATTGCGTCATGGCGCCCCAGAGGTCCTCATCACGGACAGAGGTACCGTCTTTACTGCGGACCTCACTCAGGCGATATTCAAATACAGCGATACGAGTCACCGTCGCACCACCGTCTACCACCCGCAAACCAATGGCCTCACCGAGCGTCTAAATAAGACCATCGCCGTATAAAGAGGTTTATTAGCGGCGACGATACTCGACAGCGACAGTCAGGGCGGGGCCGATTCTCTGCACGAGGGGCGTGCTCTCAGACAAGAGAACGACCCACTGGAAGGCGCTCGAGAGGACGACCCATTACTGAGTAGGAACGCTTCGCTACAATTACCCCGGCTACGAAAAGGGAGCCGCCTGGCGACCTAACAGCTTGCCACTATGAGCGGGTCATGGTAGGGCTTGAGGCGCGCCACGTTGACAATGTCCCGCCCTCGACGGCGCATGTCCGAAGATGGGTCGATGGGTTCAATCAGGTAGTTGACCGGGGATGTGCGTTCGACGACACGGTAGGGGCCTTCGTATTTGGGCAGCAGTTTGGAAGAGAGGCCAGTTGCAGTGGTAGGGACCGAGAGCAATACGAGCGCTCCAGGTAGGAACGTGGGTGCAGAAGTGTTGGTCTCGCCGCGGATGCTCTTCTGCCGCTCTTGGTCATGCGTAGTAAAGGTCTTCGCAAGCTCGCGACACTCCTCAGCAAGTCTGGCTGTGGCAGAAATAGGCGCACATTCAGATCGATCCGGCTTGTGGGGAAGGATTGTGTCGATGGTGTGCGACGGATGCCTGCCATACAATAAGAAAAATGGTGAGAAACCAGTAGTGCTTTGAGGAGCCGTATTGTAGGCGTACGTGACGAAGGGCAGAATGACATTCCAATTCGTGTGGTCGGCGGCGACGTACATCGAGAGCATGTCGCCTAGCGTGCGGTTGAAGCGTTCGGTGAGGCCACTCGTCTGCGGGTGGTAAGCAGTAGTTTTGCGGTGAACAACGTTGCAGTCTTTGAGAATGGCTTCGACGACTTCTGACAAGAAGACACGGCCTCGACCACTGAGCAGCTCCTGGGGAGGACCGTGACGCAGCATGAATCGGTGGAGCAGGAAGGAGGCCACATCGCTCGCTGTAGCCGCATGGAGGGCACCAGTTTCAGCGTATCGCGTGAGGTGGTCTACAGCGACGATGGCCCGGCGGTTACCAGCGGACATCAGGCGAAGTGGCCCATATAAATCGACGCCAACGCGCCCAAACGGTCGATCAGGGCAAGGTTGAGGTTGCAGACCTGCCGGCGACAGTTGCGTTGAAGTTTTGCGGCGCTGACAATCGATGCAGGAGCGAACGAACTTCTCCACGTAGCGGGTATAGCGGAGGGTTCAGGGTATAGCAGAGGGTATAGCGGAGGGTTCAGCGTAAATGTGTGGGGCAGCCGTAGCGACTGATGGGGGCTGTCTTGCGACAACTTGGGCGTAACTCAATGGTGCAGGAGCCGGATGGTGCTGGTGGTACTCGGGCATGACCTCCGCGATTTCCTGCTCAATTGCTCGACGGAGGGGAGGCAGAAGAGTGGTCGACGGCTGTTGAGCGTACCTAGGGTGAGCAAAGTCTAGCAGAGAGAACTGGCGGGCGATTTCCTCGCGCACGAAGGTCTTGATCTCTACGAGCAACGCGGAGTGGTCGGGTATGGTCGACAAGCCAGCGAGCTCGGCGTCGCGTGATGGAGCGCGACGCGTCATCGATCGCTGCCGGCGCAGCTCCTCATAGCTTTGGCAGAGCGTTATGACCTCTGCCCCTGTGCTGGGGTTCTTGGCGAGCAGCATGGTGAAGGCGTCGTCGTCGATGCATTTCATGATGTGCCTGATCTTGTCAGAATCGGACATGGTGGCGTCGGCTTTCTTACAGAAATCGAGGACGTCTTCAATGTAACTGGTGAATGATTCACCGGCCTGCTGAGCGCGTTCACGTAAGCGCTGTTCGGCCTGCAGCTTAAAAACGGCAGGGCGGCGAAACACGTTGATAATGGCTGTCTTGAAGTTGGACCACGTCGTAAAATCGGATGCGTGGTTGTTGTACCACAGGCCCGCCACACCCGCGACATAGAAAAACAGGTTAGTCAATTTTCCGGCCTCGTCCCATTTATTGGGGACACTCACGCGCTCGTGAATGGCGAGCCAGTCCTCCACGTCGGTACCATCGGCGCCAGTGAAGACGGGAGGGTCGCGAATACGAGGGACACCGGGACATGTCGGTGCAGGCGGGGTCGTTTGCTGGGAGGCGTCTTGAGGCATGGTAGGCGGCAGGGTGCGGGATCTAACAGCCAGGGGCATCGAATGAGGGCCGAAGTTGGTGTGAATGCTCAGCACTCTCCACCAAATTATAAAGAGGTTTATTAGCGGCGACGATACTCGACAGCGACAGTCAAGGCGGGGCTGACTCTCTGCACGAGGGGCGTGCTCTCAGAGAAGAGAACGACCCACTGGAAGGCGCTCGAGAGGACAACCCATTACTGAGTAGGAACGATTCGCTACAGCCGACATGCTGGCCATGTACGTCGGCGTTGAGCACAAGACGTGGGACGCCGTCCTTCCGTACGTGACCTTCGCTTACAACACGGCCGTCCAAGAAACGACGCAGATGACGCCGTACAAGTTGGTCTACGGACGGAGCCCGGCGACGAAGGTCGACGCCATGCTACCCAACGTCACTGACGAAGAAAATCTCGACGCCGCCGCTTACTTACAACGTGCCGAAGAAGCTCGACAGCTCGCCCGCCTGCGCATCAAGGCCCAGCAGAGCACCGACAGCCGTCGCTACAGTCTTCGACGACGCTTCGTGGAGTACCAGCCCGGCGACCGTGTCTGGGTCTGGACACCAATACGACGACGCGCACTGAGCGAGAAGCTTCTGCGACGATACTTCGGACCGTACAGGGTACTTCGACGTCTCGGCGCACTCGACTACGAGGTTGTCCCCGACGGCATCACGAACTCTCAGAGGCGCCGAGCTCGACCCGAGGTCGTGCATGTGGTGCGCCTTAAACCGTACTATGCACGTTAACGCACCAGAGGACTCTAATGTTTGCTGTCTTTATTAGTTTTCTTTAGTATTGCATGTGTTTTAGTATTGCATGTGAGTTTTCTTTATTTTATTTAGTTTTCTTTAGTATTGCAAGTGTTTTTAGTATTGCATGTGAAAAGCATCGGAACGATGCTTTTTCAGAGGGGGGCATTGCCGCGCGTCTTATGTTTCATTAGTTGACGCTACACCCCCCAAGTCTGTCAGCAACGCTCAGCACAAACCGCGCCTCATTGTTCGCGAAGCTTCCCGATCATTGTAGATCGTTTTGTTAAGATTTCGCGCCGCACGCGAATGTTCCAGTTGTGTCGAGAGATAACGCCGCCACCAGCGATATCGCTGGAAAGTTTATCGCCTGTATAAAAGCCGACACGTTTGACCGCTTGTCAGTTGATCGACGGTCGACGCTGCGTTCGCCGCTCTCAGCGTATTGCTGTAGTTTGGCTTTCAGTTTCTCCGCCACAAGCTCGGCCAAATAAACAGTTTAATCTCGGACGTGCTGACTGTTGTCTTCGTCGACGTCACGACCACGTGACAATATATTTAAATATAGCCTGTATTTATCGACTCGAAACCGACCGTACAGTGCGATCCCACACGTTACTTCACCACAGTGCCTCCAATCAGTTCCCCCACGCGGATTGCACGAGCACTTCACGTATGAAATCGTCAACGTTCATCACCACGCCAAAAAAAAACAGGCGACGAGGTTAATTCTCGCTGGCTATCTTGTGCGATTTTTACCTATCATACTTTCTCCCTGTCAAGGTTATCTTGGGTGTCGGGGGCGCTGTCGCCGTGTGGGAGCGGTGAAGTGCTGCATCACGCAATTAATGAGCGCCAAAAAGGGGATACTCGGTAGCTTCAGCGCAACGGAGGCTTTCTCGAAGACAGATTTGTAATGGGTATGGAGAGATAGCACTAGATTTGAAGGATACGTTATTTTTAACACTTTACGGTGGTACCCAATTGGATAGGGCACGATGTAGTGCGCGGCACGTAGCGGTTCCGTTCGGCGACTACGCAGTACGTGCTTTGCATTTAGCGTCATGTTAGCTGGTGACGACTCATCGCCACAGTAGGGCAGCATGCACATGGACCAGCGGAGTTGCCCGGCCGCCTACTGCTTCGAGTGCTACGGCGCCGATTAATAGAACTGCTGCAATAAATTGCACAGAACGGCAAACACGCTGCTCGAGGACTGTGGCGCAGGGAGTATTGTGGTGCCTAGAAGGACCCGCGAGAAGCGGAACACCTTCCCACGTTCATGCCTCAAGCAACCAAGTATCATCCTGTTTGCCCGTCACCTTGAGAAGAGGCGGTGGCCGTGTAAACGACTTCAGTCTAATATGGCGCCCACCTGAACAAATGATGTCACCACCCTTCCTTCGAGGAAGGCAGCACTGCTTTCGAACCATCCTCATTCAGACAGACAGTTCGCGCCATTTCGTGGCATCTTATGAAACGCTGGGTTAGCAGCATTTTCACACTTACATTGGGAAAAACATAAATTACACCGCGTTCGTCGCAGGACCTTACGTTTGAATGCTTAATATCATGCCTTAGCTCACATTGGCAGCGAAGTGAGTGCATCCGCGCTAGTACGCGCAGTGATTTGCATGGCCCACTTTAATGAGATGTCATAATATTTCTCCGGCACGCTTCCTAAACGAATGGCATTTGTCCACTTGTACCATGGCGTAAGAGATCGCGTCAGTGACGTGTTTTGTTCGTCTTTGGACTCGCCGTGTGCTGGCCACCTGCCGTACGTTCTAAAGAAGAGCAGTGACAGTATGCACAACGTCAGCGCGCCCAAAATCGCAAGTGTGCGCCTCGCCATCAGGCGAATGATACCGGCGACAATGGGGCCAAATAATCTTAACGCACGCGCGACGCTTCGCCGTCGGAACACTTCCCCTGTTCTGCTGGTCTTTCCTCTTCACAAACAGTGGAAAGAGCTATGAAATTTTTGTTAAAGTATTGTTTCCCTATTCTGGAACTGCAAATATACATTTGCATGTTAATTCGTTCCCGTTTGGGAACTTCGCTGTAGCCATTAGGCAACTCACACACGCTTTTACTGCCCTGTTCATTAAACTGAGGCTACTACTGCCTTTGTCATTGAAAATGTTCTATTTCGGCAAAGTGGCCCACGCATATTATAGTGGCATAGAAAAGCTTTGAAGGATATGTATTGCAGTCATTTTTCATGAAGGTTCTTGCTCTTAGCCATGGACTCTGCGAATTCACAGTTACATATTGTTTCCTAGCGTACATTTTTCTCCTAGAAACTGTAATGGCTATTTTACATTTAAAATAATTGCTTCCGCTCTTTATTTTGTGTGTATGTTATCGTACTAGTATGCGAAATTGTGTCACAAAACAATTGTCATTTCTTAAACCATCATCAGGGCATCAGAAATGAACATCCTTAAGTCATAATTCTTTGTTCATGAAACAAACGGGTTTTTCGTGAGCCCTGTATCACTTATTCAACTGTCCGGTAAACTAAAGAGATGAATTCTTTCAGAGCAATAATGAAACTATAAGTAAACAACATCGGAAAAGATAAAAAAATATGAATGAATAAGCGGGGATTTTTATGTACCCGGCATTATTCATGCAACTCTCTCAGAAACTCTCTATACCGGAGAAAAAACACAAAAAAATCACCATAATTGTAGGATACATTGTAACTTCCAGTGAATTACTACACTTCAGTCCTGTAGCCGGTATATTTACCTCGATTCGACACATATAACACGAGGAATATTTGTGCTATCTCCATTTTTTCTCTTTCTCAGCAGCTTCGTCAAGAGCACACAGCACCTTACGTAGTGCACTTTTTTAATATTTCCTATCTACATTCATCATCTGTGGTTATGCTACCCACAAGCTATTTGCAAATATGGAAAAATGAACAGGGCTAAAATGCATTGTAATTTGTGAGTGCATTTGTGTTACCTCATTTAATGGAGCCACACGCCACGGTGGTCTACTGGATATGACGCTCGATTGCTGACCCGGGGGCCGCGAGGTCGCATCCCGAACACGGCGGCCGCATTTTCGATGGAGGCAAAAATGCTTGAGACGTGCCTACTTAGATTTATGTGCACGTTAAAGAAGCCCAGGTTCTCGACATTTCCAGTAGCGCTCCACTTCGGCGTCCCTTATAATCATATAGTGGTTTTGGGACATTAAACGCGAACAATTATTATAAGTTAAAATTTCGCTATACGCAGCGATAAGTATCTTGCTTGATAATGTTGAACCGCTTGGCTACAGAAACTATCAGATATATTAAATATTGAATAACACGTGTCGGCTTTTTCAGTGCATACGCAACGCCGTGGCAAATTCATGAACGATTTCACTTCGTGACGTCCCATTCGCTCACTTGGAACATTTGAATGTTTTTCAGTATTTCTTTCGACATTGCTTGTGCGATACGTAATGAAAACGGTGCTGCCTGAAAACATTTGACGCCTAACCCATATATGCCCAAACTCAGAAAAAATGAAAGACAGAATAACCAGCTACGGAGAATACACAAATTACTATCGAGACTTGAAGAGGATTTTCCCTCCACATCACCCAAAATTAGATAGAAAACAGGCGACAGAGTGGCGCACATTGCAAACCAATTCTTATCCGAACCCTGTTCAGTTACACAGGATGTTCCCAGACATCTACCAAGACTCAATATGTAAAGCATGTAGAATAGAAGAGGCCTCCCTAAGCCATATCCTATGGGGGTGCCCCAATCAGCAAACAGACTACCCAGAACCTCTCCGGGAGCGATGGCGGGAAACGCTGCTCAGCTACGATCTACAGGACCAAGCCTGGGCTATCCAGCAGGCGAGGGAGGTTAGTGGAAGACAAGGTCTTCCGTCCTCCATCTGAGCGGTCTGGCCTGGACCAGCAACTAGCCGCATCTCGCAATAAAGTTGTTTCATTCATTCATTCATTTACTGCGAGGTAAGCACAACACTGTTTTTGAAGCCGTCATAAACATATAGGACACTGGGCATTAGGGGCGCAATCTGCGGGTGCGGTAAGCCTTGAATCATTTCACGTGCACACCGACATTGCACTTCTTCCTCTAGACGATGTTTTTCATACAAAGCACGCGTTTGCCCGGAGAAAGCGGTCGGCACGTGGCAGCATGACAAGCAAGCAATGTCTAGGCTTGCACACGTTAAGAATGGGACCTGCTTGGTGGGCTGTAGGTGGCGCTGGTCATCGGCTAACGAAGTAGCGATGTTAGAGTGCATCAAAGAAGCGTCATATATGCAGGACACTGGGCATATATGCGTTAATGTTAAAAAGCTATGGAGTTACGTAGTGTTAAAAAACACTTGCTTTAGCCTATTCGTCTATGTAAAATTGTGCGATGTAGCAGTCTATAAATTTGATCCTTATCAATGCAATGTCTGTAGCGTGTCAAAGGGTCTACTCACGTTTTTTACTTGAAAAACCACCTGAAAAAAAAAACATAACAGAGATTAAGGCCGCGAGCGATATTGCTAGCAAACAGCATAATCTGGGCAATATTCAGCTCTAGTCACTGCGTCGTTTCTATTATCATTGAGAGTACCCTTCTTTCCTTCGGCCTATAAAAACCCAACATTGATGATGATGTGCTAAAAGGTTGTAGACACGCTTTCCGCATAATTCCTCGCAGCTTCCACCTCGCTATCATTCAGCTCGGCGTGACACGGCTGCACGTTACACTGCATTCCGATACGCTGCAGAGCCACCGCAGCATCACCTGAGGCATACGTCACCGGCGGTGGCTACAAAACCAGGCTGCCGAGCTCGGAAGATTATCATTGCTCCGCTACCCATACAAGCGTAGCGACAGAAAGCTGGCGCGGTGCTGCCGCTAGTTGAATAAACAGTTAAGTTTTAATGCACGTATTCTTCCCTCCATCGACACGAAACCCACATCTGGTGACCCTGGATAGCAACGCACCGCCTTGCACGAGCAAGATGGCCTACAACGGCTGAAACTACTCCAGCGACACCTCCGCACACAGCAGGAGCAGATCCAGAAGCAAGAGCAACAGATTCAGGAACGGCCGCGCCAACTCCATCATTCCGCGGAGCAGCATCCTGGCGACGCCTTCTCAACTCTGGCATTTTCTTCCAGCTCTGCTGATGGCGTCAGAGCTCCTGAAGACGGCATTACGCGCGGCGCTCCATACGGTGTCTGGCGTGTCGCTGTCAAGCTTCCGCCGCTTTGGGCGGACTCACCCGAGGTACGGTTCACCCAAGTCGAGGCCCGATTCTCCTTTGCGCAACACACAAGACCCGACCATCTACGACTAGCTCGTCGCCAACCTGGACGACCTCTACGTCAACGATGTACAGGATATCCTTGCCAAGCCACCAACGGCCAACCTTTACGAACACCCCGAGACCGAACTCGTATGCCGCCTCTCACTCTCGGAAGACCAGAAGGTGCGAGAACTCCAGTCCTCGGCACTCGCCAAGCGGAAAATTTCGCAGTTTCTCCGCCACATGCGTGCTCTCGCGTGCAGCATGGAAGTACAGGATTCTTTCCTGTTAGCACTTTGGCTCAAACGAAGTCCACCGCGCGTCAAGGCGATTCTGCGGGCGCACCTTAAGCAACTTATCGACCAACTTGCCGAGGTCGCCGATCGTGTCATCGAGGTGTCCTTGCCGCCGTTTCCGCCGATCGTCCAGGCTGTCGCCCCACCGTTGAGCACCACAGAGTTTACGACAATCGACAACTCAGCTCCATTCAACGATGCTTGGATGAACACTTTCCGACACACCCACGCTATCATAACAATGCCTCGTGGTAGCAGCCTGGTGAAAAAAAAACAGCCAGTGTTTCTACTATCGGCGCTTCGGTAAAAAGCCCGGCAATGCAGACCACCCTGCTCCATTGGCCATAAGGGAAACGCCAACGGCAGCTCGTAGCATGGCTGCGAGCTGCCAACCTGGAGGCCATCGCATCATCGCCACTGACGGAATCACAAAGCAGCGGTTCAATGTCGACAGCGATCCCGGCATTTGCTGCTACCCACAAAGCCATATTCAAGGTCATCGTCCGCCAACGCATTTCGAGTACAGCGCGGCGAACCAGCTCACAATCAAGACTTACGGCTCACTCGCCTGCACATTCAGCTTAAGAACCTACGCCGTGACCTCCATTGGAATTTCGTCATTGCTGACGCCGAAAGCCAATTATCGGCACAGATTTTTGGCACACCGCAACCTCCTTCCAAACTGTCGCCACGGCCGTCTCATCGACGCCACAACGGGACATTCTTCACCAGACCAGCACATGACCATCCCCAAGCCATGTATCAGAGCACTCAGCGGTGAAAACCATTCGCCGCACCACGCCATCCTCGCCGATTTCCCCGGTTTGACGCGCCCCAGCGGGCTAACACGCAATCTGCAGCCCATCACCGTGCATTACGTCCGGACCACTTCAGGCCCCCCGGTTTTCTGCTGCACCCGTCGTCTTGAGCCGGACCGAACGCGCATAGCCCAAGCAGAGTTAGAAGCCTTGCTCCACGACGGGATTGCCCGCCCCTCCGACGGCCCGTGCGCCTCGGCACTTGAACTTGTCCCGAAGACCGAAGTCTGGCGGGCCTGTTGTGACCACCATGCGCTCAACGCGCCCACCATCCCGGACAGTTATCCCGTTCACCACATACAGGACTTCGCACATCGCATTCATGGCTGCAGCGTCTTCTCGGTGCTAGACTCGGTGAAGGCATACACGCAAACACTCGCCAATCCAGACGAAGTCCCAAAAACTGTAATAATTAGCCCTTTGGCTTGTTTCAGTTTCCATTCATGAGCTTTGGCCTGAGGAACGCTGGACAAACGTTTCAATGCTTCACCGACGGAGTCGTCAACGGCCTCGACTTCTGTTTCGTCTATCTTGACTACATATTGGTCTATGGCGAGACGTCAACGCGAGAGAAGACGACGAAGTTGCGCTTCAGCTGCTCCGCACGTTCCAGCATAGCGCGGGAGAGAAGAAGACGCCCGCAAGAACGACAGTGGATGTGGTTGCCATCGGAGAGCAAACAGCAATACAATATGTGGGAAAGTGAACGCCTCACGTCATCCCACAAGTGGCAACCCGGACATCGAACGGCAACGTGCCACATGCTCGTCCATTCGGCCATGCACTAAGCGTCACGGTCATCCCCGTTTCTTCAGTGACTACAGTAAGGACTTCAGCCCCGTACATTCCGACTGATTACGGACACCACACCCAACAGCGACGCAACGCCGAATCCCAAGGTTCCCGACCCTGTCGTCGCTACTCTCAAGATACCGGAGTTTTAGCAGGCGGGCTCGGAACTCTGGTTTCTGAGCGTCGAGCCACTCTTCCGACGACACCGGGTAACATCGCAATCAGCGAGGTCCGACTACGTCATCGGCGCTTCACCACCTGCTGTCATCGCCATCGTAAAGAGACATTCTGCACTCTCCGCCTCCTGACAACCCCTACGACACCCTTAAAGCAAAGCTCATCCACCGGACAACCGAGTCGGAACAGCGTAGGCTGCAGCAGCTGCTCACCACGGAAGAACTTGGTGACCGAAAGCCTACGGAGCTTCTGCGGCACATGCGACATCTCATCGGGGAGAACCCTGCTGCATTGGACGCATCCATCCTACGAGAGCTCTTCCTACAGCGACCGCCGCAGCAGGTGCGGATGACTTTGGTTGTGTCATCCACGGAAACTCTCGACTCACTGGCACAGATGGCCGACAAGATTATGGATGTTGGTGCCCCGTCCATATCGGCAATGGAGAAACGTGATGCTTCCCACTTTGCGCCGGTCCGAGATGACCGCTTGGACCGCCTCCTTCAAGCTAACGAGGAGCTTAACCGCAAAGTGGACCAGCTGGCCGCTGAACTGAGCTCGCTGAATGCAGACCACCGACGCACTACGCCACGACAACGACGCCAAAGCCGCGATAGATCGCCAAGTCTGCCTCGCAGCGTCTGCTGGTACCACCACCGATACGGGGCACGCGCTCGTCAGTGCCATCAGCCATGCCCATTTGCGAGAAACGTACGGGCCACGCTCTGACGGCGGCCACTGTTGCAGGCCCGACATACAGCCGCCTATTCCACGTCACGGACCGCGTCACCAAAGTTCGATACCTCATCGACACGGGTGCCGAAGTGTGTGTTGTTCCTCCTACGCTGGAGGACTGTCGACGACGCCAGACAACGCCGCCTGTCACAGCTGTTATTGGTTCCACCATACGGACCTACGGACAGAGGTCTTTTACACTTGACATCGGCTTGAGACGCACGTTTCGTTGGATTTTCTTAATCGCCGACGTGCGTGTACCAATTATTGGTGCGGATTTTCTTTGGCATTTTAAGCTTGTAGTAGACCTTCGACATAGCCGCCTCGTGGATTCTGAGACCCATCTAACAGTTCAAGGCATGACATCGAGTTTACCACCCTTACATCTCGTGCAAGCTCATGCCAAAGTCTCCCCGCCGTGGTCTACGCTTCTGGAAGAATTTTCCGATCTCTTTCGTGCTCCGTCTCTTGAAGATCCGGTGCGCCACAATGTCACTCATCACATTGTGACAGTAGGAGCACCGGTGTTTGCACGTGCTCGTCGCCTCGCTACTGACCGTTACAAGATTGCACGGCAAGAATTCGATCACATGTTCGACCTCGGAAGGCACGATGCAATCAGACCACCACTACAACCGCCTTACGACGGACCCTTTAAAGTTATCAAGCGTTGCCCCAAGCATTTTGTCCTGCTGCTTAATGGACGCGAAGACAGTGTCTCCATTGACCGCATTAAGCCGGCCTTCCTCGACATCGACGCCGTCCTCGCAGACAACAAGCCATCCTCCAACACCAAACGAACGCGCTTCGCCGCAGTAGCAACTACCAGCTACTCATAAGGATGATGACGATGATGATGATGAAAACATTCCTTTATTAAAGTTCAAAGAAAACGGGGAGGGTCCCTATTCCGAGACTCCTATGGCAACCTCTGCGATAACCCGGCGCCCGCTGGACGAGCGCCCGACAGACCTCGGGGGCGCCTTCGCGAAGGATGCCTTCCCACTGCTCTGGGGTACGGGTGGACCGACGGATTGATGGGAGGGGAGGGAAGTAGGCAGCGGTGCACTCTACGGTGACGTGAAATGTTGTGGGGATGGCGCCACATCCTGGACAGGCGTCGGTATAGCGCGTTGGATATAATTTGTGCAGGAAGTGCAGATTTGGAATCGCCCCTTCGCGCACTGGCTACCTCGCTAGAGAGGGGGTGGCTATGGCGAGCCGTCAACGCGAGAGAAGACGACGAAGTTGCGCTTCAGCTGCTCCGCACGTTCGAGCATAGCACGAGAGAGACGAAGACGCCCGCAAGAACGACAGCGGATGTGGTTGCCATCGGAGAGCAAACAGCAATAAAATATGTGGTGAAGTGAACGCCTCACGTCATCCCACAGGTCTTTTCCCGTGACACCGAAGAACACCACCGGCACCTTCGCCAGCTGTTGCAACGCCTCGATGACCATGGCCTGCTAGTCAACGGCCAAAAGAGCACCCTCGGCGATTCGATCGTCCGTTTACTCCGCCACGAAGTGCCATCAGAGGCAACCCGATCCCTGCCTCGACGCATCTCAGACCTAGAAAATTAACATCCATCCACCAGGGCTAATGACCTTCGCCGCTTCCTCGGCATGCTGAACATTTAGAGACGTTTCTTGCCGCACGCCGCCGACTACCAGGCTCTCCTACATGACCCTTTGACTGGCCTACGAGGAAAAAAACCCGTGAGGTGGACGCCGGCTTTAGCGCAACTTTAAAAAGAATGCAGAGCTGCTCTCTGCACCGCCACGCTTCTATCCGACCCTGTTCCAGACGCTCCCTCGGGGCTCTACACCAACGCCCCCAACTTCTCCATCGGTGACGTCTTCATGTAAGGCATAGACAACACCTGGCATCCTCTACATTTTCTCCACGAAACTTCCGGCTCGGAAAACGACCTCTCCTACGACAAGTTCATCCGACGAAACTACGACCCCCGCCTCGACTGGTTCACCAGCTTACTACTGAGAGCTACTGGCAATATGGGAAGCAGTACAAAATTTCGCCACAATCTCGAAGCACAGCACTGCACTATCTATACCGACCACAAACCTTTGACGTACGCCTTCTATAAAGCGCCTGAAGCCAGCATACATCCCTTCCGAAGAACCAGAAAATACCAGTCCATCCACAGGTGTTAATCAAAAACCACCGACGTCGCAGCCCGCTTCTCTCACGACACGCTATGAACGTCGCGTACGCGAGGCATACGTCGCCGACGGTGGCTACACAACCAGGGCAAGCTCGGAAGATTATCATTGCTCTGCTACCCAGACGAGCGTAGCGGCAGAATGCTCGCCGGGTGCTGCTGCAACTTAATAAACAATTGTTACATTATTGCGTTGCTGTTCGTCCTTCCATCGAGACGACGTCCCACAACGTGCTACCAGCACTCAAAGCTTCGAAGTTTAGAAAACAAGGCATATACAGCGGCATACCATGGACCTTTGAGAAATGGCGGCGGGTGTTCAGCCGTGGTGTGCCTGTAATAACTTGTGGCTGCTCGCGAATACAGATCGGTATCACTATTCGTTAAGGAATCACGCCCTATAAAAACTTCAATTCGCGACAAAACAACCACTATAGTTGAAATTGAGTGTTCTGAAAACAGAGTCCACCTTAAAGGCTATAATAACAGCTCGTTGTGCTATATTTATTTTTGAACCCCTATTTCGTCGTCTAAATGCTCTAGGCAGTATAGAAGAAGAAATTATTCGGACTCGTGATTGTAAATAAATAAGGAAGAAGCTTCGCAAAAAAGGTGGCAAGCCTGAAAGTACAGCGGAGCTAGGCGGACTTCGTTATTTCTCTACACTTGCCTAGCTACACTTGCCTAGCCGGAGCCGGTTTCGCGTGGACCCTCATGAGCCATGCTGCACATGCGCGAGGATCAGTGATGTCACACAGCTGGCTCACCGAAGCCGGCATCTGACGCGCTCTCCGCCACCGCCGCGCGTGGCTCGTCGCTATTGGTCTGCGCGTCCGGGAGGTGTGGCGTCGTGGCCGCGGCAGACACACTGGCGCCGGCGCGCGCGCAGACTCCGCCACCGCTGCACACGACTCGCCGCTGCTGGTTTGTGCATTCGAGAGGAGTGACGTCGTAGCCATGCCAGACACACTGGCGCCGGCGAGCCGTCTGATACTGCGCTGGAGCCGCTTGATAGCGCCTCTGACTGGCGTTTGCAGGTGGGTAACGCCATGGAGAAGGAGAGCGCAAATGCTGCTCAACGTCGCAGAAGAGCCGAGAAGCTTATCTCATCGGATCCCGAAGTAGTTGCCTGGCAATTAGCGGTTCAGCGTGCGAAGAATAAACATAAGAAGGCTAATAATCCTAGACAACCTGGAAAGCTAAGAGTAATCAGCTGAACGTTTGCTAACGCTACGTATCCTGGCATAGCCGAGATAAGCCACTGCAAATTTTTTCCTCTTGCTCTCTTCTTTTCTGCTCTCTTCTGCCTGCTTCTTTTTTTCCATTTTTTTTCTTTTCGTTCCCTTTCTTTATCTATTTTTTTCTATTTCTTTTTCTATTCATTTCTACGAATCTCTCCCTCTGTACTTCTGCACTCTTCCATGAAAAGATACTGCATCCCACGGCGGACTACTCGGCGCAGCGGGAGAGCGCGCGCCAGGCGCTGGTGTTCGGGAGCGAAGCAGACGATGAAGAGTACGAAGAGAGCGCATGCCGTTAAGGATAATAGTTTTCGCGAACGTTATGTGGGGGGAAACAGCATAACCAGCTGAACTGTTTAAATTACAGATGTTCTCGTGGAGGTGCCAGTGCAAAACGCAGTAATCACGGTACTATATTTGGCCTTTATTAGAACAGCGATTCCGGCAAGCCGGGTAGTTCGAAATGACATCTAAGGGCTACCGGAGCGTGTTGTCTTTCTGTAGATAATGAAAGCCACGCGCCAAAACGTTCTTGTCAGAATAAATATAAGGGAGACACAGCGTCTCGTAACTGCTCTTCGCTGACGAATCTTTCAAGATTCAGAGGCAATTGTCCACATATCCGATTAAAATTTTCGACCTCTGGATAAAAAAAGGATTTGAGGCGTTCCATTAAGTCAACATGAAGGAGCAGCAAATACATTTAGCACACAGCCCAGGGGTGACACGACGGAGGCCAGCTTCGGTTGTTATCGCGTCCATCAATGTAAAACCTATATTCACAGTATCCGCAACACATCGTCGACGATACCGCAGACAAGGTGGTTATTAAGCGACATATGCTTGCCATGCCCACTCATTAGACCGCATTCTCTGCTTCGTGACATGTCTCGCCTTGTAGAGTAGAGTAGAGAATAGCGTTGAACTTGTGGCACAAACCAAGTAGCGGTAGTTGGCCAAGAACTTGCACGGCTTGCTGCGTGTGCGTGGTAATCCGAGCATGAACTTCGTTTTAACAGTGTGGCGGATCTGAAGGTCCACCGGCTACCAGACTGTCATGTAGAAAAATAGACGGCACGTCCGAACGAACTCTTCTTTAATGGATTATGAAGAAAAGAAAAGATGGCTTCGTGCCCTCGAGCGAGCGGCATCTCGTGAGGAGCAATCACGACGATGATAAAACGTTCGTCTACTAGGTCGGTGAAGACGAAGTTACAACATCTTCCCGCGGCCAGCAGATGGCGTTACTCGACTAAGAATGGGTATAGCAGCCCGAACAGAGTGGTTGACTGTAGCTCCGCCCGGCAGAAGAATGGAACAAGAGCAGACCTTTTACACAAACTTGTCTGCCCTTGTCGACAGGAACTTAACCTGGATCATCATACTATAGGCCTTTCTTGAAGGCACGTCAGGTTGTCGACCAGGTGTCCTTAGTTTGAGATGTATCCGGTAGTATTCAGTCTCTTGAAGTTCAGTCAAAAGCCCCTGTGATGAAGTCGGCTCTCTTGTCAGCTTTCTCTTGCATCTCATTAAGCACGAGGTGATTCGTAGAGCATTCATACGAGAACTGAACCACTCCATGTCAATTATTCGTTTCAATAAAGTTTTCGTGCTGACAGCATGAGAAAACGTCGTGGGGGGCGCATTCTGGTTCTCCTACTCCTAGGTCTTGACCAACGTCTTTTGGCCACCTTGAAGAATCCCAAACCCATTTGGTTCATGCCACCACAGTCCTCTCTGCTAGCTGCTCTGCTGATATGTCTCTTGTCTCTAAATCTGTTGGATTTTCTTTGCCTCGGTGGAAGCGCCGCACAAAGGCTCCGTTGGCGTGTGGATTTCGATCACCCGGTTCCGACGAAGGTCTTTCTTGTTCAATGCTCGACGTGTCATGTAGGTGTAGAATCTGTCAGCTGGTCCTTCATCTAGGTATATATACGAATGATCCTGTTCCTATTTTCCAAGTGACAGCGGTCGTTGTCATACCTTCGCATCAAACTTCTAATGCATCGAAATTTATACCGGCCGTCCTCTTTCGTGTGATTTCTAGCGAACTACTGTATGCTCAGTTTGTTGTCCAATACAGTTTTTTCATCAGCTCCACCAAGTAAACTTTCCGGATCCCGAATATCAGTGAGAGCGTCAGACGCACAGTCCTCTTCTACGCATGTCCGAAGTACAATGACTGTGGAACAGTGAGCGCTGTTGCTCGGCAAAGGAATTGGCCCTTGCGCAGTCCATCCTAGTTTAGTCTGCACAGCTTTTAAGTTCTTCCACTTGTTGCACATGGTTTTCACGTCGCCAGTGGCAAAATTCCAGTAGTCATCGGAGCCTATTAGTAGCGCAACGGAATTTCCGTTGTCTCCGTCTAGGCGAAGTGCTCCTGTATCCATTCCAGTTTCTTCCATTTTCTTTATAACTTGTTCGTCTGGAATTGGGATGTGCTCGCTACAAATGTCCTCTACTTCTAAAGCGTCTATTATAATCGATTCCTTCGTGGCTTCTTCGAAAATGCTCACACGGACTCTTCTCATTGTTTTTTTGCGTCTTATGGCCTCCGAAAACTCCAGCTGTCACCGTTGCTTCTTGCAACAGCTGGCAACCAAGTTGGCGAGATGCTTCGATGGTGATGAAGCTCCGTTGACTCCCTCCGTCCAAGAGTACCCTGTAGTACCTCGAAGACATCGTGCCTGCTATCTTGGCTGTCAAGAACTGTAATAATATAACAGGGCTCGCTTGTTCCGAGAGGAGTTTGACTGCTGTCGAAGAAGCCTCGTTTGCCTTCATCCGGAAGTCCGGGTCACACATGGGTTACATGTCGTCGAGAGCATCTGTCGCACATTTGTCTTCCCCTGCAGTCTCTAGCCATGTGACCTTGCTTGAGACAACGAAAGCATCTGCCGGCCTTGGTGAGAATCTGCTTCCTGACTGCCAAATTCGTTTCGTCGCCGCAGACTTCGGCACGATGTTTCGTTGACTTACAAAAGTATCAGGCTTCCCTAGCACACATTGCAGAGACGTTGCTGACATGGTACGATGCCCAACTCGTCGGGGCATCTCCCCAGTTGGTTTACGGATTTCAGGTCTTCTTGGGGACGCACACGCCGCGAGAGTTTCTCTGCAATGAAGCTGATGTTCGAGGAAGTTCAGAAGGTCTTGCAGCTCTTTCTCGATTTCGGTCATTCTGTCCTGTGGATCCCTTTGCGCTTGCATCGTTGATACCGCAGTTGTCGTCGGCTTGTGAAGTTCATAATACTCGTGCACCAAGTCGGATGGTATGACTCCCAAGAGAATCTCCCGCAGCATGGAGCAGTATGTATTGGGGCTTCTTCCAAGTGCTTTGAGACTCCTCACATGTACTTGTACTTCGTCGTGGAGGTCTCGAAGTTCGGTGGTGCTGGAAGACGACAAGACTGGCCTGAGATCTAAGATGCTTCGAAGATGTTCCTGAACGATAATCCTCTCGTCCCCGAAGCGTTTCTTGAGGATGTCTATTGCGTCTTAATAGCATTCTCCCGTTGCCTGGAGTCCGGAAATGGCCGCAGCGGCAGTTCCAGTGACAAGCGTGTTCAAGTTGTTGAATTTGTCGGCAGCGCTGAGGTCGTCGTTGTTGTGCACTGCCGTGGAGAACTGCATCCAAAATCGATGCCATTTCTGCTGGTTGCCGTAGAATTTCTGCAGTTCTAGTTGCGTCTGCTAGGTTGGTGAAGACGAAGTTACGACAAACAGCGTAGCTGCTCTTGGTCGATCCTTTCACGTCCGGGATCCGTGGTAACTCTTTTCGGCATCATAGACGAGGATTCGCCGCCGAAGTCGGGTAAATCCTACTACACATCAATTACACTAAAAACCAAGGGGACAGTTAGCCCAAGAATTGGCGGGCACGTTACCGCAGTCACGCCCCTGCCACGTGGTTCTTTCTTGTTATTAAAAGTTTTAGCTATACGACCATCTCAAAGCTTAACAAATATTGCATAATAAAGAATACTGATACAACGTATCGGATCATCTTTAGCGAAGGCTTCTTTTTAAATGGTGGTATGGAGTAAATAGTGTCAAGGCCTTTGTAAGTAGTGGCATATTCAATTAGAAGTATAATGGCGGCATGGCCAGGACGCAATAAAGCTGCAGGACCAATTCAAATTTAAACAAAGAGTATTTAGTAAAGAGGAGTGATACAGCATATCTGAAACTTGCAAAACATAGAAAGGCGTTTGTCTGATGAAGGGAACGCCACCAGCTTCGCTCGTTCGTCGGTGTCCATGAAGCAGACCTGATGTTTTTTGTTTGCTGCCGGTCGGTGCCGACACTTTTACGATGGACATACCTGACAAATACTATCGATTAAGTCCAGCAGTTTAGAATCAGTTTTCGACGTGTCCGAAAAGGGGGCTTGAATCTAGCGCGGGGTCATTTCATTCATGAATACATAAACCGAGCACTGGACTTCATATTTGAGCGTTTACCATTATTTATATTTTCTTCTTAAAATACAGGTCATAGTCATAACACGTTGAGCGCAGGGAAAAAAGAGAGAACCGAAACAGGAATAAAATGCGAATAATCGCGAGATAGAACCCTGTGGCTATATAAGGTGAGATGCGGGTCGAAAAACTCGAGCTTTTTTTTTTCAAAAATTACCGATTTTTCGTTTTCACCTGTTTTGTTAAGATTAGTATCTCTACTGTTCCGAAAATAAAAATCAAAGTCGAGACACAAATGGAAATGCGTGAAAAGTGCGTCTAAACAACACAAGGTTGCTGTTAATCTTGACCGAAAGTGTGACGTCTTCTAGCGCTTCGCGGCCGATAACACGCGGCCGCCCGCCATTGGGGATCGCATGAGGAGATCTCCAAATAACCACGGTTTCCCGCGCTTCAGAAGCGCAAGAAATAATAGAGAAAGCATGATTTTGCCGCGCTTTTCGAGAGCTGCGACTGGCTTTTAAATCACGTGGTACGGATAGGGGACCGCCATTGGCCGCTGCGCGACTTCCGTGTTGCGAAGCCTGCTTGCAGGGGCGGCGTTTCATCGAGCTACGCAGCTGAACAACGTTTCTCTCGCGTATTGATTTTCATCATGCACGAAGAGAACCGTAGCACCCGCAGTCACCGGCCAGTGAATTATCGCTTGGAGAACACATTTCGAGGACGCCGGTGCAAATTGAAGCCAAACAGTCGCCGACCGGCAAATGCGTCTGCTGCCGCGAAGCCTAACGACGGCGACGGCGATGCTTCAGGCGAGTTTGCCGCGGCATTCGAGTATGTCAGTGCATCTCAAAGAGAAGATCGGACTCTTCGACAACGAAGAAAGATCACGGTAGAAAGAGTCGTCCTTGATCGCTGACAGAACAGCATTGAACATCACCGTTATCGGTGCAGTGTGTCCAACGTGTCACCGTTCGGGATACGCGTCCGGGAACCAGCTTACAAACTCAAAGGCGCCGTTTCTGGAACTACAATGCGAGAGCAGCGAGTGCCCCGAAAGTATTATTTCGATGACGTATACGTTGCGGCGAGTTTCTTCGAGCGAGCAGGCCAGCGCAGGGGCGGCGAGTGACGGACCGATCCCAAGCAGAACTTACGGCAGCGTGAGCCCGCGCAATAGCTACTCTGCTAGAAAGAGCTGTGAAGGAGAAACTTATGGCGCTGGCTCATTTTAGTGGCAGTGGCTACTAGAACAACAATTTATCTCTTTTGTGTGCATTTTTGATCGGATTTCGTTGCATCTTTCATAAATAAACATCCAATTTTTACTTTTAACATCGTTTTTCTCAAAACACACTCTTTGGCATTTTTTGTTAGCGTGCCCCTCTAGTTTTCCGTACTTCTGGTGCTCGGATCTGCATGAAATTTTGCCCAAATTTTCTCTAGGGTGACGAGTGCAGTTATCTTCTCCAAATCTTAGTATTCCTTATGCATAGTAGAAAATTCGCAAGCAAACATGTACTACAATCTGGGTAATAATGAATTTCCCTTGTTTGAATTTTTAACGTCTAGTAAATATTTTGTATGTACTTTCTGGATAGCTTTCGGCGCTCTACCGTGTAATTGGAGTAGTATGAGCCATCAATTGTTAAAATATATAGACGTTCAAAGATCGAAATAGGGGGGCTAGAAGACGTATGTTTTACACATTTGTCATACTGCCGAACAAGCAGTATGTAAATTACAAGAAAAGTAATTATACATTAGAAATCAGCGTACAAATCTCTACGAATACCTCAAGTTTGATTGCTCTACAATGAATATTTAAAAAATAGTGTCTTCGAGCCGCATCTACTCTTAAATGCGAAGGGTTTCTTAGCCAACCTTAGTCACTTTGAGCGTTTTATTTGAGATTCTACGTATCTATTTTGCTAGCGGCCGACGTCTGGGTGCTCTCGTGATCGACTCTTTAACGTAAGACCGAAATTGACATAGGAAGGTATGATGCTATTACGAATATGACTGTCTGGTCATAACATGAATAACGTGAAACTCTTGTCGCGTACGTCGTCAAACGCTTTCCTCCAGACACATGTGGCACATACGCGAGCCGCACTGTACGGGTATGCGCCCAAGGTGATTGATACTTTATATCTACCCAGGAACGGCGAGAACAGACATTGGTAATTGAAATGTGAGACCGGTAGGAAAATCGACATCGGCAGCGTTGACCCCGCCGAACATGAAGAATAAAATTTAGGATCCCAGCTGGAAACGAACGCAAGAATTGTGCGTGGCCGTCAGCTCTTTTGATAATACTGACGCATGTGTTCTAATGTGGGTGCTTACGTTACGTCGCACCATAGGTTACCCTTAAAACTTCAATGTTGTCGACGTGCCTGGTCAGCCCACGATGTGAACACAACTACTACACGCAGAAAAAACACGTCGACCAACTCGTAACGCTTGGCTCAAAGCCATAAAGTGCAAGATAAAAGTACTTACTGACTGCTTCTCATGAAGCCGATTCCCATTAAAGGGGCCCTCTAACACTCTTCAACCCCCCATTTTTTACTCGTGGATTGCATAGACTGAAGTACGGACGAACTAGTGCAGCAAGAACGGCAGCGATAGCGGCACGCAGTACGAAGTTATTCAATTTAGAAAATTCAAAATACAAGAAAAAAAATGCCTACCCTCAACTCGATTTTCGCGGGGTCACGTGACCACATTTCACTCTCTCCTGTGACGTCGGATGGCGCTCCAATGAAATGGGCTGAAAGCTCTTACGTAGGGGAAGCTCGCACACCATGGTTGCTTCTCCTTTCCAACGCATTGATGACGTCGTTGCCATAGTAACAAACGTGGTTCCTGAAACCTGACTTGTCAGAACGTGAGCGGGCGCTACTGCTTCGAAGCGAGGCTGGGGAGGCTTTGTCTGTTGTTCCTTACAACGACATTCCGTGTCATTCCCTCTTCTCATTCTGAGAAGGGAATTTGCGGCGGTTAAACACGGTCGCCCCTACGCGGGTTGTTCGGTGAGCAGCCCTACGAGTTACAAGTGTGCAGCGACCACAATTCAACGAAGAGGATTACTTGCACCGTTTCAACAACAATCATGAGCCTACCGCACATGCGGAAAGAGGCAGCTCGTAAACGTACAGACGCAAAAAGAAGGAAGAGGGGCAAGCGTTTTATATGGACATCCGACCAGCGCAGGCAAAAAAAGAAAAAAAAAGAAAGCCAGAGCAACCAGAGGCGAAATGGCAACCGGCGCCTCTGTCGTACTTTGTGGTTGTAGTGATATTTTTTGTTGCGACGGCGGCTATTTGGAGTTCATTCAAAAAAGCACAAAAAAGAAAAACGAAATACAATAGTAATCTCAACTTTGATGCAACGCCGTTATTACTTATAACGTTACATTTATCCAATCATAGGCCAGCGCTCATCTTCGTCATTTCCGCCCGCAATAGTTCTGGCAAGCGCCACTACGCGCTGATGCGGTCAGCAGCGATGTAGCGACTTCAACGCGTGAATAAAATACTGAATAATTTGATATCGGTGCTTAAACTTATGCTAAAATTATCCCCAGCCATCAGTCCACGCAACCCGCAAGTAAAAAATGAGGGGTTGAATGGTGTTGGAGGGCCCCTTTAAGCATGGGATCTGCCAAAATATTTTGTCCTTATGATACTTATCTTTTAGCACTTACTATGTTTTGAATATGAAAAGGTATGATTTTACTCATTTGTGTATTCTCTTCAGCAAAAAATAATACTTGAATTTTGTAACGCCTGCTGCATTACCGCTCTTGAGACACTCACATAACGAAAACTGCAACCTTCGACGAGGTACCATATGACTAGTATGTGAATGACAGCAAATATTTCATCCTTACTGCAATAGAGGTTTCCGAAGAATCAAGCCAACAGAATGCGTGAAATGACTAAAGACGAAAAAGAGAAATCTCCAACAAGAAGGTTTTCTTTAAGAAATCCGATGTTTCAAAGCCTGACCGGCTTCATCTTTAGGGGTGAGACGGCCCGAGGCGCGCGGTGCTTATATACGCTTTCTTGCCGACAGTTGCCGCAAGCCTTGACAATAGAGGGGGGGCAAAGTCCACGTGGTGCGGTTGATGTTCCCCGCTGTTTCCTGTATGCGCGACGACTCGAGGAGAAGCCGCAGGCGCCAACAGCTTTCCTGTTCCAGGATCACCGCACCATCAGGGCTAATGCGGTGGTCAAACAAAGTTGACCACCGCATTAGCCCTGATGATGCGGTGATCCTGGAACAGGAAAGCTGTTGGCGCCTGCGGCTTCTCCTCGAGTCGTCGCGCATACAGGAAACAGCGGGGAACATCAACCGCACCACGTGGACTTTGCCCCCCCTCTATTGTCAAGGCTTGCGGCAACTGTCGGCAAGAAAGCGTATATAAGCACCGCGCGCCTCGGGCCGTCTCACCCCTAAAGATGAAGCCGGTCAGGCTTTGAAACATCGGATTTCTTAAAATAAACCTTCTGGTTGGCGATTGCTCTTTTTCGTCTTTAGTCTACTACCCAAGCAGGCAGACTTCTGCCGAATGTTTACCTTTAATGCGTGAAATATTATGTACATTCGTAGGTTGCACCAGAGTGCTTCCTTGGTTAAAGCAAAATGATGTTGAAACATGATGGCCTACTGCGTGTTGGAGGATAACTGAACGCATAATTGGCTTGCGCGAAAAACCACTGACGAAGAGGAGTACACAGGACGGGCCCGTCCTGTGTATTCCTCCTCGACCGCGTTTTTTTTTTGCGAAACCCAATTATGTGTTCAAGAATGCACCAACTAGCCCAAACGAAAGCTTCACTGGAGGATATAATCATTTCATTTTCACCTTTGGTTAGTTTTCTTTAGATCCTCAGGTGCAGTGTTTTCTGTAGTGTGCCTCTGCAAGGTCAAATGTGCAGAGTGCGCATTATGACAACCTATTGTCGGATTGTTTGAAATATATGAAAATTGTATATATTTAGAAACATGTGTTCCTTACAAATTTTAATATTAGTGAAATGCTTACGACGCGAGAAAAGCAGTGAAATTCAAGGAAGTTTCTAATAGAGTGTGAATATGTTAAAATAATACAGTCACTCACCAAATGCAAGAGGGAACAGCAAAGGAAGCAAAATGCACAGCTGACTTTTGATCTGGGCCTTCATTTTCGGTGATGCGCTCTGTTGTAGCGAGAAGACTGTAGCACTTATGTATACCACCTGTTTTCAAGTTGAAAATTTATGCATTCATAGCTCCACTAGCTGATCTATCTTACATATTTTCTTCGCTGTTTTGCGAACGGCAATAGAAGTTGTTGAAAATATTTCACAATTTGGTTTGACGCCGAAGCATTAATTCAAAAAATTCCCATCAATTTTCGTGACTCTCGCATAGTCACAGAGATGTTTGCTTATAGCCCAAGTTAAACATCGGAGCAAGAAACTCTCATTGTCGCATAGCTGTATCCCCAATAAACCATCGGCCAAACGTACCGCTCTCAAGAGATATAAGTTTTTTTCACAATTTATTCATTAGAAGAACTCCGAGTGCATGAACCACCAACATCATACTTTAGCTGAATGAGAGATTGAGTTCCACGAAATAGCTTATTCATTATGTTTCTTAGTCGCAGAAATGTGTGCAGTGACCTGAGCGCGTAGGAACCGACAAGGAATAAAAAAGACGTCTTCAGACTAAACGAAGCTTTGTCCAGAGGAATGCAAGACCCATGCTTCGCAGTATTTCAATTCGTTTGATCCTAGCTGTCGTTAATGAAGATGAGTCACTGAGCCCCTAACATAATTAACCCTTTCAGCCCTGGATTTTTTATTTTGCCGGATATATTTTTGTGCGTGTTTTCCTAATAGTTAGGACCTCAGAAGACGAAAACCGAAAAATTGAGCCAGTGGTGAAAGTATTTATGGATTAATTAGCATGGAATCAAATTACGTCATCAGAGCTCAGTGGTTGTGAAATTATAAAAATGGCTTCTTTATTTCTGCTACTCACTAGAATACACGAAATGTCAACCACGACACATTTTTCCGTGTGATACTCCTTGAAACAGCTTCTGTACGACGTCCCGAAAACGGCACTTAGCCGCCTCACCTGACCCGCCTCGGCGTCACCCATGACTTAGGTCAAGCTTTTTCTTCCTTGTGGCTCCCAGCTCTGCAGATATGTCGCAACTTTGGTGTAAATCACAGTGGGGATCATTTAAGACGTATGTCCCTAAGAATGAGCAGTTTTGGTTTCATTTCTGAGGTGCTAGGGGAACTTTTGTGCGGTGTCGTCAATTGACGACGCCAGGGCCGAAAGAGTTAAGACGAATGCAATATGTGCCTCCTGAGAAGGGTCACATGGCGAAAAGACAAAATGCAGTACTACACGAAACGACGTGTATTTCCAATCAGCAACCGTGCTGCTGTGGCTCGAGATGCGCGTTCACTTTCGTCTTTTCAGCGTTCCCATGAATAAAAAAAATAATTCACCGGCATTAGCCTGGTTTTCACTTACTGTTTTCGAAAACGTCAAGCGGACTCGACACAGAAGGACGCTGTGGGTACTGATTGAAAAACGAGAAAAATAAAATCCCCAAAGTTGCACTAAGTCGCGCGGAGCATTGCACACGGAACCAGGTCTGTCCACACGCCTTGAGGCTGACGCTGGTTGCTGCTATGTTGCTACTGGCACTTGCTGGGCTTCGCTATGTTGTCAGAAGGTTTTCCTGTTTGGTAAGTGGATTTTGCTATGTTATAGCTGAGTTTTGTTTGGCGATCGCTAATATCTGCTGCGCCAATCTTTACGTGGCGTAACACATTCTTGCCGCATTTGTTTCAGTCTTTGTTCATTTCGATTTCTTTGTTTCTGCCTGTCTTTTCCTTTCTCTTTCTCTTTTTTTCTTTCTTTGCCTAACACTCTATCTGTTTCTCGCTTGCGTCTTTTATACTTCTGTACATTTTTCTCTCCCACCATTTATTTCATTTTATTTCTTTCATTTTCTTTCTTTCCGCGTTTCTTTCTCTCTATTTCTCTCTTTCTCACTTTTTATGTGCTACGCTTTACTCTTCCCCCTCCTCCTTTCCCTCTTCCCTACCCTCACCTCTCTCCTCCTCACCTTCACTTCGCTTTCCTAACCTCAAGCTGTACAACACTATACAAGGCTATGCTATCTTCTCTCAGGGTGCCTGGATAGCCGAGTAGATATATCGCTTGGTTTCGGTTCGAGTTACACCACCTCGTGAGGAATTTTTTTTCGCCAAGATTTTCTCTATTTGTTTCCATCTCTCTCTTTCTCTCTATATCTCTCTCTTTCTCTCACCCCCTGCAATACGCCGGAAAATTCGGCGCAATCTTCCTAAATTCAGTGGCACGCACCCGTTCGTGATGATGATAATTTTTGGTCATGACCTTACGGCGAGATAGAACAGCTTCGCTAGTTAAACTAAAAAAGTAATAAAACTTCTTGTGCACCATACGTAGTGGAGGCTTTCACAGTGGCCGCCGCATGGAGACTACCAAAGAGCGCGGTTCGTGTGACCCGGATTGTGACACCTACGCCAGCAAAAACTTGAGAGAAAATTGGGTGAAATCAAAACTGCACATATAAAAGGTAGTAATAAAATATTTAGCGAGTGGTGGGTCAATTACTACTACTCAGCCAAAAAAGTTAAATTGTGAAAACTAATAGTGCAAGTTCAATTAGCGGTAGTTAATCATTCCAATGTTAATTGCATTGTTTCATGATGGGCAGGCAGCGGAGGACAAGTGGAAGTAGGGCTAGAACGGCAACACCATCATTCTCCAATTATCCTACAGCACCTTCATTTCGCCTGAGAGGCGCCGTTACATTTCTCCTTGTGAATCCGAACCTCGGTGGGTGAGTCCGGTGTCCCCTCGTTTCGTACATGGCGTAACGGAGCGACGTGCGTTACTTGAATTCTTGCGCTATCGTATCGCCAACCTCGCGGGAAACGTCGAGGACGATGAATGGGTCAGCATATTCAGCCAATAAAATGTTTATACGACGTGCACGTACAAGGAACAACGGCACGGAGTCACCAGGCGCAATGCTGCTTGCTGTCGTGTCTTGGCCTTGATGTGCTTGGCCTTGAAACGCCAGCGTGCGGAGGAAAGCAGACATTGATGCTCATAGATCAACTAAATCATCAGCAGCCGCGAAAGAAGATAGCGTCCCAAGTATAACGAGACGGGCGTGCATAGCGAAGGAACAAGGGATTCCAGCAAGTCGTCTCGTGTCTGGCTTAGGGGCGTAGGCAGAATTTTTTTTCAGGGAGGGGGGGGGGCACCTAATGATGTAAAGAGGGGCAAGGCACGCAGCTGTGGTCGAGGATTATTTTGTGCTGGCTTTGCCATGGCAAATGAATTTTTGGGGGTGGGAGGGGTCCGGCGTCCCCCCCCCCTGGCTACGCCACTGGTCTTGCTGTGTTGAACGCATATGATATAGAAGGCTTAATCTCGTCCCACCTCTTACGATTTGTTGTGACGTAGATTGAAATCATGTTGGTAAGCGTGCGTCTGGCACGCTCTTGAAGTATATTTGTGTGAGGATGATATTGCGTGGACTTTCGAAAGGTAGAAATTCGTGATGTTGATAACTCATTCATAAGTGTCTGCAGTGAAATGGCGTCCTCAGTTCCTTATTATCATTAGGGGAGCTTCGTACCATACGTTCGTCGAATATAGCAAGAAAGTGGATATGGTAGCAGCAGTCGCAGAGAGAATGGCGGCTTTCTCGCAGTAAGCAGTAAAGCAGTCGACGCCCGCGACCATCCAGCGGCTCCTCACGCATAATCGTGGGAAATGCTTTCAAGATGAATTCCGAATTTTAGGGGCAAAGCTCCTTAGGGTGTGGGTTGTTCCCTCCTCTCTACTTGTATTAGTACTAGTATGTATGTAGCCAGCTCTAGTTTAATGACTTGCTCACTACATGAGCAATTCACTAGATATCATAATTTACAAGATATCGCAGTGTTCCTTGATTTATTCACACTAAAAGACATAGTTTGCGGGCGATATACTCTAGTAGGCTTTCAACTTTTCGTCTTAATGTACACGATAAAGGAATTATTTCTACGAAAAACGCAAAGCACACATTGAGTAAGATGTTTGGTTATGGGACGCTTTATGTGCAGTAAACGCCGTGCATTGTTCGCGAAGCCGGAACACTTGCGCGATCGCGTTGCGCTGGCTTTCGTTAGGCATGCTACTGACCTCGCCATTAATTCTCACAAGGCAAGCGGGGAACGCGGTCGCTCTTGGCACGCTTTCTCTTTCGCTCGGAGTCGTGCTCGCTCTTGGCGCGCTTTCTCTTTCGCTCGGGAGCGGACACTTTCCCTACATTTCACTGATCACAAAGCGGTGATAAAGAAAAGCGGTGCTAGCAAAGCGGTGCTAGCAAAGAAAGACCTTAATCTTCAAGAAGCCGAGGCCCTTGCCCTTGCCGCAGAAATCGCCGAACGCGATTCGCAAGGTAATGCTTCGCATAAAGAGAAAGCGAGTTTGGTTAAGTTGAGTGCTCAATAGGAGTCGGGCGCGAAGTCGCCGGGCGTACAACAATGCAATTGTTGTGGGAAGCATGGTCACAGAACCAACGCTTGTAGCCTAATGAAGCGCAGATGCTTCAAATGTACACGGCGAGGGCATTTAGCCAGAATGTGCGCCGTGAACGAGAAAACAAGCAGAGTCCCAGCAGTGACAGCACAGGTGACAGAAACGGAAGACAGTGATAACAGTGCGTCGCAAATTTGGTCTTTGACCTCTAAGCGCTCGCTCATACACCCCCTAAGAAAGGAATTCGCGTGGAACGGCATTCAAGTTACGATGGACATCGATAAGGGATCTCCTGTTTGCGTCATTCCTAAGAGCATCTACGGAGATGTACTGTCATCAGTGGCCGCAGCTATAGAAGTCAGAAGTGCAGCTTTCACGCTATCTGGGAAGACTTCCGCTTCTCGGCGCAATAACAATGCCGGTTTCCTACGAAGGTACAACAGTGCAATGTACTTTGACAGTTTTAGACTTCGATGGGCCCAGTCGTTGCGGCCGGGACCTGCTGAAAAAATTAACGCATGAGCAAATTGAGGTTTTCAACGCGTATCCGCAGCCTTCAAGGTCAAGTCAAGCCCGGAAGGTCATCCCGAAGCTGCTCCAGCAAAACGCTGACCTCTTCACCGAGGACACTGGTCTCATCAATGGTCCGCCGGCCCGACTGCATATCAAGACCGGATCAACCCCCAAGTTCTTCAAGGCAAGAAAAATTCCTTTTGCACTTCGCGATAAAATGTCAAAGGAGTTTGACAGATTAGTGCCCGCTGGCATAATCTCTCCAGTTTCTTATTCCGAATGGGCGACGCCCATTGTTCCAGGTGAAGAAGGACGGAACGGTGCGCATATGCAGTGACTTCAAGGTGACTTTAAACCCAGTGTGCGAGGTTGAGCAGTACCCACTGCCTGTCGTAGACGACATATTTGCAAATTTATGCGGAGGGAAGAAATTCAGTATATTAGACCTTCGCGATGCATACAATCAGTTCGAGCTAGATGAAGACTCGCGGGAGTTAGCAGCGATAAATACACCGAAGGGGTTGTTCTGTTACAATAGATTGCCCTTTGAAATCGCGTCAGCCCCTGCTACATTCAAACGGAAGATTGAATCGGTGCTACGAGGGCTGATATCTGGATGATGTGCTGATAGCTGAGATCAACAACAATGAAAATGCTAATGTAGAAGCAGTGTTGCAGCGATTCCGTGAGAACGGCATCAAGCTTCGTGCAGACAAGTGTAGGTTTTGTGAATAGTCGGTGACGTATATGGACATCGTATTGATACCGAGGGACTGCATCCGCTCGAAAAGAACGTCGACGCAATCAGACTGGCCCCGTTGTCACGAAATAATGCTGAGTGGCGATCATTTTTAGGAATGGTCACTTTTTACAACAAGTTTCTGCGAAATCCTTCCACTGTGCTTGCACCTTTGTATAAGCTTCTTGAAAGAGGCGCAAAATGGGTTTGACACACCAAGGAAAACTCGGCATTTCAGAAGGCAAAGAGCGCTTTGTGTTTAGCCCCAGTGATCCGCAGTGGGAATTGCTGTTGGAATGCGACGCTTCCCTTTACGGTCTCGGTGCTACCCTTTTTAACCGTATCAATAGCGAAGACAGCTAATTGGGTTCCGGTCACGAACGCTCACCTCAGCTGAAAGGAAGTACTGCCAAATCGAGCGAGAAGCTTTAGCCCTATTGTTTGGTGTGACACGCTTCCGGGATTACCTTTTTGGACGGGAGTTCACGTTAGTAACGGATCACCGTCCTTTGTTGGGGCTACTGAGACCGCACCGTCAGACCTGTTATGTCTGCCGCCCGCATTCAGCGATGGGCGTTTTTACTCGGGGCGTACAAATACAAGCTTAATTGCAAACCCGGCAAACAGACGTTAATCTCTGATGCCCTAAGCCACTTACCCCAATCATTGCAGGAGCCGGAAGCAGAAACGGAAGACCTCACGGAGATGGTGCTTCTCATTGACCAGCTGGACGAGCCAGCGGTTTCGCACAACTTCAAGCACTCACAGAAGCGGACGCCGTTTTACAAGAAGTATGTAGTTACGTGACTGAAGGATGGCCTTCCGTCGTGGGTGACAGCAAAGAAATGGCAGAATACCGGAGAAGGCGATAGGAGATGCCTGTGGAGAAGGGCATCGTTATTCTGGGGCTATCGTGTAGTGGTACCAAGAAGCTATTGAAATTGTTGCACAAGTCTCATCAGGGAGCTTCCACAATGAAGACAGGGGAAGGGCTAGTTTTTGGTGGCCCGGTCTGGATCAGGACATTCAGAGGGCCGCTTAAGACTGCAGAAGTTGTTTGCAAGCTTTGCATATGCTCCCGGAACGGAACCGCGTGAGTTGGCCAATTTCGCATGAGAGGTGGTCGCGGTTGCACGCAGATTACGCAGGACCTATTGCAAACACAATGCTGTAGGTAATCGTGTATGTACACAACAATTGGATAGAAGCCATTCCTGTATCTCGAGAAAATGCTAATGCAGCGGTGGATTCGATGCGAACTTTGTTCAGCCGGTTTGGACTACCGCGCACCATAGTTACCGACAACGGCACGTCTTTCACAGCGGCTGAATTTGCTCAATTTGTGCAGAAAAATGGAATCGAGCACATTCGTACCACCACCCTCAAAGCAATGGGCTCGGAGAGCGCGCCGTGCGAACTCTTAAGAATGGGTTGAAGAGAATTCTTGGAGTAGAACTGTCAACGGCTCTGTCAAGAAGTCTGTAATTATAGGAATTCGCCACAGGATTCGGGGTTTTCGCCGTCTTAACTACTTTTGGGCTACCGTTTGCGTACTAGACTGAATATTTGCTGTCTTCCCAGGAGCCACGAATTGCCATAGAATCCAGGTGCTCAACCTCCCAGTTGGTACTTCGCTCCTGGAGAAGCCATCTATGTGCCTAACTACGGGGTAAGAGACAAGTGGACACCAGGCAAAGTGAAATCGACGAGTGGGACACGTCGCGTCACTGTAGCTACAGAAGACGGCGTCGTTCGACGTCATGTCGATTAGGTGCGAAAACGTTCACCCGAACAGATGCAAGCAGAGAAACATAGACTCCAGAAGAACCACCTCCCGAGGGACAACACCGAACGACCAAGGATGCCCCGAAATGCGAAGAGGATGACTCTTCCGAAAGCCCTGTTCCCGAGCTACGCCGGTCCAAAAGAGTGAAAAAGTCCGTGGAACGCTACGGCTGCTAGGGGGAAGGAATGCTGCAGATAACACGTCCGGCCAAATGACGCCCCTCGGAGCATGCGTCATTGTAAAACTTCCCTTATTTCTCTCCTCTTGCTTTCTTATATATTTCCGAGCTGGAAATATACGCTCGCTGTTTTTTGTTTCCCCTGCCACATCGACTGATTCCCTTGTCACCGCTGCCGGACTATGGCTGGTAGAACGTAACAGTACGGTTTCATCCGCACGGCGTTCACGACGTCGGGTCGATGCTTCCGGCAACTACAACTGCAGTCACTGTCGCAACGACGTCGTAGTTCACCTCGTTCAAGCGTCGGGTGGCTCAGTATGGCCCGAAGTATCGTCTCAGCAGTTTTTCACAAAGTCCACGTCGACGTATTGGAATCCAGACCCATACTTTGTCGTCTGGTGTGTAGCTAACGAATTTCTGTCGTAGGTCGTACCGTTTCGCATCTTGATGTTGCTGATGACAGACGCGCACGTGGGCAAGCTGTCTCGCTTCCTCCGCACGCTGAGTAAATTCTTTGGAGTCTGTATGAATGTCGTCACATTCGTGCGGCAGCATAGCGTCCAACGTTGTCGTGACTTCGCGACCATGGATCAAACTGAACGGTGTGATGCCAGTAGTTTCTTGTCGAGCGCTATTATAAGTGGAGGTCACGTAAGGCAATATCTTATCAGAGTTTTTATGTTCCCTGTCGACTTACATGCAGAGCAGGTCTGTGAGGATCTTATTAGGGCGCTCCTTTAGTCCGTTTCTTTGGGGATGGTATGCAGTTCTACGGTGAGCTGTACCGCTCAGCCTGAGAACTGACTCCAAAAGTTCTGCGGTGAAGGCAGTTCATCTGTCCGTGATCACAAGTATTGGGGTGCCGTGCCGAAGGACGACGTTTTCTATGAATAATTGAGCCGCTTGTGCTGCTGTGCCCCGCTGCATACCTTTAGTCTGCGCGTAGCGGGACAGGTAATCGGTGGCGACAATAATACATCTGTTCCCCACAGTACAAGTTGGAAACGGGCCTAGGAAATCGACTTCCAATTTGGGCGAATGGTTTTGATAGTGCTTCGACTGGATGTTAGAGACCGGCTGGCTGGGCCAAGGGGTGTCCTTGCTTCGTTGGCACGCGGCAAAAATCTGCACGCGATGTTTAACAGCAGGAAGTAGTCGCAAGTAGTAGTTGCGTCGCAGTAAGCACAACGTCCGGGTGTAGCCTAGATGAGCAGAAGTGGCTTAATCAGTGGCACGCGTTGAGAATTTCTTTTCTAAGTGATTCAGGCACGACTAGCAAGTACGTGCTGCCTGTTGGAGAAAAGTCTTTCTTGTAGAGAGCATTGTTCCGCAAGCAAAAAGAACGGCAGTCCTCTGGCAAATACTGGCGGCGCCTCTTCGCGTCGCCCTTTTAAGAAACCAATGAGCGGAACAGCTCTGGGTCGCCGCGCTGCTCTTGTGCAATGGTGGCCGCGTTGACGACTCCCAAGAATGCAGCGTCCATGTTTTCGTCATCACTACCGACAGGCTTGACAGACGACCACGAGAGACAGTCGGCGTCAGTATGCCCTTCCCTGTTTTATATATGATGTTCATGTCAATCTTTTGTAAGCTGAGGCTCCAGCGCACCAAATAGGCAGATGTGTTTTTCAGGTTAGTAAGCCAGCAAAGAGAACGATGATCCCTGACAACATTGAATGAGGGGCCGTACAAATATTGACGAAATTTAATTACCGCCCACAACACGGCGAGGCACTCCCTCTCGTTTGCCGAGTAGTTCTCCTCCCTGCGAGAGAGAGTTCCGCTGCCGTAGGCTGTTACATTTTCTGAGCCGTCTTCCCACTGCGCGAGTACAGCGCCCAGACCCATATTGCTGGCGTCAGTGTGAAGTGTAGTAGGGGCTTCCTGGTGAAAGTGCGCAAGAACAGGAGGTGTCTCTGCAGGCTTTGACGTAGTTCGTTAAATGCCATTTGCTCCTTTTCGGCCCAAAAAGAAGGGAGTGTCCTCTGGAGTGAGTCGTGTCAATGGCGCTGCAATAGATGAAATGTCCGCAATGAATCAACGGTAATAGGCACACAGCCCTAAGAGGCGCCTCACTGCTTTTTTTCTCATGTGGTGCAGGAACCTTTGCAACAGAGTCTATTTTCTTCGGGTCAGGTCGAACACCCTCGTTACTGACGACGTGGCCTAGGAATCTGTGTCATTGAAACCGAGGTGGCGTTTTTCCGGCAATAACGCCAGGCCAGCCGAGCTTATAGCTTGGAGAACTGCACATAACCGGCTTAGGTGTTCCTCGAATGTTGCTGAAGACCCAAACACGTTTGCCACTTGAGTGAGGCCTGACAGCACGGTGTCCATGAGACGCTGAAAAGTGGCTGGCACTTAGCATAATCCGAATGGAAGTACCTTAAATTCGTAAAGACCATCGGGTGTCACAAAGACCGTTTTGTCACGACCTCTCTCTTCGACCTCTAAATGCCAATAGCCGCTTCGCAGGTCCATTGATGAAAAATAACGCGCATGCCGCAGTTGACCAAGCGAATCGCCTATGCGTGGCAGCGGACAGATGTCTTTCTTCGTGACTTGGTTTAACTTGTCATAATCTATAGGGAAGCTCAAGGTGCCGTCTTTCTTTTTTACCAAAACCACGGGGGATGCTAAGGACATTTCGAAGGTTGTATGGCGTCATCCTCGAGCATCTTCTGTACATGCTTTTGACACCCTTGCGTTCTTTCTGAGCCACACGGTAGGGATTTTGTCGTAAGAGTCGCGTGTTATCTTCAGTAGGTATTTGATGCTTGGTCAATGGTGTTTGCGTGCCTTTGGCGTAGACGAAAAGCAATCTTCGAACTGATGTATCAAGTCCGATAGGCGTTTCCTATCTGATGGCGACAGCGTAGAACAGATGTCGACAGATGAAGGCGTCGAGGCTGGGTCGATCGCGTCGTACGGTTCCAAAGCGAAACAATACCTTGCTTTGTCTATGTCTGTTATGAACACTTTTGTCTGCCCATCAGTTACTGCCAAGAGGCCCCTTGCGATGGAAACGCCTTGCGTAAGCAATAGCGTAACTATTTGATATGCTATCACATCCGTATGTCATTGCCTCTCACATGACACAGACATAAAGCAGGAGGATCTAGGCGAGAGCGTTACATCGTCGGCTAGTCGTAGACGCCCGTGTGGTTCGTCAATGCTGCAATCGACATATGGATATGGTGAAAACGTCACCATACAAATATACAAAATGTTGACAAATATACAAAATGTCAGTGTTCATGATTTCCCATTTGAGCCATCTGTGAATTGGCGATTACACGCCCAGATTGGTTATCCTTCTCTTCATGGTTTGTTGGGCAACAAACACTAAGCCGATGTATCTGCCTAGGGATGGCATTGTACGAACACAGATACGAGTAGTGTACAGATGGACAGTGAACTTTATTAAGATCCAGAGGGGCGAATCAGCAAGACCCCTAACTAGGCAGGTGATGACTGGAGCCGCTCCCACGTCGCCAAGCCAGAAATGTTTATTTTCAGAACGGGGGAAGGGGTCATCGTTTAACCATTCATGTTCGTGCGTGCGTTTGTGTGTGTGCGTCTATATAAAAAGGCGCGGCCTCCGCGATCAGCTTTGGCAACGGGTTACCTGAGCTGATCGCTGAGGCCACGTCAAATATACACAAATGCGAATTTGAAAATTTTCGGTGGATTGAACCCCCATCTGGCTAAGCCAAGCACAAACAGTACAACAGTGGTTTCTTTCTACAAATTTGCAGCTATCGACCGAAGAAGCGCTAAGGTGTTCCATTTCGCGCAGTTATCGGCATTATAATAATTACAGTCGTTTATTACAGAACATAATATTTGTTCTTTAGCAGTGTCGGTGTGTGGTGAGAAAGTGAAGCCGCCACCTTCATGGAGCCCCCCATTCACATTTGGGAGAATGTGATTTTGGTTATGCTCTAATAAAATTATTTACATGCCTACATATACCTGTCTTTCTATCTTAATGAGAACTAACACACAAAAAATACATTTCCCATTAAAGAAGACCATGAGGCGATGCGAAGCCGGAGCACTTGCACGATCGCGTTCCGTTGGCGTTCCTTGGGCATGCTACCGACCTCGCGTCGTGGAACGCGAAGAGGAACGCTAAGCGCGTCGTGTCTTCCCTCTGGCCTAGCCGTTAATTCTCACAGGGCGAGCGGGGAACACGGTCGACAGACGCACGAGGGGGGAGCGCTGGAGAGGAGAGAGAGAGGGGAGGGGACGCGCATGCGCTGGCGCTCATCGCGGTGTTGCGCGGGAGAGGGGGATTGGAGAGGGGATGGGTAGTGAAGAAGGGGAGGGGGATTGGAGAGGAGGTGCGTGGAGAGGGTTTGCGCATGCGCAGTAAGGGTCGGTCACGCCGCACGCCACCACCACCACCACCACCACCACCGTAAGAAGAGCGTTCCCACTGCATTTCAGACTGCGTTGCTAGCATCAAGGGTTCTAATATGCACCTCAAGTGTTCTGATCCTATCCGGCCTTTGGTTAATTACTGTGTCGAGAAGAAACTCAGGCCAGTAATTTCAGATAAGGAAGGGTATTTTGTAATTATGCCAGACAGTTTGTTCTCAGAAAAAGCATTAACAGCCATATAAAAAAATTTTAGGACTGTAAAACATAAGCCATCGGTAGTTAGGCAACGTGCTGTCGACCTTTTGTTAAGACATAATCTTGAGAGAATAGCTTGTAATGTCAAGAAGGCTAAATCACTTTAGAATTGTTTTTTTCAGCCAAAACACATAACAACGAGATCCCATTTCGAGCAATCGTTTCAGAGCAAGGCAGCTGGCAAGTCGCTGTATCTAGTTATTTGCAGAACTGCTTAACCTCTTTGAGTTTTTCAGACCATTTTCGTATGCGTAATTCTCAGGCGCTAGTTCAGTTCCTCTCAGAGGAGAACCCCGGCTGTTGTAAAGCTTTTAGTATGGATATTGAAGACTTGTATTATTCCTTGCCGCGTGAGGACTTGTTAAATTGTGTTAATGAACGTATTAACGAACAAGCGCACCAGATGGTTTTCACCGATAAATGTGGTGTTTCTACCGGGGCATTTCTAGAAATCCTTTCCATGTATTTAAAGTCGACACTTGTAGGTTGGAAGGAAGGCGTTTATGTACAGAAATCAGGGATATGTATAGGTTCTAAGGTTGCTCCGGTTCTTAGTGATTTATACCTTAGCAAGATTGACAATCTTTTGGAAGGCACCTTAGGTAATTTGGTTATTAAGGTTTTTCGTTATGTGGACGATTACCTGATCTTTTGTAGTGGTGAGGGCTTTGAAAAGGTGGTAACTTCCGTGAGCGAAAAATTTGAATTAAATGGAGGTGGGTTGAGCTTTACTAAAGAGGTGCCTCAGAATAATAGAATACAATTTCTAGACATTTCCTTAAAGTTCCAGAAGAACCACGTGTGCTGGCAGTATTCTCCTAGATCTTCGAAACCGCTGTTAAATTTTTCGTCGAAGCACTCGAAGGTTGTAAAAAACGGCATCGCCTTGTCTTGCCTTAAATCAGCCCTCACCAAGTCGTGTGAGCACAAAATGAGTGATAGCTTTAACGCACAGGTTACGCGTCTTTTAGATGTAGGGTATCCTCGTGATGCAGTGGCCACGGTTGCTGAACGTTTAAAGAAGTCTATTGTGTTAAGTCCAAGCATGGTTGCAGAAAGCGATAGGAAGAAACGTGTCGTAGGTATACCGTACATTCATTGCGTATCTCACAGGTTAAAGAAAGTAGGAAGTCGATACGGCGTTAATGTTGTTTTCACGGCGGCCAATAAGCTAGGTAAGATTTGCGCCGCTGTGCAGAGGAAGCATGAGCGAGTAATAGAAAAGAAGCGGACCGATATTTTTTTCGTAAAACACACCAACAAATTCACTAATTGCCGTACGAGTGTGGTGTATAAGCTGCGGTCGCTTCTACGTAGGACAAACGGGCCGATGCATTAACCAGAGATTGTTGGAACATAAGAGATCGCTAACAGGAGGCCCACCTTCTAATCTATCCTTACATTGTCGAGATTGTAAGTGCACGCCAAAATTCCATGAATGCGCAGTGTTGTACTGTCATAGAAATGAAAAAAACGCGCCTGATGATTGAAGCATGGTATATCAAGAATAGTGGTAGCGCATGCGTGAGCCAACCGTCGATTAACTTACATAAAGATGAAATCAAATGCCTTAACAGTTATCTTCCACGTAGGCCGCCATGCGTGCCGGATTGAGAGGTTCGCCTGCTGCATGGGCATGCGCAGATAAGATTTCGTGCTTTCTATCTTTTCAGCCGTTGTGCTTCTCTTCAGTTGTTAGTCGGCGTTTGTGGTGTCCTGACTTCTTTCTTGTGTCCGTGTTTGCACGCCCTGTCTTTTTAGAAGGACCGTATTCAACTTCGCCATAAGATGCATCGCATCTAATAACGTCAAGGCCACTATAGGGTATGGTATTTGAAGTAATGAGGATGTAAAAGTGAAGAAAATGAAGTGGACGAAAAGCGGTTCGCGAACCTGCGACCCTCATAGGCAATCTACCGGCGGGGGGGGGGGGGGGGCAGGGAGTGGGGCGGAGCCTCCCGACTTTCAACAGGGGTCATTGTCGGCTACGCATCAGGAATCCAACAACTGAGGCGAAGCTTTCATTCAACACAGCAATCACATAACTATATAATAAAATTTGTCCTACGCTTCTGCTGTGGGGATTGTCCTCCGCAACTCACGACCACGCAGTGTAGGCTCTCACTGCGCAGGCCGCTAATGCGACGCATTCGCGCATTGCCCTACGGTACTGCAGAGGACGGTACTGCTTAGCTGGTGTGCAATTACGTTGGAGCACTCTGTCATGCTTTTACTTTGCTCTGTCTGGCCTGAAGTTGAGACAGTCGACGACGCAAACAGGCGAGGCAACCAGCAAACGTTTTAAGGACCGTTCCAATATTCTACCTGTTTCAGGGAATTCATTTTCTTTATTCCAAAAGGAATAGCGTGGAGCTCCTTTGAGTCAATGGATGTGCAAAAGTGTTTTAGTTGGGCCAATCTCGAAGAGCTAAAAATGGCTTCTGCTTTAGTGTCCGATTAACCTGCTTCCGCTTTCCTTATCGCATGGTAGATTGCAGCTATCGTGGCGGCATTCAACAAGGGGATAAACAAGGTAGATGACTAGTGCAGAATAGAATCCCATCTTTCAAGCTTGTTCTTCAGCTTGATCTACGTGGCCTATTTAATAAATAAATAGGCCACGAACATTCTGGTAGTTCAAAGTGGTAATGGATTTTGGCTGTGTGGAATGTCTGTTGAAGTGTAGATGTTAATTTATTTCATTTTGTATCACACTTCGCTTTTCACCCACTTTCTTTGGAACCTTCGGTGAACTAACTCAAATACGCGCTAACAGAGAGACATTTTGGCTCCGTGTTTGTGAGTGGGGTCTTTGCTGCGATTCGTAATATCAGTGGGTTATTCAATATATTTAGTGTCTGTTCTATGAAGTTGTTTTCTCCAAGCAAGCAGTCAACAGAACAAAGCGCGACAAGCGAAATTCTTTTCAAAACTTGCAGTACTTTACCATGTATATACAATGCAGAATAAATTTTTGTTTACTCTCGATCCGGAAGGTTATCCGGAAGACCAGTCGGAGGCGCTGCTGACGTCCGCGAGCCCTGAGGACCAGCTCCGGTTGGTGGACAGGGCTCGAGCGTCAGCTGCAAGCCATGGCTACCTGGAATGAGGAAGTCACCCACCTCAGGGCGAAGTGCACGCGCGCCTGGTCCCTCATAAAGTTTAATTCTCTCTCGGCTTTTCTACGCTGATTATTCCTGCTGCTTGACTAAAAGCAAAAGTGTGGACAACATGCATTTATTTACATGGACAAAAATCTACCTAATGTTAAACTGCACATTCACTGGAAAACATCGCAAAGATATTGGCATAGGCAACGAAAACGCTGGCAAGAATCGGCGGTAAACACTAGAAAGGAAAGAACGATGGCGCAGCCAGCGATAAAGGTTGGCAAAAAATATTGGACCTGCCAATATTTACACATTGTTGGCGATACATATGTCGGACAATGTTGGCTACATCCATCTTTGTCATTATTGGCGACATATTGGACGGACAATATTAGCTAGAGCCATCTTAGGAAACATTGGACCATCATTGGCTTCCAACACTGGACGAATGTACCTTTAGGTGTAGCAAAGCCCAAAAGCCAATGCAGGACCAATATTTCTGCCAATGTTTGCCAACATTGGGCCGAGATTGGTCCAATGCCGGCGTGCTGCCTGGGTAGTGATGTGCCACTCGTGGAAGGAAAAGCAAATCGCAAATGCGTAACTGTGTTGAGGGACTCTGGAGCAGACAATGTATTAGTAAGGAGAAGTCTGGTTGATGAAAGGGATTTCACGGGGAGAATAGGAACATTAGTCTTTGTAGACAGGTCTAAGGAGAAGCTACCAGAGGCGGACATTAGGCTGCATATTCCTTAATTCTTCTTGAACTAACGGTGAAGTGTAGGAATATCCCATATATGATGTCATTTTTGGAAATAGTACAGGTGTACGATGGGTGGATGGCCCAGTGCAGCGTAATATCTATGCTAAGCATAGAAATAAGGTAAGGGGAATCAACAATACCACAGAGGCTAGGGAGAGAATTTAGAGAAGTGAGAGACAGTGCAATAGTATATTGCAAATTTTGGAGCATGTAGGGGTAACCTGAGAGGATCCCTTTGAAGAACAAAAGAGTGACAGAACCCTGAGGTACGCGTTAAATAGGATCGTGCCGTAAACCGATAAGAGAAGGCACCGGAGACGGAGTATCCTGTGAATATATATAGATATAGGGGCTTAGGAAGAAGAACATAATAAAAGAAGTGACTAGAGCCTTTTGTCCAGGCTTTTATAAAGACATAAATCACTTTGTGCAAAGGCGGCGGCAATATTTGTGCTGATGAAGTGATGAATCAAGACATTGTTAAGTAGTATTGTGCAGTTTGGAGACTAGAAGGCGCTCGACAACGAGCTATGAACAGTGACTTCAAATTTCTGATGTGCTTGTGTAATGAATTGGGTGATACTGTGGTGTCGTCCAGTGAGAAGTGAACATCGTTAAAATGTGTGGGGATAGAGAGTGATGTTAGCCGATGTATACGGATCACAAGCTACAAGTCATCAGAAGGAAAACGGAAGGTCACATACATATAGAGGAAGAACCAAGGAGTTTTAAAGACGATAGTCTTTCTTGGGGAACTTAAACGCAGAAATTTTGGTCTGTCTTTCCGTCTTTCTGTTTGTCGGCACGTCCCTCGATTCAGCCACTCGGCCAAAGTTGAACCACTTGCCCAAGGGCCAGCCGTCTTGAACTGGTACGGCTGTTCATACTTGTGAACGTTGTCGATCAGAAAGTAAATATCATGCATATCTGAGGTGCAACATCACTAGGTAAATATTAGGTGGCGTGTTCCTTTAATAGAAAATGCATACATACGTAATTTTAAGGACCCTAGTTCCTTAAGCTGCGCTGAAAATGCATAAGAATGGAAGCTTGAGCGAGTTGGTATGCGTTCATCTTTGTTGAAACAGCGCTCACAAGACGACGACGAAGTAAAAGAAGGCACAGGACAGGCGCTGCCTGTCCTGTGCCTTCTTTTACTTCGTCGTCGTCTAGTGAGCGCTGTTTCAACAAAGCTGAAAATGCGACTGCGCTGAAATTTGCCTTCCGCCGTGCCCTTCGCACGAGCTCATTGTTGTGTTTCGGTTTCGGTTCTGTATTGCACTGTACGAATGCCATGGGTTGGTGTTGAAAAACTTTAGTTTTGAGAAGGCCAAGAAGGTGAAAAAAACATTTAAAAAGTGAAAAAGCAGCGTTGTGGGCGGCCTTCAGGCTGCCGGTTGTGGGCGCCGCTCTGGCGTTCCTGTTTTAGACAGGCGACGTGTAAATAAAAGAGTGTGTGGAGAGTACTCGTTGAGTGCGGACGTTTCTCTGCAAAGGTCTTCGCCTGCTGCTGCGCCGGGACTACCAGCACGCAACACAGCACTCATGTTTCCCGACGTATTGCCAGATGGCGTCCATATCTCACACAGCGCCTCTTCTGTCGTCTTTACACGACATTTGCAGCGAAGCACGCAGATACGCGGCCAATTTTTTTAAGAAGAACTCTTAGAAAGGGGGCCATTGCCATAAGTAAAGAGACACGAGACACGTGCCGAATATCGAAAAATGGCGATGCTGTGCGAGACATACCGAATTCCCTGTTGCTGTGCACTGCTGCCACGTCCGCGAGCGCGATTGGCCGGGGAAGTGCTCGTGCCGAGGTGCGAAATCCCCAAGAGAAGAGCCGAGCAATGTTCGGTAAAGCGGCGTTCGAGGAAGTGCGAAGAAACCAGCATCTGGCGGGTGAAGTGAGCGCCCGGTGCCGAGTCTGGAGGTGCCGGACGGTGAGTCAATATCGACTTCGGCGATGACTGAGAAAGGATGCCACGAACTTGCTGCACCCTCGTCACAGATGGGTTCCATAGCGCCTGCAACGCTCGATGTTAAGGACTATGTGAGGGTAAGAAGGGGAGGGAGGAGAAAGAGGGAAGATTGTGTAGAGATAAAGAAAGTATAAAGACGTTTATTAGCGGGCACTCGGCGATGATACACGACTGCGACAGTCAAGGCGGGATGCCGACTCTGAGCGCTAGGAGCGTGCTGTCCGAGAAGAGCGGAATAGGACGACCCACTAGCAAGCGCTCGAGAGGGCGGCCCATTACAGGCTTCCAAAGCTTCGCTACAATTACCCGGGTACGAAAATGGAGCCGCTTGGCGACCTAAGTGCTTGTCATTATGAGCGGGTCATAGTAGGGTTTCAGGCGCTCCACGTCGACAATGTCGCGCCCTCGACGGCGCATGTCCGAATATGGTTCAAGGGGTTCGATCACGTAGTTGACCGGGGACGTGCGTTCGACGACACGGTAGGGGCCGTTATACTTAGGCAGCAGTTTGGAAGAGATGCCAGTTGCAGTGGTAGGGAGCGAGAGCCATACGAGCGCTCCAGGGAGGAACGTGGGCGGAGAAGTGGTGGTGTCACCGCGAATGCTCTTCTGCCGCTCTTGGTCATGCGTAGTAAATGTCTTGGCAAGCTCCAGACACTCCTCAGCGAGTCTTGCGTGGCAGAAATAGGCGCACACTCAGACGGATCCGGCTTGTATGGAAGGATTGTGTCGATTGTATGCGACGTGTGCCTGCCGTACAATAAGAAAAAGGGCGAGAAACCAGCAGTGCTCTGAGGGGCGGTATTATAGGCGTAGGTGACGAAAGGAAGAATGGCATCCCAATTTGTGTTATCGGTGGCGACGTACATCGAGGGCATGTCGCCGGACGTGCGGTTAAAGCGTTCGGTGAGGCCACTCGTCTGCGGGTGGTAAGAAGTCGTTTTCCGGTGAACAACGTTGCACTCTTTGAGAATGGCTTCGACGTCTTCGGACAAGAAGACACGTCCTCGATCGCTGAGCAGCTCCTGGGGTGGACCGTGGCGCAGCATGAATCGGTGCAGCAGGAAGGAGGCAACATCGCCCGCTCTAGCCGCTGGGAGGGCGGCAGTTTCGGCGTATCGCGTAAGGTGGTCAACAGCGACGATGGCCCAGTGGTTACCAGCCGACGTTAGAGGAAATGGGCCATACAAATCGATCCCAACGCACCCAAACGGCCGGTCAGGACAAGGTAGAGGTTGCAGACCTGTCGGCGACAGGTGCGTTGAAGTTTTGCGGCGCTGACAATCGATGCAGGAGCGAACGAACTTCTGCACGTAGCGGTACATCCCTCGCCAAAAGTACCGTTGGCGAATGCGGCGAATGCGGTGAGTGTGCACACTGCGGATAAGAGTGGAACGACTCGCATATGTCAGAACGCAGACTGCGAGGTATTACGAGTAGCCACTGGCGGCCGTTGCCGTAATTGCGTCGGTGGAGGTAAAGTCCCTCAAACTTCGCAAAGTAGCGACATACGTGCATAAAAGCGCGCCTCCTCTCTTTTCTTCCTCCTCTGGCCTCTCCGAGGCTGACGCCGCGTCGGCATTGGCCAACTGCCGTCACGTGGGACAGCGCGCAGCGTTCGTTTGTTTACAGCAGCTCGCGACTGCCATCTTTGCTCTCGAAGTGCGGGCTCGCTGGTACTCAGCGCACGTGTTCTATGGATACGCACTTTTCATTCCACGTGCCTTGTGCTGTGAGGTACCTTGCACACAAGACCGACGTCGCGGTTCGTGGCCACGGGCTTCTGCTGCGCTTTCGGATGCCGAAACACATAAAGTGAAGGCAAAAAAAAGCCGGCAGATCCCACGCATTGTGGGAATTGATGTAATGCGAAGCAGCCAGCAAAGAGCTGCATACATCGTCTTGTATGTAACTGAGGAAAATGCGTGTCATGGTTTTCATGTTAACTCCTATTATATATGTTCGTCACACAGTAACGTCGCGCAATAATAACTTCGGGGTAGATCAAGCTAGCGAAACGGCCGCCAGCGCACCATGAGCGTGGCACGTAAGTCATGCTGTACATGGCATGCGTGTCATGATTTTCATGTTAACGCATGTTATTTATGTTCGTCACACAGTCACGTAGCGCAATACCAATTTCAGGATAGATCAAGCTAGCGAACGGCCGCCAGCACCCCATGAGCGTGGCACATAAGTCATGCTGTACATGACATGCGTGTCATGATTTTCATGTTAACTCCTGTTTGCATGTTCGTCACACAGTCATGTCACGCAATACCAATTTAAGGATAGATCAAGCTAGCGAAACGGCCGCCAGCACCCCATGAGCGTGGCACGTAAGTCATGCTGTACATGACATGCGTGTCTAGATTTTCATGTTAACTTGTGTTTCTATGCTCGTCGCACTGTCACGTCGCGCAACACCAATTTCAGGATAGATCAAGCTAGCGAAACGGCTACCAGCGCTCCATGAGCGTGGCACGTAAGTCACGCTGTACATGACATGCGTGTCATGATTTTCATGTTGACTCGTGTTTTTATGTTCGTCACGTAGTCACGTCGCGCAACACCAATTTCAGGATAGATCAAGCTAGCGAAACGGCCGCCAGCGCCCCATGAGCGTGGCACGTAAGTCATGCTGTACATGACATGCGTGTCATGATTTTCATGTTAACTCGTTTTTTTATGTTCGTCACACAGTCACGTCGCGGAACACCAATTTCAGGATAGATCAAGCTAGCGAAACGGCCGCCAGCGCCCCATGAGCGTGGCGCGTAAGTCATGCTGTACATGACATGCGTGTCATGATTTTCTTGTTAACACGTGTTTTTATGTTCGTCACACAGTCACGGCACGCAACACCAATTTCAGGATAGATCAAGCTAGCGAAACGGCCGCCAGCGCCCCATGAGCGTGGCACGTAAGCCATGCTGTACATGACATGCGTGTCATGATTTTCATATTAACTCGTGTTTTTATGTTCGTCACACAGTGACGCCGCGCAATACCAATTTCAGGATATATCAAGCTAGCGAAACGACCGCCAGCGCTCCATGAGCGTGGCACGTAAGTCATGCTGTACATGACATGCGTGTCATGATATTCATGTTAACTCGTGTTTTTATATTCTTCACACAGTCACGTCGCGCAATACCGATTTCGGGGTAGATCGAGCTAGCGAAACGGCCGCCAGCGCCCCATGAGCGTGGCACGTAAGTCATGCTGAACATGACATGCGTGTCATGATTTTCATGTTAACTCGTGTTATTTATGTTCGTTACACAGTCACGTCGCAAGATACCAAGTTTGGTGTATATAAAGCTAGCGAAACGGCCGCTAGCGCACCACGAGCGTGGCACGCAAGTCATGCTGTACATGACATGCGTGTCATGATTTTAATGTTAACTCGTCTTATTTATGTTCGTTACACAGTCACGTCGCAAGATACCAATTTTGGTGTATATAAAGCTAGCGAAACGGTCGCCAGCGCACCATGAGCGTAAGTCGTGCTGTACATGACATGCGTGTCATGATTTTCACGTTAACTCGTGTCATTTATGTTCGTCACACAGTCAAGTCGCAAGATACCAATTTTGGTGTATATAGCGCTAGCGAAACGGCCGCCAGCGCACCATTAGCGCGGCATGTAAATCATGCTGTGCATGACATGCGCGTCATAATTTTCATGTTATGACTTGTCATTTATGTTCGTCATACAGTCATGTTACGCCATACCAATTTTGGTGTACATTCGATTAACCAAGTGACCAGGAGAGCACAAAGTCGTAGGCGGCTAGATAGATAGATAGATAGATAGATAGATAGATAGATAGATAGATAGATAGATAGATAGATAGATAGATAGATAGATAGATAGATAGATAGATAGATAGATAGATAGATAGATAGATACGCTCAAAGTCGCAGAAGTTCGCTAAGAAATGCTTCGCATTTAAAACGTCCGGGAAGCGCAACGAGTTGCGAAGGAAGTCTTGGTTACACCGAATGGGAAGATGGAACTTTTGGCCGACGTTTTCGACGCGACTATACGAGATAAGTTGCTATCCTCTCACTATAAGTACTCGTCGAGGTTCGCGTAAATCGCTACGTGCTATAACGCCGTAGACACGTCTCAGTTAATTGTGCAGTACGTCGCTATTCCTCACACGTTTTATTGCTGCTTCTGCGGGGTCTGTACTCAGTGTTTTTTTTTTTTCAAGAATATATGGTCAAGTTTTCTGTTTCACGTGATGGGCCTACTGGTTTGAGTTTGCGGTATTGGTTTGTGCGCCTAGCATGGCACGCCGACTACGGAGGCACGCCGACTGACGATCGAAAATGTGATTGCGAAACTTCAGAGATTCGGCGGAGTTCTTTTCAAGAAACAAAGCTGCAGTGTGAAAGCTCACATTAGGAGTGGGTACTCTCTGTTTGTTTTTGTTGCGTGCTCGGTTTTTTTTCCTGGAGCAAATAGCATTCTCTGGCTCTTTTACGTCGACAGATCCGCCGGTGGACTTGCGATAGAAGGTAGGTAGGCAAAGCGTGCGTGCCCAACCGAGTCGCAGGGTACGTTGATTGTTTAGGAACCTCACGTACACATGTTATTTAGCGCGAAGGTTTACGTGCCATGTCGTGTGGAGGTTTATAACCTCGACTGGCTTTCCGCCGCGGTGGAGCAGAGGTTACGGTGCTCGGCTGCTGACCCGAAGGTCGCGACCGACCGCGGCGGTCACATTTAGATGTAGGCGAATAGCTTGAGGCCAGTGCGCCGTGCGATATCAATACTCGTTAAAGAACATCAGATGGTCAAAATTTCCCGAGCCCTCCACTCCGGCGTCTCTCATAATCATATCGTGGTATTTGGACGTAAAACCTTAGATGATATTATCCGCGAGTGGAGCTCTCGCGAAGGAAACATTTACGGTGGCAGCTGGATAGTTTATTCGTTCGCTTGCTTGTTCATTGAGCAGCGAGTATAGGCGATCCGCAAAGCGCCGACGACGCCATCTGCCGCCATGGCTCGGAAGCGCTCGCGGGGCCCGGCGAGCAGTGTTCCCGCGAGCGTCTATACGCGAGTGCACGGATGGGTGTGTTTTTCATCGTGATTTAACGATTCTGGCGGGCCTCAGCGATGTCGAAAAATAACTGCTGCCTTTTCGGTTGCTCAAACACACACAAAATCGCCAGGAACGCACATCTACAGGTTTCCGGTGCTATTTCATGAGCGAAAGCGACGGCGGCGGTGGATTGCGGCTGTACGACGTAGAAGCTAAGTAATCGCGCTTTGTTAACGGCAGTGTTAGAACGATTACCGTGTTTTTATTTCTTCTTTTTTGTCGCTACGTTTTCAGCGAACGCTACTATGTTTACACTTGGTCGCCTCGCCTGCATTGTAGACACTACAATTCACATGAGGTTGTTATTACTGATAAGACGCGATACCTTGGCTCACTTGAAAAACGAATGGCGTGAAGCGCAATGCGAGAGAATGTAGGGCAGGTGACGGCTCCTTTAAAAAAGCGCCGCGGAATCACACGTGTGCTGTACGAAATCGGCTGCATTCTACCTATTGATGGCACTGGAATACGGTCATTGGTGCAGATTGTTCGCTGTGCGCTTCTGCACCGATGATGACAAGCTTATCGTTTATTTTTTCACAAGTTTATCGTGCTGGTTTCAAAGTTTTACCAACGCTGACCCTTCACGTGGCCAACCCTGTGAAAACTATACGCCGGTGCGACAGCGCTCCCTCGAAATCTACTATATCAGCACATGTAAACGCAGCTACTGTGTCGAGGAAAAACATTGGTTCACGCGTCAACGCATGCAGGCGTTAGCGGATCGGGACGTTATAAAGAAAGCGGTGTACTTACGATGAGCTCCACTTCGTAGGAGAAGCTTGTTGTCGATTGTTTGTGACAAACACTTGTCGCGTATGGAGACATTGTCGTCCCACAGAGCTGTGACATCGGACACATGTCCACTATTATAAAGTGCGGCTCCTTTGCGCACACTGTTGCCGCAAAAGTAATTATCTAGGACGCGCACAACCGGCGACTCGCACGCGCGCAAATCAGGCGTTTGCTACGCGACCCGCGAGCGGTTCCAACGGCCGCCGCTACGCGGCTTTCAGAGGCGCCCCTATAGGCGCTGCGCATCGTGGATAGTTCGTATGTCAAGTACGTCTACGAGGCGCACTTGCGCACTATGATTGGTGCGTCTAACGTCTTAACGAATCAACCAACACTCTCTAAGAGTATCGACTGGAAACGATGTACGCCTTAATTCTGGCGCATTCTTCTTTCAATGAAGCTCCGAGCTGCTGCTTGCACTGGCAGTCATTTTCTAAATAAAGAACAGCCACCACTCTTTAACTAGCATAATACCGCCAACACCCATTGCCCATGTGTTTCTTGCACTGTAAAAACTGTCCGTAGCCTTTGTGGAGTCTTCTTGCCCCTCACCAATAACCGTCCTCTCGCTAGTTTGCGCTTCCTTTCTTGAAAACTCGGCGCTCGCCACTTTCCTATCAAGGTGCTGTTTAATAAGACGCACGCCATTCGTGACCTGGAAGTACGGTGCACCCGGCGATAATGCAAGGAAAGACACGCGAGATGATGGTTATTGTTTCGGGACAGGATACGCCTCATAGCACGCAGAGTTTTGGTGAAAAAGAAAAAGAACAAGCGAGCCAGATGCTGGATATCGTTTTGTGGGAAAGAGATGCCTCAAATACGCGCTTTTGTATTGCAGTGTACAGTGCTACATAATACAGGCACGTATAGCGGCGTTAACTATATTTACCCAACCGATACTTCGGAACGGCTACCTCTAGTGCGTACTGGCACTTCAGTGCGTCATTGGTATGCGCGGCGAATTCGCCTCGCGAGGACGACGCGTACAATGTATCAGTTTCAGAAGGCTTCATGTAGAGCGGGACATTAACGTTCAACATTACACGTCCTTTACAAACGTGTCCTAACATCTCTTAAACAACATATAATTAAAAAACAAGGATACTAATAGCTAGACAGCTAGTGCGAATGCTTAAAGCGCGCCGCCTAGCAAGCAAGCGCTCTCTTTGCGAAGCGTCGTGTGCTACGCAGGAGCAAGATAGGTGGCGCCATGCTCGAAAAGAGAGTGCGAAGGAGAGGAGAACGAGGAGGAACGCGGGCGGAGGAGGAAAGTGTCGCTACTTTACGAAGTTTCAGGGGCTTTAGGTGGAGGAGGTCGTCGCGAACGGCAAGATTGTGTGCTTGACGACACAACGCTCGAGTGGATGGCGTCGACGATGGAGCAGTCAGCTATCAGTGAGGCAATCCAGTGATCATTGCGCTGTTCAGTAGCGTGGTGTGAATGTCAATAGTGGAAACTGCATTGTGAGACACTGAGCTGGTAGTATTGTCGTCAGGCAAGGGGGAGCGCGAGAGTGCGTCGGCGTCAGCATGCTGGCATCCGTTGCGGTACAGCACGCGGATATCATAGTCCTGTAGGCGAAGTGCCCAGCGGGCCAGGTGGCCTCAGGGATACTTCAATGAAGACAACCAGCATAGTGCATGATGGTCGGTGATAACATCAAATGGGCGACCATACAAATATAGTCGAAATTTCGTAAGGGCCCGGATGATCGCCAGGCATTCCTTTTCGGTGACGGTGTAATTGGTCTCGGCTTTAGTAAACGCACGACTTGCATATTCCACGACATATTTAGGGAACCCTGGTTTGCGCTGCGCAAGGGCAGCGCCAAGGCCAACACCGCTAGCGTCTGTGTGTACCTCTGTAGGGGCCGCAGGGTCGTAGTGGCGTAGTATGGGAGGCGACGTCAACAAACGACGGAGCTTTGCGAAAGCGTCGTCGCAGTCTGACGAGCACGAATGGAGGGGCCCGTTACTTCCGAGGAGCTTCGTCAGTGGCGATATGACAGTCGCGAAATTTCGAATGAAGCGCCGAAAGTAGGAACGCAGTCCTACGAAACTGCGCAGTTCTTTGACGGACGTAGGTTTGGGGAACTCCGTCACAGCCCGAAGCTTGGCTGGATCGGGAAGAATTCCGTCCTTGGACAAGACGTAGCCGAGGATTGTCAGCTGCCGTGCTGCAAATGGGAGCTTCTTTACATTCAATTGCAGACCAGCGTCGCTTAAACGCGTCAAAGCGTGCCATAGGTGTTGAAGATGCTTGTAGAAGTCCGGAGCAAACGCGATGACGTCGTCGAGGTAGCACAAGCACGTGTGCCATTTCAGGTTGCGCAGAACGGTATCCATCATGCGCTCAAAGGCGGCGGGCGCATTACACAGCCCAAACAGCATGACGTTCAATTCGTACAGGCCGTCGGGCGTGAAAAAGGCGGTCTTCGGTCGAGCGTCATCAGCCATAGGTACTTGCCAGTACCCTGAACGCAAATCGAGAGATGAAAAGAATTCGGCGCCTTGCAAGCTGTCAATCGCGTTGTCTATTCGCGGCAGTGGATACACGTCCTTACGAGTGATCTTGTTGAGTCGTCTGCAGTCCACACAGAACCACACAGAACCGTCCTTCTTCGCAACAAGAACGACAGGAGACGCCCAGGGGCTGTTAGAGGGTCGAATGACATCGCGCCCAAGCATGTCGTCGACTTGCTCGGTGATTACACGGCGTTCTGCGGGAGATACGCGATATGGACGTTGCCGCAGTGGCAGGTGGTCGCCAGTGTCGATGCCATGCGTAACGGCCGACGTGCGGCCGGGAGACGTTTGAGCGACATCGAAAGGAGAGCGAAATTCTTCCAACAGGTCCAGATGCTGGGAACGCTGGACCTGCGTAAGGTTGTCAGCTATGGAGGAACGAAATATGTCAGCGGTTGATGAACCAGACGTCGAAACAGCATTGAGCGTACTGGAACTTCGGCCGTGGGAGTCGTCACGCTCGTCCATAACTTGTGCGTATTCGATGGGTTCCACGCTGCCGAGACATTCCCCTCGCAACAACGTAACACTGTACGGGGAGGGGTTGATTACAAAAATAGAGGTGCTGCCCTGAGTGACTTGAACGGTCGCGAAAGGCACCAGCAAGCCTTTCCTCGTGCAAACACGGTCATATGGCGAGAGGAGTGCAACGGTGTCGGATAGACTGGCGCAGTAGACTGACACCGCCGTGGACGAGTTTGCAGGCACTTTGATGTCGTCTCTGTCACTGGCCGCATCAGTGACAGAGAGCGGCGTCGTGGTGACGGTGAACGGCGGGTAGATTGAGCGGGGCGAGACGTCGGTGACAAAGGCGTAGGTGGGTCGTAATATGGGCGGTTCGACTGGCTGGTGGCAGCCCACGCGACTCTAGGCGGCTGCACGCGATTGAAATAACGCGCCACGTGGCCGGCGTAACCGCATGCGAAGCATATGGGGCGGTTGTCAGGTGTGCGCCATCGGTTCGCTGGGGCAGGGCCCGCCCATGGTGGAGGACGGGATTGACGGGGCGGCAACAGATAGGACTGGATGGTGGGCTGCAGTCGTGGCCTGTGCGTGACTTCGGCGCAGGTTACCCGTACATCTGTTTCGAAAGAGTGAGGTCGAGCGGAGGCTTCGGCTTAAATGTGTGGGGCAGCCGTAGGGATTGCTGGGGGCGTTCTTGCGACCACTTGGGCGTAACTCGAGGGTGCAGGAGCCGTATGGTGCTGCTGGTACTCGGGCATGACCTCTGCGATTTCTTGCTCAATTGCTCGACGGAGCGGAGGCAGAAGTGTGGTCGACGGCTGTTGAACGTACCGCGGGCGAGCAAAGTCCAGCAGAGAGAACTGGCGCGCGATTTCCTCGCGCACGAATGTCTTCATCTCTGCGAGCAGCGCGGAGTGGTCGGATACAGTCGACAAGCCAGCGAGCTTGGCGTCGCGTGATGGAGAGCGACGGGTCATCGATCACTGCCGGCGCAGCTCCTCATAGCTTTGGCAGAGCGTTATGACCTCTGCCACTGTGATGGGTTTCTTGGCGGGCAGCATGGTGAAGGCGTCGTCGTCGATGCCTTTCATGATGTGCCGGATCCTATCAGATTCGCACGTGGTGGCGTCGGCTTTCTTACAGAAATCGAGGACGTGTTCAATGTAAATGGTGAATGATTGACCGGCCTGCTGAGCGCGTTCACGTAAGCGCTGTTCGGCCTGCAGCTTACGAACGGCAGGGCGGCCAAACACATTGGTAATGGCGGTCTTGAAGTCGGACCACGTCGTAAAATCTGATGCGTGGTTGTTGTACCACAAGCCCGCCACACCCGCGACGTAGACAACCAGGTTAGTCAGTTTTCCTGCCTCGTCCCATTTATTGGGGACACTCACGCGCTCGTAAATCGCGAGCCAGTCCTCCACTTCGATGCCATCTGGGCCAGTGAAGACCGGAGGGTCGCGGATACGAGGGACACCTGGACATGAGGTCGGTGTAGGCGGGGGCGTTTGCTGAGAGGCGTCTTGAGGCATCCTAGGCGGCAGGGTACAGGATCGAAGAGCCAGGGGTATCGAATGAGGGCCGAAGTTGTTGTGAAAGCCCAGCACCCTCCATCAAATAATAAAGACGTTTATTAGCGGGCACTCGGCGATGATACACGGCTGCGACAGTCAAGGCGGGGTGCCGACTCTGAGCGCGAGGAGCGTGCTGTTCGAGAAGAGCGGAAGAGGACGACCCACTAGTAAGCGCTCGAGAAGGCGACCCATTACAGGCTTCCAACGCTTCGCTACTCTTAGAGTATACAATGAGTTTTTTCTTGGACTGTAATCTTTTAGTTAGTTTCTTTCATTCACGGTGTGTATATGCTGTCACAGCGACTACCGCTCGTACATACATGAGGTCGTGCGTGAGCACGCAGTCTCTATTTCATGCGTGGCATCTGTTTGTTGCTCACAAACAGGAGCTGTTTATAGGGAGGTGCGGGTAAACTAAAAACGATGCTGATGTTGACATGCTGGCGCGCTTCTTTCTCTTTTTTCTTGCAAGAGTCGTGATATTAGAGTGGATTTCGGCGGCGGTGAGATGAAGATGGTTAGAGAGTTTGTTCTGCCGGTGAGGCGCGAAGCGCGTCGAGGTTCGAGCATTTGATCGGTATCGAAGGTGATTCGCGTTGTTTGTTTGTTTGTTTATTTTTATAATTTCGTATACCGATGTACTGTTCTTGCGAAATTCTTGCTGTCGCTCGCAAAGCTAAGCAGCAATATTGGCCGTTCAAGAAACACTAGAGAAGCGTAACAACGTGGTTTTTGTACGGTGCTTAGAAGATAATTAACTATGTTGTATATCACTGCGCGACTTGTCGGATATGGTTCTTGAACACGTGAACATTTGTCTTCTTGAAGTAGTTGTTCCACACACAAAGAAACTGAATTATTATTTTTTTCTTTGTTTTTTACTATAAGGCTTTCATATCACCCCCCATATAAGATACACCCCGCTGTCTTGCGGAAGTTGTAACCTAACCGCAAAGATCTCGCCACGTCCTTTTGATGCAGTGTTTATTGAATGTTCGGGTTTTACAAGGCTGGTACGGAGCAATAAATAAATGTATGATGCCGGTTATTCCCCACCGCGAAGTGATGGTTTACTCGTCCGTGCTAATACCGGTATACATCAACTGCAGCGATCACCGTGTTGAGCCGAGCTACGACATAACACAGGACATACGACAAAACACATCACATTAAAATAGAATAATAAAACGAAGCGAAAACAACTCAGGTGGCTACTCGAGCTGGTACGTAGATGTTTCGCACTTTGTCGGACAGAGCCGTACTTGACCGCTTATCTTTCTTCGCAAATCTGGCCATATCCGATCGACATTTGACTGCGTGGAACACTGAGAATTCTGCACTATATTGCGGTACTTGCCGATTTAGAAGCTGTAGCGTAACACAAACGATGTATAACTTGAAGAGTTTGCAACCGCACTCAATCCGCGTTAGGCGATGCACGTCGCATACTTATTCAGGCAGCAGTTTCCTTTTTCCTAGTAGTTGTTGGAACGACCAAAACGACACAGTGGATTCCCGTTGACCTTTCTCTGGCTGATATCGCAATAAAAGAGAAGACAATCCGCAGGTTGACATAAAACACGCAAAAATTGTTCGAAAACGCCACTGATCCTAGCATCAGGCCCGCACATTCCACGCAGTCGCGGACAATACAGAAAGGAGGAAAATGGTGCTTGCCAGTCTGGTCCTGCTCGCCCGATGCAACGGTCTATATATATAACTACATATTTTTCTTTTGTACGTCCTTTTCTTCTTTTTTTCTAGAAAACACGGGTTGGTTGTTTGTCCACGTATGCGCACACGGTCTGTTTGGCGACTTTTCTTTTGTAATTTTCTTTCTTTTTAAATTTCTTTGTTTACTTTTTCACATTTTCACTTTTTCTCTCTCTCGACTCCACGTTGTTCATAAGAAAGCCCATGGAAGCCTTGTAAATTTCGTCTTGATGAAGATCGATCTCCGATCGAAACGTCGACAAATAAAGTGTTTTAGGAGCATATATATACACACGCCTCTTCGAGCGTGAATGCAGGCCAATGTGCGCGTGTGTGGTATGTATATGCACGAGTATGAAGGTGCACGAGGTGATGACTTCCGGTTTCACGAGCGCCGATTTGTACAGCGCGGGATGCATTAACACTCATTGGTAGAGAACGAGCGAGAGAGAAAGTGAACAAAAGAGAGAATGAGGGAAATGCCTGGTGAACAAAAATTTTAGACGAGATGACATTCAATTCTGTGTACCCAAAATCCAAGGGCGAGTTTCTTAACCACACAGCTATATAGGCATGCTAGCAGATCATAACAATCTTGTGGGATGCTGTGCCGAAGGAACGTAGCATCCCAATATGAAACATACAGCGTTTATTAACGTGTTAGTAGCAGCGGGGCGAACATGCCGATGCTGCGCTCGCTGTTAGATAAACAAGGAGGATCTTGGTAGCTTGCAGCCGAGTTTTGTAGGCGCCGCCGGTGACGTATGCCTCGGATGATTCTGCTCGGCGCTGTGGCTTATCGGATTGTGGTGCGCATCGTGCAGCCGTGTCACGCCGAGCGAAATGATAGCGAGGTGTGGGCTGCGTGGTGGCTGCGCAGATTGTGTCGCCACATCACCCCCCTGCGGAGTGGAGAGCCCTCAGGGCTTGTAGAAGTTCGGGAGGCGTAAGGAGTTCCACCAGTTCCGGTGGACGGCACTGCGAACCATGCAGCGGGCGATGACCACGGCGATTGTGCGTGGCTCGCGGCAGCGAGCCAAGCAGAGGGATGCGTTGGTGTTGCCGGTGGTGAGGGTGGTTTAAATGCAGTGGTCGACTCAACGCCAACAATCGTGCGTTGGACGCATCACAGCTGATTGGCGGCGGGAGGGTGGTTCGGCTGGGGAATAGTTCCGACTGGCCATAGTGCGGGATCGTTTGCTGCTGCGGGTTTTTGTCTCTAGACTGCAGGTTCGCCTGCCGTCGCGGTGCCGCCGGCTCGTCTGCCGTCCGCGGGTGCCACCGCTCGTCTGCCGTCGCGGGTGCCACCGGCTCGTCTGCCGTCGCGGGTGCCACCGGCTCGTCTGCCGTCGCGGGTGCGAGGGCTCGTCTGCCGTCGCGGGTGCCGAGGGCACGGTTGCTGCGGCGGGTGCGCGCACGGTATGCTGCGGCGGGTGCGGGCACGGTTGCTGCGGTGGGTGCGGGCACGGTTGCTGCGGCGGAGTGCGGGCACGGTTGCGGCGGGGGTGCGGGCACGGTTTGCTGCGGCGGGTGCGATGCCGTAAATGTCGAGCACGGCGTCCCGCAGATCATCGTAAGGGCGAGGGCGCCACGCGAAGTAGGTGAGGCTGCGTTTGAGATCACGCGGAAGGTGGTACTGTAGTACCTCAAACATGAATGATTGCAGCCAGATGCCGTTAAGCTCCAACGCCGCCGTGAACTCCTCAAACCAGGACTAGAGGTTGTATGTCCGAAACGGTGGCAGAGGCGGGTCGAACTGTGGCTGCCAGGCTTCAGCAGGCTGGACCATGGCCGCGGAGCTCGGTGGCAGCGGTGCAGCGCCGGTTGCGTGTTCGGAGGTCTGGGTTAGCCAGATGTGGGATGCTGTGCCGAAGGAACGTAGCATCCCAACATGAAATAACAGCGTTTATTAACGTGCTAGTAGCAGCGGGGCGAACAGGCCGATGCTGCGGTCGCTGTTAGATAAACAAGGAGGATCTTGGTAGCTTGCAGCCGAGTTTTGTAGGCGCCGCCGGTGACGTATGCCTCGGATAATTCTGCTCAGCGCTGTGGCTCATCGGATTGTGGTGCGCATCGTGCAGCCGTGTCACGCCAAGCGAAATGATAGCGAGGTGTGGGCTGCGTGGTGGCTGCGCAGATTGTGTCGCCACAATCTTGTATACTATAGTATAGTATAGTATAGTAAGTATATTATAGTATAGATAGTAATAGTATGTATATAGTATAGTATAGTATAGGGTAGTATAACATAGCAAGGAGGCGCGAAATAAAAGTGAAAGTCAGGAGACAGATTCGATGGTGGGAAGAGAAACAGGGAAGAGTTAGAAAGAAAGGGAAGAAATAGAGAAAAAAGATATGTTGCGAGAAGGTCGAATCCAGAGTGCGAGAGAAGTCAGCGCATAGAAAGAAATAGGAAAATATAGATCAAGAATGGCAAGAAAAAGATAGACAGATAGAACACCCAGAGGAGAAATGAAACAGATGGAGAAATAGATAGAATGTAAGATGTAAAAATACACAAACAAGACAGAACAACATAGCCAGTTATAGTAAAGCATAGTAATGGTGTAGTATAGTATAGTACAGCAAGATGCAGGCAAGAGAGAAATGGGTAGATAAAGCCTAGCTAAACCAGGACGAGCTAGGTTCCCACCCACTCTATTGTGACCCAGCCTTTCTCCACTTAGTGCAAGCTGCGCTGTTTTTTTTTTGTTGAGCTACCAAACTATGTTAAACAACATGCACCTTGGCAATTCTGGGCTGCTCAAAACGTAAAATTATTACGTTTTGTTTCATTCTACTCATACCACTCACGCATATGTCACCACCAAAGCAACAATGGACGTAAATGTGCACCCTTTTCTAAATGTTGGTATAGAATACTTGTTATCGAAATGTCCCTCAACAGTTTTAGAGAATAGCACTCTCTTCGCTTCACCTGTACAGCTTCTCAGGTTCAGGACAACTTCTCGCTCGAGCCGGTTCCCCCAAACATGTCTTCCATTCGAGCGATTCTTCGAATCAGATGGCTCTCCAGAGATTTGGGTCCATCTTTGGTCAAGCAACGCTAAGACGACGAATGGGCATGATTCTGCTTGCATTTGTCGTTCGAACCTCAGCCGGCACATAGATAGAATAGGTCTCTTTTACATATTCGTTCACCATACCCACACATTAAATATGTCAGTGCTATAATAATTATATCTATATATATAATATATATATATATATCAGTTGGTAGAGCATCGGACGCGTTATTCGAAGGTCGCAGGTTCGGTCCCTGCTCGCGGCAAGCCATCTTTTCGTCCACTTTTCTTTCTTCACATTTACCTTACATTTACTACTAAAACCTCCCCTATACTTTCCTTGGCAATATTGTCTGTTAGTTCTCATTATATTGTGTATAACAAGAAAACGAGCCTTGAAATTAACACTTCTTTCCTTTATATATATATATAGAAGAGAAGAGACACAACTAAGCGGTTATCTTAATTTTATTTGCCAACGGTTTCGACAGGGCTATGAGCAAATTATTTGCTCATGAGCCCTGAGATAACCGTTTAGTTGTGTCTTTCCCTCCCCAAGTACGTTGGGCCCATTGAAAAAGCTTCTTCAGATATATATATATATATATATAGATATATATATATATATATATATATATATATATATATGGTGGTCGCTACAATCGCCACCCGCGATTATACCGACGACCAGCGTGATCCCCTTTTGTAGCTGCTGACTTCAAGGTAGAATGTGGAGGTGTACATTCACCACGACGGAGTCAGTGCCACTAACCGTTGGGACGATCCGCACAAGCCCCGACTTCTCTCCTATATTTCGCGGGGATGAGACACTAGGTGTTTCAATAATGAGGTTGATTATGCTGACTTGACGAATTTCAGGTCAGAGCATCGGCAAATTCTTGCTACCCCGATGGCTCGTTGAACCCTCATAAAAGGGCGCTGTATGCTTGCAAGAAGCAGCTACATATACCTGATACATCGATGATGTGTGCACTTTATTGACGCGTAACGTCTCGATGACCGAACTGGACAGAGCTCATTGCCTATTCGAAGGTCGACGGTTTGATTGCATTCAGTGCATGCATATACGAACCGAACTGACATCGCTATATTTAGCTAAGTGAGAGCGCCTTCTGGAATCAAATGGCACGGCTTCGTGGCGTAATGTTGAGAAATTGAACTCACCTAGATTCCAGCTGCAATAAATGCCCACTATGTCATAGCTAATCATTTTCGAAAAGCGAAGTGTACACTGTGCTGCCGTAGGGCAATAGGTGCACAACGCAGCTCTCAACTTTTTTATGGTGTGGTTGGTGACCATGTTCAATTACGCCTGCGCGCTTAGATCACCCACTAGCTGCGTATTTCATATGGTGGTTTAGATTCTACGATTGTATCACGCAATAATAGTTGTGTTAATAGTGCTACTCGCAATATTTGGCGCCGGAATGGTTTTTTCCCAAAGCGGTTATACACTGGCGTGGCTAGGGCAGAGCACGTGTCGGCACGCAAAATGTCGCATGATTGATTCCGGGTCCAACCTCTCGTTTCATTCATTGCGTCCGTCGTGATTTTCGCTCACGGTCAATGTCATCGATACGACACAAGAATTACTGCGTAAGGGTTACGTCAAGGGTTGCTTTGAGGCTATGAACAGCGATAACGTACGAAATTCACCACCCTTCTGATATTATCTGCTGTAACGTCACAAACAGGATAATCAGTATCGCGCACGTACATCACATCTACCTTGCATACCCATACGCTTTCAGAGTTCATGATGTAATTTAATATGTTATACACTCCAAACCGCGATAACGAAATCCGAGGGAACGAAATTCTCATCGCAGCGAGATATTTTCGGAGCATCGGCGAACGCCCATAGGAGTAAATACATTGGCAACTCGTGACTAGAAGTAGATTTATACCGCAGTCCATAATTAACGAAATTTTTGAAACACGAATGCGCACATAATGTACACTCGCAAAATAATACATTCGAAAACTGCTGAAATGCATTCATGCTACACTTAAATTGTGCAAAACAATCGCTACAGCGCACTTGAGAATTAAGCAGCCGCCACCATTGTTTACAAAAAAAACATAAAGTTGGCGACAGTGATGATGATGATGGTTCTCCGAAACACCTGCTGTTATCGCGGACTACGTAGCCAAATCTATATTCTCATGGAGTTTCGTTCGTTGGCCTAGATTTGTCGGCTTTGCGCGCACATGGTCGAGTGTGTGGAGCCATTGTCGAGCGTTTGTTGGCGCTTGGTGCAACGTGAACTGTGTGTTGCGATTTCATCGTCCAATTTCGCTGCCCGCGAAGATGCCGCCTCCAACGAAAAAGCGGAAGCTCATCATGCTGGAAGAAGGCTCCAATCATAAGTGAGGTGGAAAAGGGGACGAAGAAAATGGACACCGCCGAAGCATTCGGCGTTGCGTACTGCTCGCTGCCACGATTCTGCGCAGATTCATCGGAGCCAGAAGAAGGTTCGCCGTAGGCGCATTGATGACGGTAGTGGTGACATAGCAGTGCGCCTCATGACCAGTGCATGGCGCGAACTTTGTGCGTTTCAACGCGTATCCGCAGCCTTCAAGGTCAAGTCAAGCCCGGAAGGTCATCCCGAAGCTGCTCCAGCAAAACGCTGACCTCTTCACCGAGGACATGGTCATCATCAATGGTCCGCCGGCCCGACTCCATATCAAGACCGGATCAACCCAAGTTCTTCAAGGCAAGAAAAATTTCCTTGACTTCGCGATAAAATGTCAAAGGAGTTTGACAGATTAGTGTCCGCTGGCATAATCTCTCCAGTTTCTCATTCCGAATGGGCGACGCCCATTGTTCCAGGTCAAGAAGGACGGAACGGTGCGCATATGCAGTGACTTCAAGGTGACTTTAAACCCAGTGTGCGAGGTTGAGCAGTACCCACTGCCTGTCGTAGACGACATATTTGCAGGGTACGTTGATTGTCGCAGGGTACGTTGATTGTTTAGGAACCTCACGTACATGTATTTAGCGCGAAGGTTTACGTGCCATGTCGTGTGGAGGTTTATAACCTCGACTGGCTTTCCGCCGCGGTGGAGCAGAGGTTACGGTGCTCGGCTGCTGACCCGAAGGTCGCGACCGACCGCGGCGGTCACATTTAGATGTAGGCGAATAGCTTGAGGCCAGTGCGCCGTGCGATATCAATACTCGTTAAAGAACATCAGATGGTCAAAATTTCCCGAGCCCTCCACTCCGGCGTCTCTCATAATCATATCGTGGTATTTGGACGTAAAACCTTAGATGATATTATCCGCGAGTGGAGCTCTCGCGAAGGAACATTTACGGTGGCAGCTGGATAGTTTATTCGTTCGCTTGCTTGTTCATTGAGCAGCGAGTATAGGCGATCCGCAAAAGCGCCGACGACGCATCCGGCCGCCATGGCTCGGAAGCGCTCGCGGGGCCCCGGCGAGCAGTGTTCCCCGCGAGCGGTCATTACGCGAGTGCACGGAGGGTGTGTTTTTCATCGTGATTTACCGATTCTGGCGGGCCTCAGCGATGTCGAAAAAAATCTGCTGCCTTTTCGGTTGCTCAAACACACACAAATCGCCAGGAACGCACATCTACAGGTTTCCGGTGCTATTTCATGAGCGAAAGCGACGAGCGCGGGGTGATTGCGTGCTGATACGCGTAGAAGCTTAAGTATCGCGCTTTGTTAACGGCAGTGTTAGAACGATTACCGTGTTTTTATTTCTTCTTTTTGTCGCTACGTTTCAGCGAACGCTACTATGTTTACACGTGGTCGCCTCGCCTGCATTGTAGACACTACAATTCACAGAGGTTGTTATTACTGATAAGAACGCGATACCTTGGCTCACTTGAAAAACGAATGGCGTGAAGCGCAATGCGAGAGAATGTAGGGCAGGTGACGGTCCTTTAAAAAAGCGCCGCGGAATCACACGTGTGCTGTACGAAATCGGCTGCATTCTACCTATTGATGGCACTGGAATACGGTCATTGGCAGATTGTTCGCTGTGCGCTTCTGCCCGATGATGACAAGCTTATCGTTTATTTTTTCACAAGTTTATCGTGCTGGTTTCAAAGTTTTACCAACGCTGACCCTTCACGTGGCCACCCTGTGAAAACTATACGCCGGTGCGACAGCGCTCCCTCGAAATCTACTATATCAGCACATGTAAACGCAGCTACTGTTCAGGAAAACATTGGTTCACGCGTCAAACGCATGCAGCGTTAGGGATCGGACTTATAAAGAAAGCGGTGTACTTACGATGAGCTCCACTTCGTAGGAGAAGCTTGTTGTCGATTGTTTGTGACAAACACTTGTCGCGTATGGAGACATTGTCGTCCCACAGAGCTGTGACATCGGACACATGTCCACTATTATAAAGTGCGGCTCCTTGCGCCACATGTTGCCGCAAAATAATTCTAGGACGCGCACAACCGGCGACTCGCACGCGCGCAAATCAGGCGTTGCTACGCGACCCGCGAGCGGTTCCAACGGCCGCCGCTACGCGGCTTTCAGAGGCGCCCCTATAGGCGCTGCGCATCGTGATAGTTCGTATGTCAAGTACGTCTACGAGGCGCACTTGCGCACTATGATTGGTGCGTCTAACGTCTTAACGAATCAACCAACACTCTCTAAGAGTACGACTGGAAACGATGTACGCCTTAATTCTGGCGCATTCTTCTTTCAATGAAGCTCCGAGCTGCTGCTTGCACTGGCAGTCATTTTCTAAATAAAACAGCCACCACTCTTTAACTAGCATAATACCGCCAACACCCATTGCCCATGTGTTTCTTGCACTGTAAAAACTGTCCGTAGCCTTTGTGGAGTCTTCTTGCCCCTCACCAATAACCGTCCTCTCGCTAGTTTGCGCTTCCTTTCTTGAAAACTCGGCGCTCGCCACTTTCCTATCAGGTGCTGTTTAATAAGACGCACGCCATTCGTGACCTGGAAGTACGGTGCACCGGCGATAATGCAAGGAAAGACACGCGAGATGATGGTTATTGTTTCGGGACAGGATACGCCTCATAGCACGCAGAGTTTTGGTGAAAAAGAAAAAGAACAAGCGAGCCAGATGCTGGATATCGTTTTGTGGGAAAGAGATGCCTCAAATACGCGCTTTTGTATTGCAGTGTACAGTGCTACATAATACAGGCACGTATAGCGGCGTTAACTATATTTACCCAACCGATACTTCGGAACGGCTACCTCTAGTGCGTACTGGCACTTCAGTGCGTCATTGGTATGCGCGGCGAATTCGCCTCGCGAGGACGACGCGTACAATGTATCAGTTTCAGAAGGCTTCATGTAGAGCGGGACATTAACGTTCAACATTACACGTCCTTTACAAACGTGTCCTAACATCTCTTAAACAACATAATTAAAAAACAAGGATATACTAGACAGCTAGTGCGAATGCTTAAAGCGCGCCGCCTAGCAAGCAAGCGCTCTCTTTGCGAAGCGTCGTGTGCTACGCAGGAGCAAGATAGGTGGCGCCATGCTCGAAAAGAGAGTGCGAAGGAGAGGAGAACGAGGAAACGCGGCGGAGGAGGAAAGTGTCGCTACTTTACGAAGTTTCAGGGGCTTTAGGTGGAGGAGGTCGTCGCGAACGGCAAGATTGTGTGCTTGACGACACAACGCTCGAGTGGATGGCGTCGACGATGGAGCAGTCAGCTATCAGTGAGGCAATCCAGTGATCATTGCGCTGTTCAGTAGCGTGGTGTGAATGTCAATAGTGGAAACTGCATTGTGAGACACTGAGCTGGTAGTATTGTCGTCAGGCAAGGGGGAGCGCGAGAGTGCGTCGGCGTCAGCATGCTGGCATCCGTTGCGGTACAGCACGCGGATATCATAGTCCTGTAGGCGAAGTGCCCAGCGGGCCAGGTGGCCTCAGGGATACTTCAATGAAGACAACCAGCATAGTGCATGATGGTCGGTGATAACATCAAATGGGCGACCATACAAATATAGTCGAAATTTCGTAAGGGCCCGGATGATCGCCAGGCATTCCTTTTCGGTGACGGTGTAATTGGTCTCGGCTTTAGTAAACGCACGACTTGCATATTCCACGACATATTTAGGAACCCTGGTTTGCGCTGCGCAAGGGCAGCGCCAAGGCCAACACCGCTAGCGTCTGTGTGTACCTCTGTAGGGGCCGCAGGGTCGTAGTGGCGTAGTATGGGAGGCGACGTCAACAAACGACGGAGCTTTGCGAAAGCGTCGTCGCAGTCTGACGAGCACGAATGGAGGGGCCCGTTACTTCCGAGGAGCTTCGTCAGTGGCGATGACAGTCGCGAAATTTCGAATGAAGCGCCGAAAGTAGGAACGCAGTCCTACGAAACTGCGCAGTTCTTTGACGGACGTAGGTTTGGGGAACTCCGTCACAGCCCGAAGCTTGGCTGGATCGGGAAGAATTCCGTCCTTGGACAAGACGTAGCCGAGGATTGTCAGCTGCCGTGCTGCAAATGGGAGCTTCTTTACATTCAATTGCAGACCAGCGTCGCTTAAACGCGTCAAAGCGTGCCATAGGTGTTGAAGATGCTTGTAGAAGTCCGGAGCAAACGCGATGACGTCGTCGAGGTAGCACAAGCACGTGTGCCATTTCAGGTTGCGCAGAACGGTATCCATCATGCGCTCAAAGGCGGCGGGCGCATTACACAGCCCAAACAGCATGACGTTCAATTCGTACAGGCCGTCGGGCGTGAAAAAGGCGGTCTTCGGTCGAGCGTCATCAGCCATAGGTACTTGCCAGTACCCTGAACGCAAATCGAGAGATGAAAAGAATTCGGCGCCTTGCAAGCTGTCAATCGCGTTGTCTATTCGCGGCAGTGGATACACGTCCTTACGAGTGATCTTGTTGAGTCGTCTGCAGTCCACACAGAACCACACAGAACCGTCCTTCTTCGCAACAAGAACGACAGGAGACGCCCAGGGGCTGTTAGAGGGTCGAATGACATCGCGCCCAAGCATGTCGTCGACTTGCTCGGTGATTACACGGCGTTCTGCGGGAGATACGCGATATGGACGTTGCCGCAGTGGCAGGTGGTCGCCAGTGTCGATGCCATGCGTAACGGCCGACGTGCGGCCGGGAGACGTTTGAGCGACATCGAAAGGAGAGCGAAATTCTTCCAACAGGTCCAGATGCTGGGAACGCTGGACCTGCGTAAGGTTGTCAGCTATGGAGGAACGAAATATGTCAGCGGTTGATGAACCAGACGTCGAAACAGCATTGAGCGTACTGGAACTTCGGCCGTGGGAGTCGTCACGCTCGTCCATAACTTGTGCGTATTCGATGGGTTCCACGCTGCCGAGACATTCCCCTCGCAACAACGTAACACTGTACGGGGAGGGGTTGATTACAAAAATAGAGGTGCTGCCCTGAGTGACTTGAACGGTCGCGAAAGGCACCAGCAAGCCTTTCCTCGTGCAAACACGGTCATATGGCGAGAGGAGTGCAACGGTGTCGGATAGACTGGCGCAGTAGACTGACACCGCCGTGGACGAGTTTGCAGGCACTTTGATGTCGTCTCTGTCACTGGCCGCATCAGTGACAGAGAGCGGCGTCGTGGTGACGGTGAACGGCGGGTAGATTGAGCGGGGCGAGACGTCGGTGACAAAGGCGTAGGTGGGTCGTAATATGGGCGGTTCGACTGGCTGGTGGCAGCCCACGCGACTCTAGGCGGCTGCACGCGATTGAAATAACGCGCCACGTGGCCGGCGTAACCGCATGCGAAGCATATGGGGCGGTTGTCAGGTGTGCGCCATCGGTTCGCTGGGGCAGGGCCCGCCCATGGTGGAGGACGGGATTGACGGGCGGCAACAGATAGGACTGGATGGTGGGCTGCAGTCGTGGCCTGTGCGTGACTTCGGCGCAGGTTACCCGTACATCTGTTTCGAAAGAGTGAGGGTCGAGCGGAGGCTTCGGCTTAATGTGGGGGGCAGAGCCGTAGGGATTGCTGGGGGCGTTCTTGCGACCACTTGGGCGTAACTCGAGGGTGCAGGAGCCGTATGTGCTGCTGGTACTCGGGCATGACCTCTGCGATTTCTTGCTCAATTGCTCGACGGAGCGGAGGCAGAAGTGTGGTCGACGGCTGTTTGAACGTACCGCGGGCGAGCAAAGTCAGCAGAGAGAACTGGGCGCGCGATTTCCTCGCGCACGAATGTCTTCATCTCTGCGAGCATCGCGGAGTGGGTCGGATACAGTCGACAAGGCCAGCGAGCTTGGCGTCGCGTGATGGAGAGCGACGGGTCATCGATCACTCGCCGCGCAGCTCCTCATAGCTTTGGCAGAGCGTTATGACCTCTGCCAGACTGTGATGGGTTTCTTGGCGGGCAGCAGGGTGAAGGCGTCGTCGTCGATGCCTGTTCATGTATGTGCCGGATTCCTATCAGATTCGCACGTGGTGGCGGTCGGCTTTCTTACAGAAATCGAGGACGTGTTCATGTAAATGTGAATGATTGACCGGCCTGCTGACGCGTTTCACGTAAAGGCGCTGTTCGGTCCTGCAGCTTACGAACGGCAGGGGCGGCCAAACACATTGGTAATGGCGGTCTTGAAGTCGGACGCACGGTCGTAAATCTGATGCGTGGTTGTTGTACCACAAGCCCGCCACACCCGCGACGTAGACAACGCAGGTTAGTCAGTTTTTCCTGCCTCGTCCCATTTATTGGGGACACTCACGCGCTCGTAAATCGCGAGCCAGTCCTCCACTTCGATGCCATCTGGGCCAGTGAGACCGGAGGGGTCGCGGATACGAGGGACACCTGGACATGAGTGTCGGTGTATGCGGGGGCTGCGTTTGCTGAGAGGCGTCTTGAGGCATCCTAGGCGGGCAGGGTACAGGATCGAAGAGCCAGGGGATCGAATGAGGGCCGAAGTTGTTGGTGAAAGCCCAGCACCCTCCATCAAATAATAAAGACGTTTATTGACGGGCACTCGGCGATGATACACGGCGGCGACGAGTCAAGGGCGGGGGTGCCGACTCATTGAGCGCGAGGAGGCCGTGCTTGTTCGAGAAGAAGCGGAAGAGGACGACCCTCACTAAGTAAGCGCCTCGAGAAGGTGCGAGACCCATTACAGTCTTCCAACGCTTCGCTACTCTTAGAGTAGACAATGAGTTTTTTCTTGACCTGTAAGCTTTTAGTTAGTTTCTTTCAGTTCACGGTGTGTATATGCTGGCACAAGGCGAACTACCACGCTTCGTACATACATGAGGTCGTTGGCGTGAGCACGCAGTCTCTAAGTTCATTGCGTGGCAATCTGTTTGTGTGCTCAACAAACAGGAGCTGGTTATAGGGAGGTTTGCGGGTAAACTAAAAACGATGCTGATGTGGAACATGCTGGCGGCGCTTCTCTTTCGCTTTTTTCTGGCAGAGTCGTGATATTAGAGTGGATTTCGGCGGCGGTGAGATGAAGATGGTTAGAGAGTTTGTTCTGCCGGTGAGGCGCGAAGCGCGTCGAGGTTCGAGCATTTGATCGGTATCGAAGGTGATTCGCGTTGTTTGTTTGTTTGTTGTTTATTTTTATAATTTCGTATACCGATGTACTGTTCGTGCGAAATTCTTGCTGTCGCTCGCAAAGCTAAGCAGCAATATTGGCCGTTCAAGAAACACTAGAGAAGCGTAACAACGTGGTTTTTGTACGTGCTTAGAAGATAATTAACTATGTTGTATATCACTGCGCGACTTGTCGGATATGGTTCTTGAACACGTGAACATTTGTCTTCTTGAAGTAGTTGTTCCACACACAAGAAACTGAATTATTATTTTTTCTTTGTTTTTTACTATAAGGCTTTCATATCACCCCCCATATAAGATACACCCCGCTGTCTTGCGGAAGTTGTAACCTAACCGCAAAGATCTCGCCACGTCCTTTTGATGCAGTGTTTATTGAATGTTCGGGTTTTACAAAGGCTGGTACGGAGCAATAAATAAATGTATGATGCCGGTTATTCCCCACCGCGAAGTGATGGTTTACTCGTCCGTGCTAATACCGGTATACATCAACTGCAGCGATCACCGTGTTGAGCCGAGCTACGACATAACACAGGACATACGACCAAAACACATCACATTAAAATAGAATAATAAAACGAAGCGAAAACAACTCAGGTGGCTACTCGAGCGGTACGTAGATGTTTCGCACTTTGTCGGACAGAGCCGTACTTGACCGCTTATCTTTCTTCGCAAATCTGGCCATAATCCGATCGACATTTGACTGCGTGGAACACTGAGAAATTCTGCACATATTGCGGTACTTTGCCGATTTAGAAGCTGTAGCGTAACACAAACGATGTATAACTTGAAGAGTTTGCAAACCAGCACTCAATCCGCGTTAGGCGATGCACGTCGCATACTTATTCAGGCAGCAGTTTCCTTTTCTAGTAGTTGTTGGAACGACCAAAAACGACACAGTGGATTCCCGTTGACCTTTCTCTGGCTGATATCGCAATAAAAGAGAAGACAATCCGCAGGTTGACATAAAACACGCAAAAATTGTTCGAAAACGCCACTGATCCTAGCATCGGCCCGCCATTCCACGCAGTCGCGGGACAATACAGAAAGGAGGAAAATGGTGCTTGCCAGTCTGGTCCTGCCTCGCCCGATGCAACGGTCTATATATATAACTACATATTTTTCTTTTGTACGTCCTTTTCTTCTTTTTTTCTAGAAAACACGGGTTGGTTGTTTGTCCACGTATGCGCACACGGTCTGTTGGCGACTTTTCTTTTGTAATTTTCTTTCTTCTTAATTTCTTTGTTTACTTTTTTCAACATTTTCACTTTTTCTCTCTCTCGACTCCACGTTGTTCATAAGAAAGGCCCATGGAAGCCTTGTAAATTTCGTCTTGATGAAGATCGATCTCCGATCGAAACGTCGACAAATAAAGTGTTTTAGGAGCATATATATACACACGCCTCTTCGAGCGTGAATGCAGGCCAATGTGCGCGTGTGTGTATGTATATGCACGAGTATGAAGGTGCACGAGGTGATGACTTCCGGTTCACGAGCGCCGATTTGTACAGCGCGGGATGCATTAACACTCATTGGTAAGAGAACGAGCGAGAGAGAAAGTGAACAAAAGAGAGAATGAGGGAAATGCCTGGTGAACAAAAATTTTAGACGAGATGACATTCAATTCTGTGTACCCAAAATCCAAGGGCGAGTTTCTTAACCACACAGCTATATAGTGCATGCTAGCAGATCATAACAATCTTGTGGGATGCTGTGCCGAAGGAACGTAGCATCCCAATATGAAACATAACCAGCGTTTATTAACGTGTAGTAGCAGCGGGGCGAACATGCCGATGGCTGCCGCTCGCTGTTAGATAAACAAGGAGGAGTCTTGGTAGCTTGCAGCCGAGTTTTGTAGGCGCCGCCGGTGACGTATGCCTCGGATGATTCTGCTCGGCGCTGTGGCTTATCGGATTGTGGTGCGCATCGTGCAGCCGTGTCACGCCGAGCGAAATGATAGCGAGGTGTGGGCTGCGTGGTGGCTGCGCAGATTGTGTCGCCACATCACCCCCTGCGGAGTGGAGCCCTCAGGGCTTGTAGAAGTTCGGGAGGCGTAAGGAGTTCCACCAGTTCCGGTGGACGGCACTGCGAACCATGCAGCGGGCGATGACCACGGCGATTGTGCGTGGCTCGCGGCAGCGAGCCAAGCAGAGGGATGCGTTGGTGTTGCCGGTGGTGAGGTGGTTTAAATGCAGTGGTCGACTCAACGCCAACAATCGTGCGTTGGACGCATCACAGCTGATTGGCGCGGGAGGGTGGTTCGGCTGGGGAATAGTTCCGACTGGCCATAGTGCGGGATCGTTTGCTGCTGCGGGTTTGTCTGCTGCTGCAGGTTCGCCTGCCGTCGCGGGTGCCGCCGGCTCGTCTGCCGTCGCGGGTGCCACCGGCTCGTCTGCCGTCGCGGGTGCCACCGGCTTCTGCCGTCGCGGGTGCCACCGGCTCGTCTGCCGTCGCGTGGGGTGCCGAGGGCTCGTCTGCGTTCGGCGGGTGCGAGGGCACGGTTGCTGCGGCGGGTGCGCGCACAGGTTGCTGCGGCGGGTGCGGGCACGGTTGCTGCGGTGGGTGCGGTGCACGGTTGCTGCGGCGGGTGCGGGCACGGTTGCGTCTGTGGGTGCGGGCACGGTTTGCTGCGGCGGGTGCGATGCCGGTAAATGTCGAGCACGGCGTCCCGCAGATCATCGTAAGGGCGATGTCGCCACGCGAAGTAGGTGAGGCTTGCGTTTGAGATCACGCGGAAGGTGGTACTGTAGTACCTCAACATGAATGATTGCAGCCAGATGCCGTTAAGCTCCAACGCCGCGTGAACCTCCTCAAAACCAGGACTAGAGGTTGTATGTCCGAACGGTTGGCAAGAGGCGGGTCGAACTGTGGCTGCCAGGCTTCAGCAGGCTGGAACATGGCCGCGGAGCTCGGTGGCAGCGGTGCAGCGCCGGTTGCGTGTTAGGAGGTTGGGTAGCCAGATGTGGATGCTGTGCCGAAGGAACTAGCATCCCAACATGAATATAACAGCGTTTATTAACGTGCTAGTAGCAGCGGGCGAACATGCCGATGCTGCGGTCGCTGTTAGATAAACAAGGAGGATCTTGGTAGCTTGCAGCCGAGTTTTGTAGGCGCCGCCGGTGACGTATGCCTCGGATAATTCTGCTCAGCGCTGTGGCTCATCGGATTGTGGTGCGCAATCGTGCCGCCGTGTCACGCCAAGCGAAATGATAGCGAGGTGTGGGCTGCGTGGTGGCTGCGCAGATTGTGTCGCCACAATCTTGTATACTATAGTATAGTATAGTATAGTATAGTATAGTATAGTATAGTATAGTATAGTATAGTATAGTATAGTATAGTATAGGGTAGTATAACATAGCAAGGAGGCGCGAAATAAAGTGAAAGTCAGGAAGACAGATTCGATGGTAGGGAAGAGAAACAGGAGAAAGAGTTAGAAAGAAAAGGGAAGAAATAGAGAAAAAAGATATGTTGCGAAGGTCGAATACAGAGTGCGAGAGAAGTCAGCGCATAGAAAGAAATAGGAAAATATAGATCAAGAATGGCAAGAAAAAGATAGACAGATAGAAACCACAGAGGAAGAAATGAACAGATGGAGAAATAGATAGAATGTAAGATGTAAAAAATATACAAACAAGACAGAACAACCATAGCCAGTTATAGTAAAGCATAGTAATGGTGTAGTATAGTATAGTACAGCAAGATGCAGGCAAGAGAGAAATGGGTAGATAAAGCCTAGCTAAACCAGACGAGCTAGGTTCCCACCCACTCTATTGTGACCCAGCCTTTCTCCACTTAGTGCAAGCTGCGCTGTTTTTTTTTGTTGAGCTAACCAAACTATGTTAAACAACATGCACCTTGGCAATTCTGGGCTGCTCAAACGTAAAATTATTACGTTTTTGTTTCATTCTACTCATACCACTCACGCATATGTCACCACCAAAGCAACAATGGACGTAAATGTGCACCCTTTTCTAAATGTGGTATAGAATACTTGTTATCGAAATGTCCTCAACAGTTTAGAGAATAGCACTCTCTTCGCTTCACCTGCTACAGCTTCTCGGTTCAGGACAACTTCCTCGCTCGAGCCGGTTCCCCCCAAACATGTCTTCCATTCGAGCGATTCTTCGAATCAGATGGCTCTCCAGAGATTTGGGTCCATCTTTGGTCAGCAACGCTAAGACGACGAAATGGGCATGATTCTGCTTGCATTTGTCGTTCGAACCTCAGCCGGCACATAGATAGAATAGGTCTATTTTACATATTCGTTCACCATACCCACACATTAAATATGTCAGTGCTAATATATATATATATATATATATATATATATATATATATATCAGTTGGTAGAGCATCGGACGCGTTATTCGAAGGTCGCAGGTTCGGTCCCTGCTCGCGGCAAGCCATCTTTTCGTCCACTTTTCTTTCTTCACATTTCCTTACATTTACTACTAAAACATCCCCTATACTTCCTTGGCAATATTGTCTGTTAGTTCTCATTATATTGGTATAACAAAGAAAACGAGCCCTTGAAATTAACACTTCTTTCCTTTATATATATATATATAGAAGAGAAGAGACACAACTAAGCGGTTATCTTAATTTTATTTGCCAACGGTTTCGACAGGGCTTATGAGCAAATTATTTGCTCATGAGCCCTGGAGATAACCGTTTAGTTGTGTCTCTTTCCCTCCCCAAGTACTTTGGCCCATTGAAAAAGCTTCTTCAGTATATATATATATATATATATATATATATATATATATATATTATATATATATATGGTGGTCGCTACAATCGCCACCCGCGATTATACCGACGACCAGCGTGATCCCCTTTTGTAGGCTGGACTTCAAGGTAGAAGGTGTGGAGGTGTACATTCACCACTACGACGGAGTCAGTGCCACTAACCGTTGGGACGATCCGCACAAGCCCCGGACTATCTCTCCTATATTTCGCGGGGATTGAGAACACTAGGTGTTTCAATAATGAGGTTGATTATGCTGACTTGACGAATTTCAGGTCAGAGCATCGGCAAATTCTTGCTACCCCGATGGCTCGTTGAACCCTCATAAGAGGGCGGCTGTATGCTTGCAGAAGCAGCTACATATACCTATACATCGATGAGTGTGTGCACTTTATTGGACGGCGTAAACGTCTCGATGACCGACTGGACAGAGCTCATTGCCTATTCGAAGTCGACGGTGTTGATTGCATCAGTGCACTGCATATACAGACCCGACTGACATCGCTTATATTTTAGCTAGTTGAGAGGCGCCTTCTGGAACTCAAATGGCACGGCTTCTGTGCGCGTAATGTTGAGACAGTGACTCACCTAGATTCCAGCTGCAATAAATGCCCACTATGTTCATAGCTATCATTTGTCGAAAAGAGCGAAGTGTACACTGTGCTGCCGTAGGGCAATAGGTGCACCAACGCAGCTGCTCAACTTTTTTATGGTGGTGGTTGGACCATGTTCAATTACGCCTGCGCGCTTAGATCACCCACTAGCTGCGTATTTCATATGGTGGTTAGATTCTACGATTGTATCACGCAATAATAGTTGTGTTTAATAGTGCTACTCGCAATATTTGGCGCCGGAATGGTTTTTTCCCAAAGCGGTGTTATACACTGGCGTGGCTAGGGCAGAGCACGTGTCGGCCACGCAAAATGTCTCATGAATTGATTCCGGGTCCAACCTCTCGTTTCATTCCTTGCGTCCGTCGTGATTTTCGCTCACGGTCAATGTCATCGACTACGACACAAGAATTACTGCGTCAAGGGTTACGTCAAGGGTGCTTTGAGGCTATGAACAGCCGATAACGTACGAAATCACCACCCTTCTGATATTATCTGCTGTAACGTCACAAACAGGCATATCAGTATCTCGCACGTACATCACATCTTACCTTGCATACCCATACGCTTTCAGAGTTCATGATGTAATTACATATGTTATACACTCCAAACCCGCGATAACGAAATCCGAGGGAACGAATTCTCATCGGCAGCGATATATTTTCGGAGCATCGGCGAACGCCCATAGGAGTAAATACATTTGGCAACTCGTGACTACGAAAGATATTTATACCGCAGTCCATAATTAACGAAATTTTTGAAACTACGAATGCGCACATAATGTACACTCGCAAATGACTACATTCGAAAACTGCTGAAATGCATTCATGCTACACTTAAATTGTGCAAAACAATCGCTACAGCGCACTTGAGAATTAAGCAGGCCGCCACCATTGTTTACAAAAAAACTAAAGTTGGCGACAGTGATGATGATGATGGTTCTCCGAAACACCTGCTGTTATCGCGGACTACGTAGCCCAAATCTATATTCCTCATGGAGTTTCGTTCGTTGCCTAGATTGTGTCGGCTTTGCGCGCACATGGTCGAGTGTGTGGAGCCATTTGGTCGAGCGTTTGATTTGGCGCTTGGTGCAACGTGAACTGTGTGTTGCGATTTCATCGTCCAATTTCGCTGCCCGCGAAGATGCCGCCTCCAACGAAAAAGCGGAAGCTCATCATGCTGGAAGATAAGGCTCCAATCATAAGTGAGGTGGAAAAGGGGACGAAGAAAATGGACACCGCCGAAGCATTCGGCGTTGCGTACTGCTCGCTCACGATTCTGCGCAGATTCATCGGAGCCAGAAGAAGGTTCGCTGTAGGCGCATTGATGACGGTAGTGGTGACATAGCAGTGCCGCCCTCACTGACCAGTGCATGGCGCGAACTTTGTGCGTTTTCAACGCGTATCCGCAGCCTTCAAGGTCAAGTCAAGCCCGGAAGGTCATCCCGAAGCTGCTCCAGCAAAACGCTGACCTCTTCACCGAGGACACTGGTCTCATCAATGGTCCGCCGGCCCGACTCCATATCAAGACCGGATCAACCCCCAAGTTCTTCAAGGCAAGAAAAATTCCTTTTGCACTTCGCGATAAAATGTCAAAGGAGTTTGACAGATTAGTGTCCGCTGGCATAATCTCTCCAGTTTCTCATTCCGAATGGGCGACGCCCATTGTTCCAGGTCAAGAGGACGGAACGGTGCGCATATGCAGTGACTTCAAGGTGACTTTAAACCCAGTGTGCGAGGTTGAGCAGTACCCACTGCCTGTCGTAGACGACATATTTGCAGGGTACGTTGATTGTCGCAGGGTACGTTGATTGTTTAGGAACCTCACGTACACATGTTATTTAGCGCGAAGGTTTACGTGCCATGTCGTGTGGAGGTTTATAACCCTCGACTGGCTTTCCGCCGCGGTGGAGCAGAGGTTACGGTGCTCGGCTGCTGACCCGAAGGGTCGCGACCGGACCGCGGCGGTCACATTTAGATGTAGGCGAATAGCTGAGGCCAGTGCGCCGTGCGATATCAATACTCGTTAAAGAACATCAGATGGTCAAAATTTCCCGAGCCCTCCACTCCGGCGTCTCTCATAATCATATCGTGGTATTTGGACGTAAAACCTTAGATGATATTATCCGCGAGTGGAGCTCTCGCGAAGGAAACATTTACGGTGGCAGCTGGATAGTTTATTCGTTCGCTTGCTTGTTCATTGAGCAGCGAGTAAGGCGATCCGCAAAGCGCCGACGGACGCCATCATGCCGCCATGGCTCGGAAGCGCTCGCGGGGGCCGGCGAGCAGTGTTCCCGCGAGCGTCTATACGCGAGTGCACGGATGGGTGTGTTTTTCCATCGTGATTTTAACGATTCTGGCGGGCCTCAGCGATGTCGAAAAATAGCTGCTGACCTTTTCGGTGCTCAAACACAAACAAATCGCCAGGAACGCCACATCTACAGGTTTCCGGTGCTATGTCATGAGCGAAAGCGACGGCGGCGGTGGATTTGCGGCCTGTACGACGTAGAAGCTAAGTATCGCTCTTTGTTAACGGCAGTGTTAGAACGTTACCGTGTGTTTTTATTTCTTCTTTTTGTCGCTACGTTTTCAGCGAACGCTACTATGTTTACACTTGGTCGCCTCGCCTGCATGTAGACACTACAATTCACATGAGGTTGTTATTACTGATAAGACGCGATACCTTGGCTCACTTGAAAAACGAATGGCGTGAAGCGCAATGCGAGAGAATGTAGGGCAGGTGACGGCTCTTTTAAAAAAGCGCCGCGGAATCACACGTGTGCTGTACGAAATCGGCTGCATTCTACCCTATTGATGGCACTGGAATACGGTCATTGGTGCAGATTGTTCGCTGTGCGCTTTCTGCACCGATGATGACAAGCTTATCGTTTATTTTTTCACAAGTTTATCGTGCTGGTTTCAAAGTTTTACCAACGCTGACCCTTCACGTGGCCAACCCTGTGAAAACTATACGCCGGTGCGACAGCGCTCCCTCGAAATCTACTATATCAGCACATGTAAACGCAGCTACTGTGTCGAGGAAAAACATTGGTTCACGCGTCAACGCATGCAGGCGTTAGGGATCGGGACGTTATAAAGAAAGCGGTGTACTTACGATGAGCTCCACTTCGTAGGAGAAGCTTGTTGTCGATTGTTTGTGACAAAACACTTGTCGCGTATGGAGACATTGTCGTCCCACAGAGCTGTGACATCGGACACATGTCCACTATATAAAGTGCGGCTCCTTTGCGCACACTGTTGCCGCAAAATAATTATCTAGGACGCGCACAACCGGCGACTCGCACGCGCGCAAATCAGGCGTTTGCTACGCGACCCGCGAGCGGTTCCAACGGCCGCCGCTACGCGGCTTTCAGAGGCGCCCCTATAGGCGCTGCGCATCGTGGATAGTTCGTATGTCAAGTACGTCTACGAGGCGCACTTGCGCACTATGATTGGTGCGTCTAACGTCTTAACGAATCAACCAACACTCTCTAAGAGTATCGACTCGAACGATGTACGCCTTAATTCTGGCGCATTCTTCTTTCAATGAAGCTCCGAGCTGCTGCTTGCACTGGCAGTCATTTTCTAAATAAATAACAGCCACCACTCTTTAACTAGCATAATACCGCCAACACCCATTGCCCATGTGTTTCTTGCACTGTAAAAACTGTCCGTAGCCTTTGTGGAGTCTTCTTGCCCCTCACCAATAACCGTCCTCTCGCTAGTTTGCGCTTCCTTTCTTGAAAACTCGGCGCTCGCCACTTTCCTATCAAGGTGCTGTTTAATAAGACGCACGCCATCGTGACCTGGAAGTACGGTGCACCCGGCGATAATGCAAGGAAAGACACGCGAGATGATGGTTATTGTTTCGGGACAGGATACGCCTCATAGCACGCAGAGTTTTGGTGAAAAAGAAAAAGAACAAGCGAGCCAGATGCTGGATATCGTTTTGTGGGAAAGAGATGCCTCAAATACGCGCTTTTGTATTGCAGTGTACAGTGCTACATAATACAGGCACGTATAGCGGCGTTAACTATATTTACCCAACCGATACTTCGGAACGGCTACCTCTAGTGCGTACTGGCACTTCAGTGCGTCATTGGTATGCGCGGCGAATTCGCCTCGCGAGGACGACGCGTACAATGTATCAGTTTCAGAAGGCTTCATGTAGAGCGGGACATTAACGTTCAACCATTACACGTCCTTTACAAACGTGTCCTAACATCTCTTAAACAACAATAATTAAAAACAAGGATACTAATAGCTAGACAGCGATGCGAAGTGCTTAAGCGCGCCGCCTAGCAAGCGAAGCGCTCTCTTTGCGAAGCGTCGTGTGCTACGCAGGAGCAAGATAGGTGGCGCCATGCTCGAAAAGAGAGTGCGAAGGAGAGGAGAACGAGGAGGAACGCGGGCGGAGGAGGAAAGTGTCGCTAGCTTTACGAAGTTCCAGGGGCTTTAGGTGGAGAGGTCGTCGCGAACGGCAAGATTGTGTGCTTGACGAGCACAACGCTCGAGTGGAGTGGCGTCGACGATGGAGCGAGTCAGCTATCAGTGAGGCAATCCAGTGATCATTGCTGCTGTTCAGTAGCGTGGTGTGAATGTCAATAGTGGAAACTGCATTGTGGACACTGAGCTGGTAGTATTGTCGTCAGGCAAGGGGGAGCGCGAGAGTGCGGCGGGCGTCAGCATGCTGGCATCCGTTGCGGTACAGCACGCGGATATCATAGTCCTGTAGGCGAAGTGCCCAGCGGGCCAGGTGGCCTCAGGGATACTTCAATGAAGACAACCAGCATAGTGCATGATGGGTCGGTGATAACATCAAATGGGGGCGGACCATACAAATATAGTCGAAATTTCGTAAGGGCCCGGATGATCGCCAGGCATTCCTTTTCGGTGACGGTGTAATTGGTCTCGGCTTTAGTAAACGCACGACTTGCATATTCCACGGACATATTTAGGGAACCCTGGTTTGCGCTGCGCAGGGCAGCGCCAAGGCCAACAGCCGCTAGCGTCTGTGTGTACCTCTGTAGGGGCCGCAGGGTCGTAGTGGCGTAGTATGGGAGGCGACGTCAACAAACGACGGAGCTTTGCGAAAGCGTCGTCGCAGTCTGACGAGCACGAATGGAGGGGCCCGTTACTTCCGAGGAGCTTCGTCAGTGGCGATATGACAGTCGCGAAATTTCGAATGAAGCGCCGAAAGTAGGAACGCAGTCCTACGAAACTGCGCAGTTCTTTGACGGACGTAGGTTTGGGGAACTCCGTCACAGCCCGAAGCTTGGCTGGATCGGGAAGAATTCCGTCCTTGGACAAGACGTAGCCGAGGATTGTCAGCTGCCGTGCTGCAAATGGGAGCTTCTTTACAATTCAATTGCAGACCAGCGTCGCTTAAACGCGTCAAAGCGTGCCATAGGTGTTGAAGATGCTTGTAGAAGTCCGGAGCAAACGCGATGACGTCGTCGAGGTAGCACAAGCACGTGTGCCATTTCAGGTTGCGCAGAACGGTATCCAATCATGCGCTCAAAGGCGGCGGGCGCATTACACAGCCCAAACAGCATGACGTTCAATTCGTACAGGCCGTCGGGCGTGAAAAAGGCGGTCTTCGGTCGAGCGTCATCAGCCATAGGTACTTGCCAGTACCCTGAACGCAAATCGAGAGATGAAAAGAATTCGGCGCCTTGCAAGCTGTCAATCGCGTTGTCTATTCGCGGCAGTGGATACACGTCCTTACGAGTGATCTTGTTGAGTCGTCTGCAGGTCCACACAGAACCACACAGAACCGTCCTTCTTCGCAACAAGAACGACAGGAGACGCCCAGGGGCTGTTAGAGGGTCGAATGACATCGCGCCCAAGCATGTCGTCGACTTGCTCGGTGATTACACGGCGTTCTGCGGGAGATACGCGATATGGACGTTGCCGCAGTGGCAGGTGGTCGCCAGTGTCGATGCCATGCGTAACGGCCGACGTGCGGCCGGGAGACGTTTGAGCGACATCGAAAGGAGAGCGAAATTCTTCCAACAGGTCCAGATGCTGGGAACGCTGGACCTGCGTAAGGTTGTCAGCTATGGAGGAACGAAATATGTCAGCGGTTGATGAACCAGACGTCGAAACAGCATTGAGCGTACTGAGAACTTCGGCCGTGGGAATCGTCACGCTCGTCATAACTTGTGCGTATTCGATGGGTTCCACGCTGCCGAGACATTCCCCTCGCAACAACGTAACACTGTACGGGGAGGGGTTGATTACAAAAATAGAGGTGCTGCCCTGAGTGACTTGAACGGTCGCGAAAGGCACCAGCAAGCCTTTCCTCGTGCAAACACGGTCATATGGCGAGAGGAGTGCAACGGTGTCGGATAGACTGGCGCAGTAGACTGACACCGCCGTGGACGAGTTTGCAGGCACTTTGATGTCGTCTCTGTCACTGGCCGCATCAGTGACAGAGAGCGGCGTCGTGGTGACGGTGAACGGCGGGTAGATTGAGCGGGGCGAGACGTCGGTGACAAAGGCGTAGGTGGGTCGTAATATGGGCGGTTCGACTGGCTGGTGGCAGCCCACGCGACTCTAGGCGGCTGCACGCGATTGAAATAACGCGCCACGTGGCCGGCGTAACCGCATGCGAAGCATATGGGGCGGTTGTCAGGTGTGCGCCATCGGTTCGCTGGGGCAGGGCCCGCCCATGGTGGAGGACGGGATTGACGGGGCGGCAACAGATAGGACTGGATGGTGGGCTGCAGTCGTGGCCTGTGCGTGACTTCGGCGCAGGTTACCCGTACATCTGTTTCGAAAGAGTGAGGTCGAGCGGAGGCTTCGGCTTAAATGTGTGGGGCAGCCGTAGGGATTGCTGGGGGCGTTCTTGCGACCACTTGGGCGTAACTCGAGGGTGCAGGAGCCGTATGGTGCTGCTGGTACTCGGGCATGACCTCTGCGATTTCTTGCTCAATTGCTCGACGGAGCGGAGGCAGAAGTGTGGTCGACGGCTGTTGAACGTACCGCGGGCGAGCAAAGTCCAGCAGAGAGAACTGGCGCGCGATTTCCTCGCGCACGAATGTCTTCATCTCTGCGAGCAGCGCGGAGTGGTCGGATACAGTCGACAAGCCAGCGAGCTTGGCGTCGCGTGATGGAGAGCGACGGGTCATCGATCACTGCCGGCGCAGCTCCTCATAGCTTTGGCAGAGCGTTATGACCTCTGCCACTGTGATGGGTTTCTTGGCGGGCAGCATGGTGAAGGCGTCGTCGTCGATGCCTTTCATGATGTGCCGGATCCTATCAGATTCGCACGTGGTGGCGTCGGCTTTCTTACAGAAATCGAGGACCGTGTTCAATGTAAATGGTGAATGATTGACCGGCCTGCTGAGCGCGTTCACGTAAGCGCTGTTCGGCCTGCAGCTTACGAACGGCAGGGCGGCCAAACACATTGGTAATGGCGGTCTTGAAGTCGGACCACGTCGTAAAATCTGATGCGTGGTTGTTGTACCACAAGCCCGCCACACCCGCGACGTAGACAACCAGGTTAGTCAGTTTCCTGCCTCGTCCCATTTATTGGGGACACTCACGCGCTCGTAAATCGCGAGCCAGTCCTCCACTTCGATGCCATCTGCGCCAGTGAAGACCGGAGGGTCGCGGATACGAGGGACACCTGGACATGAGGTCGGTGTAGGCGGGGGCGTTTGCTGAGAGGCGTCTTGAGGCATCCTAGGCGGCAGGGTACAGGATCGAAGAGCCAGGGGTATCGAATGAGGGCCGAAGTTGTTGTGAAAGCCCAGCACCCTCCATCAAATAATAAAGACGTTATTAGCGGGCACTCGGCGATGATACACGGCTGCGACAGTCAAGGCGGGGTGCCGACTCTGAGCGCGAGGAGCGTGCTGTTCGAGAAGAGCGGAAGAGGACGACCCACTAGTAAGCGCTCGAGAGGGCGACCCATTACAGGCTTCCAACGCTTCGCTACACTCTTAGAGTATACAATGAGTTTTTTCTTGGACTGTAATCTTTTAGTTAGTTTCTTTCATTCACGGTGTGTATATGCTGTCACAGCGACTACCGCTCGTACATACATGAGGTCGTGCGTGAGCACGCAGTCTCAATTTCATGCGTGGCATCTGTTTGTTGCTCACAAACAGGAGCTGTTTATAGGGAGGTGCGGGTAACTAAAAACGATGCTGATGTTGACATGCTGGCGCGCTTCTTTCTCTTTTTTCTTGCAAGAGTCGTGATATTAGAGTGGATTTCGGCGGCGGTGAGATGAAGATGGTTAGAGAGTTTGTTCTGCCGGTGAGGCGCGAAGCGCGTCGAGGTTCGAGCATTTGATCGGTATCGAAGGTGATTCGCGTTGTTGTTTGTTTGTTTGTTTGTTTATTTTTATAATTTCGTATACCGATGTACTGTTCTTGCGAAATTCTTGCTGTCGCTCGCAAAGCTAAGCAGCAATATTGGCCGTTCAAGAAACACTAGAGAAGCGTAACAACGTGGTTTTTGTACGGTGCTTAGAAGATAATTAACTATGTTGTATATCACTGCGCGACTTGTCGGATATGGTTCTTGAACACGTGAACATTTGTCTTCTTGAAGTAGTTGTTCCACACACAAAGAAACTGAATTATTATTTTTTTCTTTGTTTTTTACTATAAGGCTTTCATATCACCCCCCATATAAGATACACCCCGCTGTCTTGCGGAAGTTGTAACCTAACCGCAAAGATCTCGCCACGTCCTTTTGATGCAGTGTTTATTGAATGTTCGGGTTTTACAAGGCTGGTACGGAGCAATAAATAAATGTATGATGCCGGTTATTCCCCACCGCGAAGTGATGGTTTACTCGTCCGTGCTAATACCGGTATACATCAACTGCAGCGATCACCGTGTTGAGCCGAGCTACGACATAACACAGGACATACGACAAAACACATCACATTAAAATAGAATAATAAAACGAAGCGAAAACAACTCAGGTGGCTACTCGAGCGGTACGTAGATGTTTTGCACTTTGTCGGACAGAGCCGTACTTGACCGCTTATCTTTCTTCGCAAATCTGGCCATATCCGATCGACATTTGACTGCGTGGAACACTGAGAATTCTGCACATATTGCGGTACTTGCCGATTTAGAAGCTGTAGCGTAACACAAACGATGTATAACTTGAAGAGTTTGCAACCGCACTCAATCCGCGTTAGGCGATGCACGTCGCATACTTATTCAGGCAGCAGTTTCCTTTTTCTAGTAGTTGTTGGAACGACCAAAAACGACACAGTGGATTCCCGTTGACCTTTCTCTGGCTGATATCGCAATAAAAGAGAAGACAATCCGCAGGTTGACATAAAACACGCAAAAATTGTTCGAAAACGCCACTGATCCTAGCATCGGCCCGCACATTCCACGCAGTCGCGGACAATACAGAAAGGAGGAAAATGGTGCTTGCCAGTCTGGTCCTGCTCGCCCGATGCAACGGTCTATATATATAACTACATATTTTTCTTTTGTACGTCCTTTTCTTCTTTTTTTCTAGAAAACACGGGTTGGTTGTTTGTCCACGTATGCGCACACGGTCTGTTGGCGACTTTTCTTTTGTAATTTTCTTTCTTCTTAAATTTCTTTGTTTACTTTTTTCACATTTTCACTTTTTCTCTCTCTCGACTCCACGTTGTTCATAAGAAAGCCCATGGAAGCCTTGTAAATTTCGTCTTGATGAAGATCGATCTCCGATCGAAACGTCGACAAATAAAGTGTTTTAGGAGCATATATATACACACGCCTCTTCGAGCGTGAATGCAGGCCAATGTGCGCGTGTGTGTATGTATATGCACGAGTATGAAGGTGCACGAGGTGATGACTTCCGGTTCACGAGCGCCGATTTGTACAGCGCGGGATGCATTAACACTCATTGGTAAGAGAACGAGCGAGAGAGAAAGTGAACAAAAGAGAGAATGAGGGAAATGCCTGGTGAACAAAAATTTTAGACGAGATGACATTCAATTCTGTGTACCCAAAATCCAAGGGCGAGTTTCTTAACCACACAGCTATATAGGCATGCTAGCAGATCATAACAATCTTGTGGGATGCTGTGCCGAAGGAACGTAGCATCCCAATATGAAACATAACAGCGTTTATTAACGTGTTAGTAGCAGCGGGGCGAACATGCCGATGCTGCGCTCGCTGTTAGATAAACAAGGAGGATCTTGGTAGCTTGCAGCCGAGTTTTGTAGGCGCCGCCGGTGACGTATGCCTCGGATGATTCTGCTCGGCGCTGTGGCTTATCGGATTGTGGTGCGCATCGTGCAGCCGTGTCACGCCGAGCGAAATGATAGCGAGGTGTGGGCTGCGTGGTGGCTGCGCAGATTGTGTCGCCACATCACCCCCCTGCGGAGTGGAGAGCCCTCAGGGCTTGTAGAAGTTCGGGAGGCGTAAGGAGTTCCACCAGTTCCGGTGGACGGCACTGCGAACCATGCAGCGGGCGATGACCACGGCGATTGTGCGTGGCTCGCGGCAGCGAGCCAAGCAGAGGGATGCGTTGGTGTTGCCGGTGGTGAGGGTGGTTTAAATGCAGTGGTCGACTCAACGCCAACAATCGTGCGTTGGACGCATCACAGCTGATTGGCGCGGGAGGGTGGTTCGGCTGGGGAATAGTTCCGACTGGCCATAGTGCGGGATCGTTTGCTGCTGCGGGTTTGTCTGCTGCTGCAGGTTCGCCTGCCGTCGCGGGTGCCGCCGGCTCGTCTGCCGTCGCGGGTGCCACCGGCTCGTCTGCCGTCGCGGGTGCCACCGGCTCGTCTGCCGTCGCGGGTGCCACCGGCTCGTCTGCCGTCGCGGGTGCCGAGGGCTCGTCTGCCGTCGCGGGTGCCGAGGGCACGGTTGCTGCGGCGGGTGCGCGCACGGTTGCTGCGGCGGGTGCGGGCACGGTTGCTGCGGTGGGTGCGGGCACGGTTGCTGCGGCGGGTGCGGGCACGGTTGCGGCGGTGGGTGCGGGCACGGTTGCTGCGGCGGGTGCGATGCCGTAAATGTCGAGCACGGCGTCCCGCAGATCATCGTAAGGGCGAGGGCGCCACGCGAAGTAGGTGAGGCTGCGTTTGAGATCACGCGGAAGGTGGTACTGTAGTACCTCAAACATGAATGATTGCAGCCAGATGCCGTTAAGCTCCAACGCCGCCGTGAACTCCTCAAACCAGGACTAGAGGTTGTATGTCCGAAACGGTGGCAGAGGCGGGTCGAACTGTGGCTGCCAGGCTTCAGCAGGCTGGAACATGGCCGCGGAGCTCGGTGGCAGCGGTGCAGCGCCGGTTGCGTGTTCGGAGGTCTGGGTAGCCAGATGTGGGATGCTGTGCCGAAGGAACGTAGCATCCCAACATGAAATATAACAGCGTTTATTAACGTGCTAGTAGCAGCGGGGCGAACATGCCGATGCTGCGGTCGCTGTTAGATAAACAAGGAGGATCTTGGTAGCTTGCAGCCGAGTTTTGTAGGCGCCGCCGGTGACGTATGCCTCGGATAATTCTGCTCAGCGCTGTGGCTCATCGGATTGTGGTGCGCATCGTGCAGCCGTGTCACGCCAAGCGAAATGATAGCGAGGTGTGGGCTGCGTGGTGGCTGCGCAGATTGTGTCGCCACAATCTTGTATACTATAGTATAGTATAGTATAGTATAGTATAGTATAGTATAGTATAGTATAGCATAGTATAGTATAGTATAGTATAGGGTAGTATAACATAGCAAGGAGGCGCGAAATAAAAGTGAAAGTCAGGAAGACAGATTCGATGGTAGGGAAGAGAAACAGGAGAAAGAGTTAGAAAGAAAGGGAAGAAATAGAGAAAAAAGATATGTTGCGAAAGGTCGAATACAGAGTGCGAGAGAAGTCAGCGCATAGAAAGAAATAGGAAAATATAGATCAAGAATGGCAAGAAAAAGATAGACAGATAGAAACACAGAGGAAGAAATGAACAGATGGAGAAATAGATAGAATGTAAGATGTAAAAAATATACAAACAAGACAGAACAACCATAGCCAGTTATAGTAAAGCATAGTAATGGTGTAGTATAGTATAGTACAGCAAGATGCAGGCAAGAGAGAAATGAGTAGATAAAGCCTAGCTAAACCAGGACGAGCTAGGTTCCCACCCACTCTATTGTGACCCAGCCTTTCTCCACTTAGTGCAAGCTGCGCTGTTTTTTTTTGTTGAGCTAACCAAACTAATGTTAAACAACATGCACCTTGGCAATTCTGGGCTGCTCAAACGTAAAATTATTACGTTTTTGTTTCATTCTACTCATACCACTCACGCATATGTCACCACCAAAGCAACAATGGACGTAAATGTGCACCCTTTTCTAAATGTTGGTATAGAATACTTGTTATCGAAATGTCCTCAACAGTTTTAGAGAATAGCACTCTCTTCGCTTCACCTGCTACAGCTTCTCGGTTCAGGACAACTTCCTCGCTCGAGCCGGTTCCCCCAAACATGTCTTCCATTCGAGCGATTCTTCAGAATCAGATGGCTCTCCAGAGATTTGGGTCCATCTTTGGTCAAGCAACGCTAAGGCGACGAAATGGGCATGATTCTGCTTGCATTTGTCGTTCGAACCTCAGCCGGCACATAGATAGAATTGGTCTATTTTACATATTCGTTCAACATACCCACACATTAAATATGTCAGTGCTATATATATATATATATACATATATATATATATATATATATATATATGGATATATATATATATATATATATATATATATATATATATATATATATATATATCAGTTGGTAGAGCATCGGACGCGTTATTCGAAGGTCGCAAGTTCGGTCCCTGCTCGCGGCAAGCCATCTTTTCGTCCACTTTTCTTTCTTCACATTTACCTTACATTTACTACTAAAAACATCCCCTATACTTTCCTTGGCAATATTGTCTGTTAGTTCTCATTAATATTGTGTATAACAAAGAAAACGAGCCCTTGAAATTAACACTTCTTTCCTTTATATATATATATATAGAAGAGAAGAGACACAACTAAGCGGTTATCTTAATTTTATTTGCCAACGGTTTCGACAGGGCTTATGAGCAAATTATTTGCTCATGAGCCCTGAGATAACCGTTTAGTTGTGTCTCTTCCCTCCCCAAGTACGTTTGGCCCATTGAAAAAGCTTCTTCAGTATATATATATATATATATATATATGGTGGTCGCTACAATCGCCACCCGCGATTATACCGACGACCAGCGTGATCCCCTTTTGTAGGCTGGACTTCAAGGTAGAAGGTGTGGAGGTGTACATTCACCACTACGACGGAGTCAGTGCCACTAACCGTTGGGACGATCCGCACAAGCCCCGACTTCTCTCCTATATTTCGCGGGGATTGAGAACACTAGGTGTTTCAATAATGAGGTTGATTATGCTGACTTGACGAATTTCAGGTCAGAGCATCGGCAAATTCTTGCTACCCCGATGGCTCGTTGAACCCTCATAAAAGGGCGCTGTATGCTTGCAAGAAGCAGCTACATATACCTGATACATCGATGATGTGTGTGCACTTTATTGACGCGTAAACGTCTCGATGACCGAACTGGACAGAGCTCATTGCCTATTCGAAGTCGACGGTTTGATTGCATTCAGTGCACTGCATATACAGAACCCGACTGACATCGCTTATATTTTAGCTAAGTGAGAGCGCCTTCTGGAACTCAAATGGCACGGCTTCTGTGCGCGTAATGTTGAGAACATTGAACTCACCTAGAATTCCAGCTGCAATAAATGCCCACTATGTCATAGCTAATCATTTTTCGAAAGAGCGAAGTGTACACTGTGCTGCCGTAGGGCAATAGGTGCACCAACGCAGCTGCTCAACTTTTTTATGGTGTGGTTGGTGACCATGTTCAATTACGCCTGCGCGCTTAGATCACCCACTAGCTGCGTATTTCATATGGTGGTTAGATTCTACGATTGTATCACGCAATAATAGTTGTGTTAATAGTGCTACTCGCAATATTTGGCGCCGGAATGGTTTTTTCCCAAAGCGGTGTTATACACTGGCGTGGCTAGGGCAGAGCACGTGTCGGCCACGCAAAATGTCTCATGATTGATTCCGGGTCCAACCTCTCGTTTCATTCCTTGCGTCCGTCGTGATTTTCGCTCACGGTCAATGTCATCGACTACGACACAAGAATTACTGCGTCAAGGGTTACGTCAAGGGTTGCTTTGAGGCTATGAACAGCCGATAACGTACGAAATTCACCACCCTTCTGATATTATCTGCTGTAACGTCACAAACAGGCATAATCAGTATCTCGCACGTACATCACATCTTTACCTTGCATACCCATACGCTTTCAGAGTTCATGATGTAATTTACATATGTTATACACTCCAAACCCGCGATAACGAAATCCCGAGGGAACGAAATTCTCATCGCAGCGATATATTTTCGGAGCATCGGCGAACGCCCATAGGAGTAAATACATTTGGCAACTCGTGACTACGAAAGATATTTATACCGCAGTCCATAATTAACGAAATTTTTGAAACACGAATGCGCACATAATGTACACTCGCAAAATTAACTACATTCGAAAACTGCTGAAATGCATTCATGCTACACTTAAATTGTGCAAAACAATCGCTACAGCGCACTTGAGAATTAAGCAGCCGCCACCATTGTTTACAAAAAAACATAAAGTTGGCGACAATGATGATGATGATGGTTCTCCGAAACACCTGCTGTTATCGCGGACTACGTAGCCAAATCTATATTCCTCATGGAGTTTCGTTCGTTGGCCTAGATTTGTCGGCTTTGCGCGCACATGGTCGAGTGTGTGGAGCCATTTGTCGAGCGTTTGATTTGGCGCTTGGTGCAACGTGAACTGTGTGTTGCGATTTCATCGTCCAATTTCGCTGCCCGCGAAGATGCCGCCTCCAACGAAAAAGCGGAAGCTCATCATGCTGGAAGATAAGGCTCCAATCATAAGTGAGGTGGAAAAGGGGACGAAGAAAATGGACACCGCCGAAGCATTCGGCGTTGCGTACTGCTCGCTGTCCACGATTCTGCGCAGATTCATCGGAGCCAGAAGAAGGTTCGCCTGTAGGCGCATTGATGACGGTAGTGGTGACATAGCAGTGCCGCCCTCACTGACCAGTGCATGGCGCGAACTTTGTGCGGTGGCAAACGAGATTCCCGATAGAGAGGCATGAAATTGCTGCATGGTAAGGACCGCCAAAGCAACCTTACTGACTTTTGGATATAAAGTTTTTTTTGTAAATTCCCTGTCTTTTCTGCCGCATTCTCGTGCCAACGAAATTCCCGCAAGAGCGAAATTTTGTGCTTTCCCCGCTGATTTCGTTATTGCGGGTTTCAACTGTATACGATATCTCCTATGAAGCCCTTTCCGTGCAATGAGGCACACAGCAGGTTACTCCGCAAAGGCGCTTTTATGCGTGGTACCATATCAAGGATTTAAAGCGCACGCGCTCAGGTTAAAAAAAGAAAAAAAAGGAAATGTAGAGTCGCAAAAGAGCAGCGCCGCAAGTGAGAAATCGCGGCCGCTGTCGGCGATAGTCGAGATGGTGCTTCAGCCTCAATGTCGTATGGTGGCGCGTCGATCTGTGAAACACGCCTGGACATGCGTGTGTCCCTGACAAAGACGCGTTGATGCGAAAACATGAGGCTTCACCTTCCCGGCACCTGCGAAAGGTCACCTCCCCAAAGCCAAGGTAAGAGCGATATTATTATCGGTCACTAATTCACAGACACGTGAATTACATTAACGTGAACTACATTAACAAGTAACCTGCAGATCATACCGTCCACCACAAGCTAAGCTTATGCGTGCACATGTTTGCGCTTGAAACCACACCTTTTACCCAACCCAGTATCCAGACAAAGTCATTTCTGTGGGGGACACCAAGACCTTCGCCGTACCATGTGGCAATGACCAAACCAGCCGGCAAACCTGATATACCAAACGCAACTTCCTAGTAGTGGGAGGGCGCTCTTTTCAGCACAATCAAGGATACCTACCGAATGATGACTGACCGGAGCAGCCTGATTACAGCAGAAAATAATTACCCAGACTGAGAGAGTGCCACCCTCTCGTATTACATAGGTAAACGACCATAAATGTTTTTTAATAATATTCCCACATATTCTACTGATAAATCGACACTATATGTGTGAATGGTTTAGCTTCATGCACACTACACGCTGTTATTAGACCTAGTACCTAGGCTTAACGCAGCTACCGCAGCAGAAACCTCTGCGAAGAGTTGGTGCTATGAATCGCCTGATAATATTGTCACAGACGACCATGCGCTTTGCTGGCTCTCCTCGCTCAAGGACCCCACGGGACGCCTCGGTCGCTGGGCGCTACGCTTACACCTTTTCGGTATCCTACAAATCTGGACAACTTCACAAGGATGCCGACTGCTTGTCTCGGCACCCAGTCGATGCCCCTGAAACGACGGAAGATGATCATGAAGCACTCGTTCTCTCCATTACAGACTTCGTCAACATGGCTGCTGAGCAACGCCGCGACTCGTCCTAGCGGCCTATTATAGATGGTCTACAATCTCCACAGCCTGACCGCTCCCTCCAGATGTTCGTTCTTCGCAACGACATCTTGCACCGCTACAACGCCCGCCCTGACGGTGCTGAGCTTCTGCTCGTTGTTCCTGCGCATCTCCGCTCGGATGTTTTGGCCGAGCTTCATGATGCACCCACCGCCGGCCATCTAGGGGTGTCACGCACGTATGACCGCATTCGCCGGCGATTCTTTTGGCCTGGCCTCTACCGTTCTGTGCGACAGTACGTTGCGGCGTGCGACCTCTGTCAGAGGCGCAAGACACCTGCGCTATTGCTTGCTGGCAGTCTTCAGCCCATTGAAGTCCCAGATGAGCCATTTTTCCGAGTCGGCCTCGACCTTCTCGGACCTTTCCCCGTGTCGGCCACCGTTAACAGCTCTATTGCCGTCGCTACCGACTACGCAACGCGGTATGCCGTCACACGGGCACTCCCTACCAGCTGCGCTACTGATGTAGCCGATTTCATTCTTCATGACATCATTCTGCGTCATGGTGCTCCTCGTCAGTTGATCACGGACCGCGGCCGCTGCTTCCTATCTAAAGTAGTCGACGACCTCCTGCGATCCTGCTCGACCCACCACAAGTTCACTACAGCGTACCACCCACAAATGAACGGCCTCACCGAATGCCTGAACCGTACCCTGACAGACATGCTTGCAATGTACGTCTCTGAGGACCACCGCGATTGGGACATCAACCTACCTTTTGTAACCTTCGCATACAACTCTTCGCGCCACGACACTGCTGGATTTTCACCTTTTTACCTGTTGTTTGGCTACGACCCGCCTTTACCCATGTACACCTTGTTGCATTCTGACACCGACTCATCGACTGCCTATGCTCGTGATGCGCTGGCTCGTGCTGACATCGCCCGCCAGGTCGCCCGGGATCGTTTATGCGCCTCGCAGGTTAACCAAAAGTGTGGTTACGATCGCCGACACCGCGACGTGCAGTACTCTCCGGGGTCACTGGTCTTGCTGTGGTTACCATCACGACGTGTTGGTCTTTGCGAAAAACTGATGTCCCGTTATGTTGGCCCTTACCGCGTCATACGAAAGGTCACTCGCGTGACCTATGAGATCGCTCCACTCAATCCTCTGTCAGCGACAGCTTCAACCACGAGCGATATAGTTCATGTCTCGCGACTTAAACCGTACCACTCTCGCCCCGAGAACTGATCGCACCGGGACGGTGCTTCTGCCGCCGGCGGGTAATGTCACGAGCGGAGAAGGGCAGCAAACGACGAAGACGAAGTGCTGAGCGGAACGCGCTTGGACTGCAGCAGCGTTGTAGGCTTTTACTGTCAAATATACCCTGTGTATATAGTTTCTTCCCCGTAACAATATAACGTGAAAACAGTGCGCGCCTTTGAAAAATCGAGCAATATTTCGTATTTAAAAAAAGGTTCCCTACCCATGATTATGAATGATGAAGTGTATTTTGGTACCGGTATGATAACGATAATATCTTAGCGCCTCGTTCCGTACCCTGCAGCACGATGTAAATCTCGGTAAGAAGCATAATAGACTTATTAAACATGGCTAGATCACTACCATACAGAATGTAAGCGTGTGTACCGTGTTTGTGCTCCATCCTAAGTCTGCAAAGTGCTACTCCTGTATTACATGTCCTTTAGGCCCGTATTCACAAACCAACAGTATCTTAACGCTATAAGGCAGCCTTTCGTAAGGAAGGGAAAATTGTAAGGATAAGAAAGCGCCACAGTACGTTTCGTAAACTCGCCTTATTCCGTTTTGAGGCAGCCTTACGCAGGGCGGCCTTGTCGTCATGAGGAACGAGCATGGAAGCTGTTGTATCTAATAAAAGACAAAGCGCGGTGACGTCACTACTGACGCACCGCAACTTGTGTGTATATATTGCCAAGCAAGATGCTGGGTTAGGAGATTAAACTGTTCGCCACGAAACGTGTCACAGCTGCCTTCTTGTTCCCTCGCTACAACAGAAGCGAGGCTATGAACTTTTACTGGCTCATTGTTGGTTTTCTAGCAACACAAAAGGCTGCATGCTCCTAAAAACAATAACAAAAATGTTGCAGTGGCTTAGCGCGGCTATACCAGGATAACATAGTGTTAGCAAAGGTTCAGGTAATTATTCTTAGCATTCCTGATTGCGGAGGATTAGTTTGATTATTATGCTCTCTGCCGCTCCTATGACACACGGTATACATATTATTCGGCACAAGTATATTTATTTTGCAAGACAACTACTACGGCATCCGATGAGTTCAGCTTCTCCGCTCTTCTGCGCCGTTGAGCAGCATTTGCGCTCTCCTTCTCCAGGCGTTTGCGTTACCACACTGGCAAACGCCAGTAAGAGGCGCTATCAAGCGGCTCCAGCGCAGTGTCAGACGACAACTGCACAGCGAAGGCGAGTAGCTGTGCGCGCGAAGGCGCCAATACGTCTGCCAAGGCTACAACGTCTCTCCTCTGGAAAGCGCAGACCGGCGGCGGCGAGTCGCGCACGGCGGCGTCAGAGTGAGCGCGACTCGCCGCCGCCGGTGCGTGACATCACTGATCCTCGCACATGCGCAGCACGGCTCTTGAAGATCCACGCGAAAATGGCTCGGCTAGGCTAGTGTAGCTAACGCTGCAAAAATGCAGAAACGCGCACCCGTGCAAGTTCCGTAAGAAGACGCCTCGTCTGGCCGCGCCGATCGCGACATCGCATCACAAGAGAATAAAGTACCATGCCACTTCGTCAGAGCCCGTACAGAGTTTCGACGCGAGAACGAGAGGCCATAAAGAAACAAGTCGACGAAATGCTACGCGACGACATCATCCAGCCTTCAAAGAGTCCGTGGGCGTCACCCGTGGTGTTAGTGGAGAAGAAGGATGGGACCCTGCGTTTCTGCGTCGATTATCGTCGCCTGAACAAAATCACGAAAAAGGACGTGTACCCTCTCCCACCAGTAGACGACGCCCTAGATCGACTCCACAACGCGAAGTACTTTTCTTCGATGGTTCTCAAGACCGGATACTGGCAAATTGAAGTCGACGAGAGAGACCGAGAAAAGACTGCCTTCATTACACCGGATGGCCTGTTCGAGTTCAAGGTCATGCCCTTTGGTCTTTGCTAGGCGCCCGCAACTTTCCAACGCGTTATGGATACAGTACTGGCCGGCTTGAAGTGGCAGACGTGCCTTGTGTACTTGGACGACGTCGTTGTGTTTTCCTCAAACTACGACGAACACCTTCGACGCCTTGAAGCTGTACTTCAAGCAATCAAGAACTCCGGGCTCACCCTGAAGCAAGAAAAGTGCCGCTTCGCGTACCAGGAGCTCTTGTTTATGGGTCACGTGATCAGCAGGAGTGGAGTGCTCCCAGACCCGCAGAAGACAGCTACCATCGCCGCTTTCCCGCCACCCACCGACAAGAAGGCCGTGCGCCGATTTCTCGGCTTGTGCGCCTATTACAGACGATTTGTGAAAGACTTTTCACGGATAGCCGAGCCACTAACGCAGCTCACGAAGACCGACGTCGAATTCAGGTAGCAAACAGCGCAAGTCGAAGCACTTCATGAACTGAAACGACACCTGCAGACACCTCGGATAATTGCGCATTTCGACGAATACGCCGATACGGAGATTCACAACGATGCAAGTGTAGGACTCGGCGCCGTCCTTGTGCAGTGGACGGGTGGACTGGAAAGGGTTATCAGTTATGCTAGCCGGTCGCCGCCAAAGGCAGAGGCCAACTATTCCACAACGGAAAAGGAGTGCCTCGCCATCATCTGGGCTACGTCAAAGTTTCGCCCCTACCTCTACGGCAGGCCCTTAAAAGTTGTGAGCAACCATCACGCCTTGTGCTGGCTAGCTAACTTTAAGGACCCTTCAGGTCGCCTCGCACGGTGGAGCCTAAGACTTCAAGAGTTTGACATTACCGTCGTGTACAAGTCGGGAAGGAAACACTCCGACGCCGACTTCCTGTCTCGAGGCTCCGTCGACCCATCACCGCCCGACGACTCGGATGATGACAGCTTCTTGGGAGCCATAAGTGCGGACGACTTCGCCGAACGGCAGTGAGCCGACGCGGAACTGAAGGGCCTTGTGGATTACCTCGAGGGCAGGACCACCGTTGTTCCGAAGGAATTCACGCGGGGACTGACGTCGTTTCTCTTGCGCAACGGTGTTCTCCTAAAGAAGAACTTATCACGGCTTCGAGCCGATTGCCTTCTCGTGGTACCCTCGACGTTGCGACCAGAGGTCCTCCAGGCTCTCCACGACGACCCGACGTCTGGACACCTGGGTGTTTGTCGCACGCTAGCAAGGATACAGGAGAAGTACTACTGGCCGCGCCTTTCCGCCGACGTCACCCGTTACGTAAAGACCTGTCGGGACTGTCAGCGACGCAGGACACCGCCCACTAGGCCAGCCGGACTTCTGCAGCCTATCGAGCCAGCTCGATGGCCGTTCCAGCAAATCGGGATGGCCTTACTGGGGCCATTCCCGACGTCCAATACCGGCAAAAAGTGGATCGTCGTGGCAACGGACTACCTCACGCGCTACACCGGGACAAAGGCCTTGCGCAAAGGCAGTACCGCAAGTTCTTCGTGGAGCACATCGTCTTGCGTCATGGCGCCCCAGAGGTCCTCATCACAGACAGAGATACCGCCTTTACTGCGGACCTAACTCAGGCAATCTTCAAATACAGCGAGACGAGCCACCGCCGCACCACCGCCTACCACCCGCAGACCAATGGCCTCACCGAGCGCCTAAATAAGACCATCGCCGACATGCTGGCCATGTACGACGGCGTCGAACACAAGACATGGGACGCCATCCTTCCGTACTTGACCTTCGCGTACAACACGGCCGTACAAGAAACGACACAGATGAAGCCATACAAGTTGGTCTACGGACGGAGCCCGACAACGACGCTCGGCGCCATGTTACCAAACGTGACCGACGAGGAAAACATCGACGTGACCACCTACCTACAGCGCGCCGAAGAAGCACGACAGCTCGCCCGCCTACGGATCAAGAACCAGCAGACGACTGACAGCCGCCCCTACAACCTTCGACGACGCCACATGGAATACCAACCCGGTGACCGTGTATGGGTATGGACGCCAATACGCCGACGGGGACTTAGTGAGAAGCTTCTTCGACGATAACTCGGACCGTACAGGGTACTTCGACGCCTCGGCGCACTCGACTACGAGGTTGTCGCTGACGGCATTACGAACTCTCAGCGGAGCCGTGCGCGACCTGAAGTCGTCCATGTCGTGCGCCTCAAGCCACATTACGCGCGTTAGTGAATCTGAGGACTGTACTTTTGCTTATTGTTTGTTGTACTTTCTTGCTTTATTCTTGTTATTTATTGTTGCATGTATTGGCCACCCCCCCTCCTCGTGTTCTGCTTTAAGCATCGAGACAATGCTTTTTCAGAGGGGGGCATTGCCACGTGCGTTTCTTTATCACTTTTGCTGTATTCGGTTTTCGGCCACGAACACTGTCAGCAACGCTCAGCGCGAACCGCGCCTCAGTGTTCGAGAAGCTTCGCGATCATTGTGGATTGTTTTTTTTTAAGTCTGCGCGCAAGACGAACACACTCTATCTTATTCTAGAATTTGCACGACAGCCAGAGATAAGGCTGGAATATTCGACGGCACATGTTTAAATGCCGACGCGCTTCACCGCTTGTCTGTTGATCGACGGTCGACGCTTTGTTCGCCGTTATCAGTGCATACAGCGTGTATTGCTGTAAATTACATTTCCGTTTCTCGGCCACAAGTTCGGCCAAATAAAGACTTTCATCTCGCACACGTCGCCTGCGCTCTTCGTCCACGTCACGACCCCGTGACAACATGTTTAGTTGTGCATTCAAGCAGAATTATTGAATGTGAGCTGTAACTCTTTGTACTATGGCCGATTATGTGGAAAACAAACCTGTGAACTTGAAATTTTTACATTCTTTTTTACGATAACGCGCGTCAGATTAAAGATGGGGTGATCGTGGAGGTTAGATGCATAGCACAGTGTCCTCACTACGCACCTGCCGAGTCTCGTTTCAATCGCACCAACCATTTTGTAGTTATGACTGTTGGCACAACATGTATATTTTGTCAGATTTTGATTTTTTTAATTCGTTTTTTTATTTACATTACTAGATGTTTCGTCATTCTGAAGTTTAAATTTACCTAAGCCCTACAAGTCTAAACCCTAATTATAACTTTTGGAGGGCAACTGTAAAATGTTTCATCGATGATGGTGACCTACCATAATATAAAGCAGGAACATTTTTTGCGAAACTGACCACGGCCCTCCCTCATGCTGTGCGGTGGCTGCTTCTTTAGAACATGTGTTTAAGTCGAATGCGCGCACAGGCTCCGCGGAACAAGAATTCGAGCGCAATGTGCGCTGCACCATCTGGTTGCATTGGAAGAAAGCAAACGTTAGATGCGAAGCAGCTTTTTCTCGGGGCTGTGTCCGTCCTTCCATTGGCGACCGTCCGCTCGGGAACCATGTGTGCTGGCACGCGCTAGCGCGCTCGGCCTATTTAAGCGGCTGGGTAAGACGCTGTAGCCTCTCCCCCTCAGAACCATGTGTGCTGGCACGCGCTATCGTGTTCGGGCCTGTGTAAAGTGCTGGGTAAGACGCTGTGGCCTCTCCCTCATACACTCTCTCAGTAATCGTGTGATGGCCTCAGGGAACGAGATTCTGCGGACGCAAGATGAACTAACGCGTTGTATCCTAGTCAGAAAACGGGCTACTTGTAAGTGGAAGTGGACGAGTCCTAATGGCGGAACTAAAAATGAAATAGACTTCATAATGTGTGTCCACCCGGGCATTGTACAGCATGGAGGAAGGAATACTAAGGAGAGGCCCTGACGTCACATTCGTGAAGCCTCCACATCGCAAACACCCGCATCGCCTCCTAGCGAAGGCGCAGCGAAACATTTCGCGATTTCTGTCGCGACGTTTGCGAGCGCATGCGCGCATCGCGAAACTTTGCAGCCTTTTCTTTGTTTGTTTCTTTTTCGCCGTGCAAGTGGTGCAGGTGATTCACGCTTGCTGCTCTTTGTGTGTGTTCTTTAGGAAAGCTACGCAATGCCCAGGGGTGCAATCGCGGAACGATGCTATTTCCGATTCTATGCCATATTCTATGCTATTCTTATCATCCACCACTCGCGGCTGGCTGACCGCGTTGATAACGCGGACGGACCGTCGTTCTGACCAATGGCCAAGCGCGAAAAGCACGAAAAGCATTGGAATAAAAAATAGAATCGTTCCGCGATAGCACCCCAGCTGTTGCGTATAGAGGGTTTCACTGTTTACTAACACAGCCCCTGGACCGCTTCCGGTTTCCTGCGCTGGCGTATGCTAGCAGGATTGGCGGGCAACAAAAGCCTTGGTGAGTAGCCCGTAGAGTTTCAACACTTCTCTCCCTGTGTCTAGCAAAATATTTGAATTAAATATTTTTCTAAGCTATATACAACACTAAAAGAGTTAGTCTTTAACTATAAGCGCCTTTCTTTTATGTGAACTGGAAAAAGAGTATTCCCTTACTCTGACAAATCTTAAAAGAACGCTTTACGCTTCGGTGTTGCAGAATAATAAATGAAGCGACCGGAAGTTTCTTGCGGTACACAACGTGCTCCTGCTATCGCAATCTTGAAACCATCTATACCCTGTGCAAATCCCGTGCACTGCGGAGAGAACCGGGTGTCACTTTTCATGTGTACGTATACGTTCGCTTCATTACTGATCAATAAGGCATGGTATTTGCGTGCGAAACTCTCGGATGTACGCTCTGTTGCTTGTCACTCATTCTGTCAACTCGGAACACACGTGAAATTTTGTTTTCGGCGTCTGACGCGCCGTACATACCATGCGCAGAAGGCATCGTACGTTTTAGAGGCTCTGTCGTTCAAACGAAAGGGCAATGAACTTTTGTTGTTGTTATCGGCTACGTGATGTATGTATTGTGCGGTGTGCGCTCGCTGCGCGCTTTTGTTGTGTGCGCACTGGAATTACAACCTTTACGTGAACGATCGCCTATGCAATAAGCGGTGTCCTCTTTTCCACGTGAACTTACGTCAACTATAGGTTGGCGTTGCCCCGAATAGCTACTGCGCTCATTCCATATACACGAGCAAAGAACCGCTAATCGGGCAATAGACCGGGAAATAGGGCTACGAGAAAGGAAAAGAAATGCCTAACGACGAGCAGAACGCGTAAGTCACTGCTAGGTGAGTTGGAATACGATAAGGCAGGGGCTGGGTGTTTTTGAATATGGCACGTACCGGTACCTTCTGTACTGTTGCACAAAAACGCTCCACGAAGAATTTCAGCACACAGCGCTCGGGCCAGCCACACACGAACAGCCTGGTAAACGTCTGCTTGCAACATTTTACTACGTGCGAACCGCACGATACGCGCTAGTAGAGTGCACTAGAACAGGGGAGTGCCCGGAACGAGCTTCTAAAAGTGAAGCCCAAACAGGGTCAATCCGCTTGTAGCGCTGCGATCGGTAGTCTGCAATGTGTCGTCGTTTATGCGATGCGCGCGGCTCCGCCAAGATGGTGCAGGGGTAGAATGCCCGCTTCCCACTCAAAAGGCCCGGGTTCGAATCGCAGCTGCAAATGGTAGGTTTAATTCTTAGTGTCACCTTTTGTAGCTGTATGGTTTTCCTTTGTTTCTTAAAACTAGCTTAAGTTGCTACGTGTTGGTTCAAAAAGTAACGCAAAATGTGAAGTAAAATAAAAGAAAATTGAGAGCTAGCGCAGTTATTTGCAGCGCCACCGCCCGGGACTAAACAAAAATGTAAGGTATGGCCTCCGAGATTTTCGAAGATTAGACTTGAAACAAGATTTCACATTTTATGTTACTTTTTATAGCAATACGTAGCAACAGAAGGTCGTTTTAAGAAGGAAAGTAAAAAACCAAACGCAGCTATAAAAGGTGACACTAAGAATAAAAACCCACCATCTACAGCTACGATTCGAACCCGGGCCTTTTGAGTGGGAAGCGGGCATTCTACCCCTGCACCACTTTGCCGGAGCCGCGCGCAACTCTTAAACGACGACACATTGTGGACTACCGATCGCAGCGCTGCAGGTGGATTGACCCTGTTTGGGCTTCACTTTCTGTACATTGGTACTGCGGCCGTTCCGAGCACTCCCCTGTTCTAGTACACTCTAGCGCTAGGTTTACGCCTGGACTACAGATTCGAGCAGAAGCGAACCGCCGCAGAGAGCACGCCGCGGGGCGTCTGCTGTTTTGTTTGCCCCATACCGGTTTGTTTGCCCCATAAATCTGACGTCACTTCCGCCACACTTTTCGCAATGCATTGGGATACGATAGGGCCTCTCAGTTTTTCCTTCCTCCATGTTGTACAGGATGTGTAAGTAGTTAGCAAGATTCGTTGCAGTGACCATATAATGGTGAGATCTAGAATTCAACTAGACTTGATGAAGGAACGGCAGAAACGGATAGGCAAGAAGGCGAATAATGAACTAGCTCTGAGAGGGAAAGTACAGGAATTCAGAGTTTTACTTCAGAATAGGTACCCGGCTTTAACCGAGGAAACCGATCTTAGCGTTGACGCAATGAATGATAATCTGACTAGTATCATTAAGGAGTGTGCAGTGGAAGACGGTGGTACAGTCGTTAGACAGGACAGTGGTAAGCTATCCCAACAGACGACAAACGTCATTAAGAAACATAAAGCCATGGCAGCCTCAAATGCAACAGACAAAATAGAGCTGGCGGAGCTTTCGAAGTTAATCGATGTGCGTAAAGTAGCCGACATAAAAAAGTATAATATGGAGAGAATTGAGCATGACCTAAAGAACGGAATAGGCCTCAAAGCTATGAAGACAAAACTGTACACAGGCAAAAATCAGATGTATGCATTAAGGGACAAGGAAGGCAAGGTCACAACCAATATCGATAGAATAGTTGGGGTAGCGGAAGAGTTCTACAGAGATCGTTACATCAGCTGAGAGAGTCAAGATGATAACGTAAGAAGTGGTAATAGCACAGAAGAATCTGACGTCCCACCAGTATTGACAGGATAATTAAAGAAAGCCCTAAAGGGAATGCAAAGGGGCAAAGCCGCTGGTGAGTATCAGGTAACATCACACCTGTTGAAAGGCGGTGGAGAGATTATGCTAAAAAAACAGGCCACCCTCTATACGAAATGTCTCTCGACGGTGAGGATACAAGAATTTTGGAAGAATGCCAACATCATCTTGAACTATAAGAAAGACGACGTCAAGGACCTGAAAAATTAGAGGCCCATGAGCTTACTGTCCGTTGTCTACAAGCTGTTTACAAAAGTAATTGCTAACAGAATCAATACGACATTAGATTTCAATCAACCAAAGGACCAAGGATGATTTCGTACAGGCTTCTGAACAATAGACCATATTCATATTATCAATCAGATAATATAGAAATGCGCGGAATACAACCAACCCCTACACATAGCCTTCATACATTACGAGAAGGCATTTGATTCGGTGGAGGCATCAGCAGTCATGCAGGCACTGCGGAATCAGGGCATCGACGAAGCCTATATAAACATAATGGAAGAAATCTGCAGTGGATCCACAGCCATTATAGGCTTCCATAAAGAAAGCGACAGAATCCGAATACAGAAGGGCTTACGGCAGGGAGACACGATCTCTGCAATGCTATTCACCGCGTGTTTACAAGAGGTCTTCAGGGCCCTAGATTTGGAAGCATAAGGGATAAGTGTTAATGGAGAGTATCTCAGTAACCTACGATTCGCTGATGACATTTCATTGATGAGTAACGCAGGAGACCAATTACAGCTCATGATTACTGAACTGGATACGAAAAGTAGAAGAGTGGGTCTGAAAATTATTATGCATAAAACTAAAGTGATGTGGAACAATCTTGGCAGAGAACAGCGCTTTGCGATAGGTGGTGAGACACTGGAAGTTGTAAAGGAGTACGTCTACTTAGGACAGGTAGTAACCGCGGAGCCGAACCATGAGAGTGAAATAACTAGAAGGATAAGGATGATATGGGGCTCATTCGGCAAGCATTATAAAATAATGAATGGTAGTCTACCACTATTCCTCAAGAGGAAGGTATATAACAGCTGCATCTTACCGGTACTTACCTACGGATCAGAAACCTGGAGACCTAAAAAGAAGGTTCAACTTAAACTAAGGACGACGCAGCGAGCGATGGAAAGGAAAATGATAGGTGTAACATTAAGACACACAAAGAGAGGAGCAGAGTGGGTCAGGGAACAAACGGGGGTTAAGGACATCATAGTTGAAATCAATAAGAAATGGATATGGGCCGGGCACGTAGCACGTAGGCAGGATAACCGGTGCTCATTAAGTGTAACTGACTGGATTCCAAGAGATGGCAAACGCGTGAGGGCGAGACAGCAAATTAGGTGGGTAGATGATATTAAGAAGTTTGTCGGTATAACGTTGCAGCTGAAAGCACAGGACTGGTTTGAATGGCGGAACATGGGAGAGGCCTTTGCCCTGCAGTGGGCGTAGGGATGCTGAATATGATGATGATGAAGTCAGAGAGCACTGGCACGCGCTAGCGAGTACTGGCCTCTGTAAGGGGCTGGGTAACACGCTGTGGCCCCTCCCCCTCACACTCTCTCAGCAATCACGAATTTTAGGTCTACCCATGCGCTGCTTCGCATCCCCACATTTTGCCCATTAGTGGGAGATGGTGTAATTTTTTTTGCTCGAACCTCAGCCGCCATGTGGAGAGAATTGGTGTGGGAGATCTTAGTTATTTTGGGGCCTACACACTATGAAAAAGAAAGCAAAGTCATTTAACTGATATGACAAACATGTAACATCCACATATATATCTCTCTTAAAGAGACACGCCTACCCTAATTTATATATTCGTAAAATACACACACACACACACAGACACACACACACGCACTCATAATATATATATATATATATATATATGTGGGTGTGTGCGTGTGTTGCGATGCGCCGCTGCGCCATCACGTGACTGCGGAACAAGTGTAAGGGGAGAGGCGACATTAAAGGCTTTCGCCTTTCTATCCTAGGAATATACATGTTGAATTCAATGTCAGCTCGTAAAGGATGTGCAACACAACGCATCATTTCGACGAAGTGTACAGTGAGTGAGCTTGTAGAAGTGACTAGCCTATTCTAAAAATATGGCGTTTATTTACCGTGTGTTTGAGGGGAAAATGCGGCGTCTTGGTAGGTCGTACTAACTTGAGCGACAGCCGACATGCACAATTTAAAACCGTGTTGAAGTTCTGATCTTAAATCTCTAGATACATTATTTCCGAATTTTTCCAGCCACAATCTTCAATAAAAGTGAACTGGAGCAGCATCCGGGGCGTGGTCCGCATATTCAGTGCCTGCAGAGCACCTATGTAGTTCATTCCGTTCTGGTGTGGAATCAAACACTACTGAAGGAAGAAGCTAGATTCCGTGATACGCATTCTGTCTTCGACGCGAGCTCTTGTAAAAATTCTTGAAGCACCAGTAAAAAAGCACATTTAGGCGCTCTATGACGAGTAATGATTCCATTAAGTGAAAGTGCGCATCAGAAACGTTTTAGTGGGCACATTGCACGATTTTCCTTATTACCGAGAAGGGACATTTCTTTTTTTTATTTTTGCGGGAATACATTTCCTGGAATATATTTACGACCCATTTTCTTTAAATAAACACGCAGCGCTCTGAGATCCGTTCCCACGTAGAAACGTTCGTAGTGAAAGTTTATTGAGTGACGTCATGTGCAATACTAAACATTTAGGCAAGCCAGATAATTAAGCTAATGAAATACTCCTGACACGAGAGCAAAGCGCACAGCAATTGAAAAAGCAGGGGATAGCTATTAAGTACATCTTCTAACGAAAGTCTTGTAGGTAGAGCTACGTCATATGAACGTCATGTGAACATCTTGTTGGGCAAAGTTTCCAGCGCCAAGTAGAACGCCATGTAACTCATCAGACCTGTGGCCGAAGTCCTCCTAAAGGAAGCGAGGACTGAAGGGGGTGCTCGATCCAGGACCTCTGGTAAGGCACTACGTGCCCTGTAGCCTTGCCTTACTTTCCCCGCTTCTCCCACCGGCGAAAAAAAGGTGGCAGCAAAATGCGGTGTGTCGGTGGTATTCTCAACTCCAGAGAAGCCGGCCCGTATGTGCCTTGTGGTGAACGGTCGCATCGAAATTATGTGCCTGCACCAAAAAGCACGCGGCACCGTTGGTACCTTGCGAGATGGGTGTCGTGTACAAACGTACCCTCTTTTATGTGGCAGGTGCTACATAGGACAAACCAGGCGCCGCCTTAATGAGAGATTGCGAGAGCACCATGTGGCAGTTGATGCGCAGGTAGCGGGGTGACATCTGGTGGACCATTGCCGCATGTGTCGTTGTGCTCTAGAATTCACCACTACACGTGTGCATAAAAAAGGCAATGATCAGGCAGCGCGAGAAATCATCGAAGCATTTGCTATAAGCGAGAATCAAAGAAAATATTGTTACGTGGAGACGACAGAAGAAGGTTTATTTTCAATATTCACACAACCGCAGTGTTCGGAGAAAGAACCAAGATGGCGGAACAGCAACGAACCCCGTCCTCCTATTCTCCGTCCTCTAGGTAAGCGGCACATAACAATATGTCAGTGTCGCGTTGGTCGCTGTCCCGTAAGGTGGTAAGGTGGCAGCAAAGTTGGTAATACGTTGGCATGCATTTAAAAGAAAGCACCTCGGAATGGTATGCTGCGCGTGCGCTGATGTCCGACGGTTTTTGGTTTTTCATGTTGTCTTACAGTAATAAGTCAGTTGATGTCTAGCGCCCGTCCTGTGTATGTGTTCCTTACTTCTGTCTGCGTCTGGTTTTTGCGCTATGAATATGATTACATGTGACTCAAACTAACTAGCCCGCATCACCGCCTTGAAATATGTAAGGACGTCTGATTCTCCATTGTCGACACCTGCAGACGAATTTTCTTTGAATTTGAAAACTACCCTTGAGACGCGCACGACAAAGTGGCCCTTTTTTGTACCCACTCGTGATGTGGCAGGAAAACAAAAACAAAGAAGACCGAGCACACCTACAAGTCACTGTAAATGTTACCTGTAAGCTAGCATATACAGTAACGCCCCCGTGTGGCAGGACATGCAGGGGATCACTCCACCCGCCGCAGTTTTAAAGAAAAAGAAATAGCTATGAGCGTTGGATTCTCCATTGTGGACACTTGCGGAACGTTGCTCAAGCACAAAGGCCTAACTGTTACAGTTGTTAGTTAACGCTTGCCCTGTGTATGCGTGTGCGTTCTCTTGGGGCGTCCTTCTTTTAGCTTCAGCGGCGCGCTGCAAGCATGACGCTGTTTCTCGTTCTTTGTTGGACATTACAATTTGTTGCTGTCGCATTCATTGCTTCGTCCTTGTGTCGAAACTGTGACATTTTTTGTCCCTCGCTTTAGTTTCCGCTGCTCACATCACAGGCGGTTTTATTGAGAACGCCTTTCGACCTTTTGCGGAGCTACTGTGCCCGTACATACATGGAACATCGAAGCTGGATGATGCCAAACTTATCTATCATGCCTGAGTAAACAGAGAGGACCAATATTCCTCAGGCATGACCTGTTGTCTTTCGTTCAGGTTGCTAAACCAACGACATTTTCCCTGATTCTCTCGAACCGATGACATTGACCTGAAAGATTGGTAGTTCAGAGTACCGCACAATGAATGCGCATTACAAATAAGATGACGCAAGAAAAAGTACTCCATTTTCCAAGACAACAATCTTTCGCTCACAAAACTTGCATTTGCGTTTTCAACCTACGCGGCATTTAAAGCGAGACATGACGAATGGAGCACGGGGGCTGCTGTGCGCAAGTTTTGGGGTCAATAGCTGCGCAGTCGCGCAGAAATCACAAGAAAAGTTAAGCAGCTGTACTGAAGGCGTATTTGACATTTCTCGGTGCATTGATTTGTTTGTGCGAAGAAAAAAAACATGGTTGATTCCTCCGTCATAGGAATCGGAATAACACGAAAGTAAAGCATGCCCTTACAGAAGTAACTGAATGTTTATTGTACATTGATATAAGAGAGCTTGCGCAATGTATACTGACGTCTGGCCGCCAGTGGCACTGTTTAACATGTATGCACCCACTTCGATGATTGGTGGTACATCTCCATCCCAACGACTAACGTCCATGTTGAATGATTAACAAACCCTTGTGGTAGCTGTAGTAGTTAACGGTGAAATCGTAATCAAAGAACGAGGTGTGATAGTCAGAAGAGCGTCGCATATTGGACGCAGAACTTGGTCGCCATCCCGTGGGATGTTATAATGTGATTGAACACCACGGCCGGACAAGAGGAAAACGCAAAGCGCGTCGTACCGCCCCGGTAGCCCGGCCGCGATTTTTCGGGGGGCGAGCGCGTGAGCGGGGAACACGGTGTTACCGCCAGGTAAGGCAGGCGCGCGTCGCAGACATATTTTTGTTTTGGATTAGCGTGATGCTATCAGCTAGGCCGACGCTTTTACAACGCTCGTGCTGATGTCGGCCAAGGCATTGACAAAATTGAACTTCAATAAAAAACGCGCCGGATGGGACGGACGTGTAACCCGTTGCAGGATAACGTACGTGAACGGAGCTGTCGCAGGAGGCGGGTGAGGAACCAGTAGTTCTGCACCAGCGACTGAGTCTTGTATGAAGGACTGCGGTTGGGGAAGCAATGGAATTCGGGCGCTATACAATTGCCGTAACTGATACCTCACACTTCACTGCGTCTTTAACAACTCCTTGATATGATCAAGAAAAGAACCGCGCCTGTCGTCCGCCCCGACCCGATCGAGAGAGCTGTTGGACAGGTCACACTGTGCGCCATCGGGTGCGACAGCGTACTGCATAGAATGCAATAGTTTTTTGCAGCCCTGCTTACGCAGCAACAGTAAATGGACTCGCAGACCGTCCGAGGGTTCTTTGAGGTGAGCATTTGGAATGCATTGTTTTCATTGTCTTTCATGACGCCCATTGCTTTTTTATCAAGCAATTGTTTCAGGCCGGGCTCCACCAAGATTTCAGTGACGTATTTCAGTCACGGAAATGACGTCGAAAAAAATATACACGATCAAATGGCAAAGAAAAAAAATTTCCATCAACGGGCATCGAACCCACAACCGCTCGGTCCGCAGCAACAGATGCCCGGCACGCTATCCACTGCGCCGCGGTCACAGACTGTAGAGGCTTTACAAACGCGCATTTTATATCTACCACTCTCCCTGTCGGCGCGCTCGCGTTGCCCTCTGGGAGCGGTAAGGTAAAGTAATTCGTAATCACCATGGCCTCCGCGATTAGCACCTGTAACGGGTTACCCGTCCGTCCCATTCGGCGCGTTTTCAATAAAAGTTCAATTTTGTCAATGCCTTGGGTGAAATTAGCCCAAGCGTCTTAAAAGCGTCGGCCTAGCTCATAGGATAACGCTAATCCAAACCAAAAATAGCTCTGCGACGCGCGCCTGCCTCACGTGGCTGTAACACCGCGTTCACCGCTCGTGCGCTCGCCCCAAGAAAAACGGCGGCCGGGCCACCGGGGCGGTACGGCGCGTTTTGCGTTTCCCTCTAGTCAGGCCGTGGTGTTCAATCACATCATAGCGTGCCGCGGGATGGCGACAGCGTTCTGCATCCAATATGCGACGCTCTTCTGGCTATCACACCTCGTTCTTTGATTACGATTTCACCGTTAACTACTACAGCTACCACAAGGGTTTGTTTAATCATTTAACATGGACATTAGTCGTTGGGATGGAGATGTACCACCAATCATCGAAGTAGGTGCATAAACGTTAAACGGTGCCATTAGCTGACAGACGTCAGTATACATTGCGGAACATCTGGTATATCAATGTACAGTAAACATTCAGTTACTTCTGTAAGGGCACGTTTTACTTTTGTGTTATTTCGATTCCTATGACGGATGGACCAACCATGTTTTTTTTTCCTTCGAATAAACAAATCAATGCACCGGGAAAGGTCAAATAGGCCTTCAGTACAGCTGCTGAACTTTTGCTGTGTTTTCTGCGCGACTGCGCGGCTATTGACCCCAAAACTTGCGCGCAGCAGCACTCGTGCTCCATTCGTCAAGTCTCGCTTTAAATGCTGCGTAGGTTGAAAACGCAAATACAAGTTTTGTGAGCGAAAGATTATTGTCTCGGAAAATGGAGAACTCGGAAGCGACTTTTCCTGCGTCATCCTATTTGTAATGCGCATTCATTCTGCGGTACTCTGAACTACTAATCCTTCACGTCAATATCACCGGTTCGAGAAAATAAGGAAAAACGTCGTTGGTTTAGCAACCTGAGAGGAAGACAACAGGTCATGCCTGGGGAACGCTGGTCTTCTCTGTTTACTCAGGCATGATAGATATGCTTGGCATCATCCAGCTTCGATTTTCCATGTATGTACGGGCACAGTAGCTCCGCAAAAGGTCGAAAGGCGTTCTCAATAAAACCGGCTGTGGTGTGAGCAGTGGAAACTAAAGCGAGGGACAAAAAAGGCACAGTTTCGACGCAAGGGCGAAGCAATGAATGCAATAGCAGGAAATTTGAATGTCGAACAAAGAACGAGAAGCAGCGTCATGCTTGCAGCGCACCGATGAAGCAAAAAAAGGACGCCACAAAAGAACGCACACGCATGTACAGGGCAAGCGTGAACTAACTGTCACAGTCTCGTCTTTGTGCTTGAGCCACGCCCTGCAAGTGTTAACAATGGAGAGTCAGACGCTCATAGCTATTTCTGTTTCTTTTAAACTGCGGCAGGCGGAGTGATCCCCTGCGTGCCCTGCCACACGGGGGCTTCTGATGCAAGGTGCACCCAGAGTTACTGCATATGCTACCTTATGCGTATACAGTAACTTGTAGATGTGCTCGGTCTTCTTTGTTTTTGTTTTCCTTCCACATCACCAGTGGGTACAGAAAAGGGCCACTTTGTCGTGCGCGTCTCAAGGGTAGTTTTCAAATTCAAAGAAAATTCATCTGCAGGTGTCGACAATGGAGAATCAGACGCTCTTACATATTTCAAGGCGGTGATGCGGGCTAGTTAGTTTGAGTCACACGTAATCATATTCGTAGCGCAGAAACCACACGCAAGCAGTAGTAAGGATACACAGGACGGGCGCAAGACATCAACTGATTTATTACTGAAAGACAACATGTCAAACCAAAAACCGTCGGACATCAGCGCGCGCGCACCATCGCACTCCGAGGTGCTTTCTTTTAAATGCATCCCAATGTTTTACCACCTTACGTGCCACCTTACCACCTTACGGGACATAGCGACCAACGCGACACACACATTTTCGTTGATTCTCGCTTATAGCAAATGCTTCGATGATTTCTCGCGCTGCCTGATCATTGCCTTTTTTATGCACACGTGTAGTGGTGAATTCTAGAGCACAACGACACATGCGGCAATGGCCCACCAGATGTCACCCCGCTACCTGCGCATAAACTGACGCATGGTGCTCTCGCAATCTGTGAGACAGCACGCGGTTTGTCCTGTGTAGCATCTGCCACATAAAAGGGGGTATCTTTACACGACACCCATCTCGCATGGTAGCAACGGTGTCGTGTGCGTTTTGGTGCACGCACTTTTTTCCTTGCGACCGTTCACCACAGGGCACATACGGGACAGCTTCTCTGGAGTTGAGAATACCACCGACGCACCGCATTTTGCTGCCACCTTTTTTAGCTGGTGGGAGAAGCGGGAAATGTAAGGCAAGGCATCAGGGGGCGCTCGATCCAAGTCCTCTGGCCAGCCACGTGCGGCGACGCACGTGGCTTGCCAGCGAACCTGGATCGAGCGCCCCCTTCAGTCCTCGCCTCCTTTAGGAGGACTTCGGCCGCAGGTCTGATGAGTTCCATGGAAAAACACGCGCTCCCGAGGCGTTCTACTTGGCGCTGCAAACTTTGCCCAACGAGGTGTTCACATGACGTGGCTCTACCTACCAGTCTTTCGTTAGAAGATGTACTTATTAGTTATCACCCGCTTTTGCAATTGTGCTGTGTGTTGCTTTCGTGTCAGGAGTATTTCATTAGCAGTAATTATCTCGCTTACCTAAATATTTTGGTATTGCAAATTAGGTCACTAGTTAAGATATTCCAGACCTTGACTACGAACGTTTCTAGGTGGAAACGGACCTGAGAGCGCTGCGTGTTTATTTACAGAAAATTCGTTGTAAATATATTCCACGAAGTGTATTCCCGCGAAAATAAAAACAACATGAAATGTCGCTTCTGGGTAATAGGGAAAATCGTCAAGACAAAGTGCCATCAAAAACGTTTCTCATGCGCACTTTCACTTCCTGGAATAATTCATCATAGAGCACGCTAAGGCTGCTTCCTTACTGGTGCTTCATGAATTTTAGCAAGAGCTCGCGTCGAAGTCAGTATGCGTATCACGGAATCTAGCTTCTATTTTCAGTAGTGTTTGATTCCACACCTAACCGGAATCCATATGCATTATGCATGGGTGCTCTGCAGGCACTGACTTTTCGGATCACGGCCCGAATGCTACTGCAGTTTACTTTCAATGAAGATTGTGGCTGGAAAAATTTGGGAATAGTGTCTCTAGAGAATTAAGATCAGAAGTTCAACACGGTTTTAAATTTTCCATGTCGGCTGTCGCTCAAGTTAGTACCACCTACAAGGACGCCGCCTTTTTACCTCAAGCACACAGTAAATAAGCGCCATATTTTTAGAATAGGCTAGTCACTTCTACAAGCTCACTCACTGTACACTTCGTCGAAATGATGCGTTATATTGCACATCTTTTAAGCGCCGACATTGAAGTGAACCTGTACATCCCTAAGATATTAAGGCGAAAGCCTTTAATGTGGCCTCTCCCCTTACAGTCGTTCCGCAAGCACGTGATGGCGCAGTGGCGCATCGCAACATACATGGAGATCTTCCACGGAGACTCAATCTTCCACCGGGCTTTGCTACTGCACGAATATCAGCCTTTTATACGTCATCATTGAACCATAGGACTCATGTTACTGAACCACCTTATGCATTCTGCTCCCCGTATCGCACACTTCACCCACCACCTGGTTTTGCATCATGTGGATCTCCAGTTGCTCCCAATGTTCACCTCACACCTCACAAGCTCGCTACGGTCGGGTTAGAGGTGAGGGACTTTGAAGATACTCGGCCAAGCCACGTCTCTTCCGTACAGATTCATGCGTCAGAACAGCGTCGCTCGGTAGGTGCGCATAGAGACAACCTTTCGCTATCGGAGTCTGACCAACCACGCCTGTTACGGCATCACCGTCAAGTTCACACCCACCGGAGGGTCGAAACAACACAGAAAGCTGAGGCACCAAACCTCGAACGTTGCCGGCTGCCACAGGCGTCCGTAATTAACGGCGTTGCAGCAGCCTCTGAAGAGCTCGCACCAAGTTCACTGCCCGAAAAGCATAGCACCACCTACCTAGTGGACACTACATCAAGTTGCCAAAAAATCATTGTCATGTTCCGAAAGAACTACCACCTCAGCAATTTCTGCAACATCATCAGCGAAGCCAGCACAAGCAAATCGACCAAATTAAGCGACAACAGGCACTCCGACAAGGACAACTATAAATATCAGAAACACATTCGTGGTTTAAGCAAAGACGTTCGAATGCGAGCCAACCGAAACGAAAAAAAAAATCAGATCTATCGGCCAAGACAAACAATACATCAAATTCAAGGTATATTCTCAGAAAAAGAGCGTCGCCAGAAAGGAACGTCGCCCTTTCAACGTACGACATCGAGACTGCACGTTGAATCAAGACATCTGAGACACCACAGAAAACGACGAAAAGGACACCAAAGCATCCTTTGCATTTCGAAACGACAGAGCAGTCGTACCATCAGTCTCCGCCAA